>NC_135305.1:189536098-190173598 GCF_048772815.1 Callospermophilus lateralis | reverse complement strand
AAAGGAAAGAGGGAGTTGGAAAGGAGGACAGAGAAAAGGGGAGGTGAATGGCACTGGGACAGGAGAGCCCGGGAGGAAGGCCAGTCCGGGAGGAGAGGGCTTGGCTTGGACATCTTGGAGACCTTCCTGGCAGCTTTATCTCCAGAACTGCACTGAGTCCCCTTATCAGGCAAGAAATTTAAAACCCATCCTGCTGGTAAAGAAACTGAGTCCGAGGAGGCTGAGGACTGTGTGCATGTTTATGTGACCAATGGGTCTTAGCTCCCTTGGACTCAGTTATTCCCAAGGAAGGGACATGTTTGAGGAGAACATGGTTCCTAGTGTTGGGTTTCCCCCAAGACTCTGAAACATCCCTGTCCTAGTCACTGGAGGGAGAGGGAGGACTGGGTACTCACTCTCAACTGTATTCTTTTCCAGTACAGATCTGTGACCAGACCCTTCCCAAGACAGAAGCTTCCTAAGCTGATGGGGGAAATCTTCCAAATACGTGGCTTTGGCAGCTACTTTGGTGTAGGAGGCAGGGCAAAAGGGCGTCATGTAGGATTTCAAGGCAGGAAGAAAATAAAGAATATAGTAGGCAAAAAAGATACAGTGAGAGGGCACGGGCAGCTTGTGGTGGCAGAGATGCCCCCGTGGTGCTTCTAGGGAGGGGTTGGGGGGTATGGCAGAGGCTATGCCACAATCAAATCTAAGCTACAAAGATATTCTGCAAGCAGAGTCCCAAGGAAAAGTTTGGCAAAGTGATGACAGTTATCGTATTGAACCAGTAATTCCTAGGTTCGACCCAAGAGAACTAAAAATAGATGCCCACGTCAAACTTGAACACGACCGTCCGCAGCGACATTGTGTATAATAGCTCAAAAGTGGAAGCAACCCAAATGTCCATCAAATGATCAGTGGAGAAACAAAATGTGGTCCAGCTGTAAAATGGAGAATTATCTGTCATTAAAAGGAACGAAGTATTGACACGTGTTCTAACACAGACGGACCCGGAAAATATTGTGCTGAGTGGAAGAGCCAGTCATCAGGGACCACATGTTGTATGATTCTATTTATAGAATCAGAATAAGCAAATCCACAGACCCCATAGTGGACTCGTGGTCACCAAGGGCTGGGATGGGGGACAGGGATAAGGAGTGAGCACTGATGGGTATGGGGGTTTCTCTTCGAGGAGATAAAAATGTTCTGGCCCTTAAAGATCATATAATTTTGTGAATACGCTACACTGAATTGTATACTTTAAAATGATCAGTGTTCCCAGTGGCTTGGGAGGCTGAGGCAGGAGGACCGTGAGTTCAAAGCCAGCCTCAGCAACAGTGAGGTGCTGAGCAACTCAGTGAGACCCTGTCTCTAAATAAAATACAAAATAGGGCTGGGGATGTGGGTCAGCGGCCGAGTGTCCCTGAGTTCAATCCCCGGTACAAAAACAACAACAACAACAACAAAATTGATGGGTATTGTGCCCTGTGAATTATATCTCAAAACAATCACCAAAAGAATCCTAGGGCCATGAGGAACTGGACCACAGGAACTGCCTAGACTAGACTCAGAAATCAAGCAGCACTTACAACCACTGAAACACAAAGTGGCAAGAGTAATACTAGTTCGTGATGGCTTTTTGAGGGCCAGACAACACTTCAGGTAGTTTAGGAACTCTAGCTCATGAAATCCCACAGTCACCTGGGTGAGGTGGCCATTATAATCCCATTTGTACAGGCCCAAGAACACCCTGTTAGAAAGTAGCCGAGTGAGGAGTTCAGGGGAACATGCAGAAAGGCAGAGAGAGGCCAGGTGTGGTGGCGCACACCTGTAATCCCAGCCACTCGGGAGGCTGAGGCAGGAGGATCGTGAGTTCAAAGCCAGCCTCAGCAAAAAGCGAGGTGCTGAGCAACTCAGTGAGACCCTGTCTCTACATAAAATATAAAATAGGGCTGGGGATGGCCATCAAACAAGCACCCTGACATTACCCACAGCCCCAGCCCAGCAGGTGTGTGGGCCTGTGTTCCAGCAGACTCCGCCTCACTCCCCCACTCCAAAAAGCTTACTTGAATAAATACACCTCTACCTTTCAGGGAGGGGACACTCTGAGCTGTCACTATGCCCAAGCCAAAAGTAAGAGCCAGGTCATGTAGAAAGGGGATCTTGGTGAGGTACAGTGGGGTACAAACTCCCTGGGTTGTGTGGTGACAGCATCCGCCATTTGCAAGACATCAGCTGCAAAGCTGGATCACCTTCTTCCATAATTTAGGGTCCAAACGGGAGCATCCTCAGCAGCTGGTGGCCAGAGACCAGTGTGTAACCTCAGGTCACCTTCCAGACCCCTCTGATCCTCCATAAGCCGTGTCCCACCGCTGCCTGCCTGTCTAAGGACTCCCGGGACCCCAGAATCTCTCCCACACTGTCACACGAAGCTCTGCTCCACGAAGCTTCCTAAGCTGATGGGAAAATCTTCCAAACATGTGGCTTTGGCTGCTACTTTGCTCCATGGTTTTAAACTCTGGTGGAAGACAGATGTGGCATTTGGCCCAGGCACGGGGGTGACTACCAAGGAACATCAGAATCAAGGGTGCCCTGCACAGGAAGCCATGGGGCCCTGGGGACGGGGGCTCTGACCAGCTGTTGGGGATGGCTGGCCCCTCTGAGGCCTCTAGGTCAGGAGCCCCTGGGGCGGGGAAGGGCAAGGGCTTTCCACCTTGTAGGCCACCAGTGAGGGGCAGGGGGTGACACAGGTGCCGGAGGGGAAGCCCGAGATCTGCAGCAAGTGCCAGCTCCAGGGCTCACCACCTGGGGTGGGGCCCAGAGGCGTCCCCACCTCTCCCAGGCCCTCTTCCCTGATGGCAGTTGCACCCCCACTGAGCTGCTCGGGTGTGGTGCTAGAGGAGACAGAGCAAGTGTCCTGGAAGGGTTTATGAAGGCTGGTTATGCAGGAGGAACTGACAGCCCTTCCTTGTAGAAACGGGTGGGCCTGATCACGGAGAACCTGGGGGGTTAGCGTGAGGCCCGTGGCATCAGGGGCAGGGGAGACTCGCGGTAAGAAATGATGCTTTCAACAATCCACAGCACTAGGAACCAGCCCGGGTGTCCATCAGTGGATGAGCAGATAGAGAAAACGTGGTGCACAGACACGATGGAGTTTTCTTCAGCCATAAAGAAATATGAAATTAGGTCATTTGCTGGACAATGGATGGAATGAGACCATCATGTTAAGCGAAATAAGCCAAACTCAGGACAAGGGTCACATGCGTTCTCTCAGACGTGGAAGCTAGAGAGAGAAAAAAGAGAAAAGGGGGTGGGGGAGTGGAACTTAGGAATATCAGCCTCAGGGGGGCCAACCATGCCCAACAGAAAGAAGAAAGTGACCGGTGGAGGGAGGGGAAGAGGGAGAGGGGAAATATTGTTATATATTGTGGGCTTGTATGAATATGTAACAATAAACCCCCATCATTATGTGCAGCCATCGTGCACCAATAAAAAGTGGAAAGTGGAAAAAATAAAAAAGGAAATGATGCTTTCAGAGGAGCTCTCTGGTAGTGGCATCGAATGAGCAGATGGACTCCTCTGTTCCTCCACGGTTCTCTTCGTTCATACAACGGATGTTTATTGAGCACCTACTGATGCAGGGGTGGAATAACAAGCAACACAGGATGGCTCCAGCTGCCGGGGAGCTCTTTTATGGCAGGAGACAGACATTACTCATAAAGTACTATTGGTGCCACTATATTACATATCCTGTGATTCATAACCTGGAGTATTTTTTTATTAGGATATGAAAGTGTTCATTATAAGTGTTGTAGGTGCTGCCAGGCATTTACTGAAACCCTCTGTTCATCCTAAGTCATTCACTCCCAGGACAACCTGAAAGGGCAGGTGTCACCTATAGGCCTTGTTATGCAGATGGCAAGTGGGCACACAGAAGAGTGAGGAACCTTCCCAAAGCCACGCATTCTGTAAGTGATACAGCTGGTTCTGCACTCTGCAGACGGCTCCAGGGTGATAGACACAATACCTTTATTTTTATGTGATCTTAAGGATCCCACCTAGTGCCTCCCGCATACTAGGTGAGCGCTCTGCCTCTGAGCCCCAGTGCAGCCCATAGGCTCCTGCTCCCACCCACTGTGCTCTGCTACCCAGGGTAGTGAGTGCTGGGAGGAGGCTACAGGGAGCCCTGCACATGTATTACTGTGGAGGTGGGGGTTCCCCATCCCAGAGGCTGGAAATGGGGGCAGGCGCGGAAGGCGGTGTGGGCTCATGGGCAGGGAGCCACTGTGCCATTGATGGTGTCCTCTCTCGATCCAGCTGTCCCTGGCTGCCACAAGCACCGACATATCCAGGATGGGCTGGGGCTTGGCAAGAGGCTTTCCAGCACAGTTCAAACCCCCACTCCCAAAAGAAGTGGGGAAGGAACAGAGAGGGAAGAGGGAAGTAGGGTGAGGGGCCCCCACTGTCACATCTGCATCAGAGCAGGCTCTGCATGGCCCTCCCCTCCTGTTCTGTGGATGTCTGGAAGGCAAGAGCCATATTTCATGGGCCCTTTATGTTCCCAGGACCTGACATAGCCCCTGGTCCACAGTGGGGCTCAAAAACTGTTTTGTGAGCTGGGTGCAGTGGTGCCTGCCTGTAATCCCAGCAGCTCAGGAGGCTGAGGCAGGAGGATCATGACTTCAAAGCCAGCCTCAGCAAAATCGAGGTGCTAAGCAACTCAGTGAGACCCTATCTCTAAGTAAAATACAAAATAGGGCTGGGGATGTGGCTCAGTGGCTGAGAGCCCCCGAGTTCCATTCCCAGTACAAAAAAAAAAAAAAGAGAGAAAAAAATCCCACACTCTCTTGTGAACCACAGAGGGACATGTAGCTAGATGTGAAGTGCTACCCGCGGTCAGAGCCTGTGCAGCAGGTCAGAGCTCACCTGAGCTCCTGCTTTCAGAAATTAAAGGCTTCCCGATCACCTTAGGGGCTGCAGAGGGCTCACTAACTGCTCTCCAGCCCCCAGCAGTGGCCAGGATCACCCCAGGGTCATGAATGTGATTTATACACCTGAGAGAACCCGGCCCGATGTTTGCAAAGCGCTTCTTGGACTAAAGGTGCTCCATAAAATATCAAGCATTCTCCTTGTGAGGGGCTAAGTGCTACAAATCAGATTTGGTGGCATAAAAGTAACATATTTATGATCCACTATCATATTGCAAATGAAATGAATGTAATAAAAGTGTCACTTATACAAATACCTCTGATGTACGGATCTCGACCTATGAATATGAAAACAGACACCCAAGCACTTTTATTTGAATGTCTAATCATGGAAATAAATGAAGTCGTGTTCATTTTAATGTGTGCACTTGTGCATGTATCTGGAATATTGATTTCTATGCACACAATAAAAATTTAATGTAGGAAACATGCAAAAAGATGTGGATCTCATTTGGACTCAGGAAGAGAGGAAAACAAGGCTTCACTACAAATTTCTTTGTGTCAAAAAAAAAAAAAAAGAAAGAAAATATAATCAATGGCATTTTTTTTTTTGTCCATAAAGTATCTTATATTCAGTTTAGGAAAGGGCACATAATGGTCTATTTATTCTCACTTGAAAATTAAAGCCTGAAATTTGCCCATCTCAACTCCTCAGCTCCTTGCTAACTACAAGAATAATGGGTCACAGTTGGTGATTGGAAGCTATCAGCTTGTTGCGAGTGGGGGAAGGCCAGTAGCTAACATATTGATAGACGCAAGAGGAAGCACAAAAATACAGTAGTATCTTAGTTTAAAGTCGGAAAACATCACGCTAAGCCAAAGAAGCCAATCCCATAAAACCAAAGGCCAAATGTTTTCTCTAATATGCGGATGCTAATTCACAATGGGCTAATTGCCCATTTTTGCAAGGTGAGGGATCTGTTGTTTGGAGGCTCCTATTATTATTATTATTATTATTATTATTATTTGGCACTGGGGAGTGAATCCAGGGGCTGGGGGTGGGGCACTAGGGAAGAATAGTGTTACCTTAGATTAGGTAGAGGGAAGTGATGGGAGGGGAGGTAAGGGGATGTGGGGATAGGAAAGATAATAGAATGAAACAGACATTATTACTGTATGTCTATATGTGACTGCATGGCCAATATGATCATGCAACATGTAGACTCAGAAAAATGAGAAATTTTATCCCATCTATGTATGATATATCAAAGTGCACAAATATATTCTACTGTTATGTATAACTAATTAAAACAAAATAAAAAATTTAAAAAGAACCAAGGAAGTAAAAAAAAAAAAAAACCCATTTTCTAAACTAATTATGTAAATGAACCACCATGGAACTGAAGGCAGGTGGGTCTATCCCTAATTGCTGCAGACATACATTTCCCATATTTTGAGGACTTGGGGATTGGCGCTCAAGTCATAAACACAGCAGGTCCCTGCAGTGAAGGTGGGGAGGGGAGTGGGGAATGATTACCCGCTATACCCTGCTAGCTCTATCAGACTCTCCTGGAAGGTAGAGATTGTTCCTTCCTTAATACAGTCCCTGGTTATGCTAGTCGGGATTCCAACAAACACCCAGAGGAAGAAGGCCAAAGACAGAGGCTGTGGCTCTATGTTCTCAACACTAACAAGACAGGTGCCTTTGGGAGCAGCCTGAGGGCAGGAAACCCAAGAGTGTGTGTCAAAGGAATAAAGTCCTTTCATTCCTTGGGACCTTGATTTCAGGGTTTGCGAGACAGAGATGGAATAGCTCCAAGCCTGCAACATGACCAGGCGTGTGCAAAGACTTGCAAAGGTGACACAGGGCCCCGTGGGGCTGCAAAGTTCAAGGGATGACCTGGCCCCCGAGGTGTCAGTGAGCAAGCAGGGAGCATACTTAGAATTTTTAGAGATTATGAAATATTTAAGTCTCGGGGGAAATAGTCTGGACGTAGCATTTGGAGAGTTTAACAAGGATCTTCTAGCCCCGCGCAGCTTCGTAAAGTTATTCAAAGCAGTTATGGAAAAATCCCTGAAATATCTGAATGTGCAGATGCCAAACGCTTCCTTTCAGTTCAAGTGGTGTGCTATACGGATGGAATGTTCAAACAATTCTAAACACATTTCTCATTCATGGGTGGCTTTTGGATATAGAGATTCTGCCTCTATTTGGGAGTTGAGTGTTCCAGATACTCGTTTCTGCCTCTGTCTAGGCTGGGGCAGACAGCACTGCTCTGGACATATTCCTTTCAGGCAGGCCAGCATGCTGCCCGTTCTTGCAAGGTGAGGGATCTGTTGTTTGGAGGCTCCCTTTGTTATTTTTTTATAATTAATTTTTTTTTTTTGCACTGGGAAGTGAATCCAGGGGCACTTAACCACTGAGCCACATCCCCAGACTTCTTATTTTTTGTATTTTATTTAGAGACAGGGTCTCCCTGAGTTACTTAGGGTCTTACTAAGTTGCTAAGGCTGGCTTTGAACTCAAGACCCTCCTGCCTCAGCCTTCCAAGCCATTGGGATTACAGGTATGTGCCACCATGCCCGGAAGAAGGCTCCCTTTTAAATGACGTATTCTTTTCTATGAACATATGAGCTGTAGAAAATATTTTCAGATCAACCATAGAGATGAGGCAAAAGAAAATATTCCAGAATGATGTACAAAAGCAGGAGCTGGGTGGCTTAGCGGTAGAGTGCTCATCTTGCAAGTGCGAAGCCCTGGGTTTGATCCTCAGCACCACATAAAAATAAATAAATAAAATAAAGGTATTGGGTCCAACTACAACTAAAAATTAATTTTTTTTAATAAAGCAAAAAAAACAACCAAACAAAAACAAAAATCAGGAGCTGGTAATGTGTACTTGGGAAATTGCACACACTCTCAGGTGCTTTTCTTCAAAATCAGCAGTACTTGGCCTGGATCCTCTCAACAACTGGCCACTCTTGACATTGGCTTTTCCTAAGTCCTGCCCACAGGCGGCAGACCTGTCTGTAGCTTCATGTTTGTGACAAAAATTACCCAACGTGAGACAGGCAGAGTGGTGCACTCCTGTAATCCCAGTGACTCAAGAGGGTGAGGCAGGAGAATTGCAAGTTCAAGGCCAGCCTCAGCAATTTAGCAAGGCCCTAAGCAAGTTATCGAGACCCTATCTCAAAATTAAAAAAAAAAAAATTAAAAATTGGGTTGGGGATGTAGCTCAGTAGTTAAGCATCCCTGGGTTCAATCCCCAGTACCAAAACAAAACAAAACAAAACAAAACAAAAAAACAGTAAAAACGAATTCCCCAATGTGCATAAGGGCTGAGATGAAGACCTTGATTAATGGTACAAACCTCAACGATGGTAAATGGAAATTTAAGACCATGGTGCTGGCCCCTCTGCTTTTTAATCTGGAGTCAACTTACACACGTACTCCACAATCAATTCGCCGTGTTTTAAAGCCTTCCAAACAAGAAAGGGAGTCCAACACCCACTTTACACCATTTTCACAGGCAGGAACTTTTTGCGGTGTTCCCTCATGTCTCTGAAATGCTGTTTTGTGGGTCTTTTAACTTTTTGGGAAGAAAAGGCAGGCAGTCTCAGATTCAGAAATCAATAATCTTAAAAGAGGGTAAAAACTGCCAGGCACACACATACGTCCATTTATGTTTCTTTCATGGAGTGGTCTACTCTGCCTTTGAGAAACAGTATCTGATCTGATAGGGGGGGCGGAAGGGCAAAAAGAAATTTCCTGAAGCAGATGGTTCCAGATAAACGGGTATCTTGTTCTGTGTCATGTTGGTTCTTTATAGCAAGTTATGGGCTTCCAAATATTAAACAGTAATATCTATCCTGATCAAGTCTAATGACTACATTTTTTTTATTTCCTACTGTCCTCTAAACCCAATTAATTTTCAGCAAATGAACTGATGTTTTCTCCTGACATTCTCATCATACTTTTTCTCTTAAAATATTTTTAAAAAACTTTTTATAGACATGATTTTTTTCTAAGCTGGGAGAAATTCTGAGAAGCAGAAATTCGGAGAGACCATGAGGAGGAGAGCCTAGTAATTTCAACCAACCTGGAGCCAGCCTACCCGTAAGCCTGGGAAAGACCTTGGGCATGGGTGGCAGAGTTGCCTACCCAAATGGTAACTGACCACAGACTCATAAGAGAGCCCAGCAAGCCCAGAAGTTCAGTCCATCTGACCCATGGTCTTGTGAGCAATGATGAGTGCTTATTGTTTCAAAGCCACTGAGCTTTGGGGTGATCTGTTACACAGCTATAAGTGACTAATACAGTCTGTGTGAAGAGTGGTTTCACACAAAAGCAGCACAAACCCATGTGCTTTTCACCACATAGGATATTTGAATCAATGGTTGCCTTTGTTCAGCAGTTAAGAAAAAAAAAAAAAACACACAATTTGTCACTCCTGCAATTCAAAGTTTCAAATTGTGCCCCAATCAATTACCACCCACAGAGATAATGACACTGTCCTCTGTAGATTTTAAACCAAATGAAAGGAACACTGGACATGTGGAAAGGAGACAGTGGTAGAATTCCAAAGGCCTGCATTTTACCTCCCCATTTATGAACTGGGCAAACTCACAATTGTCTCCTTAGGTCTCTGAGCCTCAGTTTTCTCATTTAAAAAGTGAGGACATTAATTTTTGCCCAACATAGGATTCTCGTATATATTTAGGTATATAAATGACTGCAACACTATGTAATATATTAAAAAATAATTGGAGTCCTATACCAATTCATTTATTCAATGAATAATATTTTATTGAGTCCTGGAGCTACTGAAAGTAGTGAATCAAATAAGGAATGAGTTTTTTTCATGATAAATGAAAATAATAATAAAGAAAATGCTCTTGACATATCATATAAACACAAGTTTAATGTACATGAAATGTGCCAAAATGTGAAAATGTTAAGGCAGCAGTGGAAGAAAAAATATGGAAAGAAACAAACAAGATTAAAAATTTAAAAAAGGAGGAAAAGGGGAGGGAAGGAGAAAATAAGGGAAGTAAGGAGGAAAGAATTTTTGTCCAGGGTGAGACCAATGCTACAGGCTGGCGTCATCCTTCTGGAGATAAAGGGGAACACAAAGCATAGGTAAATCTGTTTTTGATTCTTCAATTCTCTCTTTTTTAAAAAAAAAAAATATTGTTTTAGTTGTCAGTGGACCTTTATTTTATTTGTATGTGGTGCTAAGAATTGAACTCAGTGCCTCACACACACTAGGCAAGCACTCTACCGTTGAGCTACAACCCCAGCCCTCAATGGGTTCATCTCTCAGGGCAGGATTCTGTATCTGAACTTGGCTGAGTAAATAGATGTGACCATGTTTACCTCCCTGGGCTTCAAAATTTTACAAACTGCTTGACACATTTGATGAATCGCTTCGTGAGCTATCCACGTGTCAAGAAGGCATTTGAAAGAGGTATACAAATGGCCTGCAAGTTTTCCGGATATTTGCCAAATACCCTATTTAGGATATTAATGTGGAGAATTTCTTGTCAAATAAATTTTAGAAACACGAATCATTAGAGAAATGGTCTACATGTGGATATGTGAGTGCCCATGTTACATATTTTGTTGAAATGAAAAAAATTAAAAACTCTCACTTTACAGCATTTCAAATGGTTTATGCCTGCTGTATACCCAAGTTATTCTCAACAAGGTTCTTGAAGGTTTTCCTAAGGGTCTTCAGAATCCTCGAGTATAGTTCTTTGGTATAACTCTTGCTCCAAACACATTCTATTAAGTTTATATTTTAGAGAACTGTTAATTGATGTATTACATATAGGCTAGCCCACTCTTGAATTTTTCAATTAATCATAAGTTTTTCATTAATAATGATGAATCTGAAGTGTATTTTAACTGTTTTTTTCCAATACATCTAGATTATCTGGCCATCTATTTGTCCAAACATTTATAAATTCATGTGTCCACTTATCCAGTCCTTCTGTCAGCCATTCATTTAACCATCCATCTGTCCATCCTTCCATCCACCCAGTTGTTCGTCCATCTGTACCACTTTTTCATCTATCAATCTGTCCATCCATCCATATGTCCATCCATTCTTGGTCCATCCATTCATCCCTCTATGCATTTATTCATTTCTTCTTCTGTTTAAATAGTTAGGAACACTTACACTGTGTCTGGTACTGTGACCAATGTCAAATAAATAATTGAGGGTACTGTTTTAAGAGACTTGCATTCTAGTGAAGGTAAAGTCACCTAAACTAATAATTGCTGTGTGCTTAGCTATATGCCAAAGGGAGATATTCATCCACTGATTCAGGTAACAGGTGTAAAAAAAAACCTAAGGAGAAGTTTATGAGATGGAACTTAGACCACTGAGCTGATGGTTTAGCCTGTGGGGTCTTGAGCTATGTTCCTTATAGGAGTGTGCATAGGGCATAGACATATCCCATATTGTCTTTCCAATATGGGATACTCAACTGCATTTCTCAAACAAGTAGAGCTTGGAGGGCAGGAGAAATTCCAGGTGAAGAGAACAAGGTGTGCAAAGGGTTAGGGGTCAGAAACAGCATGGCCACCTGGTGGAAATTAGCTGTGGATGGCCTCAGAGAATGGGGTCTCACTGGGGGAGGGGGAGGCAAAAAGGGGAGGGAAGAACATTCTGGATGTGAGAGATGGGAGTAAATAACCCAAGAATAACAGTATCACATTGGAAAGAGATGGGGGTGGCTGGTCTGACTAAAGGAAAACAGTGGGAACCAGGGCCTGGTAGGGAGAAAAGAAAGGTACATTTAAAAAAATTAAATTAAAAAGGTAAATTAAAAAAATAAATAAACAAGGTAAATTAAAAAAAAAAAAATCCACGTGGCAATTCCAGAGGTTGTTAGAGAGATGGCACTGTGAATTTGGCCAGAGAACAGCTCTTCAATTAAATCATTTAGGAGTCCAGCCCTGAAAGATGACCGTGAATTCATAAGAGGAGATTGATAATGTCTGAGAGAAGGGAGAGGTGGGGGCGGGCATCAGGAACTGACCTTTGGGAGTGGCCAGTGGTTTGGTGGACATGGAAACAGGATACCGTGATGGGAACAAACGGAGAACGGGCAGGAATCTGAATAATAAAGAACCAGAGAAATCAGAAGAGAAAAGAATCTGAAGTAGCAGCAGCCGTCTGGCCAAGTGTCCACTGCTGGTCAGAAGGAATGAAGAGGGAGCAAAGTTCACTGGTTTTGGCAATGGAGAAAGTCGTGACTTTTCAAGAGAAGATTCAAACCAGAGCACTAAGAATGTGAGCCAGACTGAGGGGTGAAGAAGGTTAAGAGGAGGCCAGAGAAAGTCCTTCAAAAATCAACCTAGCCAATAAACTGAAGTCGAAGCACTTGAAAACATGGTTTTCTGTAATCAAACCTGTGAGAGGTCAGTAAAACCACCCATGTTTACAAACACCCACAAGGATATATGATTCTGACATGGCTACTTTGCAGAGGCTCCCTGCAGGGTCAGTCTAGAGCTACAAGATCTCAGAAGATGCATTCACTGAAGAACTGTCCGCACATATCCAAGGCCAGCCACAGGCCGGACGGTGGGAGTGCTTTCCAGGGTGCAGGCAGAAGCAGAGCAAATCTGCAGGCCTGGAGGAAAGTGCTGCAGGGAGTGGGGGTGGGGGCCTTGCAGTTCCAGCTTGAGGCTGGACCACAGCTGGAGGTTCCCGTGTGTTCTGTGAACGGGGCCAAGTTCATCGTGATTGATGCTGGTAGTGATATTATGAGAAGGGTTTGTTTGTTCTTGGTGAAGAGATGATTGGAGTAGAGAGATCACCGAGTTCACTGCTAGAAGTTGAAGGTGACAGAAGAGGGATGTCTGAATTAGGGGGGAGCCGAGGGCTAGGGACAGAGTAAGGGATGCCAGGTGGGGTCCTGTGACAACCTATTTCCATCCTGCACAGTGATGACCAAAGATGGACAGGGTTCCCGGTGCTGTGTGCTTACAGGTGGACTTGCCTGATGTGTGCCGTGGATAACTGGTGTCTGGGTCTCACACTCAGAAGCAACTGGCCACCGGAAGAGCCTTTGGAAAAGTCCACTTACGACTAGAACGGTCACCATGGGAAGCGATCTTCTAATTCTTGCCTTCTAGGAATTACCTCGATGTGAAAGAGCCTCAGCATTTGGAACTTAATGCAGAAGCTGCCACTGGGTGACAGGTCTGATGTGGACACTGGGGATACAGCAGCAATCAAAGTCCCTGCTTTCATGGAAATGCATGGGTGCCAACATGCATGGGGGAAGGAGAGTGTAATGGCACGTGGAAGCAAAGGCCAGATGGGGGGGCCTTACCTACAGGATTCCCACGACAAAGTATTGACAGCTCCTTCCCTTAGTCTTGGAGACGCAAAGATGGGAGGAATTCCAACCCACTGTGGAAATTCAAACTCCAAACATCTCTCTGTCACAGCTTTTCAAATCACTAAGTGGGTATATGACCCAGATTTCTCGCCCGTCTACCTCAGCAACCATGCCTCCAGGGAACTTCCTCACTGTGCTGTGCTAAGTGCTTACCATATATTATCTCATTTAATGACACAGCAACTCTCTGTGTGGTAGGTGGTACTATTCTAAGTTACACATGAAAACAAAAAAGCTGACCTTAAAAGCCAGTCATGTATAGGGGCAGGATTTGAACTCAAGTCTATCGAATTCTGAAACTAGATAGTGTTCCTAAAATAATTCTTAAAACTTTATTCTTTTTTTTTTCAAAAGATTAGTGTTCCTAACAAGAATGTAATAAGGACTGGAGCTAAGGAATTCCTCTACTTGCTCTTGGCTGTCCTGAATGCCACGGTGGGGTCACTCTCAGGCCACATGTGTTACTCAAAGAAAATGCTAGAGAAAAAGAACGGGGCAGAAATAAGCCACGCCCCCTAAGTCAGTCGGAGCACTTGAAGTGTTGGCCAGAATCTTAGACAACTGAGCCTTCCCCCGAGGGAACCTACCGGTTTCTCAAATATAAATACATCATCCCCAATTGCCCCGTCTGTAAAGGATTGCGGAATCCTATTTAGTGCACAAAAATCCTCTTACTGCCCTATAGAACTTTAATTCTCAGGTATTTATTTCTCCAGAGAGTCATTTGGAAAAGAAATAAAGCCATCTTTACCATTCTCTGCATAGCTTACAGCCACATACTTGGATGTCTGACATGAACACAGAATCCAGCTTCTATCCCTGGGAATGCTTCAGCAAGGGGTCAAAAAAGCTCAAGAAGAACAAGAAATAACACACACAACGTTCCTGCCAGAGCTTCACAATTCCCTTCCCGTGCCCTTCCTTTGCCCTTCCTCTAACACCCACACCCAACACAGAACATGCTTTCCCCCCATTTTTAATCAAAAAGACATCTGCTAATGCCTTCTAAGGTGGAGAGAGGAGGCTCCGAGACTCCACAGAGAGGAAAGGCAGTGCCCCGAACAGAAAGCCGTGGAATCAGATTCCAGCATCCTGTGGCCACCTATTTACTAGTCCGTACTGGTGGGGGTGGAAAATCCATGCCAGACAGCATTTAGGTCTCACAGGAAAAACTGGGGTACATATACAGAAGTCCTGGTCTGCAGCAACCCGTTCTAAATGTGATCAGCAATATTGATGGAGTACCACTGTGTTCCAGGCACTATTCTAGGCCCTGGGGACAAACAACCTACTCGACCTCTTGACATTCGTTTCCTTCTGGAGGGAGGCAGACAATAAATGAATACATGTTCAACAGTACGTCTGATACTGGTGAGTCCAATAATGGTAAGAAGAGAAATGGTACAGGAGAAGGGGATGTGGATGGGGGTTGGGGGTTATGAATTGTGGGCAGGGGAGATGTCTGCAAGGGCAGGTGAGGGGTAAGGACACTTGGCCTTTATACCTGTGAGCTCACATTTGCAGGCTCCACCAACCACAGATGGAAACAATTTTTAAACAACCACATCTGTACTGAACATGTACAGGACTATTTTTCTTGTCATTATTGCTTAAGTAATACAATCAAATAACTATTTACACAGCATTTACATTGAATTATGTATTGAAGTAATCTAGAGATGATTAAAAGCAAATAGGGTGGTTTGCATAGATCCTGTGCAAACACTGCACCACTTTGTATGGGGAAGTTGAACGTTCTTGGATTTTGGTATCTGCAGGGAGCCTGGAATCAGCTCCCAGAGGATACCCAGAAAGCTACAGTGCCTATGGACTGAGATCTACTGTATGGTGGATATCAAGGAGCAGAAAGGATTATACTGGGAAAAATACCTTTCCATAAATTACATATATGAGCTAGAGCGGCTGTCTGTCAATTTAGTTATTCATTCACTCATGAACTTTACTCACATATTCATAGTGACCAATGCTATCCTGTGCCCGGCACTGCAGTGTACGCTGTTAACAGTGAAGGAGGTGAACGTGGTTACTCATGGAGTCATAGCTAGACCTGGGAATGGAGACTTTCCCCCTAAAATATTGCTCATGTAGAAATATATTAGGCTTTGAGGGCCTTCATGGTCTCTGTCACAACCTTTCAATTCTGATCTGTGGAGTGCAAAAGGAGCCAGGACTCTCTCGACAAATGCATTGTGTCCCCCAAAAACTTTCAAACCATGGGTTGGATTTGACCCACGGACTGCCAGTTGCCAATCTGTATGCTAAAGAATATCATTAATTGTTAAAAAAAATTATCTTTGCAATAAATCCAAGTTAGGGAAGAGAGCAAATTTAATAAAAAAAAAAAAAAAAAAAAAAGGGAAAAGAGGGGCTGGGGTTGTGGCTCAGTGGTAGAGCTCTCGCCTCGAATGTGTGAGGCCCTGGGTTTGATTCTCAGCACCATGTAAAAATAAATAAATCAGATAAAGGTACTGTGTCCAACTACAACTAAAAAATAAATATTAAAAAAGGAAAAAGATACCCATCACTATCCCCTCATATATGTTTTTCATTTTATTTCCATTATCATTTTTTTCTGTACAGCAATGGGGACCCACCCTCAGCTCCCCCCAGATATTTTCTGCTGGAAAAATCCCCTTCCCCAGCCCTGACAATGGTCTGCAGTATTTCCAGACCCCTGGTCCCAGGTAGATGCGGATGCTCCTAACCCATCCACACACCCAAGGAGGTATCTTTACCCCGGGGACATCTACGGGGGAGCGTGAGAGCAGACAATGTATGACATGGGCTTCTGCTCCATCAGAGAAGAGGGGAGGAGGTTTACCCGAGAATTCTTCATAGGGGAAGGAACATTTAAGCTGAGCAGCAGAAAATGAGTAAAAGAAAGAATATTCTAGGCTGAAGGAAAAGCATGAGTCAAGATCGTGGTAACAAAGAAGGTCAGAGAGCTGAGGCTGCAGAGATGTTTCAGAGATGGGGTGGGGGGGGGGATGACAAAGCTTAGCCTCCAAACCTGCCAGGTTGCCGTGAGGACCCAATGACAATTCCTACAAAGGCATTCAGCCCGTGTGTACCAAACACCAGAGAGGACAGACGATAAGGTTGAGGGAGCATTGACACAGAAGTTCTGATGAACGGGGTTTATTCGTTGCTCCAAATTGTTAGGAGAGACACTTCAGATGATCTGGGGTCAGAGGTGGGAATTTTTCCTTCATAAGTGTTTCAAGCCATCGCAGGGCCTATTTGGTAACTTAACCAAAAAGGACCCTCACCAATAGTGAAGTGTGATCCCTCACAGAGACAGAGAGGAAGGATGCAATGATCCCAGATACTCTTTAAAAATATGCTCTCTGCTACCCTGTCCATCATTCTAGGAGTGACACTTAAGACTAATGGATTGTCAGAGGCCAAGACCCCTCCATCCAACGAAAGAGACTAGATAGCCAAGAAAGTTCTTCAGATAGTAACCAAGAGAGCTCTTTTCTTTACTCAAATCTTTCCTTGAAAAAGAAAATTGCAAATTACGGCAGAAAAAAAATTACCTCCCTAAAGTTTTAAATATTTAAACACTTTTACTTTTGAAGCATTTCATAACATTCACCAAGTGAATTAGAGTTTACACACTGTCTTTTGTAGGGTCTCTGTTTTTCATTTGAAGCCTTCAAAACTCATAATCATACTTTACAGCATGTCATTAATATTTCTACTCCTGACAACCAGGATATTTATATTTAAAAGATGACTATCACGAAAGTCCGACTATATACCTAGAGATCGTGAGCCCCATTCATTCAACATCCAGCTTCAGTGGTCAATTCCTGGCCAACCTTATTTCCACCCCCATCTCCCCCTCCCCCCAGACTATTTTGGAAGCAAACCTTAGAAATGGAGTGTTTTTAGCCATAGGTATTTCAGAAAGGTTTTCATAACTTTTATCACACCCTTGCTTCATTTTATGGGAGGGGGGAAGTATCACCTCCCTCGTGGAGATTTTGAGTAGGAACAGAGGTCAAGAGTGAGACTGACCTTCCAAACACCTGAGAGGGGGAACCAAGGCCGGGAGGGGTGGTGGGCTCCAGGCTCCAGGCTTCCCTGGAAACAGGCCGAACACAGGCAGGGGGACCCAGTTGTGAGGATGGTCTCCGTCCCCTTCTCCAAGTCCCTTCTACTTAACAACCAAGTCACTTGTCAATAAGAGCGTGAGCCCTCCCCCACTCCATCCATTTTCATTATCCTGAGGCCCAACTAGGCATGCACTGAAGGTTGGCCAGACCTTAGACTAGAAAAGAACGCTGGACTCTAAAATAGTATTTTTCTCATTCATTTCACCAGACTTTCTTTCCCCTGTCTAGCCTGTTCCCCTTCTTACCACGGAGTCTTTTGACCAAATTCAGGAAATTGCATCATGGTCGGTCATCTCTCGTAAATGCCATTTTCAATCCTATAGACTATTTTTACTACCCGGTACCTGAACTGCCGAAGGACTCGTGGTCAGCTATGATTATTGGCTTGGACATCCTAGGGCTCTTGCTCATCTCCACGTCTATTTAGAAACAAGGAAAGCTCAGTGGGCTAAGGGAACCTCTTAGGATGAATCCTAACTTCAAAATAATAGCTGAGAATTAAGAAACATGGTTATTAAAAAAAAGTGCCTCAAGCTAACTATCCTCAAAAGGATTCTCCCTCTTAGAACTATTGCTGACTCCCAGATTGATGGAAAACAGATTTGAAGACATGATCGAGAAAGCATAGAAATTTCAACTTGCTAAGCCAGCATCCTGGGATTCCTAGAAGGCCTATCTCCCAGCCCATCCAAAGGATTCCTTATCTCTGGAGTATTCTAGCCCGCTCCTTTTTTTTTTTTTTTTTTTTTTTTTTTTTTTGGTGGTGTGGAAGGGTACTGGAGATTGAACTCAGGAGCACAAAAACACTGCATCACATCCCCAAAATGTTTTTTTTTTATTTTTTATTGAGAGACAGGATCTTTGCTAAGTTGCTTGGGGCCTCGCTAAGTTGCTGAGACTGGCCTTGAACTTGCGATCCTCCTGCATCAGCCTCCCAAGTGGCTGGGATTACAGCTATGTGCCACTGTGCCCGGCCTTCTCTCCTCACTCTTAAAGTGTGATTGTATCTATGGCCAAGCCCTCCACCATGAAGCACATACATCACAAAGCCTCAAATCTCCATCTCTAGGCCAAATGAACCGTTGTCAGCAAGGCATCATCCAAAGAAGGAATGGAATCATATATTGAAACCGAATTCCCAGTGTAATAGTATTTAGAGGGCCTGGCTGGGAGATGATGATGAGAGGAGGAGGCTTACCAGAGAATTCTTCATAGAGGAAGGAACATTTGAACCGAGCAACAGAAAATAAGGTGAAGAACATTCTAGGCTGAAGGAAAGGCATGAGTCAAGATTATGGTAACAAAGAAGGTCAGGGAGCTGAGGCAGCAGGTCATGAGGGTGGAGCCTGTCTGAACAGGATTAGGGTCCTTGTAAGAGTCTTGACAGAGCTAACTTCTCATTTCCAACATGTAAGGTTGCAAGAAGATAGTCGTTTATAAATCAGAAATCAGGTGCCCACCAGACATCTCCACAGCCTTAATCTTGGACTTATAGAACTGGGAGAAATTTTCTATTTTTTTTTAACAAACTATCTAGCATATACTTTTTTTAATAAACTGACTAGCTTACCCCACAACCTAGATGGGATAACAGAGAGACACACATACACACCCTTTCCTCAAGGTTCTAGGAAATTTCATGATGTCCCAAGAATTGCTATTTTCCAGAGTGAACAATTTTTACAGCCAAGTACCTTAACTATACAGGGCTCCCATTACTCAACTTCACTTACTTAAGCAGCAAGTATACCAGGTTAACCTTATCTTCTTTTGAGCACCATGAGAGTATTCTCTCCTTATGCTCGGAATACTTCCAAACATCAGTGATGATTTTGAACACACAGCCCGAGCAGACACCTACAGAATACTGCAGTTGGCTCATCTAGAGTCAGTCTATAAAGAATCTCACTTATGGTGAGATCACAAGATCCAGGTGGGAGAGAGCTGGGTTTAAATCCTGTGGCTTTAGCAGTTGTGTGAAGGTGGGCAATTTCCCCCTGTTAAAAAAGGGGTCATCTCGTAGAGGTTCTGAAGAGACATGCATTTGATGGACAGGAGCAGACTTTATAACTTTCCTTTTTCTCATAGACCCTCGGATAGTTTAGAGCAATGACCTTCTCCCTACACCTACGGATTTCCAGTGTGTTCCCTTGCATCTCATAGCACACAGCCTTAGGATCTCAAGCCATCTTGGTCCATCTGCTTTGAAAGATGTTGGGTTCCGGGTAACTTCCCTCTTAAAATGTGGTGCTCAGAACACAAGATAATAAGTTTCAAGGTGTGCTCTCATCAGCTCCAAATACAGAGGGATATGGCAGTCTTTCAGGATCTGATTAGTCATACACTTTAAGGGTGAAGACCTCAATACCTAGACACATAGGTGATGGTCAGATCTTCAACTCTGCTCTTCCCTAGTCTGTGTGTCCACCACTGACTTAGCTGAATCTGACTCAGGACCTGATATTTCATCTGTTAAATGGTATCTTGTTTGTACTGGCCCGTCATTTACTTCTGCTTAATCCTCTGGAAACTTCAGAACTTCTGCAGTTCTCATATGCCAGGGTCATATCTTTTTGTTTATTTATTTATTTTTCTGTACCAGGGATTGAACCCAGTGGCGCTTAACCACTGAGCCACAACCCCATCCCTTTTTAATTTTTATTTTGAGGCAGGGTCTTGCTGAGTGGCTGAAGTCCTCGCTAAGTTGCCGAGGCTGGCTTTGGACTTGCAATCCTCGTGAGCTTCTGGGATTACAGGCTTGCCCCACTGCACCGGGCTGCCAGGGTCATATCTAAGACCAGTTTTAGAGAGGGTCTTATACCTAATTTTCCTTTAATCACTAAACGCCCTCAGGCTGGATACCTCTTGATTTCCCCTTTGTTCCACCTGCTGCTGTCCCCTCAGGCCCCTCACCATGACCACAGCACCAAAGGAAGAGACCCCTTCAGCTCTCCTGCTTGGGGGCCACCAGGTTGTGATACCATTTCATACCTGCCTGATCATCGTAACTGAACTTGCACACCATGAGAGGAGAATTCATAATTACTGACCTAGATTTGGACTTGACTGGAATGGGTTCCAAACCACAAATATAAAAAGCACAACTTACTTCTCAAAGTGAGTCAGTTTTCAAAAAAAAAAAAAATCCACAGTAAACATAATCAGGTACATATTAGGTTCTAAATATAGAGCCAGGCCCTCCTCCAAGGCTTACTCGAAAACATCCCTCACATCAGCTGCTGCCACACTGGATACTGAGAAAATATTTAGAACTAAAATATGGTATTTCTCCAGAGAATGTATATCAAAACTGAGGAGAAAGCAGCAATTACTTGAGATACTCAATAAATAACTTGGCAAACTGTCACTTTTTCTCCAGGTGCACTGATAACATATATTAAAAGGATTCAAAACTTGCTCTTTCCTCCCAAGAATGTTTCCTTGGTCGGGGGGACGTTTCTTGGCAAATCTCCATTTGGATCAGCATCAGGAAGAAAATAACCCTCCGCTATCATGCAGGTAAAAAGCCTCAAAAATGTACATCCCATTTAAAGGAGTGGATTCATCCAAGACCTTCCCTCGGCATTGCTTTGAAATCAAGCGAAATTGAATGCTGGTCCTCCTGTATTATTCATTACATAATTGCTGTGTTTTATTAGAAATATGATCTATTATAACCTTGAATGGAGTACATTAAATGACATTGAAAATTAGATTATTCTGATTATTAGAAAAGTGAGAAATGTGCTAAACATTTGTACGACTGATAATCAATCAGGGTATCCATTTGAGTGTAATAAAAATCAATCTAGAGCCAGTGTGTTTAAATCTAATTTTTTAAGCATGACATTTTCCTTAGAGTTTCTTTCTAAAATGTCACCATCTTCTACAACAGTGATTGATTCTGTCTCTAGGGAGAAGCACTCACTCCAATTACTTCATCCACTGCACGCAAACCATAGTCCACTTAAAAAAAAAAAGTCAAATGAATCACAGTAATAACAATATATTTTATAGGGGGGCACAGATTTAAGTCACTTAAACTAGAAAGTCACCCATCTTCTTCTCCTTGGCTCAAACAGATAAAACATGCTAGTTAGATCAAAATGTGGCTCTTTACTTTCTAACAATGGGAATGAGGGATTTTATATTAGTTTTTTTTTTCTTTTTTGCAGGGGGGTTACTCAGGGGTGCTCGACCACTGAGCCACATCCCCAGCCCTATTTTGTATTTTATTTAGAGACAGGGTCTCACTGAGTTGCTTAGTGCCTTGCCATTGCTGAGGCTGGCTTTGAACTTTTGATCCTCCTGCCTCAGCCTCCGGAACCACTGGGATTACAGGCAAGTGTCAAAGCACCTGGCATTATATTAGGTTTTTATTTCACATAAGAAAAAAACGATGAAACTACATTGGCTTATGTAAAATCCTTATTCCTCTCACACCTTTTCGGAGGAAAAAAGAAATCCAAATAAATAATGATACAATGGTGTCACCTTAATTTACTCTTTTTTTCCTTCCATCTACTCCCCCTCAGCCCTTCTTTCTTTTTTTCTTTCATTTCCCCATCTATCCATCCATCCATCCATCCATCCAACTCCATCATCAAACTCCAGTTGAAGTCACTAAGAGACTGAGCAGCTTGGGGGATCCAAGGTAGTTGTTCCTATTTGACACAAATAGGAACAACTACCCAGTAATTCATCTTGGTCCTTAGATTGGCACAGAGGCATATTTCACTTTATGAAATTTTGGTATTTCCTGGAAATGGTAGAGAAGGGGCGTTTGCCAGGACCATGAACTTGACATTCATTAGTCTACTGAGTTCCCAATAGTGGAGGGCACCTCTGCTTCCCTGGCCTTGGGTTTTCTTCTATGGACAGCTCTTTCACAAGGGTAACACTTCCTAGCCTCTTTCCCCACCTCTCCCTCTCTCTCCAAGGGGACGCTACTTTGGAGAGTGTCAGGGAAGGCACCTGGCGTTCTTTCTGGGTTGCAGATCTTCAAGGCATTCTCTCCATGTCTGCCTGCCTGCAGGAAAGGGCTCACAGACCTGCCCCAGAAGGGGGTATTAACCCTGCCTGTAAGCAGGCAGGTAAACTTATTTGATCTGGAAGTTTTAGGAACTGCAGCGAGGCTGTACTTAAAATAAACCCCATTTTGCGGTAAGCAATTGGCTACATAAATTATTTCACAATGGTAGGAAGGAACATTATGCTGCCATTATAATGATTTTTTTTTTCCCAAAGACTGCTTAATGACACAGGGAATATTCACAAGGTTAAGTTTAACTACAAAATGAGGTCAGAAAAATTTGAATGTGTATGCATGCAGAAAAAAAGGGGACAGAATAAATAAAATATTAACAAGGCTTATTTCTAGAACACGAAGCTAAAAGGCTTAGATTTTCTTCTTTATAAATTTTAGTACATTCCAAATTATCTGCAGGATCTTCTGTTGCTTCAATTTATTGTTAAAAAACAGTTTTGCTTTTTCTTGTCACTCAGAAGACAGTCACTTTTCCCTGGCAGTAACAAGGAACCAACACTTTTCCCTTGGGCTAAATGGTGACTTGGACATTAAGTGGCCAAATTTGATCTCTGTTTCCTGCAGCTACCTCACAGCTGGGTGTGGATGTGCGAGGGGAAGAGGAAAGACCTCCCAGGGTCCCAAGCAAACAGGATGCTTCTTGTGGCCTCCCTGACTCCTGTAGCCTGTGCCTAGCTGTGAGTTCCCCTCTGCACACAATGGCCTCCTTGAGGGTCCCCAGACATACATCCCAGTTGGGCAGTGAGGAGAGGCTTGCTGATTCTCCCTCTGTGGGCTTGAAATGGCCCACGTGGGAGCTGCAGGAGAGGAACAGTAGCAGAGGGGTGTAATGTCTGATGAGCCCTGACCCCAGGGCTGCGCAGCTGCTGCGACTTCACCTGCTACTCATGATGAGGCCAACTGCAGGCTAGAAGGCATGGGGTGAAGGAAGGCAGAGTGTGTGGTCCTCTCCTGGCTGGGTCTGCAAAGAACGGTCCACTTTGAGTCACATTGGTACAGCCATCTCCACCCTGGTTCTCCCGTAGCTTTGGGCTTCAGAGGAGAGGATGCAACAGAAAACCACAGCGAACTGCAAGGCCTGACTGAGGCAGATGTTTGGGCTACACAGACCACTTCTGAGAGCAAGGGTGCCAAACAGACCAAGAATTTTCTTGTGATTTGGTAGGACCCGTCACTGTCAAGGTAGGCACACTAACGGGAAATGTAGAGAGAACAGGACACACAATCTTCAAGTCACTTAAAACTAATGACTTAATACAGTGATGCAGCCACATCAATGTTTATTAGCAGCTCAATTCACAATAGCTAAACTATGGAACGCACCTAAATGCCCTTTAACAGATAAATGGATAGAGAAATTGTGGTTTATATACACAATGGCATATTGCTACGCCTTAAAGAAGAATGAAACTATGGCATTTATTTGGTGGTAAATGGAAGGAGCTGGAAAATATCATGCTAAGTGAAATAAGCCAGTTCTCCAAACACCAAAGGCCAAATGTGCTCTCTGATATGCGGATGCTAATTCACAATAAGTGGGGCGGGGGTGGCTAGTGAAGAATAGAGGTACTTTGGATTAGATAGAGGGGAGTGATGGGAGGGGAGGGGTATGTGGTAGAAAGAATAGAATGAATCGTACATTAATCATCCTGTATGCATAAATGATTACACAACCTGTACAATTCTGCATCATGTACAACCAGAAGAAAGAGAAGTTTACTCTATTTCTGTATGATGTGTCAAAATGCATTCTACTAATTATAACTAATTAGAACAGATAAAAAAGAACAAACGCACTAATGACTCCAGGTGAAATGAACGCAACTATGACAAGAACAGATTCTGCCACATGCTGTAGCCTAAAAAGGTGACCCCAGATTAGGACAAAAATCTACAGATTCCACAGAGAGTGAGCAGAGAAAAAGAAAGGCAGTGGGAGATGCTCTGTAGTGCAGGCTTTCTCACTGTGAATTCTTTTAACTTTTGTTTATCATGAAAGGCTTTCATTTTGTCATCAAATCCAAAGCTTAATTTTGTTGGATATAAGATTCTTGGTTGGCATCCATTTTCTTTCAGAGCTTGGTATATGTTGTTCCACGATCTCCTGGCTTTGAGGGTCTGGGTGGGAAAAATCTGCTGAGATACAAATTGAGTCTCCCCCTCTATGTGATATCTGATTCCTCTCTCTTGTGGCTTTTAAGATTCTATCCTTATTTCATATGCTAGGCATTTTCATTATAATGTGCCTTGGTGTAAATCTGTTGTAATTTTGTGTGTTTGGTGACCTGTAAGCCAATCTGGAAAGCAGCAGTATGGAGATTTCTTGGAAAATTGGGAATGGAACCACCATTTGACCCAGCTGTCCCTCTCCTCGGTCTATACTCAAAGGATTTAAAATCAGCATTCCACAGGGACTCAGCCACATCAATGTTTATAGCAGCTCAATTCACAATAGCTAAACTGTGGAACCCACCTAGATGCACTTCAACAGATGAACGGATAAAGAAACTGTGAGATATATATATATATACACACACACACACACACACACACACACACATACACAATGGGATATTACTCAGCATTAAAAGAGAATAAAATATGGCATTTGCAGGTAAATGGATGGAGTTAGAGAATATCATGCTAAGTGAGATAAGCTAATCCCAAAAAACCAAAGGCCAAATGTTTTCTCTGATAAGTGGATGCTGATCCATAATAGGGGGCATAGGAAAAATGGAGGAACTTTGATAGGGCAAAGGGGAGGGGGTATGGGGACAGGAAAGATGGTGGGATGAGGTGGACATCATTACCCTAGGTACATGTATGACTGTACATATGGTGCGATGTTATATCATGTACAACCAGATAAATTAAAAGTTGTGTGCAATTGTGTACAATGAACCAAAATGCATTCTGCTGTCATATATACCTAATTAAAATAAATAAATTAATTTAAAAAACATACAAGGGAAAATTCCATTTGCCAGCCCTAACCTTTCTAATAAAAGACTTCGATTCTATATAGCTTTCCTCCCTTCCTTCTTCCTTCATATGATAACTTATTTAACAAACACGATCAAAGTCAACTATGCCCAGATAAGAGGGAAATAGCCACTTTCCATAAAGTGTATGGCAGAGGCCTCATCTAATACTATTGAGGTCACCAAAGAGGGACCCAGAAGTGTGTGGAGGAAGGGGCTAGAAAATTTATCATCAAGTCCCGGGAGACTGGATGAAATTAGAGGCTGAATAGATTTTTCTGAAGCAACACTTCCTGCATGCAACACGTGGTCTATAATATGTCATGATAAAAATTCAATGTGGGGACCCTTGAGATGGAAAACAGGTCCCTAAATGCCCAGAGTCGTGGCTTGGTAAATGTTCACAGCTGCAAGCTAGACTCTTCTCTTTTGACCATCAGTGGGGTCCACTCATTCCCCAGAAGTCCAAAGAGGACCTTTCTGTAAGGTGATGTGAAAGGAAGAGCTCAGGTCACGCTTTCCTGCAGATGGAGCTCGACTTGTTCATCCATTCCACAAACGTACCTTCCGGCCACAATTCCAGGCACTGGGAGAGCAGACATGAGCCAGACAGACAGAATCCCAGGGCCTTGGGTAGGATTATGATGAGTCAAGTCCAGAGTGGAAGACAGAGAGTGGTCAGAGAGCAGACAAAACACTGGCTTCCGTCAGAGGGGGTGAGGAAATATTTTCCAACATGGGGGTCCCAAGAGCCAAAGGCAACAGAGGCCCAGGAGAATGAAAGGGACTCAGTCACTCAAGTGGCTGCATAGTGGGTTTATTGGTACAGAGCAAGGATCAGCAAAATGATTTTTGAAGAGTCAGAGAGTAAATATTCCAAGATTTGTGGGCTCTACAGTCTCTGTCCCAAGTACGAGTTCACGCTCTGCTACTCTCATCTCCATAGATGAAATTAGATGCAATTAAAAAAAAAATGTGTGTTTACTGAACACATACAGACTTTTTCTTGCCATTATTTCCTAAACAAATGGCATGACAATATATACACAGCATTTACATTGTATGATGGTATTGTAAGTAGTCTAGAGATGATTTAGAAGACATAGAGGGTGTGTGTAGGTCAGATGCACCTGCCGCACAATTTTATATAAGGGATTTCAGCATGAGGGGAGGGGTTCTAAACTTTAGAAAATACTGAAGGATGGATGACTATACTCAGTTCTGGAATTGCCATCGGGTAACAGCCAGAATGAATCAGTTCAAACAACAGGAATCACTGTGTTCTAATAAAACTTTATTTATAAAAAATAGGTGACTAAACAAACAAACACAAAAGGTGGCTAGAATTGGCCTGCATGTCCCAGTCTATGATTACTAACCTCTAACTTCAGTTAGTATTATTAAACTTTTTAAAAAATTTCCCCCCTTTGTAGAGAGGTTAGGTTGGAGGTCATTGCTGGGTGGGACAGCAAATTGGTGCAACCATTCTGGAAAGCAGTATGGAGATTCCTCAGAAAATTTGGAATGGAACCAACATTTGACCCAGTTATCCCACTCCTTGTCATACACCTAAAGGAATTAAAATCAGCAAACCTATGGTGACACAGCCACATCAATGTTTATAGCAGCTCAATTCACAATAACTAAACTATGGAACCAACCTAGGTACTAGTCAAAAGATGGAGAGATAAAGACAATGTGATAGACACCACCATGAAATATTACTGAGCCATAAAGAAGGAGGATATGTGGCATTTTCTGGTAAATGGATGAGACTGGAGACTACCATGCTAAGTGAAATAAGCCAATCCCCCAAAACCAAAGGCCCGAATGTTCTCTCTGATATGCAGATGCTGACTCACAATAAGAGTGGCGGGGGAGGGGGGGGAGGAAGAACATAAGTTCATTGGATTAGATAAAGGATGAAGAGAAGGGAGAGGGGATTAGGAATAGGAAAGATAGAAGAATGAACAGGACATCACTTTCCTATGTCCTATGCATAAATGACCAGTGTAACTCCACATCATGTACGGCCACAAGAAAGGGAAGTTGTATTCCACGTATGTCTGTATGTCAAAATACACTCTACTGTCATGTATATCTAAGAGGAACAAATAAAAAATCAAACAGAAAAGGGAAATGAGTAGGTCATCAACAAGTCAGGGGTCCCTGAAGGAGGAAGGAGCCACAGTGTGCTGAAGGAACTCTAGTCCACGAGCTGGCAAGGAGGATTCTTTCCTCACCCTTGAATCTTTTCCACCGTTACTTCTCTTTATTATAAAAATCATACATGAGCCAGGTGCGGTGGCACACGTCTGTGATCCTGAGGCTGGGGAGGCCAAGGCAGGAGGATCATGAGTTCAAAGCTAGACCCAGCAAAAGTGAGGCACTAAGCAACTCAGGGAGACCCTGTCTCTAATAAAATACAAAATAGGGCTGGGGATGTGGCTCAGTGGTCATGTGCCCCTGAGTTCAATTCCTTGTACTTCCCCCTCCAAAAAAATCAGACATGATCATCATAACACGTGAAACGATAATATTGATGATCTCCTTCCCACCCTTCCTTCATCGCCAGCCCCCTGCGGAACCCACATAAAATGTCTACAGTGGGTCTAGGATGCAGGGACCATGCATCAGAGGCTGGGAGCCTGGAGCGGACCCGATGTACAATTGGATGCTAAGGAAATACACGTCCCAAAATTCACAGCAAAGACTCCTCCTCCTTGGTGAGTGGATCTAACAGAGAAGGAGGACAAGGTGGCAGCTGGACACAGGGCCCACTGGGCACTACCAGGGAACTGGCTCATGAGTACCAACGCCAGGGAGCTCTGCTAGCTGGGTCCTGGTGATTGAGCTAACCATGTCCTGACGTGTGGAGCAAAGAGCAGGTGCCTGCCAGACTCCGAGGCTCCAGATAAAACTAACTGGGAAGATTCGAGTGCCCGCACCACTCTCTACTGACACGATTCCTTCTCAAAATATCAGGAATCAGCTATTACAGAAATCTACTGCCTGGGTGCCTGGATGCTTAGTGGGTGAAGGAAGGGACCAATCAATTAAACGACTGGGTCAATAAAATAACATAGATAACAAAATGAAGAGATTTCTCTTAAAAGACTGACTACTTCCACTTTACTTTGAGACATCAGCGTGACGGGGATGCAGACTGGGTGGTGATGCAGTCTTAGATTCTTCTGCATTCTGAGAAATATAGTATGTGGATTTGTGGGAGATGGTTATTTTCCTTTATTCTGGACAGACCACCTCTGGAATGTCAGGTTCAGTGACGGGGACGCCTTAATTTTAGGATGGATGTTGACTCAAAAGCGTGCAGAAAGTGTGGCCAGGAGCCACAGACTGGGGTTGGGCATCTTGAAAACCATACCTCAAAGGAACTGTTGAAAACACTAGGGCTATTTGGCTGGTAAAGAAGAACCTTTAGGAGGGCCACGGTGCTTGACTTATTCTCAGTGGATCTGGGGCCAACAGGTGAGAGGGGAAAAAGGGTGGGCATGACACGAGGAGGGACAGTCCAGTCATCCTTGCTGCACGTGCACAGAATGCTACAACTGTGGGGTGTTACTCCCAAGGTGGTCAGGCTGCTGTCAGCAGGGTCCACAGCAAGGCGCTGCATGGTCTCCCTGGGTCTGGTCCAAACCTTAAGCTTCTTTGCAATTAGGATCTTGCTACTGCCTTGGAGAGCTCAGGGAATCTGGCTGGTCTGTTGGGGTCTAAATGGTTTTATGAACTGGGAGAACTCAAATATCATCAAAGGTTATCCTCATGGACCACTCAAGGTTAATTGTGTACAGAGGTATCCGTTCAAAACAGCACAGGCCAGAGTATTTGCAGGAGGGTTTGCTTGAACCTGTCTGTGATTATCAGAGCGGCAGATTGGAAAAGTGCAGCCACAACAACTTATATGTGCCACCAGCTGCTTTGACATCCCTGAGCACAAGTTTGTCTGTCTATAAAATGCAGCTTAACACACGATCCACAATCTCCCTCAACAAAACTAGGTGGCATCAAACAATGGCAGCTGTGCCACAGTTTTCCTTCCAACTCCTGTGTGATAAAGGATCAAGATGATTTTTTTCATTTCCAATCTATCAGAGGCAAATACTTTTATACAGTGATACCCGCCTGTAATGCTAGTGGCTGAGGAGGCTGAGGCAGGAGGATCACAAGTTGAAGGCCAGCCTCAGCAACTTAGCAAAGGCCCTAAGCAACTTAACCAGACCCCGTCTCAAGATAAAAAAAAAAAAATGAGTGATACATTTACACAATGGAATATTACTTAGCCATAAAGAAGAATGAAATTATGGCATTTTCCAGTAAATGGATGGAATTGGAGACTATAGTGCTAAGTGAAATAAGCCAATCCCAAAACATCAAAGACCAAATATTCTCTCTGGTATGCAGATATTGGCTCACAATGGGGTGGGGGGATAATGGAGGTTCATGGGATTGTACAGGAGGTAAGGGGGTGAAGAGAGGAGGGATGGGAATGGAAAAAACTATAGAATAAACTGGACATAACTTTCCTATGATCATATATGAATATATGATCAGTGTAACACCATATCATGTACAACCACAAGAATGGGAAGCTATACTTTATGTGTGTATAGGTCAAAATGCATTCTCCTGTCATGTATAACTAAAAAGAACAAATTAAAGAATCTGGAAAAAAACCCACAAAAATTAAATAAATAAATAGAAAGGCTGGGGATGTGGCTTGGTGATGAAGCACCCCTGTGTTCAATCCCTGGCACCAATCAATCAATAAACAAACAAACAAATTATTAGAAAAATGAAATTCCACTGCAGTGTGGCAGCAATGTCAGCTTGCCAAGTTCTGAATACCTACTCTCAGAATGTGGCCCTGCCTCACTAGCTCTGGTAGCAGTTTACCAACTAGCTCTGATCCACACTTTGAGTTGCTATACTCTAAAATATTGAAAAATATTATAAAGGGTACTGCTATGACATGAAGACTTGGAAAATAATATCATAAAAACCCCTGATGAGAAGATAGTAGAACTCCAAACGACCTTTAGCAACCAAAAGGCCCCTTTTCTCTTTTGATAACCAGATGGATTGAATGATATTTGCTGAGTTACGTTACAGGAATAATAAGGAAATTCCACAGTTAGGAAATGGGTCTAGGTCTAATGTTCTGTCAGGTGGATTCCAACATCCCTGGACATTGGTGTAGCATGAGCAATTTTACTTGAAGAACTCTCACAACCAAAAAAGTTGATTTGGCTTAGTATCTGATAAAACAGTCAAACAAGTAGCCACTTGTGACTAGGAAACACCACTTCTTAAAAAGAAAAAAAATAAAAAAGGGTTTTCATTGTTGACTTTAAACCTAAGTGATGACTTGGAGACCTCTGAAAACTTCCAGAGATAATGCCCTGGACACAAGACACTCTGTTTTGTAAAGCAAAGAGGCAGAAGTTTGTGCAGAGTTAACTCAATAAAACAACACTTTCTACTTGGATAAACTGACCCAGATTTCCTGATCTCTATGCAGAAACAAAACAGTCAGGCTGAGATCGTGGGAGATGTGAGGAAAAGGGGAATAAGAGCCCAGGGTGGGGAGGCCCTGGGTGATGCATAGCAATAGTCTTCATCACTTTATAACAAAGTTAAATCTTCTACCGTCCGCTTTGTGAACGGAGGGAGCCTGTTCCAGGCTTTTAAGAAGAGGTTAGGAAGTCAAATGCCATCATGACTCAGAGTTTCCCCTTGTTTTAGTTCGCTTTTGCATTATTGTGACCAAAGACCTGACAAGAACAACTTAGAGGAGGAAAAGTTTATTTTGGCTCATGCTTTCAGAGGTTCAGTCCATGGTTGGTGGACTCCATACCTCGGGACCTGAGGTGAGGCAGAACATCTTGGCAAAAGGGTGTGGCGGAGAAAAGCCACTCAAAATATAGACCCCAACGGCACGCCCCCAGAAACCTACTTCCTCCAGCCACACCCGATAGTCCTACAGTTATGACCTAGTTAATCCACATCAATGGATTAATCCACTGATTAGGTTACAACACCCATAATCTAATCATTTCACCTCTGAACATTCTTGCATTGTCTCACACCTGAGTTTTGGGGGAATATCTCACATACAAACCATAGCAGGTCTACAGAAGGGGACTTCCTATAAAAAGGAGCTGCAGAAATACACGCTCTTTCATGTCTTCCCCACCCTCCACACGCATTCCTTCCACATGACCTGGCAATGTGGAATTAGAATTAAGAAGCCACTGTCAGCCCTCACTGTTTACATCTGCAACACAGGAATTATAATAAATAAGCAGTGGTGAAAAGTAAAGGAATCGGTGTGTGGTATGGGGAATGTAGATCATAATCAATAAATGCCATGTGCACACATGTGCACACCCACACCACACAATATAACTCACATAACTCACTCAGGGTCTATTCAGACACAACCAATCTTGAACTGCAGTGTAAGGCATCTCAGGGGAAGAACTATATGCAGTTGAAATAATTTACAAGAACATAAGCTCACATTACTCAATTAGCTTGGCATGAGTTTAAAGCATTACACGGCCCTTTCCAGATGCTTCTTGTTTTTAGCTGCCTTCCTGTCAGCAGGCCTCTCCTGACCAATCTCCCTTCCCTTCCACTAGACCAAACCACTCTTTTGACTCTCTGTCCCTGTGGATTTGGGGTCTTTTCTTGATCAGTTCCAAACCACCAGGCTCCAACTGCGACAGGCCCTTCCTCATCTGGTAGAGAGACCCCTCAGTCAGCTTTTTGATCTGAATGCTTCCCAGGGGAAGTCTCTGATTAGTTTTTTTTCCTGTGATTCTGGGAATTTTTGTCTCTTACTCAATTTCTCTGAACCGGACTTCGCCATCTTGTTTAGCACAAGGCAAATTTCTTTTCTTTCTCAATCCAAGATTTCATTGGAAAACTCCCCAACTTTCTTCTTGTAGGCTTTCTAATAATCTTGTTTCAGGGTGACTCACCTTCCCTCTCAGCAGCTCATAAAACTCCCCACCACTTACCTCATAGACCTCACCCCTTGTGCCTCCAACGATGAATTTCTGAGAGATTATTTCTTAGAAATATCCAATCACATTTGCTCAGAAGAGCAACACATCTGCATTTTATTTTTCACTACAGTTTAACTTTTTTTTTTTAATGTAATGAACTAATTCTCCCATATCCACCAGAGCCCAGGGATAAACATCTTTGATTAGTGGTGTTGTTGTACTAGGGATGGAACCCAGGGCGCTCTCCCTCTGAGACAGGGTGGAAAAGGCCCAGACTGTCCTGAAGCTTACGATTCACCTGCTTCTGTTTTCTTAGAAGCTAGGATGATAAGCTTGCGCCACCATGCCTGGCTTGTTTGTTTTTTGAAGCCACAAGTCTTATCTGGTTTTGCACTCCACTTTCTGGGGAATGGTTTGGATTGGGCACATTTTATTTAGTATAGTGATGGGTGAGGATGGATGGGTCTCTGGTATCACTGAGGCATGGAAATGTTATATGTCAATGTCTCATAGCCATTTGGGGCTCCAGCTACGTGGACCATGTTTAAATGGTGGAGCCAGGAGCTAAAGCAAGATTGTGCTCCTAAACACCAGACACCACTGCTGTCTTGGACGTCAACCCACGCCAGTGACTACTGACCCCAACCAAGAGATTTCCAATTCACAATTCATCGACACCAATAAAGAAACAAAAATTTGTTTGTGTGTGTGTGTGTGTGTGTGTGTGTGTGTGAGAGAGAGAGAGAGAGAGAGAGAGAGAGAGAGAGAGAGAAAGAGAGAGAGAGAGGGAGGGAGAAAATAGAACTATATAATAGTTTATAACTATTGGCCCAAATCCTAAGAAACTTAAATAATCAACAGACATGGAGCTGGTCTAGATAACAGCTGAATTAGAACCCAGCCTCTATCCTTGCTACTCCATTGGGAAACCCAAATCTGATGACTCTCTCTTCCCTCCCCTCTATATCATTAATATAATAAATCTAATCTCCCACAGCCACATCAATATTTTGAGCTTTCTCATTCACTTTACTGGCAAGCACAATGCAATATGGTTTTGGCTTCTGAGTGGCATCGCTGGGTCCTCCTGTGAGAAGACTCCCTGAAGGAGGGAATAGGGACCACTACCAGCAGAAACAGGAACTTCTTGCAGTTTTTGGAGCACTGGTAGCCCAGCTTTGGTCTGTCCTTTTCATTAAAGATGCTAATTCCTAAGCCAGCAGCTAAAAACTTTGCATAAAGCAAAATATAAACTTGAAATGTTGTCAGGTGTGTTTTGTAAAGTTTTCTCTGAAAAGAAATATGATCTCTGTCAAGAATAATTCTGTATCCAAACAGGTGTTTTCAGTGAACACTCTTCCAGAGGACAACAAAGTCACTGATAATGGAGCTGGTTATATCCACAGACCCTGTCTCTAAGTTAACAATAAAAAGGGTTGAGCTGGGCACAGTGGGGCATGCCTGTAATCCTAGCAGCTTGGGAGGCTGAGGCAGGAGGATCAGGAGTTTAAAGCCAGCCTCAGCAAAAGCAAGGTGCTGAGCAACTCAGTGAGACCCTGTCTCTAAATAAAATACAAACTAGGATTGAACTCAGTGGTCAAGTGCCCCTGAGTTCAATTCCCAGCACCTCCCCCGACCATTAAAAAAGGGCTGGGAATGTGCAAGAGTGGTTAAGTGCCCCCGGGTTTAATCCTTGGTACAAAACAAAAACAAAACCAAAAACAAATCAGATTTTTGATGGAAGGAGAAGTAGAAAGATTGGGAAAAGCACATGTGATTCCCTCAAGATCTGCGGAGTGACCTTTCTCTGCTTTTACTTATGGTATATAAAAGACAAAAACAAGTGGGCTGGGGGTGTAGCTCTTGGCAGAGTGCTAGCCTATCATAAATGGGGCCCTGGGTTCAATTCCTAGAATTGCAAAAAAATAAAATAAAAATTACATAAAAGCCTAAGAATCCTGAATACTCCTTAGATCCAGGTAAGGTATTTGAAGACCCACTAATAATAGTAAGAACTAATGTTTATTGAAGTGATCGCTCACTATGTACTGGCACACACGACCTAGCATTATCCATAGGTCCCTTCCGATCTCCTCTGCCTTTAAGGTAGGTGCTACTGTCCCTCTAATTTAAGATAGGTGCTACTCTCCCTCAATTATCTGCTCTAGAGATCTTACAGTCAGCAAATACTGAAGCTGGGTTTCCAACTCACAGGGGCTAATTCCAACACCTATACTCTTGATACTCTTGCTTTCTGACGATTAGGTATGAAAACTTAAATTGAACACAGAATTCCATAGAAAATAAGGACTGGGTTGAGTGAAACATAATCTGGGGTTCCTTCAAATAGCACCTGATAAAATCCTTTCTTAAACTGGGACATGGAGGACATGAGGAGGAGGTTAACTCTGCATCTGTGAGATCTCCGAGAAAACTCGCACCAGCCCTGAAAGCTTCAGTGGGAGTCAGTGTCCCAGGAGAGAAAACCAAGGTTTAATTAAAAATTAACCCAGAAAAGTTAAAATGTCAAGAAGTAAGGTCTTCAATTTTTCTCAGGAGTTCACATTTGTTTAAATTGTGCTCTCAATTATCTAACTTAATAATGTACTCACACAAATGGTCCCTGCTTTTAACTTAAAACTTATGAGAAGCTTTCATCATCTTTTTTAAATATACTTTTTAAAATTGTCGGTGGACCTTTATTTTCTTTATTGATATGAGGTGCTGAGAATTGAACCCAGGGCCTCACACAGGCTAGGCAAGTGCTCTGCCACTGAGCCACCACCCCAGCCCAGAGGCTTCCTGCATTCTTTTTGCACTAAGAGAGTTCCATGGGTTACTTTTGCTGCTTCCACCAGATCAGGCTATGGGTTCTGTGATTGGGCAGAATGAAAGCAACAAAGCAAAACCTAGGTATATCAATTGCAGAGTAAGTACTTATTTGCTAGAAGATACGAAGCAATCCCACCTTCCTGTCAATCAAACATTACCCTTCAACCCATGTGCTGGTACTATCCATGGAAAACTCAAAGCCCAGGATATAAAATAATAATAAAAAAATGCCTCCCTCTTGTAAAATACAAGTAACAAGCCAAACATTAAGTTAATGGTCCATTAACTTAATGTTTTAGATTTACTTCAGTGTAATTATAATCCTCCTATTATTTTCTGAAAGAAAAGTATAATATTATGCTTATATAAACAAAATAATACATCCCCTCCAGAATCCCATTGTAATTATTCTCAATATATCTATAAAAATAGAATTTTTTGTTAATCTGTACTGATAGCCTTTACAACAAATGCATTAGATTTAAACTTTGAGATAGTCTCTACAGTATTTTTGTCAAGTACTTGTCTTTCACAAAGAATTCTCTTTTGAGTCTTTTATGTCTTTTGACTTACTAGCTGCATCAAGCTGTATAGTAGGAAGTATGGTGTGACTCGGTCCTGCCTGCCACCTGCTGTTAGTATGCTGAAATTGCAAGCATAGGGCTGGTAAAACTGGTTCAGAAATGCTAGAAACTAGACACTAAATGAACTGTAACTATCCCCCAAAGCAACACTTTTCTTTGCAAAATGCCCAGTTGGTTCCCTGGAAGGATTTCCTCATCTATGGCTCTTTCTGGACCATTCCCCCACCAAGACTGAAGTTCAATTCTAACTTTAGAGACAGTTATGGGAAGTCTCTTTGGAGCTCCAGCCATTTGGACCATATTCTTAATAATCTGAAAGCCGGATCTTTAGCTCTTCTTCTTGGATGTTAGCCAGGGACCATTTGTGAACCAAATAAGTTGGTCAAGCATTTTCACATAATATATGGCAGATTTCAAATATACATGGCCCTTGGGAGGCAAAGTGTTACAAAAATAAATTATCACTAGAGAAACTACCATGAGCCTCTAAAATACTCTTCCCTCTTTTGCTTTGGGAATACAGCATCATAAATAGGAGACATTTCTTTTAAAATAAAAAATACTATTTGTTTTTTAACGGCTCCACCCCCTCCTGTTTCCCACTCCCTTTGCTGTTAATAATATCAGATGCTACATTTAAGCAGGAAGAAAATGTAGTCACATGATTTAAAAAGCATGTGTTTATGACTTGCCATGTTTAAGCACTGCTGAATAAATGTATATTGAAAACATATTTCAAGTGAGAAGCCATAATAAGGGGTTTAGGGATATTCAATATTACTCCACTAATTCATAGCACACCATAATTATGGAATGTGTAGACTTTCTAGATGTAAATTATAATCCACGACTCGGTAAGAGCCCTTTGCAGCCTCCCTCCGTGCAATGCCACAACATTACGCACTTCAGGCAAATTGACACAAAATAGAATAAATCACGTCAAGAGCTGTATAGCTCCATTATTTCAGCCTTAAACATTTCATTAACACTAAACAGTTCAAAATCTCCCTCTCCCCACCCCCACATTTCAGCCTGGGTTGAAATGAATAGATTTGAGGATTCTGAACAATGCAGCTTTTTACATTTTTTTTTTCCAGTGGAAAGATTATTTTTACTAAGGAAACTAAAAACTAGATTTTTATTCTTGCCCCTTCAGCAAAGAACCTGAGGGAAATTAAATTGAGCTTTTCTTTGCCCCCCCCCCTTCCCATATTCCTACCTGGCAGAAAAGATTCCTGACACACAATTTTTATAATTTGTAGGTCAAGAAAGTGGTTTTCACTTTTAAAAAAAGTCTCTTTCCTTTTTCTTAAAAATCTATCAACATATAAAACAAAACTGGAGCACTTCTGGTGGAGATGGGGATGGAGGTAGGTATTTTGCCTGCAAGGAGCCTTCAAAGATCTCTGTAGAATCCTTTTGAAAACTGCTAGAAAGTTCTAGAACTCTCATTAAAGGGTGCCATTCAGTTATAACATTTAGATTTCCTAACTCTAATACAAATTGTAACAGATGTTGTTGGTGCCATATAGCCTGCCCATCCATCCATCCATCCATCCATCCATCCATCCATCCATCTCCCCACTTCCCTTCCTCTTGAGACTAAAAAGACTTAAATCAAATGTGGTCCTGGAACCTCAATCTCTTAGATTTCAGAGGTTGATTTTATTTGTTCTTTACCAGAGGCAGTACGCAGAATAACACCCTTTACCCCAACTCAAAGATGTCCACAATCCTAATCTCTGGAACATGTTAGGTTACGTGACAAGGGAGAATTAAGGTTGCAGAGGGAATAAGGTTGCTAATCAGCTGCTCCTAAAATAAGATTATCCTGCATAATCCAGGTGGGCCCAATGTAGTCACAAGAGTCCTTTAAATGTGGAAGAGGGAGGCAAGAGCCATTGCTGGCTTTGAAGATGAAAGTGGGCCACAAGTCAGGGAATGTGGGCAGCCTCCAGGAGACAGAATAGACCCGGAAATGGATTCTCCCCTAGAGCATCCAGAAGGGAATGCAATCTTGCCAGCTTCTTACTGTAACCCAGTGAGTCTCACTGAATTCAACTACAGGATCTACAGGATGATAAACTTGTGTTGGTTTAAGTCACTAAATTTGGGTAATTTATTACCATTGGAATCTAATAAACCATGTAAACTGCAAAGCTGGCAAGTGTGAAGTACTTATCAGCATGTATGTTTCTAACTCCCACACATTTCTTTCCTCCTACAGAATCTAAGGGGATGCCTGTCTCAACCAAACTGCACCAAACTTTGATAAACTCCTCTTATGCATCAGGCGGTGTGCTAGATTACAGGGGGTGGATAATGCTCGGGCAACTTTCAGCCCAGTGGAACACAGGTCCACGGACACCTACCATGCAGGAAGGACAGCCCTGTGACAGCAGATGGAGAGGCAGTTCTGAGTATGTGGCTAAGGCAGGGGCCAGGACATGAAAGGTACCATTGGCCACTGACAGCTTGATTCTAACCGGAGGAAAATGGTGAACCACGGAGGGGTTTTAAAAATCACTTTATTGAGTAAACTGAGTTGATAAACACAATACATAAATATAATAGGCACACATATGTGCCATTCACACACTTTAACAAGAAAAAAAAAGTTTTTTTCGCTTGAGCTATAATTTAATATCAAACCTGCCATTTTGGCATCAGACATATGAATTCTAAAAGATGCATACATCCATGGAAAAGCCACCATGACCAAATACAGAATAGTTCCATCAACACCCAAACTACCTCCCATACTTTAAAGACATGGTATAGTGCGTTTTCCTTTGCCATCCTGGGTGCTCTCCCCATTCCCTTCCTGTTTCCTTATCCTCTAGGAACAACCCCTAAATTTGGGGTTTATCAATTCCTCAGTTTCTTTTTGAATTTTCTAAAATTTTATGACATTTTTTATCCATAAAGGAAAGTTTGTTTTGCATATTTTGAAATGTATGTAAGTGAAAATATTCATTTTTCTGTGAGCTAGCAGTACATTAGGATGAACCCTTAGGTTCATCCATGTTCTGTATTACACAATTCTGTGTTGCATTCCATTGTGGTACAGTATGCATCCTATTGCTGTTAAAATTTGAGCTGCCGGGCTGGGGATGTGGCTCAAGCGGTGGTGCACTCGCCTGGCATGCGTGCAGCCCGGGTTCGATCCTCGGCACCACATGCAAATAAAGATGTTGTGTCCGCCGATAACTAAAAAATAAATATTAAAAAAATTCTCTCTCTCTTTAAAAAAAAATTCAAGCTGTCTCTAGCAGTTTTCTGCTTTGAATAGTGTTGCTAGGAACATTTTTGTACACATTTTTCTAGGGCATACACACAAAAAAACACATACACATACCTAGGATATGTGTGTCTGTGTGTATATATATATATATATATATATATATATATTTTCCAGTTACTAGGTATATGCATCTTTCACTTTATCAAATGGCATTAAATTGTTTTTCAAAACTGTTGCATCCGCTCACCCTCCAACCCTTTGTGAATCATACTCTAATTATTTCTCATTTCATTATTTGCTGACCAGTTTTGAACAGGAGAGAGCTGTGATTTTTTTTTTTCCTTCACAAAGTCCATTCTGACCAAGAGAAAATATGAGAGAATGGTGCAGCTGAAGGATGTGAAGGAGAAACACTTATAACTTGAAAAGATTAGATCAGAGTCATAGAAAGGTTCCTAGGGAGGTGGGTCTTTCTGTTTTCAGAAGAACTCCTGCCCATTAGAAGTTGCTGGCCACTTCTGGAAGTGGCCATAAGGAGTTAGTCTGTATAGAGAGCTCCAATGGAGATGTGCGAATGTTGGAGAAGAAGCTTCCTCTTCCTCAAGGTTGCCACTTCCAATCTCTCTGCTGCAGGGAATGAGAAAACCTGGGGAGGAAGAGGGTACTTGAGTCCAGAACCCATCTGGAGGAGGAAGAGGAAGGAGACCACTTTGAAGTTTCCCCTGATTGGCTCCCATCTGAGGCCCTCACCTGCTGACATTCCCCTCCATAGGAAACCAAACATGCAAGAGGGAAGGGATCAGGTAGATGAGTTAACTCAGCTCAACAACCAGAGGAGGAGGGGCTCCTGACAGAGCACACAGCTGGTGCAGGGATTCCCCAACTTGCCATCCCGGTGGGTGCCACTGACAGGCTGCAACAGGAGCTCAGACCAATTTTGCATGGAACTGTTTGGTTTTGAGACGTCGTCACCCCTGAGACCTGGCTCACATTCCTGCCTCCGTCTCCTGCCGTCCAACACGGCTGAAGCAGATTCTGGCCACACTGTCCTTCGGGGACTTAACTGCCCACTTCAAGACAGTTTGACAAACTTCCTTGAATTGCATGTTGGCGAGGCCCTTTCTCCAGAATCTCCACGCTTGGCTTTAAGTCTGTCTTCCTTCATCAACATCCACCAGCTTTTCTGCTTTCTTTTCTCCCGGTGCCAGCTCCCCAGACATCACCAATTAGTCAAACATCGGTGTTTGGCGAGCTCTTTGCTAAGGTTCTGGCTTTGACCGTGGAGTACCTCCTTACCGGCCTCCGGCCTGGCTTTGTGAAGGGCCTCATTGGTACAGCAAAAACAGTGCTCATTATGCTTTCAGCAGAGGAGGCAGAGGAAAGGAACAAGCTGCAAGAAATTGGAGGAAAGGCTTCTCTTTTAAGGTTTACAGAGCAAGTTGTTTGTTTTTGTTAAGATCTGCAGAGGCATGGGTAATTGCCTACTGTTCATTTTTACTCCCTCAAGGAGAAATAACCGCATTTTAGTTTGTTAGAAAATGCCAAGAACATATTCTTACCCTGAAAATAATCTCCAAAACCCCTTCTTAAGACTCAGGGTATCCTAGTTGCTCTTTGTTCCGTTTATATACTGTGCTTGGAAGGTTCTGGATTAAACATGTTGCGTACAAGCAAATCCTCTCATGACACACTACGGAGGCCGGCTTAGTCCCATTTTGTATTTGAGGAAACTCCAAGAGTCTGAACTTGAATCCACAGCCCTGTTTTTTGATCTCTATCCTAAAGGGAACAGTTTTACCTAAAAAATGTAACACCCTTTCCTTACCATTCTCCACACTTCTCAATAGGTCTCCCCATGGAGAAAAGTCATAGACAAGGGTCCCTGGCTAGGTTATAGAAGTCAGTTGAGCCTTTGCCTCACCAAGTAATGATGCTAGAACAGTGAATAGCTTAGGGCTGAGATGCAAACTTTTGGCCACCTAAAATACCACAGAAAACCAGAATTCGAAGGGCTGGCTAGATAAAGCAGACTCTGGAGCTTCTCGCCTGTACATCTGGGTCTTGCAGGGAAACATTCCTGCCACTGACCTGCTGTGGCCTGCCTTCTCAGTGCTTTCGGTTCCTCATCCTTACAAGAGGCTGGATGGCACTGACCTCACGGGACAGCCCGGGGATGAACTGAAGTCACCCATCAAGAGCAGCTGGCATAGTGCCTAGACCAGCCCATGTCTCTGCAGAAGCTGCTTCTCCACTTGCTTCCTGTGATCTGAGGATCACAGACACAGGAACATGGAGCGGAGGTGCCAGGGGTATCTGGGATACTGACCTCACAGATACTGGGGAATGGCAAAAGCCCTCTGCCAGGAAATAGGGAGTCAAGAGCCCAGTTAGGCTGGGGTAAGGGATGCTGCCCACTTCTTTTCTGCTTTGTAGGAAGAGATCATTGTCTATGTTAAAACTCCTTCCACTCTAGGAAGGGGAGTGGGCAGGTACCTGGGCTGAGGGAGGCTGGTTCTCTACATTTCCTGCTGTGTTTGGCAGCTCGTGGTCCCTTTAGCAGCTGCCCCATCACATCACCTGAAGCATCTCAGAGGCTCCTCTTCCATGTCTATGAGCTACAAGGTCCTGGCCCCCTTCACTCATGCCCGTTCCTTGCAGGAACACATTGAGCCCCCTGGAGACTCCTGGCCCAACTCATCTGAAGGGCTTGTGGGCAGATTTTCTAAATTAAGAGGATTCTTCTTCTTGTCTTGGGCTCTGCTCTTTCTTCTTTTCTTTATTTTATTCCTTCTTCTTGTCCCCTCTCCCCTTCTTCCATCTTTTCTCATTTTCCTACTTTCATTGTTCCCAGTTTTCCCACTAACTCTGTCTTCAATGCTTTCCCTTTAGTCCTTGATCCCCACTCTCCAAGGCACGGTCAGCCTTGGTGGACTGGCCCACTGCCTAATTTTATAATAAAGTTTTATTGGAATTCAGCCACATCCATTCCCATAGGTAGGGTCTATGAGGGCTTTAATGTTATAATGAAAGAGTTGAGCAGTTGTGACAGAGACCATATGGCCTGCGGGGCTGAAAATATTTGCAATCTAGCCATTTGCTGATGACTGCTACTCAAAGTGGGGTTTGAAGACCAAAAGCATCAGCATGATGTAGAAGCTTGTCAGAATTTCAGAATCAGGAGGTGCATTTTACCAAAATCTCCAGATGACTGATGTGCATCATCTATTTGAAAATCATCCCTCTAAGCAACTCAACCATTCCCTCTGCTGGCTCTGAATCAATCCATCCATCATTCAATCACTCTCTCTCCTCGTACACACACACACACACACACACACACACACACACACGCACGCGCGCGCAAGCGCCCACTCCTCCTAGTTGCATGCTTAACCACAAGAAAGGTTTTCTGGCAAGATCATTGCTAAATACCATATACCTTCACCAGATGAACTCCACCACTAACATCACGAGTACAGAGTCACGGGAAACTAAGGACCGCCTGAGGGAGGGGAATAGTACTAAATACCACCTTAGACACCACCCTGCTCTCATTAAATTTTGAGACTGGCTATCGAAAGCATGCTGGAGAACAAAGAACTAGTGGCTACCCACCAACCTATCCACTCATCTACTTACCCATCTACCCATCCATCCATCCAACACTCTCAATGTGCCTTTTATGCATCATGTCACGTTGGTTCCATGTCCACTTAATTCATCAAAATCCATTCACTTCCTTTTACCCCACCGTTACACCCTTTGCCCAAGCCACCATCAACTCTTGCCTGGACTTCTTAATCAGTCACTCCACTTTTCTTCCCAGCCCTTTCCTCAATCTATTGCACAGCGGACTGAACCATCGATATTTTCAGACTGCTACTGTGATCATGTTGTTCAATGTTTATCACTGATCAATGGTGCCATATTACACTGAGAACAAGAATCAAACTCCTTCCAGTGAGTCCAAGAGCAATGGCCCCTGGCTTCCTCTCACTTCTGCTCAGGATCACTATCTCTCAGCCTCGGCATCTTCTTCCATTTGGGTTCCTAGAAGACGTCAGGCTCAATGCAGCCTTGGGGTCATCTGTGATACCCTCCCCTCCACTCCATATGCATGGTCAGTTCTCTCTCCTCTTCATCCTCCCTCAGAGAGGCCTTCCTCCACTAGCCAATCCCAAGTCCCTTCCCCTATTTAATCATAGCTTGACTTTCCACTCCATAGTCTTTGATTCCTTATTTAATGTCTACCCTTCCTACAGAACAAACTGCCAAGAGCATTAACCAGAGTTGTTTACCACTTCACCGCCAGCACAGAGCACGGAGATCTTTCTTTCTCTCTGCCTGGAACACTCTTTCCTTAACCTCTGCCTGGCTTGCTCCCTCACTTTCTGTAGGTCTCTGCCCAAATGTCACCTTACCCAGACAAACCTTCCACGATCACCCTGCATACAACAGCTCCCACATCCATCCCATAATGCTCTGCTCTATACTTTCTTGATGTCTCATGTGGCAGCACAGTTTTAAGCCGTGAGGACCAACTTCCATAGCATATAAAGTGGCTTACAACTTAACACCTGTCTCCCCTCTCTCTAACCCTGAACGGGAAAGGAGCTCCATAACTTCAAGGAACTCTGTCTTTGAATGTTGACTCTAAGCTAAAAGAGCATCCAACATAGCAGACACACAATAAATACGGGTTGTCAAAAGTGTCAGGAAATTTGTGAATAAATGAGGGAATTCTTGAAGGCAGGAGCCAGAAACTTCGTTTGCTTAGAGGTCTACAAAGACAATAAAGATGAATTTTCTGACCTTGAGGAGCTTGCTGATGGGCACTCTGGTGACACAGTGTCTACCCTTAGTCCTCTTCCAGCATGCTTTCTTTACTTCCTCCACACCAGGACCCTTGGCCCCTTCGTCCCCCACCCCCGTCTCTCCCCCAGAACCATACCAGGCTTCAGTTTTGCTAATTTTGTTTTTGCCTACAAGATGGGCAGGATAACCCAGCATCCTGGGAATTCTCTATGATAGAAATATCTTGGCATGTTCTATTTTTCCCCCTCCATTTAACATCAACAGTGTGTGCACTTTTTTGAAGAGATGTGTCGGTACACTTTATGATGTTATGCAATAAACTGAAAATTGAAAATTTCCACATGAAATATAATTTCTGATTTTGTTCCCAGGAGCCATGAAAGAAAACTTTTTTTTCAACAACATACAGAAGAAAAAAGAAAGAGAAAACAGAGGAGCAGGGAGAGAAAGAGGGCGAGAGAGGACTGACTTCCTTTGAAGGTGTTTGTTAGTCTGTGGTTTAATTCCTTAAAGCTCCCTAAGATGAAAGAGATTTGCACTCAATTACTTAGAAGCCTCATCTCTATTCCCATCAAGATGAGGAAGATAATGGTAAAGGCGACACTGCTGGTACTTCTCAAAACCAACCCTAATTCCTGCTGGAGAAAGGTTCTGATTAAATTATCCTTTAGAGCCTATTTTTCTGGCCAACATCCTGACCTTGACTTTAAAAGTACTTTTTGTTCAATCTGATTTTTCAAGTACTTTCAAATGAACATTTATGCCTGGTGCCGTGGTAACTAAAGTAGGTCGCCACGATTTGGTCGCTCGTCTTTCTGAGTCCATTAGAACTGTTATGTTAGGTGACTGCCCACACGCAAACTCCTCCGAAAGTGCGTGTTTCTATCAGCCACACGCTGTGCAGAGGGGAAAGGCCACATTCCATTTAGTTCTGATATCAGAATTCATCTTGGACACTTTAAGAATTCCCTTCATTTTTTTAAACAAATTTCTTCATCGAAGCCCATGGAAAATTCGATGTGCATCAGCCTTAGGCATTGCCCACAGGATGTAAGAGGCAGTTTTCAAATTGAACTTTATATAGGAATGGGAATGAGAGGTCTTTTCCCCCCTTCTATTGCTAAAAATGGCTCATTTTCCAAAAGTGTGCATGGTGACTAACTGGTCCTTTGCAGGAGAAAAAGAGTATGTAAAAAATGACTGCAGAAGTTTTATATTTATCCTCCCTCCCACCCTCTTTAATTCTACAATTGTGACTTACGGCTAATTCTTTATTCAAATAAGGACATAAGTGTGCCATTTTTCTCATCATTTTCAAAAAGCATTTGTGACACTTTCTCTGAGGGAAGCATGAAAAGTGTGTGGGGAGACATGGTCCCTGACTTCTAGAAGCTTCTAAACCAAGTGTTTTCATATCAGCTGGTGAAAATGCTCTCTAGAAAGTAAGATGCTGTAGCAATAAAGGAACTTCCCTCAGGGTCAGACTAGCCAGACTGCATTCATTGCACAAGTGCTTATCGGCCATCAATGGCCAAGTCATTATATTTCCATAAATCTTGTATTCCTGAGTCATTAAATAGAATCTTCTTTGCCTTTAATGATATCTGCTGAGACCAAACTACCAGGATGTGGTTACCCAGATCATGAAAGGATCTCTCAGTTTGAAAAAAAAAAAAAAAAATTCACTCTTTACTTCTTGAAGCACCAATAACATCTGCACCTGAACAAAGCAAAACCTCCCTATTTATAAAGATTTGACTTGTACCATAGACCAGAAATCAAATTCAAACAAAGACAAAGAACCACTCCTGTAGGCAGACATCTGCCTTCTCTCTTAAATAAAGAGGTCATGTTTCTGATCCCATCTGCAAAACTTATTGGTAATCAGCGATATTATCAATACCTCCAGGCTCATGTCTATTCTGATCCCACTGTGTGTTGAACACTGGGTGTTTGAGAAAAGTTGTAACCAAGTCAAACATTTCCATGTGTAAAAAATGAGCCCTGGTGACTAACAGGACTTTCTAGACAGCCCCATAAAACAGGAGAACACTTAAACGGGATTCTGATCCTGTGTGACTCTGTTCCTTATCCTGTGCCTGCTGGAAGTCACACCTGGGGACTGGCCATCCTGGATCTCCTGCTCTGTGGACAGAGCCTTGAACCAAGAATCCCATAACCTGTAAGACCAACACCCCCAGGTGTGGCAGAGGTGCAGTCAGGAGGGCAGGACAGGGGCCTCTTGGGAATAAAGATGCCCAGGACCTCTCATTTTCCAGTGCTGGCTTCCAGACGGGACTTCTGTACTGCGGCTGATTCCTGGCCTGACCTTCCCGGTGTTCTCTTTCTCTGCCCCTCCCCTTTCTTCTTTGCTCCCTCCTCCAAATACCGTCTCTGAAAGGAGCCAAACTTATTTCCTCTGAAGTGTTAAGAAGCGATTCAACCTGCCACCCTTGGGAATTTCCATGTTCATAGCATTTTTCAAAGAAACAACTGAATACAGCCTGTAATGTTGAGGATGGGAAGCCAGTACTTGGGACTTGGGGAGTGGTGATGGGTATATAGCATCACAGACTCAAACTGTGCCCTGCTCTCTCTGCCTTTTAGCTTAAGGCCCATCCTCTTAGCTTTTCCCTTCCAACCAGAGTGACAGAGCAGGGATAAGTCCTCCAAAGGTCTTAAAAATCTACATATTCGGGCTGGGATATAGCTCAGTTGGTAGAGTGCTTGCCTCCTATGCACAAGGCCCTGGGTTCAGTCCCCAGCATTGAAAAAAAAAAAAAAAACAAGAAAAACCTACATATTCATGCAAGACCCCTAGAAAATATAAAGTGTGTAATATAATTAATCTCCACACCAAGCACAGAGGTCTTCCTCTCAACCACTTTTGTTTCAAGTTTTTGTTTTGTTTTCATATTTTCTTGGTTAAGATCATTAGCTCCTTCGTGCCTCAGGTATTTCATCTTTAGAACAGTGACACTCTTTTACAGCACGCCATGCCAGAAATGTGCAGAGATCCCCGCATAAAAAAGGTGACACGTGAGACAAAAGCAGTGAGAAAAGTCAATCTTGGCACATCATTATGTTCGAAAACCACTTAGCAACTCTCAGTCTACTTTATTAGGAGCAGAGCACAGTATGAATTAGGTTTCACTGTAATTATGTCCTGGAAGCAAATATGATTTTCAATGAAGAGATTTTACTGACTCTAATTAAAGGATGTTATGAGTCTATTGTCTCAGATGGTGCGAGGTCTGGAAGGGTTCTTACCAATCATTGCCTCGATGCCCTTGTTTAACAGATGGATAGCACCCAGAGAGGTTAAGTGACCTGTCTTATGGTCACCCAGCTCAGGGTATGTCTAGCTCCTGGGTCTCACATTTTGGATTCACAGGGTAGTGCTTTTCGAACAGACTGCCATTACATTTAGACCAAGGGAATATGCTCATGCCTAGTGCATGGATCGCTTCTCCTGTATACTAATGGAACCAAAGCCCCAGTGGATTCTCATTTCTCATTTTCCCCCGTGCGTCCTAGACACTGTAAGAGAAACCAGGAATAGCTCAAAGCAGCAGAGAAGTCCACATGTTGAGTCACCCTTAGAACAGAAACCTGGGTGAGGAGTCTGGATGTTTGTATAGAGTTAGATCCTGGAGATAACTCTTAAAAAAAAAAAAAAAAAAAGGCTCTATCTTTTAGATGGGCAAAGTTGGAAAGCTAAGTAGGCTGGGGAAATTCTACTGAGACAAGAATAGCACCGCATGTGTTTCTCACTGCAGATGGGATCTGCACGGCCCAGAGAGGAAGTCCTGGTGCCGTGGGCCTTGGGAGGGCAGCAAGGCCCTGTCCTGATGGTCTTCTGGGGGTACAAGCTTGCAGTCTCTGGATCAATAATGCTCACAACTGTTTTCTGTTTCTAAGGCAATTTGGTTTTTCAAAGTGCTTTTACACTTTTTTTTTTTTTTTTGAAACTCCTGAATTTTGTTCTTACAACTTACCTTAAAGCTGAGAAGGGTATGTATCTCCATGTTACAGGTGACAAAACGTAGGCAGGGACCAGCCACTCTATCTTGGAGTCTGCATTTAGAATGGGCCAGTGTGCCATGCCAGTTGGCTTGAGCGGATTTGTTCTACATGTCTCTTGTTTGCGAAAGGCATCGGTGAAAGGTAATAAGTTTGTCATGAGCTGGATGTAACTCTTAAAAGCATTTCATTACACATAATGTGTGGCTGTAAATGGGTGAGGTTTTATATAGCATATAGCCATTTTGACCAAAAAGAAAAAAAAAGTCATCTGGCAATTATTTATCCTTTCCAACTCTAGTGCCACTGCGCACAGTATTTTTCTCTTTCCTATTCTAGAACTGCCTTCAGAGCCAGTTTCTAGAAAAATCAGGCTCATCTGTTCACAGTCCCTAGTCATTTTATCTTTTTCAAAAAAGGAGTTACGCATCTCAGATGTCTAAGTTCTCCTCTGTCTGTGTTTTAAGAACGACATGACATTATAGTTAGCTACATTCTATGCAGGACGGACTCCTTGGGTTTTTCTTGCTCCTAAAGTGACTGGATTTAGCAGTGGATCTGGGAGAGGATTCATTTATCAACGTTCAGTCCAACAGTAAAATCAGAAGGTCCCCAATGAGTGATCAAGATATAATCGTAAGGCATGTTACCACTAGTAGATTTTACAAGTTGGATAGAAAAGAAGGCTGCTATGCTATGAATTGTGCATATGTTTGGCACGGAACTGAACTCTCATAATCAGAGTCTGAATTAAAATAGAAAATTTAAAGAGAGTCAATAGATTGTGGCAGTGGTTGGCGAAGTTTTTCTGTGAAGAGCCAGACTGTAAATATTTTAGGCTGTGCAGGCTATGTAGTTCTATCACGACTCGATTTGTGTTGCTATGGCAAAGAGGCACCAGCAGACAACACATAAATGAACATATGCGGCTGTATTCCAATAAAGTTTTATTGCTATTGCTAAAAACAGGCAGCAGGCCAGATTTGGCCCGCAGGCTGAAGTTTGGTGCCCCTGGTGAAAGTCTTTCATGTTGAAGTCAATGAAGGTATTTCTGGAGTTTGGATGTAGTTTGGATGCGTCCCCAAGGCAGCAGCTTGATTCTCAGTGTAATAATGTGAGAGGTGGTGGACTTAGTGGGAGGTGGCTAGGTCACTGGAAGTGCTGCCCTCAGAAGGAACTGTTGTAGTTCTTCTGGGATCTGAGGTGATTCTCATGGTAACATTATCATAAAAAAGCAAGCCTGGGGTTGGAAATGTGAGTTAATGGTACAGTGCTTGCCTAACATGCTCAAGGCCCTGAGTTTAATCCCCAGTACTGGGAGAGAAAAAAAAAAAGCTTGCATTCTTAAACTTCCTGAATTGTGAGCTAAATAAATCTCTTTTCTTTATCAATCACCCAGCCTTAGGTATTTTATTATAGTAATGGAAACAAATAATATAGATGCTATCTGCAGGAACCAAGATGTCTAAGTACATAAGAATAGATTTGATCCTCTCTGATAAAACAAATGAGAAATAAAGGCAATAGCAGTATTGGGATCAATTTTCTCAACCATATCCATTTAAAGCACTGTCAATGATCAATGTTACTACAAGTGTTGGAAGCTTAGTAAAATCAAAGTTCTACCTCATTTTAGTCTGAGTTAACCCTGCTTTGAAGACAGCTTTGCTATTTAAGTTAAAACTAATATGCAATACAATTAAGTAATAAAATAAACATTTAGATAAGCTCAGAAAAAGAACAATAGCTTTTACCATTTTGAGCTCTTTCAAACTTCATATCTTTATAAATACAAGATCAAATTTCACATAATTTTGTTTTATATTTTCTAACTTGACAATAAAGTGAGTTTTTGATAAATTAAAAAGAAATCTAATATCTTTAGTCATTAGGAAAATGCAAACTAAAACCAAAATAAGATGCCACTTCATACCCAGTGAAATGTCTAAAATTTAAAAGCTGAAATATTGCTGCGTGCAGTGGCACATGCCTGTAATCCCAGAGGCCTGGGAGGCTGAAGCAGGAGAATTGTAAGTTCAAAGTCAGCCTCAGCAAAAGCGAGGTGCTAAGCAACTCAGTGAGACCCTGTCTCTAAATAAAATACAAAATAGATCTGGGGATATAACTCAGTGGTTGAGTTCAATTCCCACTATTACCCCACCAAAAAAAAAGCTGAAATATCAAGATTTGGCAAGAATATGGAGCAAGTAGAATTCTTATACACTGTAATGGATCACTTGACTTTAAGTAAAACTACCACCCAGACTCAGATATGGAATTCCCAACCCCAGAAGCTCCCACAGACCTCTTTCTAATATTTTGACTTTAGAGGTGGTTCAAAGGATGAAAGTATTTATCAAAACTAATCAAACAGTACACTTAAGGTCTGTGCCATTAAAATATATAAGTTCATAAAGAGAAAAAAAAAATGTTCATGAGAGAGAAGAAGGTTCTAAAACACATGGTTGATTTTTTTTAACCTTAGAAACGAAAATCAAATAGAAACCAAGATGATATCTAGAAAGACGATATATGAAGGAGAGAACTTTTAAGTGAAAAAAGTTTGAAATGGAATGAACAGAACAGTCATCTCTTGTTTTGAAGAGGACATCATTTATTGTACTCTCCTCAATTTCGTGCCCATCATTTCTTCTTTGGGGACCTAAGGCCATAGAGATCATCTTGTTTTTCTATGTCATTTTTATTCCAGCTTGGAAAACAGATGAGATTTAACTACATGGAAAGATGTCATCAAAAAAGAGCAATGAAAAAAAAAATGTCAAGGACGTCCTAAATGATGCCTTCCATATTCTTTTTATAAGAACCCGCGGGAGGCATCCTTCTCCAATCTCAGTATCCGAAACATCTGCAATTCTTCTGCCAAAATCGTTTTCCAAATTTTGGTTTGATTTACACTTCTACCAGCCACTTAGGAGAATTCTAGTTGCTTCCATTTCCCCAACACCTGCCATTGTCAGTCCTTTTAAAGTCAGTTGTTTGGGTGGAGGGAAGCACCACATTTCGATGTGATGGACGTAGTTCTGTTATTAGGGAGCACAGAGCTACACAGAAGACACGCTGTAAAACCAAAATGGGCCTCTGCATTCTGTACACCTGGAAGAATGATCATCCGGGGGAATGTGGGGAAGGCCATCTCCACGCCAGGATGAAGCCCTAATGGGCCCCTTTCTGAAACAACTCACTCAGTCGTGCCTTAGAGGACACTGGAGCCTGCGTATTTTCAGATTTCTGAGAGCTCAAAGTCCAAGGGTACCATAGCCAAGTTTCCATTCCATTTAAAATTGCTCAAGGGCTTTGTCCAAGACACTTCCAGGAGACAAAGTGGGAATCCTTCACTCATTCCATTTTGTACTTGATTGTCTCTTGCCCTCATTTAATCTCCCCAGTTGACAGAGTTTACTAGAAGCAACTTGAATCCTTCCCTCTGGAAGGGCCATATCATGACTGGTTCCTGAACGATCCATTTGGAAATGGCAGTGACATTTCCTTAGTTCTATTTAAAGATGTGCACAACGTGGCTGAATCCAAATATGCATTGACAAGTCAGACCAAGTGATGGTGTAAGTTCTTCCTCTAAAAGAGCAAAAGGGGGAATTGCATTTTCTACATCAATACAACATTTCTGTTCTAAAATCATTCTGAAAATAAAACAACAGGAATTTTTTTTTTTTTAATCGTGGAGCTATTGAATAATGGTCAAATCAAGTGTTGGTGCAACCGAGTGTGTATCTGAGACAAAAACAGCCCTTCTCTTGAGGAAAGAGGCTGTTTGCTGAGTCCCAGCATTAAGAGATCCTGTCTCCATTAATCTACTTCATCAGATAATTGCTCAACTCTGTCTTCCAGCTGTAAGGGAGAAGGATACAAGAAGGAACTGAACTGAGATAGTTAATATTTTGCAATGGCAGAGGGAGAAGGGACAGGGGTTAAGAGCTCGATTTTAACCAGGAAGAGCAAATTCCAGACTGTACTCTATGCATGGATTTATTGAGCAATTTAGGTAGCCACCCTCCAGAGAATTGCTGTCACCAGGAGAAGGTACTTAAAGGGCCATGTTCATCACCCCAGAACATAGGGACTGCGGGAGAATTTTGGGTTGTTATTTTCACAGAGACATTTGTTTCCAAACAAAGGGCTTTCTGCCAGCTATTTTAGAAGCACTTGCATATTTATTCAGCCAACTCTCTGTGCTGGGGATTGTCTTTGGGCACCGAGGTTTTATCAATGTCTATTTAAAGCAGATTGAAAAATAGCTCAAGATGAAAACAGAATATTTCCAGCCTAGAACGTGAGATGCTTCCTTTTTCTTCTAGGGTTCGTATCTGGTCTCTCCCTCTCTGAAATCGCCACGTGTCTTGCCATCTTTGATGTGTCTAAGCTCCATTGGTGTTGTTTCTGTTTTGGGAGTACATAAAATAATAGTGCATCTTAACAAATTATAGATTTGATGAAACATTTGTGCATGTGTACAGTTTTAAGAGAAAACAAATCTCTAATACAACATATTTCTAAGCTTTATCTGGTCATATCCACCATGAAACAAACACTGGGCTGTCATGTCGTGAGAGGGGTAACATGCTATTATTATTCATGTGATGCAAAGTAGGAAAAGAGAGAAAATGGAAATGGGTTCATTAAATCAATGGGACCTAAAATTTTCTTGAACTTAAATATTTAAGTTCATGTGATTCAAATCTCTAACTCTTGGGAAAATCAGCCAAAAGCTACAGACTCAAGAATCTCTAGTCCTCAAGTACCTGTTACTTCCGATGCATTCCAGAAATATCTTTCTAGTACGAAGCACTGAGGAACCAAGCAAGAATCAGACTCTGTTCCTGCCCTCAAGGTACTTAGAGCCAGTAGCAGAGAGCTCCTCGTGAGGTACATTCTCTTTCTAACATGTGCCTGCACGCGTGTACACACACACACACACACACACACACACACACACACGACCTCCTAGGCTTTAGAACAGTGAGACTCTGAAAGTCATCTCAACAGAGGTGCCGTCACCCTGGACTTGGCGAGTGGCCCACACACAGTCTTTGCTGTTAGCAAAGTGTGTTTCGTGTGTCTGCTTGCATCTGAGTGCAGGTGTGTGTGTGTGCTTATTTAGGACGACAGTGCTTGAAGGAGAGCAGGGGAAGAGCAGCACAGGCAGAGAGAGCAACACACACACCCTGAGGCTGCAACACCTGACACCGAGTAGCTCCTCGTGGCCGGTGCACGATACTCTGGGGGAGTGTGACAAGAGAGCAGCATCCGGGCAGACCGAGACAACTGTGCTGGGTTGTGCCCACGCTGAGACATTGGAGCCGATTCTGTCAGCAAGAAAGGGCCACGAGGCTCAGCATGGGATCATCTGGCTCAGAACTGCAGCTTTGCCCCCTGGTCCCATCTACCTATCACTTTGCTTTGTGGGTGTAGGTCTGAGCCCCCAACAGCTAATTTCGAGTTCAAGAATACTTCTTGTTTTGAGTAAATGGACCACTGGGCCAGAAGGAGCATTAGCTGTTCTCTGCAGTTACTAAGAACCAATGATGATCAAATAAGCTATTTTTTTTTTTTTTTGGAGGCCAGGATGGCTCAGTGGCATGGTAGGAGGAATAGTAACAGGAGCTAACGCTTAGCTAAGCACTGTTTTTAGTCCCTGCCACATATTAACTCATCTACTCCTTGCAACAGCCACATGAAGTAGGTACTATTATTATCTTCATGTCACAGACAAAGAAGATGAAGCACGCAGATAACCAAAACCTGTGCAAGAACACACAGAGCCAAGTGGGATCTGAACCCAGGCTGCCCCTTGAGCCTATACTTTAAGCTGCAAGGCTACCATGAATAAACAGAGCAACGTGGGGGCTCCCTGCTTCTCATATGCCCTCTGTCAGTTCACCAGGGTGCTTTAAATCCCACCATGAAGACCGGCCCATTCAGGGATCCTTTGTTTTATAAGGATAAGACTAAACTCCAAGGATCCAAGAGAAGCAAGACCCAGTTGTCCAACAAATTGTGCCCAGTTTGGGAGGTGAGGAAGGGTAGGGAGAAATACAGCAGGACAGAGACAGCCCTGGAGAGAAATGACCAGCAATCAAGGTACCACAGGAACTCTGGAGGGGGCCCAGACTGCAGCTCTGGGCTGTTTCCATCCTTGATAAGACTCAAGAACACTTGACCAGCTAATGATAAAAGCAGGGTTTCCTAAACTTCACCCCGTTCCTTCACAATTTTTCACTTATTCCCATACGCCTATTCTCTTATGATTTCATTTTCAATTGATTTTCTTTTTGCTCAAGTAAAATTAAAAGATTTTGGTACTACAACCATAAAGGGAAAATTAGTATCATTTATCATAAATGCAAAGGTTAAAAATAAAAAGGGTTTTCATGTCAATGGTCTGTTGTTGCAAATAAAGTTTTCTTGGAATAAAATCATGCTCAATTTTGAAGTTCTCATGCTGAAACAGCAGAATTAAAATTATTTCCACGTAGCCCTAAAAGGTTGAAAATATTAACTATGTATAACCATTTCAAAAAACATTTGCAGATCTCTGAAATAATTACAATTCAATCCTACCTACATATTGTTGCCTGCCTTTTTTCTGTTAAAAAGAGAGATTAAGAAAAGTTTGAAAAGTATTAATTAAGGACACACTGGCATCAATCTGAGATTTTCTCACTGGTAATAAAAGTTGAAATGAATACTGAATAGGGAATAACTTCATACAACTTGATACTATTCCATGCCAACTTCAACATGCTCTAAAATTATATTTCATATTGCTGTGTGTAGTTTATAGAAAAGTATTGCATTAGACTAGTGTATGTAACAAATCACATTTACAAGATAGAATACTTGATTTAGGAGCGAGTATGGGTGAAGAAACCAAAAACCTGTAGGTAGCCTTGACCATATGCAAGAATGTCATCGTTAGAGAAGCAAAGTCTAGATGAAAGAATTCTGGGATTGAAATTAAGATGCAGTGGTGTTGTATAGCCGTATGACTTTAGGCAGGTTTCCTTATCTCTCTGAATCTCAGAAATAGAGGATGAATAGCATAGCTGTCTAGCCACTGGACAGAATGACCTGATGTCTTAGACTCCTGCTCTACTTTGGATCTAAAATGTCCTCCAGCTAGGCATGGTGGTTCAGGCCAGTAATATTTGCTATTTGTAGAACTGAAGGTTGAGGCAGGAGGAACACAAGTTCAAGGCCAGAGCCTCATACACTTGCTGAGACCCTGTCTCAAAATAAAAAAATAAAAAGAGCAGGGCTGTAGCTCAGTGGTAAAGCACTCCTGGGTTCAATTCCCAATACCAAAAACACAAATAAAATAAATTATCCTTCAAAGACTCAAATGTTGATGCTGCGGTCTACACAGTGACACTAATGGTAACCAGTGGAGCCTTCAGGAGATGGGGCTTAGTGGAAGGAAGTTAGGTCATTAGGGGGTGTGCCCTTGAAGGGGATATGGGGAACTCAGACCCCTCCTCCCTCCCTCCCTCTCTCTCTCTCTCTCTCTCTCTCTCTCTCTCTTTCTCTCACTTTGCTTCCTGGTGGCCCTGAGGTAAGTAACTTTGCTCTACCACATACTGCCCGCCATGATGTTCTGTCTCACCACATGCCCCAAACCAATGGAACCAGCCAACCATGAAATGAAACTTCTGAAACCATGAGCCAAAATCAACCTTTCCCTCCTGTTGCTTATCTCAGGTCTTGGTCACAGCAACAGAAAGCTGACACAGACGCTGTGCCTCTGGTAAAGTACTTTGTGACCATCAACTGTCATGGTACCAATGATGTCCTTCATGGCTTTCTTCTCATAATGGCTGGTGGCAAAAACAGTCCTGCTGAAGAGGCCAAAAGGTGAGTAAAATTTGGTTGGAGAGGGGAGATGACAGATCCAAAGTGTAACAAGAGTCCCAAATAAAGCATGAGGAGACATGGAAGGTGCCAAATCAGACAAGAAAGGAAAGTGCTAGGAGGGAGGGAAGGCTTTGCCTCCATAGTGACTCAGCACTGCCTGGGAGACCCTGATGGCCTTGAGATGACTCATGCAGGAAGGGGGCAGCATCCTTTCTAACACCCTAGTTCGGTTTTCTCCCTGGAGTTGAGTTCCATGATACCAGGATACTCTCCCATTCTCTAATTACACATGTCTCAGACTCTCCCAGCAAATGAGCCATCTGTCTCCCGGTTTACAGTAGCTGAGGAAGGTGGTTATTTATTTTTAGGAAGCATGCTGGACAACTTCACGTTTAATGCTTCGACATAACATTTGGGTCTGTCCATCTATACTGTGGTATTAAAAAAAAAAAATTCAAAACCAACCGAGGTTCCTCTCTTCCCTTTTCTCCAAAAGTAAAATCAAGGTTGTAGTTATAACAACCAAAAGCTCTGCCAGCAACAATGGCTGCACAAAACTGTGTCACCACCAAAGAATCTGAGAGAATGGCTGCCTCTTTTTAGCACCGACTGTGTGCCAAGCATGGTGTTAAAGGCATTACCCTCATGAAGTTGGATCCACAAAACCACCCTGCACAGTTGCTGGCACAATATCCACGTGTGAGTTTGCTCTTTGTAGTTGAAACAAAATTATGCAATTGGCTCAAGTGGAGGTAGCTGGCGGGCAGGGCTAGATCTAAACCCGGCTCAGGCTAAACTTCAGGGTCCCTTATTCTTTCTCTTGCTCTGTTCTGTTCTGTAATAGAAATCTCTCATTTTTCTAAGGTGAGAATATATTGAGTGTCCCCTCCCTAGGAGACAGGCAGTAGGGAGAAATGTGTTAGTAAAGCTGAAGGAATTTTAATACTTCCTCTCCAGTCTGCGTGTTAATGGGCCTGAAGTCCCACAGTGGCACTGACATCACTAGTCAGCTGATGCCCAAATGGGATCCACTTTTTTTTTTTTTTAATCTCCTAGACGGATACAGGAAAACATTTGGCAAGTAGAAAAGGACAGCAGATTTTTATTTTCCAATTTCTATAACATTCTATAACATTTTTTGGTATAAAAATACAAAGTTTCCAGCCTTTCACTTACACATTTTTGTGTGTGGGGGGGTGCTCTTTAGGGATTTGTGCATCTTGGAGCAAAAGGAGAGGGTGGGGGTTAATGGTACATCTCTGTGGGGCAGAACAAAATGATCACAATGAACCTTGGAAATGCAGTAACAAGCTGGGATGTAACATGGGAACAAATGAAGAAATAAACTAAAATTAGAAAGACATTAAGTGTCCTGATGATGATTTTTATGTAATTTCCCAAGTACACAGGGCAACTTGCAATATGAATTTCCTTGTTATTAAGCCAGTAAAATCCAGCAGTAGAACCAACGAGCACATCAATATAATTTGTACACCAGCAAAGGTGATTTTAACTGAGGTTAAGTGCCTTTGCTCCAAAAGGTTTGTTTTAATGTAAGTTTAACACTAAGCGGGAAATGAGAGAGAAGCCCAGAACAACAAAATTCTCTAGCAGAAGTTTCTAAGCGTCTGCACGCAGCACATTCATTCCATCCTGTCGACCCAAGGGGACATTCATAGACTTTGTGAAAAAAAAAAAAAAATGTTTTTAAGCTCAATGTGCCCCAAATGAGAGGGTGTCAATGAGTGCTTGGGGAGTCTTAAATTCAGAGATAATTCAATCGCTCTATTCTACAAATACATTTATGAGACTGTCAGAGAACAACAACAATATGCTGTGAAATAAATACTACATAGCATCCTCAAACAAAACCAAAGATATGTTTTGTCCACCACTCAAGGACATAAGCCACATACATATAATCACAAAAAGCAATAGAGAGAGGTTCCCTTGGCGAACCTGCGGTTTTCGGAAAGAAAGGTAGAAATAGATCATGGGTGGTACCTCCCATAGCAAGTCTGTTATAAGCACAAGGTGTGTCCTCTAACCTGAGAGGACAGTGGCCATAGGAACCTGCTCAAAGGTTAGAGGCCCTCAGGATCCACTACGGACCCTTCCTCACAGCTCACAAAGCATGATTCTGCCCTAATTCCTGTCTTCCATCTTCCTCTGGACCTCTGGATCCCCATGTGCAGCCTGTCCCAGGGCCCTGCTTCTTGTCCCCTTGAGCAACTTGGCAGCCAAGCTGTGGCAAAGGTGAGCCCCAAGCCCCTCCGTTTGTCCCTCTCAGCTGCTCAGCTCAGCTGGGCTTTCACCTTACACAGTTAAACAAGACGCCTGCTCACTGGCAAACAGGCCAGAGGATCTAATACCTTCCAGGGAGGGAACTGGGAAGAGGAAGCAGTTTGTGGAGAGCTGTTGTCCAAACAGGATTAAAAGCATCAATTCTCAGGCCACACCTGGGCTCTTGGTCAATACTCATGTTCCAGGTAGAAAACACCAGCCTAGAGAAGTGGAATAACTTGTTCTGTTATTCAACAGATAAGTGAGTGATGACTATTTGAATAGATACACACCCAGAATTGTGTGTCTGATGACTTTTCAGAAAATAAAACCAGAGAGAAGCTGGGCCTTTGGGGGAAAAAAAGGCCACATTTAACCGCCTGACCAATCTAAGTTTATTGAGCAAAGCCTGGTGCTAAGTTTTGAGGTTAAAAGGAGAAGATGGCATAAGGCTTACTTTTCAGGAGTTTAACACTACATTGATTTTAGCCAAAAGGCAGAGAGGGATACTTTGGGAGTTTATAAACAAGCCAGGAAAGCTACCTGAAGTGGGAAAAATGACACTGTGATATAATGAGTTCATGGTCCATGGGGAATCTGGGAAGCGCCTGGGGAGAACAATGCTTCCATGAGTTGGGTGGGGTGGAGGGGAGGCTTCACAGAGGAAATGACATTTTACAGTCACCTGGAGTTCCCCTGGAGGAGGAGAAGTTGGGAACTAATGAAAATATAAGACTTGCCATCCAGTGTGGCTAGAAGCATGGTGTCCACTAGAGAGCACAGATTGAGATGACCAGCAGCCAAAAGTGGAATACACGGGCCCTAGATCCACCTCTTAAAAGAGACATCACTGTACTATCTATAGCCAATCAGCCAAACCCCACCCCCTTGTCCTGTTTTTATAAAGTTTTATTTATGCAGTTTTATTTAAAGTCAAATAAAGTTAAACAAATGTTTTGTTCAAATATTTGTTTAAATACTGTTGGTTGTTTGTTTAAATATTTTCTATGACTGCTTGTTTGTTTAAATATTTTCTATGCCTGCTTTGGTGTTATGAATGGCAGGGATCACAAAGCCAAAAATGTTTTCTAAAATTTCAAACATTTTTAAAAAGTCTAGTCCTAAAAAAAAGTTTCCTAGCCAGGTGCAGTGGTGCATGTCGATAATCCCAGTGGCTTAGGAGTCTGAGGCAAAAGGATTGCAAGTTTGAGGCCAGCCTCAGCAATTTAGCAAAGCTCTAAGCAACTTAGTGAGAAATTGTCTCAAAATAAAAAAAATAAATAAATAAAAAGGACTGGAGGTAGCTCAGTGGGAAAGTGCCCCTGGGTTAAATCCCCAGTACCAAAAAAAATTTTCTGACTCCTTCCTTAAGGATCCAAACGATTCATCTGAATTTCTGTAACTGCACAGAATGGAGCTTTCTAGGGCCTTATTCCTATAGTCTCCAAATACATCATCTTAAACCTCTTCCACATCATGGACAATTAGCCGTCCATCTGTATCCTAAGCTGGATACCTGGACATCTCTTTCGCAATCCCAAATGTTATAGCATCATATATCATTTCTGTTTTTTTTATTTCTTGTTTTGACTCAGGGTTGTGGCATTGTTACAAGCCTCCTGCCCCACCAGGAGAAGCTCATCACTAGACATGGGCTCATTTTGCTTCTTTTCCTCCTTCTCCAATTCTTCATAAATTTCTGCACCACTTTTAGAATGCTGCTAAAAATTGATTTTTTTTTCCTCTTGCCATTACCACTCTCAAATTCCACACTCTGACAGACAACTATTCCTCTGCAAAAAAAAGAAAAAAATTAAAAAAGGCTTCCCTGGCTCTATAAAGCCCTTGGAAAATATAAGTCAAAATCCACCAGCATTTACAAAACAGGAAAATGTAGAAATAATCCTAGCTTTCTAATAGGCCATGTTAAAGGATTTCTTTTACTAGTAAATCCCCTTACACATTTAAAATCAAATTTGATCTATAAGAATTAAATTTGCACATGATTTTCTAGGGAATACATCTCTAATATAAAACAAGGAGTGTGGTTATTGTTTTATTAACCACTGGCAATAAAATAGAGTAGAAAAAGTAATTCAGAGTTTTAAAAGCTGCTTTTTATGGCTTGTAGTATATATTTCGGTTTGAATACAGACTTTATCATCAAACTGCCTTGATCTAAACCCCAGCACTGCCCCTTACTAACTGTGTTATCTTGAATAAGGTAATTAACCTCTCTGTGTCTCAGCTTCTACAACTGCCAAAAGGGAAAGAAGAAGAATTATAAATAAACTATCTCCTAGGACTGCCATCAGGATGGATGGGATGCAGCATGAAATGTGTTTAGTGCTGTACCTGGGACATAGAGAACACTCTTTGTGGCTAGCTATGACCATACTTCATGCATGCTTGGCAAGTGCTGTACCACCTAGCCACACGTCCTGTCCTTCTGACCCCTCAATGAGGAACAGTTCTGCATACTCTGACCCATTTGATTTAGGTGGAATCAATCTTAACTCTAGGCTTGGGGGGCTGACTCAAGATCCACACCTAGCTAAGGACAATGTTCTATCTCCTGGACAAAGCAATGCACCCATAGCTCGGTATATGACCCAAGTAAGACCAATGAGGATGCATCTCTAGGCTTTGAGGGATGCTCAGGACCTAAGAGCCTTTCTCTTTGCCAGATAGATGACCACCCGGGCACTGCTGGTGTCCATCATAGCCAGCCACGGGGAAGATCTTCCAGAGGAGGAGGCCTACATGCCACAAAACATCTGTGAGGGTTAAATCCAAGGGGTTCTGATACATACTCATGTATTGGCATGTTCTAGGGCAAGAACAGACAGTGAATCTTGCTGATTCTTCTGTGGCAGAAAAAGGGTGAGGAGAGAGGGCAGACTTGAATTGTGGACTTGGTTCTGTCTTTAGCCAGAGATTGCTGGGAAAACAGGTTCATCTTTCTGGGTGCCGCTGTACTTGTATGTCAAATAAGAGGGGAGTGAAAACCAATCTCCAAGCTCCCTTTTCACTTCTCACATTCTGTAAGGATCTATTAATCTTGGGTTCATTGCAGTGGTGTATACTGTGGTATAATTGGTTACCGATTCTCATAGTTGCCTGCTTCCCTCTGTTTCAACTTTAAAAATATTCTATTAGACTCTCAATTCCTATACGCCAAGTGTTTATTTCCCTTTCAATTTCCTTCCAAGAAATAAAAAAAACATATTTATTTTTGTGTACTTGGACATAATGATCCCATTTTCTTCCCATTTCTATATTTTTAAATCTAATTAAGGTGATAAGTTCCTTGAGAGTTGAAGCTAGAGTTTTCCTGTGGGTGTAAACATTATTTTTTTTTAATTGCCCACCAAGCTGCCAGTTTTTACAGAGCAGCAGGATATGGGTTTTAAGTAATGTAAGCAGGAAATGGGTCTCCGGCCCACACCAAATAAATGCAAAAGGACTGATTTTTCCTGAATTCACATCTGGCTTACTCATTTATAATTTCAGTTGGAACTGAAATTCTCCCACAGAAAGGCAGTGTCGACATCCACGGGTACGGAACGTCAGACCAAAAGTGGAGCATGAGGTGGCCATCCTGTGAGGTCTAGAAATAATCTGGCTATTTCAGGTCATGTTTTTCCTCTCTCCTGTTAGAATGTGGGCCCAGAGATAACTGAATATTAGCTTCAAATCTCCCATTCATTGATTTCAAATAATTCAATAGCTCTTAAGTTTGAAGAGGTCAAAGGAAACTGGATGAAAACTTGCAGGAAAACTGTCCTGCAGGGAAAAGTCCACGCTGCATGCTTCCTTGACTCATGACCTAGCCAATTCTTGCTTGTGGGGAATCTAAAAATGACCAGGAGCCCATCTCCAAAGTCCTTAATGGGTATTTCCAGGTAAATAGAACCAAATGGCCTAGAGGCAGTGCTTCACCCAGCCCAATGGTTGAGCCATTCGAGGATGCTATTAAGGGCTTAATATCTTTCTTTCCATTTTCCTATTCACAGCTGCTCTGTCCTTGGGTGGACTTCTCCTGGAGTGGGAGCAGAGCTAACGGGCACTGGTACCTATGCGCATCCCTGTTTCAATGTAACTGGAGAGGAGGGTGCTTCCATCCCAATATTCTGAGCATGAGTGTGGAATTGCCTTCTCCTGGACTGGCTTTGGTTTCTCATTCACACAAGGCACTGACAATTGTGGCCAGATCAGAGAAGAGGCTGGAACTGCCTTGAGACAACAGAGTTAATCCCACCCAACCCTAAAGTGTAGAAACCCAATAAATCTGAGTATAGTTAGGAAAGATGGCTGCAAGAAACATCTGCTACCAAAAAAAAATATCCATTGCAGTCCCTGAGTCGCAGCTCCTAGCAGAAGGCCAGTCTTAGCTTAACACCCTCAGAATAATAACTGCTTGGTACAGAACAATACTGCTTTCCCTTTTTGGTCAGTCTTCTCCCTAGGATCCCATTTCCCAGGTTCCAAATCAAGGAACCCTTGATTTATTACATGGTACTTCTAAACCCATTGTAGGATCAGGGTTGTCGGGGTGCCTGGCTTTTCGTCCCACACTCTGATCGGATGCTAGCACACCTCAGGCAACTCCAAAGTCCCTGAACAGCCCCCAGTCCAGAGATTCACACACACAGTGGACCTTCACAAATTGCCAGGTGATGGAAAAGGAACCAGAAAGTGCTTCTTCACCTGCCACCCGTCCCTATGACTTCCTTAGCCTCATCAAGTTATTCACCTCTCCCTTTCTTATGTCCTACATTTGAAAGTATCAAAGGGAGAATGCAAATAATGAAAAATTTTTGTAGCCTATATATTCTTGTCTATATTAAAGCATGTATATTTCAAGTCCCCATTATTAGACGATTATGGACCCACAACCAATGTTTACTTTATTAAAATGTTCTCTTGCATCAATACACTGTATTATGGCTTGAAAGAGGTGACTTGGAAGAAAGAAGCTAAAATCGAGTTGGGGGAAAAAGTCAATGCCCCACATTTCAAAATGTTTCTTGTGAAATGAAAGTGACATGATCCTTCCCATCCAAAGTAGGGCAAATTAGTACTTCTGCTAATATTCATGCTTTTCACTTCATTTTTATCCTTGCTGATACAAAGATCCTTATTCCCACTGTCAAGATAAGGAAATAGAGTCACCAAGTGGCTTGCCGTATGTGTGGGTTACTCACAGCTCTGCAATATAGAGAGTAACTGTTTTGAATACAAATCTGCCTTCCACAGCACCTGACTCCTGCCTTTCACCAACTGCCACTCAAGTTTTATCTGAAAATCTCCATAGTTATTCCACTTTCAGGCCACCTCTGTTTATATCTACCCTTGGCCATGTATCATTAGTGTCATGTCTGAATTTTACTTACTGTCGTCCTTTATGATTTGACTTTGGAAGCTGAGCAAATATATTTATAGATAAGGCAATCAGGGGGGAAAAAAAGACTTTTTTTTGAGATTCCACTTACATTCTTTGGACATTCCCACTTCAAAGCACTTCTGGAGTCGACAGTACTGGCATCGATTCCGGGTGACTTTATTAATAACACAGTTCTTATCTCGGTGACAAGTGTAAATCATGTTCTTCTGAATACTTCTGCGGAAAAAGCCCTGTAAGCCAGAAGAGGATGAGAAACTAAGTGAAACAGCTCAGTTTCATGAGAAATCAGACCCAACCTTACCAATGCATTCACTGCTTTTTTTCTTTGAGTAATGTAGTGAGGGCAGCAGAAAAGTTAACTTATTAAAACCTGAAAACTCTTGTGAAATATTAATAGCTCTCCCTTTGTTGTAAACCCAAAAGCCCCTTTTAATCAAAACTAGACAAGACCGTTATTATCTTGCTAAAAGAAAATGAATACCAAGCTGATTCATTTGGAAAACATCATGCAGAGTTGGGATCCCTCCAAACTGCCTGAGCCGAACTAGCTCCCTTGCTGAACAGAACAACTTCAGGTGAACCCGCTACCAACACACCCAATATACGAGGCATTGCATCTGCAAAAGAAATTATTTGCATCTTGCAAGAATCAGGTCTTTTCAAGGAGTCTTCTCCAAGTTCTTTCATATATTTAGCTTCTATCATAACATTTAAAATACGATTTAATCTACGGAGTGTTTAGAAAAAGAATCATCCAAAATTGAAAACAGAGAATAAAAATGAATGTCTGCCTATTTAGTGGCACATTGGAGGTGTGCCATCAAATTTGGTAGCCATTAGTCACATGTGGCTATTTAAATCAAAATTATGAAATGTATATTAAACAAAAATATAGATCCTCAGTTGTCCTAGCAACATTTCAAATGTTCAACAGGCACACATGGCTGACGGCTGCTGCACTGAACCACACACAAAATAATTCCATCACTGCAGAAAGTTCTACTGGGCAGCACTCACTGTACAGCAGCACTAACTGACAAGCCCACTGAAGGGCACTGAATGATCTTTGGAAATAAAACTTTGTTTGACATACTTTTTACTACTGAGTGAATCCAGATTCTAATTGTTTAAAATATTATTTATTGATTTAGGTGGTACTGGGGATTGAACCCAGGGCTTTGTGCATGCTAGGTGAGTGTTCTGTCATGAAACTATACCTCTAGCCTTGACCTAGACTCTATAAAAATTGCAGAGGACTGGCAAATTACAAAAGTTTTTGTCTAGTGTAAGTACAAAGGATTTCTGCCCAGATGAAAAATAGTTCTTAAAATTATTATTTTATTGTCTTGGAGGACAGAACAACATTTGCACCTAACTTTGCATTCTCTCTCTCTCTCTCTCTCTCTCTCATATATATATATATATATATATATATATATATATATATATATATATATATTAGTAGTTAGATACAATATCTTTAATTAACTAAGTTTATTTTTATGTGATGCTGAGGATTGAACCCAGGGCCTCGTCCGTGGTAGGCAAGTGCTCTACCGCTAAGCCACAACTCCAGCCCCAGAACTTTGCATTCTTTCCTTGTACCACACCTATCTACTTACCTGCCTACCCAGGTATTTTTCTCCTACCAACCTTGAACCAGCCTTCACATCTACTATTTCGCTCATCAAGGAGTTAGATACATTTTTGACACATGCTTACTGAATAATTTTGGTTTTTATTTTTTAACTTTTGAAAATGATATTTTGACAAAAGAAAAGATTTATCCTGATTTCTGTGAAGCATTGATGGATTAATGCAGACTTGAGAGTCTACTAGCAAGGGTTCTTAATGTTCTCTTTCCCTCCCCCATTCTATCATATTGCTTGGCAGATGATGGATAATCAAGTGATGCTTATTGAAATCACAGATGAATAAATAATGAGTGGTGAAGGGCATATCTGCTATCTGCTATCTTCTCCCTCTCTCTCTCTCTCTCTCTCTCTCTCTCTCTCTCTCTGTTACTGGGGATTAAGCCCAGGGGCACTTTGCCATTGAGCCACATCTCCAGCCCTTTTTATTTTTTATTTTGAGACAGGGTCTTGCTAAGTTGCTTAGGTCCTCTCTAAGTTGCTAAGGCTGGCCTCAAACTTGTGATCCTTACACCTCAGCCTCCCAAGCCATTGGGATTACAATCGTGAACCACTGCCCCCTCCCATCTGTTTTCTCTGTTTTAATCACCCAACAGAAGCCTCTCTGTTGCTCTATGTATTAAAAGCCAGGAGTTTCACTTTATCAGTTGTGACATGACTATACCTATGCAAGAAATAATTCTTCTGAATGAAAAAAACACACCAGTGGATGTACTGAGTAGAAAGTAAGCCTCAGCATCTGAGCACTGCTTTCCCTGTAGTACATTAACACTGCAGGAGCCAGAACTAACAACGTGCAAAGCTAAAGCACATTAACAAGGAGAGCTCATGGAACACACGTTGTGTAGGATATTTCCGTGGGCACCCTCGGATTCTAGTGTCTAAATACACATATTTTTACTGGCATGGTTCAATTGCAACTGCCTGGAAACCTGGTTTAAGATTGCAACCCTTGTCCCCCTATCCTCCCCCCTACACAGACATTTTCCAAGAAAACACAGTTTATTTTTATATCTCTGGAGCTACAAATAGGCTCAGAATCTAAAATACTGGGTTACAAGTATTCTAAAAGCCTGACGGAATCTTTATGGAGTGGTCATCTCAAAACCTGCCTTCCCCTGCAAGAAATACCCACAGGACCGCTTTTGGATTTTGGCTTCCAGATGCACAAACTCAATTTACAGAAACTTCCATTCCTCCTCTGCCAAGAAACAGGGCCAGGCGAGAGATCTGGCCTCTTCTGTACATGTGGAAAAGGTGTGGCAGAGCAAAGGTGACCTTCCCTGTTTATTAAAAACCTAATATTCAGTTCAGCAAATTCTTCATGAGTGACCAGGGAGCAGAGAAAAACAGTCTCATGATGCTCAAGTGAAAGAAGAAGAGAAGGAGACAGAATTAAAGAACTTTATATGTCACTAATTAGCCAGCCCGTGTGGCTCAGTAACAATGACGACAGAAATTGAATAGGACTTCTTGGTTTTCCAAATCAGATATTTGGCTGGATTTCAGGAGAAGGTCTACGTTTCAGTAAATCATTTCCACCGTGGTCGAATTCTTGCTGACTAAAATGTAAGTGGTAAGATATTTTTATACACAGTTTGGGTAAACAGAAATGTCCTCTGAGTCTCAAAGAAGTTTGCATCCAACAAAGCCTTCTCCTCTTGCAAAGTATAAAATAAACTTTCCTCCCTGGGAGAACACTGCTTAGAGGATCTAGTGATGATGGGCGATAGGGCACATTCCCATTATTTAATATTTTCTGTTAATATTTAATATTTGTATGTAAGCTGACACCTCCCTTTTCTTTTAACATGACTCAAAATGGAAAATTTTCATCTCTGGCTTAATTGGAAAACCAGCACCAAGTGTCCACATGAGAAGGTACTCATAAAATAAATAAAACAAAGTCAAATAATACAATATTCAGATGTTATTTCACTCTCACTGGATACTGGATCTACTGAAGGGCCAGGAGCCCCGGGGCCTCCTCACTCCTTGCTGAAATGGGAGCTGAGCAGGTGTTAGAGACATATCAGGGCTGACACGAGACTTTATCTTTGAGGAATTCTGAGAATAAATAAAGTTTCTCACTGTGGGATTCATTGTGATTGAAAGTCATGGATCTGTCCAATCGACAATTAGGAGCCTCAAAAAAGTAAAGTAAAATAAAATGAGGAGCGTCATAGGTTGGGAAACAAAACTGTGATCCAAAATTTGGCATATGTAAAAAAATGGGCTTCCAAAGTACAAACTACATTCAAATGTGGCTTTTCAGTAGAGAAAGAGCCCTGGAATTGTGGGGTCGAACCCCTGGGCAGCAGCCTTCTCATTACTACTGTGAGGACTGAGTACTGAGTCCCAACTCCAGGGGCTCAGGTTTCTCATCTCCTAACTGATAGGCTGGGCAATTTATTTTCAAAAGCCTTTCCAGCTATAAATTTCTGAACCCCAAGTGTGTCACCACAACAGGGAGCCATGAGTTGGAATGGCTTGGGAGTGAAATTGAGGGAGCTTTTATGGGAAAAGAAAATGGCCAAGGAAGAACTGGTGGGAGAAGACTAAGGAAAAGAGACCTTCTACTTGCAAGGCGAGAATACTTAAATTTTTTAAGACCAATCCAGACCTGAAAGGAGCCCAACAAGAGGGCTTTACCTTTATCTTAGAGCTGAGTCTTCAGGAAGTACTTCAGGCAGGTATCTGTGACTGGATTGACATTGAACACTTCCATACTGTCCCAATGGCTTGTAGTGAGAAGCCTGGAGACCTGGTTTTCTGACGCTAAGTCTAGGGCTGCTGACACCATGTCATTATTCCTTAATTTTTCTTGAACCTAGGAACCTTCTGTAAGGTACCCCCATATCAAGGAAGCCATGCCTAGTGGATTTAAAGATACCAAATACTCCCTCTTTCAGGTATCCTTGGTAGTTTGCTTTTTGTTCTGTATTACACTATTCAAAGGTGATATTTAAGTATTAGCCAGACACAGTGGCGCACGCCTGTAATCCCAGCGCCTCAGGAGGTTGAAGCAGGAGGATCATGAGTTCAGAGCCAGTCTCAGCAAAAAGTCTAAGCAATTCAATGAGACACTGTCTCTACGTAAAATGCAAAATAGGGCTGGGGATGTGGCTCAGTGGTTGAGTGCCCCTGAGTTCAATCCCCACTATCCCCCCAAAATAAAAATAAATAAAGTATTAAATAGTAATTCTACTGGGCTGGGGTTGCGGCTCAGCGGTAGAATGCTTGCGTAGCACACGCGAGGCAGTGGGTTCGATCCTCAGCTCCACGTAAAAGTAAATAAATAAAATAAAAGTATTGTGTCCAACAACAACTAAAAAATATTTTTTTAAAATAGTAACTCTACTGTAGAGGTTACATGGGTGACATCAGGGAACTCCAGTCTGTAGTCAGTGGTCACAGCCTTTGGGAGCTCAGGCACTATGCATTTCAGGTTAGGGTGCACAGGGCCACCATCAAGGGAGCTGGCTTCCTTGCTGTTATCCATGCCTCTCTGCCAGGGGAGAAGGATGGGCAGGGAGGCCAGCTCCCACAAACTATAGCAGACAAGTTGGTGGCCTCCAGGTAGTACCCAGGATGGCTTCCCCAAAATGAAGACAATGGATATGGGTGGGATAAGAGTAAGACACAAGGCAATAGTTGCCCAACAATTGGTGTAAAGTGTTTCAATTTTCAGCTTAGTAAAAAAATATTAGTATATGTCACATGAGTATCCTAGGGCTAGGAGAGAACTTGAGAAATAGTATATATTCAATAGCTAGTGGTTGGTTGATTGAATAAAGTCTCAGCTATAACCAGAGTTGGTATGACAGTCCTGGATTTGTTATACCTTAGTTCTTTAAAATATTCCTCAATACTAAACTTATCTCTCAAAGACGCTATTACCTGTACTTAAGAAACCATACCACAAGATTTCTGACATTAGTGGAAGACCCACTGATTTAAATAGTGATCAGGTTGGTCAGTGGGTACTTTATTGCTTAACTACGACTTGAGCAGGTTAACTATGACTTGTATTGTCAATCCTACCTTTCATTAGCTACTCAGGCTTTCTTTTAATCAGTCATAGTTAAACAGGACTTTGGGTAGTTAATTATGACTTGTTGGTCCATTTATAATCCTCTTGATTAACCATGATTTGACTAACCATGACCTCTGTTGTTTGTAACAGTTAAAGCCAGTAACACAATTAACACTAATTATCCAGATCAAGAAGATAGATCTGCATCAAACACAGACATAACTGAAAAACTGAGTTGCATTTTCTAACCACAGATTTTTTTTCAACCTTTCTTATCTCATGCTCTCCTAATCCTGCTATCAAAGAACTGGAGCCCAACCAAAATGGTGGGGACCCTCATATGGTGAAGAAGGCCATATATGTAGATTAGAGCTGTTTGGTTCATATATGAACTATAATCATGGAATAATGCTCACATCCTACTTAGATTCCTTTCCCCTTACCCCAGGGGTATTAAGTACCATTGTTCCAACACATCCTCTATTGTCTACAGCACAGAAACAATCCTAAGTCAGAAGAAAAGATAACTTTCTCTCTTTTATGCCTAACTATCCTCCTATACCTAAATACTTCTAATTTCTAATTCCTTTGATGGACTAGTCTTAAATCCCAAATCAACAAAGGACATGGAGAAAAGTGACTCAGCTCCCTCTCGTCTTCACACTTTGACATGGGACCAAGTTGGGCCACCTTCTCACTTCTAGTACTTTCCAACCATGCTCTGGGTCCCCCTTCACCCTACCCCGCACAGGACCTATGTCATCTCCTAGTTCTCAGATGTTATGATGCACCACATTCTCCAACTTCTCCCAAAGAGGAAGACTTCTATTGGTTTAGAATCTAGCCTACCAAGTGGGAATTAGGCTATAGTTCAGGTACATGTGAATTTAAATTCTGACTTTGTCATTAACTACCTCTGGGGCCTTAATTGAGTTATGCAGAGGTCTCAATTTCCTCACCTACAAACAAAGGATGACAACAAGGGAACTCATACAAAATGAGCCCAAGTGCCCAACTGGAACACACCAAGTGCCCAATTGATGGTAGTGATTGTTACGGACAAAGCCCCTTTTCTCAAAATTTTATTTTGAGAAACTTCCCCATATACACTTTGTGATTAGAATAAAAATTCCCAAACAGAATAAAACAGTATTCTGAATCTCTGAGCAACATAGGCTCTTGTGGTTAGGCAATCTCATGATTCTCAAAGCCATCTGTATTCATTCATTCACTTATTGATGCAATCACTTGTGCCCATTGGTTGGTGGATGTGGCAGGCTTTCTTGTGGGCACACAGATATCTGAAGTGTGGTCCCATCTTTCTCAATCTACAAGAAACAAAGACATGTGAACACTATCAAGCAAATGCCACCAACCTGTTTGATAAGAACTTTAATGCAAATAGAAAGCAAAGAGATGCCCGGTATAGCTTTTGGTGCCTAGTAGTTACACATCAAGTATTTACTGAGTAAATGAAGCCACAGGCGTTCAAGTGAGTTAAAGGGGAACTGGCACCCTATCCCAGCTCTAATGAAGGGGTAGTATTTGAATGGCAGGCTTTTCCCCAAGAGAATACTGTGTGTAAGCAAAGAGTTCAGAGGTAAGGAAACACAGGAACGGGCAGTGGCTCAAGTTGGCTGAGATGCAATGTTGGGGTATGTGTGTGTAAGGTACAACTGGAAGAGAGGGCTAATGTTTGGACTGGGGGAGGTCTTGAAGGCACGCCATATATTTATTAGGGATATATTATACCTATCTGTACAAGAAAAGACAGGGTCAGAATCATATTCTGCTAAGATTATTCTGGGGCTCTGTGTCTTTGACTCAATCATGCATTTATTTATGCACATATTGAAGCACATATTGAGATCTGGTACCAATACAAATATCCAATAGCTGAGCTGGCCCTTGAGTCTGGGCAAGAATGTAGCCCAAGAATCCTTGCTTTCTGAGATAACAGTGCAATGTGCTGACTCATATTTAATCATACAGTTGCTGGTGAGGGTTCATACTGTGCTATTCTATCTGGAAGTTGTTTTTAGCCTTACAGCCATTTACATTAAGTTTAACATGTGTGGAATGCATGATGATTATTTGAAGAAAGACACTAAGTAAAAAAACTTTAATATTTTTTCAGAAAGACGATTTGGCACCATATCTAGTCATAAAAAGCGTTTTGGGTCAGAAGACATTCACCCCAAAAGCAGTTTGGGAAGCACGTCTATTTGAACTGAGCGGCTGCTGAGTTAATTTCTATCCCATGCAAAGTTCAAAAGGGTCATTTCTTCTTCTAGAGCGAAAAGAAGAAGAAGAAGGCAAGGGGTCTTACTGTGTCCTTGTTCCTTGGCTATCGGGAGGCAAAGATTCCCACCCCATCTCAATTAAAAAGTAGCCAGGTGACTGCCCCAGGTACTCCTCCATCCACCAGCAAGCCTGCAGCCTATGCAGTAGGACTGGAGCTGGTGCAGAGCGGTGGGTCCCCTTTCCAGCCAGAAGCAAAGCTGCTGTCAGTGGGAGGTGAGTTTGGAATAATCCCATCACAGCCACTTTGGGAAGCCTCGTTTTTTTTGAGACCAGGAAACACGTTGCCTTAAACAAACAAAAAAACGCCCTCCGGAGTGAGTGGAAGTCTATGCGTGACAACATCTGAAAAGTTATTAATAGCCAGATTTGGGGGGAGAGAGAGGGAAAAGTGAAGACCTTTTCACCCCATGGAAAGACAATGGGTGAGAGGGAGGGAGAAAGTAGAAAAACAGCCTCCTATTTTGATGACAGAGAGCTTCCCGCCTAAGCCGGGAGGGTGGGCACCAGCCTAAGGCAAAGAGCGTTGAAAAAGTCAAGTTCAGGAGGGGACCCAGACTCGGAGCCAGAAAAGGAAAACAACACAGAACTCATACTCCAAACCAGAAAGCCGAGTCGTCCCAAGGGGTAGAGGTTCAGAGTCGCTTTTTTTTTTTTTTTCTTCCTAAAATAAATAAATAAATAGATCCCTCCCCACCCGGACTTGGTCCCAGGGTTGGGAATTCAGCACAGATGAATGACCACGGGAAGAGCGGTGACCCTAACTGCCATGGTTTCTTGTGATTCCATGGCACCTCTTGCTGCTCACTTGGAAGGAGTCTTGGGTCCTCTCCCTCAGAACCTAACTGTACGTTTTAGGCCTCCCTGTCTCCTTTCAGCACCCCTGGATCAGAAGCCTCCTCGGCACACACTCTGGCCCTATTTTATATGAGATGCCTGAGAAGATGGTTCTAAAGAAGGCAGTGATTACAGATTTAGCAAAAAAAAACATTGTCTCTGTGGGAACTAATCTTTCCAGGAAGAGTACGATTACCGCATTTTCCCGGACTTTGTCAGGTGAACCCCTGAGAGCTCAAACCCTATTAGATCCAGAGGCCACAGCTCTCAATCCTTTTAATCCTCAATTAATTAAAACTCCCTGGGAATACCAATGAAAACAAGTGGCCCCGCGTTCTTAATTGAGAACGTGAACGCAAGTTTGTCAGAGATCAAGGTCTAAACTTCCAAAGCCTGTGATGTCCCAGGAAAGGCCCAGAGCCAATGCATTCAGCTGATACTGCTCTGTTGTAGAGGAACATGATCCAGAGAAGAAATGCTACTGGGTAATATAAACTGGAAACCAACGGTACAGAGAGATTACTCACTTGGGTAAAATACCTTTTAATTTAAGTGGAAAAGAAATGTCTTTTTATATTTCCAAAGCATGACCTTGGCTAAAATCATTTTTTTAAATGACCAGGTATAATACCAGTCTGATTATCATAATCCCATTCTAATTGGTAGGCATGGAATCCAGCAGGTTCGGTGATCAACCATTTGAAAGCAAAATTTTCAGGGAGACCGTTTCCTAAGGCAACTAAACAGTGCTAGTTAAACTGCTGTTAAAAGGTGAAGAGGTCTGTCCCGGGCGGGGCTGGCTTCAGGGTGTGTTATCATGCAGCCTTACAGGGTCCCTTATTCATAAGGACCCTGTACTTGGTTTACTGCTCTGCTGTCACTGTCTTGGAATTTGAAATCACTTGTGAACAAGTGAAAAGCATTTTCATTATACATGGACAGCTGCAAGTTACCCAGCCAGCCCTGACTCTAGAATCATCTATAGCAAGAGTTTGCAGCCTTTTTCCTTCACAAGGCTCTGGAAATCTCTGGCAGTCTGTCGTCTCCTCTGATTGACCTTACGGCTGTTTAAAGACTGTGGATCAGACGGAATTAAGTAGTCACCACAGTCACACTTATTCTCCTCAGGATCCCCCTGGGATGCCTCTGAGAAATTCCACTACCTCAGCAAGAGCCAGAAAGGAAAACCTTTGGGGAGGTATTTTATGTTTTACTACCGCACTTTATTTCCCGTGTAAGGGACTCTGGGAGCTGAGGGAGTGGGGCGGGGGGGGGGGGGGGCAAGAAGAACCCAAAGAACGTTTTCAAAATTGGACAAAAATCTCCTCCCACAGAGTACACACATCTAGGCACAATTTCAAGAAGATGCCCAGAAGTTCACTCAGAGACCTCCACGGTGTCCTTGAACCCCACTGAAGGACCATTAAAATGAAGGAAGAATTAAAAAGTAGGTCAAGAATATGGGGTTCAGCAGTTAACTGATAATCCAGAGAAGTGTTGTTGTACAGGAGGGTGGATATGACAAAGATGATATCTGAGGACCCCCTTCACTTTTCTTCAAGAGTTTACATTGAGGGGAGATGAGGTAGCAGGAAAAAAAAAACCACAGGGACAGAGCAGAAAAGCCCCCTAAAAATGGAAGATTTCATTGGGCTCCACAGAGCTTTCTTTAAATCTGGTCTTCAGAGTTTACTTTAAAACAACTGAAGACATCTGTTTTCTAGATTACTTGGGTCAGTTATTTTGTGCCCTTCCACAGTGAAACCCATAGTTACCGATTTATTATCAGGATTACTCTAAATATAACAGGGCAAGAAGCCAATGCATCTTAAGATTTTAAATTCTCAATTACTTTGCTGAGAAAATGCACCAAAATAGCTCCTAAGCTTCAGCCCAGCAGTTAGCAGACCCCTGTTGGTTTTCACATTAATTAGTAAATCTTATCTGGACCCACATTAAAGATTCTCATCTGCACTGAAAAGGTGGGTGGGTAAGGGGGTTCAGCAGAAGGAAAGAGTCAAAACATGCTCAAATATACTTAAGCTCTTTGCCAAAGAGCATGAATTTTAAAATGTCTTTTTTGAAGTCTGGTATGCAACATTCGCCATCAACAAAGCCGGGGCTCAGCTCTATCATAACACGCTGGTTGGTGACAATGCACATCGCCATGGCAACTCTGCATATTACACAATTCAGAGGCCTTTCATAGACACCAATAATTATGATGTACTTGCACTGTTTTATGACATGAAGGACCTAAATTAGTACAGCAAAGAAAAAAAAAATGCTTGTCCACAATTGGGTGTATTTCTTTCAAATTGACCTAATTTTCAGAACCAGTTTGGAACCTTCCCGATGGAATTTTTTCCTCCTTTATTTTTATATGCGGCATAAAAATCTTGAACCTGAAGCAAAAAGGAAGTCAGAGAGGAAGTGAGGGCAGGAGAAGGAAGCCAGTCGGGCATTCACACTTAAGTCTTCAAAAAGTCGGACAACTGGAAAATAACAGGATTTATGGGATGGGGCCTTCTGCTTCTCCTCACCACAGACGTTGCTCTGACAGAGCAAAATCTCACTGAGTTTATTGGGGAAATATGGCTTGAGCTCCGGCTCTCAAAATGGATTTTTGTCCTTGTATGGAAGAAACCATGGGGACTCCAGGTTAAGGTCTGATAATGCTGAGGGCATCTCCCCAGATCACAGCCTGGCAGCACTGAGATGGTCAGCAAAAGCCTTTAGAGCTGCCCACCCCTCAAAGCTGCTCGTGCTTTTGCCTATTATCCAGACGCCCCATGTCCACAGCATGTCCCTCTGCTCTGTGCCTCTTCATGTGCTGACCCCGATGGCTGCAAAGCATCTTGTCTTTCAGTTCACACCAACTCATGCTCCGACACACAGCCCCCAGGAGGGGCCTGGCTTACACAGTCCCCAAGAGGGGCAGGGCTCCCAAGAAGACCATGCCACCAGCACTATCTGTTGTAACCCTCTACAATACTGTGGTGATAGACCTATTGTCTCCTTCTTCCTCAAGACAGGAGACCTACGCAGGCAGGAATGCATCTGAATCACGTAGGGGCACAGGACAGGCAGCTCTTAAAATTTAAAACTTACATCATAATCTAGGGTTCAGCTATTCCTAGTGGAAGGAAAGGAGAGAGAGATCAACAACAACAAAAAAACTAAATTCAACATCTATCGCAACCATTACCCAAATTCTTTAAGGAAAAGGAAGTCATAATTTCAGTGGTAAAATTCCAATATCATAAATTTAGGCAGTTATGTTAATTTAATGATTTATTTCAACCTCTTTCCTTTCTTACTCCAGATTAGAAAAAAAAAAAAATGGCTCAAATTTCACCCGCCAGCTCCTCTTTCTTGATCTTTAAAATTAAAATAGCTGTATTATATCAGCACGGCACCAAGATTCGAAATCAAATAGGTCCCCAAAGCAAAAGGTAAAGTTCTTTTAAACAACATGAACTTGCCTGCAATTAGCACATTACAGCTTCCACCTAAGCACCAGGCTAAATAAAAAAACAGACTCCCGGAGCTATTGCTATTTCAAAGACCTTAACTTTTTACCCACCACGATACTATTTAGAAAGAGAAAATTTAGCCGAATACATAAAATTAATTTTTTAAGTGTACCTCTCTGCTTTTCCATTCCATACCTGACTTTCGCTGATAAAGAGGAGCAGCTTTCCATTACACAGGAGAGAAGGGGAAAAAATAGACCCCATAATAAAAGAGGTACCTGCCAATTAGTTAGATTGTTCTCCGGTTTTCAATTAAAGGCAGCCTAATGGATGTAGGGGGACCTGTTTTATTTTCCCTGACAGAGCTCTTATTTTTAAACTCTTAAGCTTCATTTTCCAAAATTGCTGGCTTTGGACAGAAGAAACATATATCATGAGCGAAAAGCTGTACTGATCTTCTTCCATTTCCTGTATCAAAATTGCATTTCTGCCCTCGGTGGCTACTTCCCATCTGGCTTTACTAAGCTTTCGGCTGCCCAAGATGGGCTTGTTAAGAGAGGGTGGTCTCTGAGCTTACAGCCCACTCCTGACTGGGGTGTCAGATCCCACCCCTGGAGCCAGGAAGGCTCATCTGGGAGCTTCAGGGGTATATCACTCCAGTTTTGCTCTCTTTGGATGGTAGTCCCAGGGAACTTCATTCGCCCTTCTAATTGTCTCCAGAAGGACAAGGGAGATAACTTCAGAGGGTGTGTTTATTTTGAACTCATCCAAAAGTACTTCAGCTCCTCTGAAGCATCTGCCTGTGTGCGTGGAGTTTAGGGATTATTTTTCTTAGATCAAACAGGACTGAAAATTTCCCTGGACATGGTTGGCCTTCTTCCTTGGAACACACACGTTTTCAGGATGGATATTTTTATCCATCGTTTTCTCAAATGAATAATTAGAAGATCTCCACAGGCAGGTGTAGGGAAAAAGAGAGAGCGGGGTGGGAGGAGGCGCCCATAAATCGTGATTAAACTATATTTAACCACCGAAGGACCAAACAACCTTCTGGAAAGGAGGTAGCACTTTTGTTTCTGTGGAACAACATTGCCCCTAGTCTTGGGGGACCTGTGGGAGAAACCCCCTTGCCACCAACAAGGGTCACAGCAACTGGATCTATCCCATTATCCCCATAAACTGATGGACAATATATCTATAGAGTGCAGAAATCATGCATCATTTAATAATTTCTTTTTTTCCAACATCATCTGAGGTTTACTCAGTAAAGACCAAAGAGACTGGGCTGGGGTTGTAGCTCAGGGATAGAGCACTTGCCTAGCCTGGGAGGCACTGGGTTCAATTCTCAGAAGTGCATATAAATAAATAAAATAAAGGTCCGTCAATAACTGAAAAAAAAAAAAAAAAAAAGACCAGAGACTTCAAGAGACCCCTAAAGACCAAGCACAACATCCTCAGGAACACTGAACATCAGAGCAGACTCGGAGAAAACCTCAAATAGTGACAAAAGTAACGCTTTCAACCTGCTGAGAGCGCTCAGAGTGCTTTTAGGAGCCCCTCAGAAAGAGAATCTGAATGAACTGTAATTTCGAGTTTCTAAATGGCTTTTATGAGCTTGCTTACCCAAAGTAGTTCAGAACGGCATCTCTTTTAAATTTTTAATTTTTATCCACACACACAGTACTCCAAAAATACAGTGATCTGAATCATTGCCCCTCGTCTTGTTATCTTAATGGGCGGAGGATAGAGTGACATGACAGCCATTCTGCATTAGGTGTCCTCATTTACAGATTGGAAAAAAAAAAAAAAAGTGCCCGACATAAATTATTTAAAATCTATTGTATCAGTGTGTGTTCTGTAAGCATTCACTACCGGCAAAGCAGATGGATGATTTTTCACTTTTAATTGTGTTGATACCTTATCTGCTTTGTTGAAAGCGGAGAGTGGTAGGTGAAACCGCATCACACTCTGAGGAACAGAGAAGCCATGGGGTCTATTATTTAAAGCCAAAGTAACCCATTTAGTGGACGTTCCCTTTGACACACTGCTAAGGAAGGGGAAACCTAGAGCTGCTATTTACGTTTGTAATGTGTGTCTATTACCTTGTCAACATGAAGGAGGTAGGCAGGGCTGAGCTCCTTAAACAAACACTTTGAGACTGAATCAATGTCACCAGACACTTCCCAGGGCCTCCCAGGCACAAAGGAAGCCACTCGGTGTGAATGAGAAGTGCAATTCCCCTCGTCTTTGTCTTCCCCCTCCAAATCTCAGTTGTGTAGTAAAGTAACATAAATCACAGGAGAGTCTCAGTAGGTATGCTTGACCTAATCTCAACCTTGCCCTAGTCTAAATATTTGAATAACATAGAATAATAGAATTATTAACAAGTGATTAGAACCTAATTGAAATAAAATTGTACATAGGGTAGGATTCATTACTAGAAACTCAAAATGAGCCCTAGCTTCCCCATTCTCCATTCCACTTCCGAGATCATCACCAAGAAATGTACAAATAAGCCCAGAGTGGTGGCTGGCACCTGTCGTCTCAGCTACTTGGGAGGCTGAAGCATGAAGATTGCAAGTTTGAGGTCAGGCTCAGCAACTTAGTAAGACTATTGCAAGATAAAAAGGGTTGGGGATACAGCTCAGTGATAAAGCATCCCTGTAACCAATCCTCAAAACCAATAAATAAATAAATGACAATAATCTGCTGGACGTGTCAGTATGTTGCCCCCAAATACTTCACCATTACTGATTTTTAAATACGTCTTCCAAACCCAGCAACTCAAGAATTCATTTGGGTGAACTCATTCAGATGAGTGGTAGGGTATTTAGAGATGATGTCTATAGAAATTTTCTGAGCTCATTTATTAGTTCAAAGATCTGTCATAAATCTTTAGCCTTTTGTATTCTTGGCACCAAGTCCAGTATCTTCCCTGGCTTTTAGTAAATAGCTGCTTAAAGGATGGGTGGAGTGATGCATGGGGGAAATGACTCCATTTGCTCAACACCCTCTACCAGAGCTTCAGGATGACTGAAGAGCGAAAGCACCCAGGTGGAAATCCAAATAACTCTGAGCTAGTTCACACTCTGCCTCTAACTGGCTCTGGGGCTCTGAGCAAAGAGCTTGAACCACTCCCATGGCTCCATTTCACACGTCTGAAATGACTGCTATGGGCTCTAGTCTAGCACTGAGGTCTGTGATTTCCACGTGTCTGAAGAAGGGCGAACTCCTTCCTCATATCTCCAAGATGAGACTCAGACTATCCTTTTTGTGAGACATGGCTGATGTGGCTAGTCACAAAGAGCGGAAGAGGACCCAGAGTCTTCCATATAGGGGATCCTTTTTGTATTGATAACAAAACCCAGCGAAAAGGACAACCCCCAGCAAAAATACTCAAGTCGATAACAAGACACAAAAATAAACTGCATCATATGTGATATTTATGAGTTTCATTTCCACACTGTCAAATATAATTTGTGGCAACCCACTTCAGAGAGAGGCCAGTGTTAGCCCCTGCACCGTTCCTACCCTCCAAACCTCATCACCCCAACCCGAGTGAGCTTCAAATTGAACTCCTGACCTCTCCAGCAATTTCCCTCAGCATCTAGAGACAGCCCCGTCATCACCTCAAGCCAATGTGTGACAAGAAGAGCAGCCAGGAATGTTCTGCCTTTGTTCCCGAAGGGAACCAGAGTGAGGGAGAGGACCCTGCTTTCGTTTCCATCTGGTTTCTCCAATAAAAGGGGGAAGAAAAAAATAAATGGAAATGAAAAGTATACAATTAAAAAAAATTACATTTAACTTCCTTTTGCTAATGTCTGTAAGATGATTTTTGGCCTGGCAGGAGACTCCAGATGGGCTGTATAATGAATATGATTTAATATGGAGAACGAGAGTTCACAGAAACACATTTCTCCAACTCAGAAGGTAGTGGGTCGCCTCACACTGTTTAATGCACAGCACAGGGGCAAGTCCCTGTATTTCTTTTCTTATTGCACATTGGCCTTTACACCTAATATCAGTGTGGCCAGACCCGCAGCCATCAAAACCAGAAGCCATCTCCGTCCAAGACGGGGCTGGCACCGCCCAAAAGGCCAGAGACCACTAACCGCTCAATGTGTTTTTCCTCCAGGGTCTCAGGATTTATACCACCAATTAAGGCCATAATGAGTGCCCCAAGTTGACCTCCTAGGAGCAAGAATTAATTAAGCACCGTATTTCTTAGTGAGGCATGACATTTTTCCAAATGAGTTATACTAGGTAGCCATATTTCCTGATATTACTGGGCTTCTACATGTGATTCCGGATTGTTAACAGAAACAGGAAGAGGAAAAAAAAAATCAGGGAATGCAGTTTTGTTTATGTTTTTAATTTGACAATAAAAGAAGACAATTTTTATTCTTATCCTCATTTGGGGGCAAAGAGAACACTTTGAGTATATATTGTGAGGGCGAAGTACAAAATTATTTACATTAGTAAAATAATATTACTTCTTTCAATTATTAACATCACCATAAAAGAAAGTAAACTCACTCTTTCTAGTTTTCAAGAATGGAGAGTTGTGTTTTCTATGTATTTGTCACTCCAAATTCTTATGCTCCCATCAATTTTTTTAAATTGTGGCGAAAAATTAGGTTTGAAAGTTTTCCTGTTGTGAATTGCAACTTAGGTAGTCCAATCTGGAGGTTGGTGGACTTCTGTAAAGAGCTAAATACAAACATTTTAGGCTGTGGAACATGCGCTCTCCATCTCAGGTACTGCGACTATGCTGTGGCAGGGTGAAGATAGCCACACATGACACATATCAATAAATAGATAAGGAAAACCTTATTTATAAACATTGAAATCTCAATTTCATAAAATTTTCTTGCATTATATTAGAATTTAATTTTTTTTTCAGAAGTAGGAGATAAGATTTAGCCTGTGGGTCCCTGATTGGCAAACTCTGGTCTAAAAGCAAGTATATTTTTAAGTAATTAGTGAGATTTGAGAAAGCCTGATCTCCCCAACACACACACAGACACACACACACACACATGTAAGCATACATATACCCTAATTATCAACATCATGGTCTCAAACTGTTGATGTAGTACAGAAATTTAAAAATGTGGCTTCAAGCATGTCTCTTTATTGCTCTGAAACAGGGCGTGAAGAAAAGCTCAGCCCTGAAGAAACAAGATAAGAGTGTAAGAAAAAGAAACCTCTTCAATGCAGCGGCACACACCTGTCATCCCAGTGACTCAGGAGGCTGAGGCAGGAGAATTTCAAGTTCAAAACAAGCTTCAGCAACAAAATAAAAAATAAAAAGATCTGTGGACTTAATTCAGTGGTTAAGCACCCCTGGGTTCAATCCCAGATACCAGAAAATACAAGAAAAAAGAAACCTCTTTCCTCCCTGCCTTTTCTTTTCAGGAAAACCCCCGGTCTACGTTAGAAATCACCTCCTCTCCTCCTTTACGGAGATAACGCAGCCAGTGTGGATCTGGAAATCCCGGCAGCCTACTTGCCAATTAATGTATTTAACTCTAAAGAGCAGGGGCTTTTTAATTTAGCTCATCCATCACCAACAGAACATTTTGGTAGAAAATATTAGGATTTCCAAATAACTTTATAGCTCTGTAAATTGCCAACATACCATCTGCAATTGAATTAACATTTATAACCAAACTGAAATAATAAATAAAGCAAATTACGCTGCAAATATTCGCGAGTGCCCAATATGCACTTGAGAACGATAATTAGCATTTTATAATCACGCTTCATTTTCTTTATCCAACTCCCTGTCACATTAATGATAAAATATTTTAAACTGTGCTCTATCAGCAAGTGGCAATACAATCTCTAGATTAGCCGTTAACTAACACGGGGAATGAAAAGAGTTCATGTTGCTGACATTATTTGTCCAGAGACGTTTCACTCCCAATCATGGGCTCCAGTCTCCCTTATTTCTTATCTCTGGGTTTTTTGGGGGGTTTTCCCCCCTTGCTTCCAAAACAAGACCCAGAAAAACCAGTGCTTCAGTTGCACCATCCAACCCAGATGTTTTCCAGGAGCCAGAGGCAACCATTCACTCACCAGCAGGAAGAAGTATGATTTTAAAATTTACTACATTCTGCTGATCTAGAAGACGAAAAAGTGTCTACAGGTCAAAAGCTTAAGTCACTCAAATGGAATAACTTACTCTCAGATAATTCTTTCTGAAGTTCTCTCTCATTATGACCTGAAGTGGTCGACTAGAATGTGCAACACTTTTTCTAGCTCCAATAAAAATTAATTCAGCTACGTAAATCAATAAAGTAAATACATACATAGTTTCGACTAGATTTAGCACCAATGAGCAGAATATCCCTGAAGCTTCCCATTACCTTCCTCCAAAATCACTTCCTTAAAACAACTGTATCCAAAAGCTTTCTTGAGTCTTCTACTTTGTGTTCCATTCCTGCTTGCGCTGTAGGTGTTTCTTGGCTGCAATTCCAATACAGCAGCCAACAGTCACATGTGGCTGTTGAGCCCGTGAGATGTGGCTAGTCCAAACCGACATGCATTGCAAAGGCTTTAAAAGTCCCTTCCAGTTTTGAAAACTAACATGAAAAAAATAATGTCAAATATCTTAATAGTTTTTTATTAATTGTTGGAATGAGAATATTTTTTATTTTGAGTTAGAGAACACCTATTATGAAATTAATTTGCTTTTTACCTTCAAAAATTTGGCTACTAGCTAGGCATCATGGCATACACCTATAATCCCAGCAGCTTGGGAGGCTGAGGTAGGAGGATCTCAAGTTCAAAGCCAGCCTCAGCAACTTAGCCAGCCCTAAGGACTTATTGAGACCCTATCTCAAAATTTAAAATTTAAAAATAGGGCTGGGGCTGGGCACAGCAGCACATGCCTGTAATCCCAGAGGCTCAGAAGGCTGAGGCAGAAGGATCATGAGTTCAAAGCCAGCCTCAGCAAAAGCAAGGTGCTAAGCAACTCAGTGAGACCCTGTCCCTAAATAAAATACAAAATAGAGCTGGGAATGTGGCTCAGTGGTTGCATGCCCCTGAATTCAATCCCCAGTATCCTCCATCCCTCAAAAAAGGGGATGTGGCTCAGTGGTTAAGCACCCCTGGGTTCAGTCCCTGGCACCAAAAAAAAAAAAAAGTGGCTACTAGAAAATTTAAAAATACACATATAACTTGAATCTGTACCTAGCTTTCTATTTCTATTGGGCAGCTCTAGCCTCTGGATCCTAAATGTCATGGTGCCCAAAATTATTATGGAGTTAATGCTCTACTATTGATCAAATATGATTATTATAAAAGGTCAAATCAAGAGAAGCTTTTGATGAAATAAATTTTATGAGTCCCATTAGGCAACTTTAGATCTCTCAAAGGGCCATGATCCTGCATGTAGCACACTATCCAACTTCTACTGAAATAAAGGTTGGATAGTGAAAGTGACTCTGTGGGCTGCTCTGTGCTCAGCCTTCCCATTCATCCAGATCCTGTAGCAAAAATGAGGGTCTGGAAGCTTTGCGGCAGAGGCAGTCTAGTGGCCATGGGCTTGGGTCTTGTGGATGGACAGCATGGGTTCCAGGCTTATCTCTGCTGTGTGATCTCAGGCAAATCTCATAATCTCCATGAGCCTTGTTTCTCGTTTCATTGGGGATAGTACTATTTTCTCAAAGGTTTCTATGAAGATTAAATGAGCTAATACATGCTAAAAGCCATGTACCTGGCCCAGCATAAGTGTTCAAAAATATTAGCAACAATGAATATTAATATTCCCAGGGCACCTTTAGAAGTAGACAGAAGTTTTACAAAGCAAACAGAAGTGGCAAGTGGAGAGAGTCAATCAGGAAAGAAAGCAAGTGGGATGCAGATGCAGGGAAGGAAAAAAAATAAAAAAAGACTAGAGAGTACCACATGTCTAGTAAGGGGAGGAGAAACGGCACCTACCATGCCTGCCCCTAGCTAACGGCCCGCTTGGTGACCACGACTCACAAGCTGCACCCACATAACTCGGGCTATGGCCAGAAAGCACGTGCGGTGGATTTCCAGACCAGCTTTACTTTAGTTCTGCTAATGTTCTCCGTGACATTTTTAATCATCAAAGAGAAATTTCACAAACATAGTTCTTGCATCCTCATCCATCTTTCTTCCCCGCGTCCACAGCAGAGGGGAACCGCTCATCTGCAAGCTGGGGGGAAGGGGCAGACCTGTTTATTTTGGCTCAGACGGACGTGGCCAACGCAGTCTTTTAAAAAACTTTTTAAATTTGTTGCCACTTATTTTATTTTTTTAAATTTTTTATTTGTTTTAATTGATTACACATGACAGTACAATGATCTTGATTTATCATACATTTGAATCAGATGGGATATAATTTCTCATTTTTCTGAGTGTGTGGCCACTATTTTAAAAGCGGGAGATTTCAGTGACAAAGGAGGCCGTCTTGATGTTCTTTCTTGACATTTTCTTGCTCGGTCATTGTGGAACCTGAATATTTTTCAGTAGGGAGCGGTTTGGAAAACCCGAAAACGCCTCAAAAAAGGCCCAGTCTGTGAGGAGTGGATTCTCTGGAAATACTGAAAAATTTGTCAGTGAAAGTCCACATTCCCACCAGGCCGTGGCTCTCAAAATGTGGTCACTGGGTCAACACCCTGAGCAGCCTGGAGGCTTTTTAGAAAGGCACATTTCCAGACCTTCTAGATCTGAAATTCCGGCAGTGAGACCCACTAACCCGTCATTTAACAAGCCATCCAGGTGATCTGAACCAGGTTCAAGCTCCTACTCCATTGATTCAGGGTAGTGAGGAGCCAGAAGACAGCTATTGGGGACCTGCCACTCCCCACCACTCCATATCGCACCCAAACCACCATTATTCACTCACTGCCTGGCCCTCCTAATAAGCACCTGAATTCTCAACTCCAATAGTCAAATCGACTCCAACCAAGAAAAAAAAAAAAAATGAAAACAACTTCTCAAGGAGCTGATTTCTACAGATAATGATCATTCCTCCTTTTACCCTAAACTCAAGCCAATGGATTGAAATCTGGTGACTCTTATATGAAGAACTATATGAGACATGGCCAAAATGCATCCTGGCCTTAAGTCAGAGATTGGGAAAGATAGAAGACAGTTACCTTAGCTACCATGTGAACCTATCCTGGATCCTGTCAGAGGTAGAGAATCATATGTATAAAGAAAAGGAAAAAGAAACCTGGAAGCCGACTGACTTGATCCAAGTACCACACCCTACCCAGAAACTATGGCATTAACAGGACCTATTTGATAAAATTTCTGTGAGGATTAAATGAGTTAGTAGTGCTTTTACTACTAAAGAAGGTCTTTGTGTGTGTACATTATTTATTTTCCAAAATAATTCCAGTATACAGATGTTGTTATTCTTATTCCACAAAAGATCAAACTGGCTTCAGTGATTTGTCCCAGAAAGCGATGGAGTCAGGATTTGAACTCAGATTCCCTGATGTCTAGCCTAAGGGAATTTATTAGCAAAGGCTAAAGGGATAACATAAAGGATAGCAAAAGCAGGATCTATATCCCAACAATATTATTATATTATAGTATTACTTATATATAAGCCTGCTGAGAAGTATACACATTTTCCTTTTTTTCAAACAAATCCAACCAACCTTTTATTATTTAGGGGTGATCGTCATTTTGTGGCCCATCCAGATTCTTTGCCTCCTTCCTGGTCACGGCACTGTTCCTAATGACTGCACAGGAGCAAGGAGCTGGTGCAGTTTGTCTGATCTGTGGCTGCTACTCAAAAGCATCCTGGAGGGGAGAGGTGGAGTTCTACAGGGAGTCTGTGCCCAGAAGTAGGGCAGGATGGGTGGTGTGAACCCATGGTGCCCTCAGCTGGATGTCTCTTACCCCAGCTGCTTTTTTCAAAGTGTCTCTGATACCATTCCAGTATGAGGAGGATTTGTGTTCCTTTCCCTTGGACCTGGGTGGGTTTGTGACTCCACAATGTGATCTGTGGATTCTGTGATCAGGGATCACTGAGCCTGCTTTAGAAGAGATGAAGGAGCCCTGGCAGACGGTATCCTCGGATGTTTGAACAAAGAAGAAATTTGAAAACTTCAGAGATCTCACAACTCTGCTTAATCAAGTTAAAAAAAAAAAAAAAAAAGCTTCCAGGAGCCTGTAATCCAGCTGCTTGAGAGACTGAGGCAAGAGGATTTCAAGTTCAAAGACAAAAACTTAGTGAGGCCCTAGGCAACTTAGCAAGATCCAGTCTCAAAATAGAAAGGGCTGGGGATGTGGCTCAGTGGTTAAATACCTCTGGATTTAATTGCTGGCACCAAAAAAAAAAAAAAAAAGGGCGGGTGGAGAAGAAGCCTCCAGGAACACTTTTATCATTGTAGAGATGTCCTTGAAATATACAAAATTGTACACATTAAAAATTCTTTGCAGCTGGGTATGGTAGCAGGTACCTATAATCCCAGCAACTCAGGAGACTGAAGCAGGAGGATTGCAAGTTCAAAACCAGTGATTTAGCAAGGACCTAAACAACTTAGCGAGACCATGTCTCAAAATTAAAAAATGAAGAGAGCTGCAGTTGTAGCTTGGTGACAAATTGGCCCTGGGTTCAATCCCCCGTAATAACAACAACAACAAAAAAATCATTGCATATATTTTATTTATAACAATTTTAATAAAATTCAGCACATTTCATTTGATTTTGTGCTAAAATTTTAAATAGGAACAAATTAGTCAGTAGCTTTTTTTGGGGGGTTAGTCTAATTTGAAAGGTAAAAAAGAAAAATAAAGTTCATGTTCAGAGATGGGCATGGACTATATGATAGTGCACACAGCAAGATTGAGGGTTTTAAAGGCAGCCATTTAAAATACAATGAGACATGTCTCAGAATATGGCATTAAAACCAGTGAACACACTAGGATGAACTCACTGTTTAATTTTTAAGTAAATACCCATGCATATTTTTTTATTGCCCTTCCCTTGACAGGTTGTACTTCACAAAAATTCATGTCCAAGTTCAACGAGGAGAAAAAAAAAAAAGCAGAAGGACATACAGCATTTTTTAAACAGCCCAGCCTTGGAAATATGTACAGAATTTATGCAGGTTTATGCTCTTTCTCCTTTTGCCAGAGGGTGTAATTAAAAGTCCATTGACAACTTCCAAACAGACGCCAAACAGAATTTCGGATGAAGTCAATGGGAGTTCACCACCCTGGTTGTGCTCAGAAATAGATCTCAGAAAGGAATACATATAATGAATGCTCTTGGCATTAGAACTCACACTTAGCAAAAACAGAAATTTACTCATTGGACTAGAATCAATATGATAATGATGGTACAATCTGATGCAAACCAGGAGAGAGCAGGGCCTGTGCCCAAGACCACTCACTGGGTGATGAGCTGGCAGAGCTGAGCCTCGTGGGGTCTTGATCGACTCGACTCTTTGTTGCCATAGACATCATGTACATCCTAAGTGCATTTCATTTTTCTCAGTTACCTGTGAGGTCATATCACTCACAGCAGCTTAAAGGTAGGTGGCAGCCACATGCCCACCTGCCACTTAGTGAGGCTGTGCCCAGAAGTAGGGTAGATGGGTGGTGTGAACCCATGGTTCCCTCAGCTGGATGTCTCCCATCCCAAATGTTCTCTCAAAGTGACTCCGATTACCATTCCAGTAAGAGGAGGGTTTGTGTTCCTTTCCCTTGAATCTGGGTGGGTTTGTGACTCTTTTTATCAAAAAGAATTGCACAGAAGAAACACTGTGGGAAAGAAAAAGCCATGTGGCTTCCATCTTGTGCTCTGCAACTGTAGCTTTTGCACTCCTGAGCCATCACGGAATAAGTTTGATGCCTCTGGAGCTGCCATGTTGTAAGGAAGCTCTAGCCACACTGTGAAGCTGCTCATAGATGTCCTGGTACATAGCTCTAGTTGAGAACGTGCTCCTCAGGAGACATGAAGTACCAGAACCATTAGTGACAGCATCACCAAATGATTCTACCTTCCATGCATCAAGTCATCTCCTGATGCTGAGTCTCATTATCTGAGGTCACAAACAGCATAAAGCAAAAAATGAGCTATCCTCGCCCTATCTAAATTAGTGACTCAAAGAATCTATGAGGGAAAAAGCAGCTGTTTTATACCTTTAAGATTTAGGATGGCAGCCAGGCATGAAGCTGCATGACTATAATCCCAGCTTCTCAAGAGGTTGAGGCAGGAGGATCACAGGCTCAAGATCAACCCTGAGCAACTTAGCGAGACCCTGTCTCCGAAAATAAATGAGGAGAAAGAAAGAAAAATAGGGCTGGGGACAAAGCTCAGTGGTAAAGTGCCCAGGAGTTCAAAGCCCCGTAAGTGGGTGGGGGAGATGGAATGGTTTGTTGTGCAGCATCAGTAACTGAGATACAATGTGTGTGGGGGGTGTAAGGGTCATTTTAATCATATGCAACTTTCACCTCATACTCTTAGTATAGATGTTAAATCCTGGGCTGAGGTGGAGCAGGTAGCTCTGAGGTAGAGTACTGGCCAAGCACATGTGAGACCCTGGGTTTCCTTTCAAGCACTGCAAAGCAAAGCAAAGCAAAGCAAAACAAAAACCCTTATGTCTAAGTTAAGCCCTAAGGAAGAAGAGATTCCACTCTTTCCATTTTGCCCTCTAAGAGAGCTATTATAAAAGGCAAGGAAATTATAGTATGTTCTGTACTTACAGGATGTATCATTTCAAAATGAAAAAGAAGGCATCTATTATTTCACGGTTGTATATGTCAAATGGGGGAAAGACCAATATTTGAAATTAGAACCAGTTCAACTTGGGCCTAAGAAGTGACCCTAGTACTTCGTAAGTTGAACTACCCTGTAAAGAAAATAATCACCCTTGGCCGACACCAACAAATCACCTCATCATGCAGCAAATTGAGCCAAAATGTTCTCACCTCACCTGTCCCATGCCCACAGCAGGTGGAAAGGGGAATGGGGAAGAGACAGTAAGACAGATGGAGAGGGCACCCTGCATAGCTCTGGGTGTTCAGAGGAGAATGTTTCTCCTAAAAATAAAAATAGAAAGGAGGATTCCTACTGAAAGTGTCAATCTTCCTTTTCTGTCAGTACACCCTTGGCCAACATTTTCCTAAACGACCTTCATCTTCCCCCTAGTATGTGTCCTATGATAACCTTGACCTAGCACACATGTGCTCTAACCCTGCTGTCATCCTCCACCCCTTCCACATGTTATTTATGATGGATGCATTCAACAAACATTCATTGAATGCCTACATCATGCCAAGCTTTGTTGGAGGTGCTTAGAATACAGAAGTAAACATGACTTAACACAGTTCTTATTCTCATAGTATTTATATACTAGTTGGGAAAGAAAAATAGGAAACAAGTAGACAACTTATGAAATAATTTCAAATAATAGTAGGTGCCCCAACAGAAGTCACACTACAGGAGCCCTGACACATCAGACTGGCTATCAGAAATGGTAATTACACAAAATAGGGAAGAAGTCTATTCCTGAGACTGGGTTTCTCACATAAAGACAAAATTAGCAGTGTCCCTTTAGCTTCTAGGAGAGTTCCTCAGAAAGGGAGAGGAAATTACTGAAAAATAAAATAAAATGAGCCATACATTAGGATCATGATTTGGGGTGTGATACAATGTTTCTTTCTAAATTTACCCTCTGAACTATGCTTAAGGAATCTGTAAATCTCTCTACATCGAAGAATGGTCTAAAAATAGAAGACACAACCAAATACAAGTGTTTTGCTCCGAGAGTTTTAAACAAGTGCCTGATAGTCTGATGCTGATGGGTTCTGTCCCCTACTTTGGGAACCACCTAATGATGGGGGAAGAAACAACTGTGGTGATTCTTGGGGCAGAGGGAGGGAGACAACATTAATGATTGTCCATTCTCCTCCTTTTAGACACCTGATTGCATTTCTCTGTTCCATTTGGATAAGGCGGGGCCAGGAGCAGGGCTTCAGTCAGGGAGTCCTGAATGGAGGTGACAATGGAAGTGGGAGGTCTAGTAAAAAGAAAAGCAGCAGGCAAACCCCCGGCCCCTGGTTCTTCTCGCCTTGATGCCAAGGACAGTGATGTTCTCAATGTCTGAGACACTCTCGGTCTTGATCCCCCAGTGAGGGTGGCATGGAGTAGGGCTCTTGTCTATCCAAAATGGACCTGTGGCAGGAGTAACAGATAACTGTTTGAAGCCACTGTCATTTTGAGTTTGTTTGTTCCTACAAGCTCTGGCCTCAGCTGGGATGGAAGGAAGGATGTCATTGTGAGAATAACAAACCAGAGACTCACTCCCAGCAGGAGTCCCAGGACCGCAGTGCAGGGGGGGACAGGAAGGAGACCAAGCCTGAAGGCTACTGGAGAACACCACTGATCAGCAATGCATGTGGCAGAGACCTCCACTCTCAATGGAAGAAGAGAGGTGGATTGTGACCCAGCAAGGATTCAGGACCAGGAATTACCCACACCCATGGGACTGTGCTCCTCTAATGACCCGAAGAAAAAGCAAATGTTACAAAGATACCAAATTCCAGAAATTTTGCTAAACCATTTTCCTTCCTATTGAAATTGGTTTATAGGTCCTCGCAGGGATTGATTTCAGTTTTATTATTTAAAATAAGTGACTAGGGACTGGGGATGTAGCTCAGTGGTAAGAGCACTTGCCTCATCCACGTGAGGCCCTGGGTTCAATCCTCAGCACCATACAAAAATAAAGAAATAAAATATATTGTGTCCATCTACAACCAAAAAAAAATTTTAAAACATAAAATAAGTGATGACAATACTAAATAATTAATAACAGTACACTTGAACTTAATTTATCTTCATTTTGTTTGTGTCTCCTGTTACGTGGACATGACAGTCTACCCACTCCAACACAATACTAGAGTATTCAGCTCTGCAGCGGTCACTGTGAACATCCCTCTCTGGATGCTCTTATTTCCAATAACGTACGTGACAGAGAATGGGAATACTCTTTCTGAGGCCCTGGTCTCATAAAAGAGAAGAGGGATGAAAATAATCAAATAGTAAATGTTAGAGTCTGTAAACAAGTCAAGATGGCGCCTGGCATTTTGCAGAGGGAGTGGTTTGTGAAGTAAAGCCAGCGAGCCATTAAGTGTGGAGATTCCTTATTGGTTGACTGCTGTATCTAGTTTATGTTAATTAAGATAAGCTGTGTGGAATGTATATATACCCCTCCAGTCCTACAATAAACGGCTCCCACTCCTGCTGTATCAATGTGCACAAGTTGTTCGTCACCCCCACCCCCACCCCTGGTTATTTTGCTGCAGCCGGACTGCGGCAAGTAAAGGAAGGAGTACCTGATCCAGGCATATTCACTCAAAAAATACTCTTTGGAGTTTCTCATATCACCAGGTCTAGGACATGAATCCTGTGAAGTCTCTAACAGCCACTGTCGTGCACATGGGTATAAAAGAAGAAATTATTCCATTATGAGTTTCCATATGAAATAAAATATATTCTGTGATCACATGAAGACTCATTTAGGCTCTGTCCTGTGGTTACTAATTTTGTGGAGCTCCTCTCTAAGAAATAAATTCCTTATCTCTATGTGTGTTGTAGTCAGTTGTTTTTTTTTTTTTTTTTTTTTTTTTGTCACTGTGACCAAAAAATCTGACAGGAAAACAGAGAAGGAAAATTTTATTTTGGCTCACAGTTTCAGCAGTCTCAGTCCAGAGAGGGCTGACGCTATAACTCTGGGCCTGAGTGAGGCAGAACATGGTGGCAGAAGGGCATGGTGGAGGAGAGTAGCCCAGGACACTGTAACAAGGAAGCAGAGAGGGAGTGCCACTCACTAGGGACAAAATACAAACCTCAAAGGCACACCCCAGAAACCTACCTCTTTCAACCACACCTTACCTGCTGACAGTTACCACCCACTTAATCCTTATCAATGGATTAATCACTGATTAGGTTACAGTTCTCATAACCTAATCTTTTCACTTCTGAACACTCTTTCATTGTCTCACACGTGAGAGTTTTTTTTTGGGGGGGTACACCTCATATCTAAACCACAATAGTATGAATATTATGTACAAAAGGGAACTTGAATTTTTGGTTGACTGGCAAGAATTAGCAACCAAAGATCCATTTGAAAAGGCCATGCTCTTAACCTAACTCCTAGAGTAAGAAACCGTAATTTAAGATGAAAATATACTTGGATGAGGAAGTGTACTTTAATTCCATTTCAGGGAAAATAACCAGAAATAGCAGAATCACTGAATTTCAGATAACCTGTTACAAAATTGCTGGCATTCAACTGAAAACTTTTATACTTCTTCTATTAACACGTCAACACAACAAACGTACTGAAAGTCATTCAAGAATTTTAGCATAAAGCTTTGGATGAAATCACCAACATGACAACTTGGACTCAAATGGAATAGATGCCACCAACAGATTCCTTAAGGAGCATTAGGACTATGGATTGGCTAATGTGGGGTCAGAACCAGTTGAAAGAGCTTCAGTGGTAACAGGATATGATAACACACCAATGACCACACCTCCCCTCAAAATGTTATTATTCTGAAATGAATTATTTATGTTAATGAGGAGCAAAACATATAAATTGGGGCAGCAGTAGCTTTCAAAGCTTTCTTGGCAAAACGTGGGCCCACACTCTCAAAGCCCCTCCATATAACATAGCTCATCTGCAGTTTGAGCACAACATAGAATCTAAAATTCTCATTTCCTCGAGGGACAATCAGATGATCTCTGCTGGGTTTGAGTAATAAGGACAATTTCCATGATTTGGGGGACTTTCCGGGCTGTATGAATGGTGGTGTTGTGTACTTAGAATGCTGCTATTTTCAGGTTCAAAAGCGCAGAGAATTAACATTGCTCGATCATTCCAGCTTCTCCAAATTTGTTTAACCATGAAAATCCTTCATAAAACCAAAGCGTTCTCTCCCCGTCACTGACCTACCTCAGAGTTTTCTTCTGCTCATTACTTTAGGGCTCATAGAACCTGAGAAGTACATTTTACATGCTCCACTTCAGATGCAGCCAATTTAAAGGATTTTTTTTTTTTTTTTCCCCAAGATGTAGAAAAAGCTTCCATAGAAGAAGCAGAACTGAGAGGGTCAATGAAGATTTTGGTTTTTCTTCCTGGGATATTAACTTTGCAAATCCACCAGGCTCTGTTATACACGAAGCATTACATAAAAATCCTAAGAGAGGAAGGGCTTGTGTTCAGACACCAGGGCTGCCTCAGAACACTCGAGAACAAGTTAGGAAGCTCCGTGAACTGCAGGTGCCTTCGCGCACTTGGACACTAGTGAATGGGAAGCAGACATCCTGGCAGACGGGCCACCTGACGATACTGACAAGGTTGACAATGAGCTCTGCTCAAGTAGTTCTACCTCTTACAGATATACAGCCTGGACTTTGTTGGTTTTGAAATACAACTAAACCGACCCAAACACAAATGCGCCAGGCGACTGTGCTGGCCACAGAACTGATGCCAGAAATCCGGGCAGGACATTGCTAGCAAAGGAATGTTCATCTTTTCAATATGGAACAAGGGACAAGGCTCTAATGGGGCAGGCCTGCCAGAACCCCAGCTTTTCCCCTTTACCCCAGACAATGCCGGCATTGTGCAGGCAGGAGACGCACACAGATTGCTACTCTCTTCTCCAGATTTTTTTTTTTTTTTTTCCCCAGGGATGAGTTGTAGGGTCCACGGAACCAAAGTTTCCCCATTCTGGTGTTGCTAATTCACATCCCACATCCAGTCTTCTTTCTGAAGTGGAAAAATACTGAGCTACAATAACAACAACAACAAGAACAACAAAAAGTTCAAGAGAAATTCCAGTCCCAAAGAAAAAAATGATAGGTGAAGTGCAGCAACAACATCTAAAAATAGTGTGGCTTGCATGACACGAGCATCATGCTGTCCCATTCTTGTACTTCAGGACGCATATCTTTGTCACAACATGAGAACACAAAATAACGATTTCACCTGGTGTTCCAGGGAGGAGACAGCCATCTGCGTAGCTGGAGGAAGGGCTGGATTTGTAGGTCCTAATGAGAGACATAAGACAGACTCCAACAGTTTGCTCTCCAAAGGGATTTTGGGGGGTCATTTTTTTTTCTTTGTGGGCTGAGACAGGTGTCTAATTCTGATAAAGGTTTAACCCTACCTGGTAAGATTTTCCCAGTCTCTCAAAATGTCAAAACAGAACATACTAGGAATTTGGAGATGTTTAGAATCACAGGCTCTGAAAAGATAGTTCGATGAGATTCAGTGAAAATGTAAGTGCAAAAATACATCCAACGAGGTTTCTACAGTAACCATTCAGTAACAAAATCAGATCATTGTCAAGGTCACAGATGGTAGAACTTTGTCTTATTAGTTCCTGTTTTCCTCATCTGTGCAATGAATGAGGAAAAAAAAAAACCTATTCTACCTTCTTTTCTAAAATTATTAAGATCAAACAAAAACCAAAGAACAAAACAAAAGAAAAAAAAAATAATGGCAGAAACGATTAGCCTCCACCCCACATCTATCACTTCTTTCCATGATAAGAGGGCTGTACCCGGACACATGGCTGGACATCATCTCCCAGGTATCTTTGTAGTTGTGTTGGTCACTTGAACAGTTCTCGTCGATGACAAGCATTCTAGGCTCAACTTTTAAGAATCAGGTGTGCTGCTTCCTCCAGATTCTTTCACCCATTCTAGTGGCTAGAATCAGGTGATGCTAAGGAACTAGTCCATCCCAGACTACAACCCTGAATGCAGCCTGAGTTTCTAGTCCCTATGTGGAAGAGAGAAGGTGTCCAGCCAGAAATATGTGCCTTGAACTGCTAGGTGAGAAAGAAAGAAAATTCCAAAGAATTATTTTGAAGTTGTAAAGGGAAACCATACCTTTATTTATTTACTTTTTATGCAGGAGTGAGGACTGAACCCAGTGTCTCACACATGCTAGGTAAGTGCTCTTCCACTGAACCCCAACCCCAACCCTTAGAGTGTATTTCTATTTCAGCTAAACCAAACTGAATTGCATTCCATACATGAAAATGCTTTCAAAACACTGAGGCTATACAAATAGATTTTTATTGTTTCTGTGGTTTTTATACTGATGACAGGTGGGAAGTGAGAAGAGTACAGGCTCACAGCATTGCCCTGGTAAAGAGAAGGTGAAGGGAGCTAATAAATCAGAAGGGTCATATCTGGGCACGGTGGCACACACCTGTAATCCCAACTGCTTGGGAGGCTGAGTCAGGATGATCATGAGTTCAAATCCAGCCTGAGCAACTCAGCAAGAACCTGTCTCAAAATAAAAAATAGGAAGGGCTGGGATGTGGCTCAGTGGTTAAATGCTCTTGGGTTCAATCCCTGGTACCAAAATAAAACAAACAAAAAACACAGAAGGGACTTCCCAGATAATTTCACTTCTTTTTACCTCTGTACACAGAAGAAGGGAAAACAGAATGGAAAGTTCTCTATTCCACATCTTCAGTAAAAGGGTCAAAAACAAAGAGGACAGAAATACTCTTCTTCCAAAAATGATTAAAGCATTATCTACAAAGGTATAAATTTTATTTGACTGGAAATGATTTTGAGTTATGATTTCTTTCACTCTCAAAAGTACACTTTAATCTCGGTGACAAAAATAACATTTTCAGGGTTGTTTTTGTTTTCTGGTTTGGTGTTCTTGTAATAGAGGGTTACCATGCAATTTTAGATGATGATCCCTAGGGACTTTGGGAACACAACTTATTTAGTTCCCTACCTACTATTTGCTTGAAATTAGAAAATGGAGTATTGATATTTGGTGATTTTTGTAATTGACCAAAATCTTCATGAAACAGATCCTTAAAACATCATTGGGAGGTAAGCCATTTTTCAAATTGATAGGTTAGCCATGAATATTGGGAATTCTTCCTGTACTAGATGACAAGGCAAAAAACCTTTACCAAAAATTGTAGACCTTTAGTTTGTTTGATATACAAAAGGAACAAATGAGAGTAATCTAGATGTTTTCAAATAGCAAACACACAAAGCAAACATATAAACCAGCATTCCTGAACTTTTAACCATCAAAAAACTATAAACCACTTAAAACCACCAAATTAAATAAACTGTTTCACCAGGGCAACATGAGGTGGGGAAAACACAGGGTATCAGACTCATTAAAAATGCACCCTCCACTTCCTGTTTACTCATATTCAAGAAAAGGAGGTAGAGTATCCTGCTTTTCTATCCAAAGTGATCTCTCAATTTACAACAAAATTCATGCAGAAGAAAAATGTTTTCTCCTTTGTGGGATTTATCACTAGAAAAGCTAGACTATCATTCCAGCTGTCTTGATGTTCCTGGGTATGGAACTAGATTTCATATGTAGAGATTTTTCTTCTTTAAAACAGAGCCTGCCCACCCCTGCCCTTTTTCTTTGGTACTGGGGATTGAACTCAGGGGCACTGAGCCACTGAATCACATTCCCAGCCTTTTTTAATATTCTATTTAGAGATAAGGTCTCACTGAGTTGCTTAGGGCCTTGCTTTTGCTGAGGCTGGCTTTGAACTCACCATCCTCTGAACTCAGCCTCCTGAGCTGCTGGGATTACAGGCCTGCACCACTGCACCTGGCCCCACAGTGCTCTTAAGTATATCATTCCGGTTTGCTAACTCTAAGAGTTCTCAAAGAAAACAGCAAAGAGAACATTTCTTTTGCTATGAAGAGTTAACTTTGAGGTAGAAGGCATCAATGACTAAGAAAATCAGCTGGACTTTGGCCACCAAGGCCTCATCCTGTTTATAAAATTTCATGAAAGTTTACATGAATGTATCATGCAAACCCTATGTAATTAGATAATAACTTATTATCTAATTGAACAAGATGAATAAAGTTATACTATTGCGTTATCATAAAATTATATAAGATTTTTACATGTAACGTCTAACTCTATTAATTACTGAAGACTTAGAACACTTAGATTGAATTTATGTTTTAAAAGCACATGCACTGTGGCCCTACTATGTGCCTTACTGGAGACTGGGCTATGGCGAGACAGACTGGCCCCAGCCCTCCTGGAGTTTGCAGTTTGAGGAGGAGGCTGATATTGAGCAAATGACACAATAACATTTTTGATTATGATAAGTGCTACAAAGGTGAACAGAAAATGTAAAAGAAACAAACTCAAGCTGGGGTTCCAGAGGCTTCCTTAGGGAAATGAGAATGAGTCCTTTTGAATGTCTGGTGCATTGCCTGGTGGGTTACACAGAACATCAACACAATGGCCTTTCCATTCTGTCACACAATTCTTCCTAGGCTGTTTCATTCTAAGTTTTCCTAACTTCCTGCCTCGCCTTCAACTCATTTTTTTTTTTTTTAATGATACCAGGGATTGAACCCAGGGCACTTAACTACCGAGCCACATCCCCAACATCCCCCTCTGTCCTTTATTTTATCTAGAGAGTTGCCCAGGGCCTCTCTAATTTACTAAGGTTGGCTTTGAACTTGAGATCCTCCTGCCTCAGCCTCCTAAGCCATTGATACTATAGAAATGCACCACTGCGCAAGCCCTGCCTTCAATTCTTGCCTGGACCACTCCTTTCCCCTACCCCATGTGGAAAGTGCTTACACAGCTATAAATTCAGCTTTTCTGTACAGCCACCACTGAATGTGTCAGAGGAATCCAAGGCTCTTTCTTGGTACCTGTCACTACTCTTCCTCCATTCAGTTAGCAAATACTTACGGTGGGTCTGCCATCTGACAGGCACTGTTCTGGGTACTTTCTAGGCACTCGGACATAACACTGGGAACCAAATGCCCCCAAATATTCCATATCTATGTCCTATACAATACAATTCAATACAATTGATGAACCAGGGAATGAAGCCATTCTCCGCTGATGGCCGAGTTTGGGGTGTCTGAGGGGACCCCCTGACTGTGATCCAAGGACTATCCACAATGACGAACTAGAGGGAGGGTTCGTGATCCAGCTTAGCCCACGGACACCATCATGTTTTTGTTAGTCTTTAATAATGTTAGATCGTTCTTGGGGCTCAGTACTGTAGTGAACCCCTAAACGGAAACAACTCTTAGGGTGAGGAAAGCTGTTCTCCCAACAGAGCATGATGTTCATGTTTATCCATGCCAGTTCTTAAAAACGTAGTTTCAAATGGCCTTGGCCAAATGAAATCACTAGGCACATTTATCGTATTTAATAGAAGTTCTAAAATTAAGTGCAGACATCCATCTTGCTGATTGAAAACCTTTTTGTGAGGGAACATTCTACTTGCTGCCTGCCGGGAAAACCCTGCCCAGCAGCCCAACACTGTCGCGGGGATGGGGTCCTCCTTCTCCTCAGAGGCAAGAAAACAAAGGCTCAGAAGAGAAAATGGACAGAATTAGCCCTGAGGGACTGAGGGGGCTGGAGTTGAATCTTAAAGGCTGCTTTAAATAGAAGGCTACCAATGTGACCTGCAGCAGCACTTCCTCTATGCCCTTGTGGAGATGCCCCATGGTGGGGGTGGGGGTGGGGGTGGGGCTGCCCGCTAACTGTCCCTTCTAGGGACACACTGCCTTGCAAGCTCTTCTCTTTTGGATCTTTTGTTGCAAAGATGTCACTTCTTTTGAGATGATCTAGGTGATGGGGCGTTTCGGTCTGTTCCTACCTGTTTTCAGTGGCCCCTGAAAGCCCTGACCATAACACACCAAGGCTTCCTACCTCCTGTTTGAAAGCAAGTGACCCAGTGGGGTGTTCCAACGCAGGTTCAGAAATTCAACCCCAGCTCTAGCAAAGGGCAAGTTCTTAAACTTCTCTAAACCTCAAACTTCCTTGCTAACAAAATGGGGGTCTGAAAGCCTACCTTGCAGAGCAGCTATTGGAATTAAAGGACTGTAGGTGTAAAAATGCTCAAATGCCTGGGAAAGTGGAGAGAAGCAGTAAGGGTAGTTTCGTGCTTTCCCTACTCCACACACAGGCTTGCAAACAGCGGGACTGCAACCCCGGACAAGCCACCCCTAACCAGAAATCAGTGCAACTACGGGGGTGCACTGTGTGTGTTTGTGTTTGGCATGGAATGGGGTTCAAGCTTGTAGATTTGCTAAGACCCAGAAAAGTCAATCAACAGACACAGCTGGTAGAGGTAGAAATGACCCTAGAATTCAAGGGACCTAAAATGTGTCATCTGGTTTCTTCTCAGCCATAAGATTCTACCTACTCCTATGAAATCCAATACCACTCAATTTTTTCTTTATCAGACCATGTTTTAATTTTCTTCCAAACTGACCATCTGTCCCTGGTATGAGACAGCAAGTTCAAAGTTCCTCTAAGAAACTTTCTTGTGCTCACTAGAACCTGACCTAGGTCCTGAAACCTGGTGGGTCTTCAACACAGAAATGCTGAAAGGTGACTGAATGGTGAACACAGTTGTAAGAGACTTGCCCATGAAACTAGGGAATAATAGAAGACAGTGAATAATTACAGGCCTGCTCTGGTAGGCTCACCTTTTTGCAAGGTGGTTTTGTCACTTGTCACCCTACCACCTAGGCTGTTTCTCCACCCACTGAATCTAGGTTCAGTCATGTAATTGCTTTGGTCAACAGGACACAGCAAATGCACTGCAAACAGAGGCTGAACACTGTTTGCACCTTCGTGGCCTTCTCTCTGGTGGGAACTCACTGACCACCAGTGAACAAACCCAGGTGAGGCTAATGGTGAGCAGCAACTTTGGGGAGGAATCAGGAATCTAACCAAGGACCCAGTCAGGTGAGTGAGGACATCATAGACCCTGTGATCCAAGCCCAGCCAGCCAAGATAAGAACACTGCCCAATACTGTAATCCAGGTCCAAGATAGTTAGTCAATAAGCATTTGGGTTATTTGCCAAGCAGGAAAAGCTAACTGATACAGTAGCTTATAGTATGCATTCTAAAAATCATTCCTAAGTGGGATGTCAGTTGTTTCTGGAAGTCACTCGATTAAAGGAAATCATAAATTTTTCTGATGTTGGATGATGAAAAAGTAAATGAGGGGAAAAAGGAATGACCAGACAGTGAGAGTGGTCTTGAGTCTACCAAGTCAGGAGCCCTGGGCAGGTATGCACCTACTCTTTTTGCAGTGAGGAGGGGTTCAGCAATCCCAGGCCTTTGGTCCATTAAAACCAGCTGGTCTGCCACCTGTCACACGAGCCCTTTGGGCTACCAGCTTCTGAGTGTTAGAAACTGTGAGATGGAACATATCATCATGTACTACGGTAGAGGCCAGAGAACCACACCCCAAGCACCAAACTTGGCCCATTGCTGGTCTTTATAGGTAAACTTTTACTGGAATACAACCACACCCACTCTTCTGCACCATATTTATGGCTCCCTTCCTGCTACAATGGCAGCATTGAGTCATTATGACAGAGGCCATAATGGCCCTCAAAGCCTAAAATGTTTACCCTATGGATTTCTGCAGAAATGATTTGCCAATCCCTGTTCTATGAGGATCCAGGGAGGCTCAGGTTTGGTCTTAACCTGAGTCTTGAATGAAAGACACGCAGTATGCTTTCCTTTCTTTTTTTTTTTCTTTCTTCTTCCTCTTCTTTTTTTTTTTTTTAATTTTGCATAAAGGAACAAGGAAATGCTGAAAGAACATTATGCGAAGAGTACTAAGATTAGAACTGATGTTACCACACTGTGTGCAAAAGTAATTATTCTAAGTTAATGCTAATACAAATAATAACTAAGAACATATAGTCATTATATGTCAAATACTATTCTATATGCCTTATACACAATAACTAATTTTTTTAAACTATTCTTTTTTTTCAAGAGAGAGAGTTTTTCAATATTTATTTTTTAGTTTTCGGCGGACACAACATCTTTGTTTGTATGTGGTGCAGAGGATCGAACCTGGGCCGCTCGCATGCCAGGCGAGCGCGCCACCGCTTGAGCCACATCCCCAGCCCATAGTAACTAATTTTATGCTCACAACAATACAGTGAGGGAGGTGACATTATCTTGATTTTTCGAGATGGGTAGAGAGAGTCAGAAAATTTATGATGCTTGGCCAAGGACACCAAGCAAAAAAAAAAAAAAAAAAAAAAATAGCCTACCTAGGGTTCAACTGGTGTTCTCAGGCTAGATTCTACACTCTTTGGAAGCTGAGAAAATAGAAGTGTAAAATAGGATTAAGGCCAAAATTGTGCATAAATTTTAGCTCTGAGTAATGAAACTGTTTCCTAAAGACACATGATTTTATTTTATATTGTCTTAATTTATTTTTTATTATCTGATTATTTTATTTCTAACATTGCTTTATGATTTTATATTGCCAAGCCTTCCTGGCTAACCACACTACATGTTCATTTTATGTACTCTTTGTGCCCTGCATAAAAAAGAAACTGCCATTGCTCAGCTGGAAATCCCCTAAACGGGACATCCCAAGGGCGTGTCTGGAGGTTATGTTGCCATGGTGATGTTGTGTCAATACAGCAACCACTGACCATTCCCAGAGGTGAACCACAACCCATTCATTAAATTCTGACCATCATCATATGTCTGAAACAGTGGCTGAGATTACCACCTGGTCCCTAGGAAGATGAAAGGTTCTCTTTCCCAAATAATGGTCAATAACGTCATCCTGGTTATGACAGGCAGAAGCCACTGTATGCATTACTACTTCTCTTTTTTTGGTGGGGGGGAGGATGGGAGGAATCAGGGACTGAACTCAGGGGCACTCAACCTCTGAGCCACATCCCCAGCCCTATTTTGTATTTTATTTAGAGACAGGGTCACACTGAGTTGCTTAGCGCCTTGTTGCTAACGCCAGCTTTGAACTCCTGATCCTCCTGCTTCAGTCTCCCAAGTCACTGGGATTACAGGCATGTGCCACCATACCCTGCTTATGTATTGCTTCTTGAAGATATATTGTGAGTTCTGTTTGGGAGTGCTACTTTAAAGAAAAGGCTCCCAGACCAGAGTAGTCACCTGGAGTCTCCAGACAAAGGTTCTACCAGGATCAGGGGCTCACTACTGCATCTGCTAGTTGCTCAAAATGATATCATGCATGTGGCCCACTGTAAATATCACATTAAACATAGGGAAAAATTCAAAAGAAAAGTTGCTTCTTCATCATGACCCTATTATTACAAGGGAGAGAGGCCAAATAGTCTTCAATAGGATTAACTTTTTACAGACTAACAGAGCATTGATTGATATATATTTTCTCAAGACATTTTGGATATGTGTATCAAACACCTTAAAAAATGTACAAAACCACTTAGAAAGGCCACTGCTACGAATTTACCTCATGGAAATTTTCAGAGGTACACTGAAAGGCATATACCTAAGATATTATTATAAAAGAGTCAAATTAGAAGCACCCTAATTGTATAACAATATTAGCTAACCAAATTATAACCATAAATAATTACATTAATTGTGTGACCATAAAAAATGTACAGTTGTTTAACTTTTAATAATGAAATGCTATTAAACTTCAAAAAGCAGATTAAAAACTAATATACAACAAAAAATCCTATTTTTATAGATATTTTTAAAAACAACATGCAAATACTCATAGAAAGACTGAGTTTTAATAGGGGTTTTCTTTCAAGTTTTTTGTTTATATATATAAATTTTATATATATAAAATAAACTCTTCATTGTGTTGGTACTTATTAAAAATAATCCATAAGATTATATTTTATACTTTTAAAAGGTGTATGTCTTTCTTTAGCTGCTATATTACACTTTGATTTTCCCATGTCTTTTAGTTTTGTGATTTTTTTTTCACTATATATTCCCAGAAGTAAAAATGCAGACTAAGTCTTTCTCCACAACCAGGAGGAAAGGCATTCAGGGGTCCAGAGGCCCACCAACAACACAGAAATGATCAATTTCAACATCTGGCTGGAGAACTCATCTGATCTGGCTGGGTCTATGGTTCTGTTAAAAATATATACCATCCTGTGTCTCTGGACCACTTAACTGAGTTTATCCAAGTTGTTTGTGCTGGTATGGGTTTTGTTTTTGTTGGGGTTTTTCCTAGAGTCAGAATCCCAAAGAAACCAAGAGGTCAGAGAATAAGCCGACTGAGGCTGACGGAAACAGTCTGCAAGTACAGCTCACACTGCACGTCCTGGCATCTGCCATGAGGGAGGTCACATTGGATCGTTTCTTTCCCCAGGACATCATGGGAGTAGGGAGACAGAGAAACAACACACTATTCTCAGATTTCTGAGAAGACATGAGATGAATTAAAAGTTTGGGGAAATAAAAAAGCATCTTTTCATCTGGCTTTTGAATGAACACCAGAAAATGGTTTATTTATAAGTTCATAGCACATGGACAAAATGAACTAGCATCCTGCTGAAACCTTCCCAAATTTCAGGATACATTTAATTAGATACAGCAAAGGGGTACCAATCATAGAACGATAATTAGAGGCACTTGCTCTTTAGCTAATACCAATCGGCTTCCCAGGTAACTCTTCTATCCACCACACTGAAAGATACTGGAAGAAAAAAAAATTCCTTTCAAAAGACCCTCACAATCCCAGAGGGTGAAAGGTGTTCCTAAGTATTCCATGAATTTCTCCAAGCTAGCATGACCCTGTAAAATAAGACATGTTTATCTAAATGATTTGAAAGGAAGGGGAAAAGTCCCTTTGAAGAGTTGAGTGAAATTACTTTGAAGAGTTGAGTGAAATTTACACATCTGTTCAGCGTATATCTTTTTTTTAACACTATACCTTTATTTATTTATTTGTATGTGGTGCTGAGAATCGAACCCAGTGCCTCACATGTGCTAGACAATTGCTTTACCACTGAGCCACAGCCGTGACCTGGCCTATATCTTTATCACTCACTATATGCCAGATTATATGTGAGGTCCTGGGCAACAGAGCTAGGGTCTCTACCCACTTGTAGAGTGGGTAGAGAATTAGACATGGAGTCAGAGAGACTGAATAAAAAATGGCCCCTACTTTCCTCCCTCTATGGCCATTCCCCTTATACTGTGACTTTGAAGTTCCTCCCACTATAAACGTTCTCACCCATTGAATCTAGACTGACATTAAGACTCGCTTTGGCTACTTGACATGGCAGAAGGGCTAGTGGGTTGTTTCTGCATCGAGGCCCTTGTGTGCTTCTGTTCTCTCCTCTGGAAACCTACCTTGGCCAATAACATAAGCCAGCCCACATGGAAGACAGATGAGGCTCCCTGCCAATAGCATCCCTAGAAGCAGAACTGACTAGCTAACCTGCAGCTGACCAGAGAAACATGGTGCAGCATAGCTGAGACCAGATCAGCCACCCAGACACGCCAGGCCCAAACTGCCAATGCATACAGTCAAAAGCTAAATAAAAGACTGCTGTCTTGCCAGGCGTGGTGGTGTACACCTGTAATCCCAGCAGCTCAGTAGACTGAGGCAGGAGGATCACCAGTTCAAAGCCAATCTCAGGAATTTAGCAAGGCCCTAAGCAACTCAGGGAGACCCTATTTCTAAATAAAATATAAAAAAGGGCTAAGAATGGGGCTCATTGGTTAAATGCCCCTTGGTTCAATCCCCAGTAAAGACTGCTTTCTTAACTCATCAAGGTTTAGCCTTTTTTTTTTTTTTTTTTCAATACAACAGGTCCTAGCCAACACATACAGCAAGGGAGAAAGTGCTAATTCTGATAAGCCAAAGAGAAAAGCTGCGAAGCATGTGTAATATTACTCCAACATGTTAACAACTACAAATGAATCATGCAATTTAGATGTATAAACAACAGAGCTGAGAAGCCATCCAGAGAGGACTTAAGTTATATATGTCTAGGAAACGGCTGAGTCAAGACAGCCGCGGTTCCTTTGATAAACTTTAATATGGATGAGTTGAATTTGCCTATGAGTCATTTTCTTTCTTTCTTTCTCTTGTAAAAAAAACACAAGCTCTTTCACTCAATTAAGCCTGTTGGACTTGATAACAATTGTCTAGCTTGATTCAAAGCAGCCATATCCTCTCTGACACATGTTCAGCCTCCAGTACTCTGTAGGCAGGAACTTTAAATCCAACTCTCCTGAATTTATGACACACGTACAGTAGCAAGTCCCTACAGGCTGAAAATCAAACTGTAATTCAAAGGCCACAGGGCTGAGGAAACAGCCAGGAGATAAATCCCAATTTCAACCTTGGATTGTCTGCAAGTTGATTCAGCCGGCTGTCAGTCATATTTAAAAATAAAGTAAAACTACAAAGATACCAGATGGCATGTTTTAAAAAGAAACAGGATGATGCTTTTCAGGACTCCTTCAAAAGGTTCTTATCGTCTAAAAAGAACTGCTATGTGGGGTGTTTTCAGGGCCTTAGAATCTTTAACCCCAATCAGTCATTTGCAGATGTAAAGAGATACAAGGAAGCAGGGAAAACCATCAAATGCAATCTAACCCATGGTGCTGACTGGAGGTGACCTTACAGATGTCCAAGTGGCCCATTTCTGGAGCTGAGTAGATTACCTCCTATGAGCACTTGCAGAATGAGAGCTCCTGGGGCACATGGGCGTGAGTACTCACCTTACAGCCCTCACAGGCGCTGACCCCATAGTGGTACCCTGATGATTTGTCCTGGCAGACGAAACAGGGCTTGTACACTCGAGGCGGGGGAAGCGGAGACGGAGGGCTGGGGACCAGTTCCTCAGAGCTGGTACTCTGTGTTTCAATCGCTGCAATGGCGATGGGGTGGGGAGAGAACAAAAGAGAAAATGCATTTCAGTTCCTTTATTTTTCATCAGTGAACTCACATGCCTCTGCCCCAAGTTCAGCAACAACACTAGCAGGGATACTCCCATAAAAACAGCTGTCACTGTAGGCCTAGCAGTAGTGACACTGACATTGATGTGGTCTCCTATGGTTTACAGAGCAATCTCATTGCATCTCTAATCTGAAGTTCATCCGTGCCATGTGGGGGTGATGATTTTTAATCACCAATTTATCCTCAAAAGAAACAGAAACTCAGAGAGGGCAGGGATTTTTCCTAGATCAGCAGAGCTAAGGCCTGAATCCAGATCTTTTCACCACCACCCTTCAGAGTTTTCCACTCTTCTGTTTCACCTAACTTCTGCCTCATGGAGTCTTGTCTGATCTATGCTCACTTAACCAAAAGTTAATTTCCTTAAGGGGTAAAAAAAAAAAAAAAAAAAAAAGAAGAAGAAAATGCCTAGTCTGGTCATTCCATGAGTATTTGGCAAGGGTTTTTAACAAGCAGATGTAGCTGGACTCCATGGATAGCAACATCAGTAAGACCTCTGCTTAGTAAGAATGGTCTTTGGGCCAGAAGCATCAGCATCATTTCAGAGCTTATTAGAAACCATAGTATCAGGCATGTGAAATAAAAGTTTGCATTTTAACAAAACACCAGGTGTCTGCATGCACAATTCATGTTTTTCAAGGAGTGGGCTATACCTAATAATGGCACAGAGGGGCATGACTCACTTCCGCTTATGTTGCTATTTATTCTAGATCTCAAAGTAAATCTAGTTTAAACAACAAGATCCCCCATTTCATTATCTAACCACCCAATTCCATGGGATATGGGAATTCACAGAACTTAGACCAAAGTGTCCTTCCATCCCTATTCTCTAGGGTTATATTGAAAGTCAAAGCAAGAACAGGCACTACTCCTACTGCTGGCCAAAAAAAAAAAAAAGTCATAAAACATGTAGACAGTAAATAAAAGCGAACAAATAACGTTCCAGAATCTTCCAGTCTCCCAATCACTTTACAATATACAGAATATTTCTCATGGTACAAAAGTTGCTCCCCTGCTTGTAATTAGCCAGATTCGATATTTTGCTATTTTCTCCTGTAGCTAAACTTTTACCAAGTCAGGCCAACCAAAGAACAACCAAAGAGTATCTTCTTAATCCATCCCCACCTCAGTACCCAGCTCCTACACCAAGCCAGCAGTCACCTCAACTACTACAACAGCCTCTTCATTGGCCTCCCTGGGTCTGCACCTGGTACCCTAAGGGACATTCTTTAAACAAGCAGTTGAGATCATTATTCAAAAGTTAAAATTGGCCAGGCATGATGGCGCACTTCTGTAACCCCAGGGGTTTAGGAGGCTGAGGCAGGAGGAGACCAGGTTCAAAGCCAGTCTCAGCAACTTAGCGAGCCCCTAAATATCTTAAGGAGACCCTATCTCAAAATTCAAAAATAAAAAGGGTTGGGATATGGCTCAGTTGTTCAGCACCCCTGGGTTCAATCCCTGGTGCCAAAGAAAAAAGAAAAAGTTGAGGGGCTGGGGATGTGGCTCAAGCCGTAGCGCGCTCGCCTGGCATGCATGCCGCCCGGGTTCGATCCTCAGCACCACATACAAACAAAGATGTTGTGTTTGCCGAGAACTAAAAAATAAATATTAAAATTCTCTCTCTCTACCTCTCTCTCTTTAAAAAAAAAAAAAGAAAAGAAAAAGTTGAAATTGATCTTTCTTACTTGGCTATCTAAAACCCCCATCAGTCACTGATCCCATACAAGTCAAACTCCTTACCATGTTCTACAATGCTTTTCATAACATGACCCCTTACCAACATCACTGCATCCAATGATTCCCCTCATTTACTGACTTCCAAATAATTGGCTTCTATTCTATCTGTTGAATAGGCCAAGCTCTTAATCAATTTGATTCTACTGTACTGCATCTAGGTGAGGTGGCCTTTCCCTATAGTTCCAGCAACTTGGGGAGGCTAAAGCAAGAGATTGCTTGAGCCCTGGAGTTTTTAGGGAAACCCTGTCTCAAACACATAAATAAATAATTAGATAAATAAATAAATAAGACTATTGTACCAACAATTTCCCCTACCTGGAAATTCTAAGACCTTCACATATCTGATTATTTTTTTATCTCTTAGATCTCAGAGCAAATAACACCTTCTCAGAGATGATTTCTGTAATTAAAATGCCCTTCTGAGGTTGGGGGAGTAGTTCAATGCTAGAGTATGTACTTAGCATGTGTGAGACTATGGGTTCAATCCCCAGGCCAAGACAGAAATGACAGAAATTGCTCCTTCCACTCCCCAACACTCTATCCCATTATTTTATCTTTCTTTTTATAACACCTTAACTGTTGTCCAAATTCAGAAAGTTTACCTGCATATTATATTCTATACCTACCCCCCACCCACCCACCCACACACTAAATATGAATTTCATGAGGCTAAGAAACCTACCCACCTGTTTACAACTATGTTCTCGGACTAAAACTATTATCTGGCTAATTACAGCAGATAACAGTAAAATATGGAATCTGGCTAATTACAGCAGATAATCAATAAATATTTGCTGAATTAATTCATAAACTTTTCCCTTTTCCTTTCTCATTTCAAGTAGTTAAATGATAAAATTAGAAATCAAATAGCTCTCTTATACTCATTTGCTTCCTTAAAAAAGTAATTAATTAGCCCTTTGGAACAGAATCAAGTATAATTATAGTATTTTCATAATTCAGAAGAATCTTGGAATGAATTCATTGGAGCAATGCAGGTCCTAGTAGAAAAATCTATTACAGTCTTTATTAGTTAGATCCAAGAAATTTGAGACTAAGACACCAATCTCAGGTGCATATTACTCTTGGCAACTAGAAGCCCTGATCTGAATATTGTGGTACAGAGATGCCAACTGTTCACAGAAGGGTGGCTTCTGAGATGTCACTAAAGCTCACCAGCTCTCCAGCTGTAAATGCAAAAGCGCTCCTCATGCTGAGCTAATCAGCTTCACTGAAAGCAAACGAGGAATAACGATATCAACAAGAAAACACTACTTGTTAAAATTAAAAAGCGATATACCGATCATAGCTAAAATCCAAGAAATTTCACACAATCACCCACACTCTTTCACTCGGAGACACCCACTGTGATCATCTCCATACACATCCTGCCAGACTCTTTCTCTTGCACAGAAAAGTTGTTTTGCTTGTTTACTAAAGTGGAATTATCCTAAGGTTGTTTGAGATGTTAACTTACGATGCTGTGAGTTCATTTCCTCAATAAATATTTTTCCTGCAAAACATTCCATTGTGATGAGTATCTTTGTAGCTGATCTCAGCACGTCTTATGATAAATTTTCAGAGGTGGAATTATTAAAAAGAATGCTATTTCAAAACTATTTTGTTAGATTTTTATTTCACGTTGATAAACTGACTTCTAGAAAGACTGGCAATTTCCGCTCCTCCTATCGACATGAGTGAGTCCCTCGCTATATCCTCCCAAATCTTTGGGGTTGGTTTGATTTGTGTGCTTCTACTTTCACTCGTATGTGTCAACGGCTCTGACAGAGCCATGTCATCACCACTATGATCAATCCTGCATTGTGTTATTCACAAGGTGTGTGTTGGGGGGAAGGAGGGTAATGTTCTTCTCGCTCATGGAGAACAGCTAATCTGGCTTGTCTAGGAAAGTTGTAAATAGATTTCTGTTAGGGCTGGGTTCAGCTGTCAAGAGTTATGCCCTGAATTTTAAAAGTGGGTGGTAATTTCCATAAATATGCCACTTCAAATACAGGCACTAAGGAGAGTCCAGCACTTCCTCCTCCTAAGAGAGAGGGCACAGAATCGCGGGCAATGTAATGCCCAAGAAATTCTGGGCACAGGACATGAAAAGGCAGAGGCTCATAGGACATCAAAACCCCCAAAACATTATATTTATTTACACACACACACACGTATTTTTTTCCTTTTTCCTTCAGTGCTGGGGATGGAACCCAGGGACTCACACATGCTAGGCAAGCACTCTACCACTGAGCTACATCTCCAGCCTGACATTTTACAAAGATTGGTAAAAGCCTTTTTCTAGAGATGAGAGTCATTTGTAACACATGAATGAATCCAGAGGGCTTTTCCTAAACAGATGCTGTGAATGAAAATGTCCTGTCGTAAGCAATCAATGGTGAGAACCCCGGACTTTTAAGGCTATGGTGAGTTCACCAGTAATGCTATGGGCTTTCCCATATTAGTACAATGGAGTATCAGACTGTTCATGCGTTCCACTGTTTATTTCACTGACTAATATGCCAGGCGTTGTGTTATATGCTATGGAAAGTGCATGGTATGATCCCTCATCCTGACAAGTTCCACCTAATAGAGAATAAACCAACGATGATTAGAATATAATAAAGTGGTTCCCCATGTGGTTTCACATTAGAACTTCCTGGGGAGCTTTTAAACCATCTATTGCCCAAGTTGTATCTTAGACCTCTTGTCTGGGAATGGGAGTCTGTTCTTAAAAAATTCATTACCACAACAGAATGAACTGGACATAATTTTCCTATGTTCATACATGCACAACCAAAAAAAAAAAGGGAAGCTATACTTCATGTGTGTACGATATGCCAAAGTACATCTACTGTCATGTATAACTGAAAATAATAAATAAAAAAATTTAAAAATTGAATGACTCAGGCAAGGGGGTACTCAAAAACTTGAAAAAAAAAAAAATTCATTCCCAGGTGAATCCAAATTGAGAGTTGGCAATCACTGATATAAGGATAGGGAACTACAGGCCTGTTCAGCTCAGGAGAAATCAAGGGAGGCTTCCCAGAGCAGGTGATGGGGCCATGCTCTGAAGGATGAGTTGGTTCTTCCTATTGTGTTTTGTAATTTAAATCCTACAAATGCCATTAAAGAATCCAATGCAAAAACAAACAAACAAACAACAAATCTTACATATAATGAGTAACAGTGATCTTCAAAAAAGTTTTTCCACTGATGGTAAAGAATTAAATATTCAGCTATACATATTCAGATATGATCCTCAGAATTAGAGGTCTACAGCCCTTTATTTCTTCGATGTGTCACATAACTATGAAAATAACACAAGGCCAAAAAGAGAAAAGAAAAAAAAAATTCAGTGGTATAGTCAGATCACCAATGCTGGCCTCAGGATAACATGCCAAGACAAGTTCTATAATTACAACCAGGATATGGCAGCAAGATAAAAGATTTGTACTTCAATGCAATCTCTTGCCTCTTTAGTAATGTAGCAAAAACATACTCTGACCAAGTTTATTAGAAGTCCTCTTCCCTGCTGTCTCCTCCTCCCTGAATAAAGACAGTGGGAAACACAGTGGGGGGCCAGCCAGTGGCTCCCCTTTCTCTGGGCATTTTTGGTACTTAAGGTAGATACAGAGAGCTCTGCCATTGATCTGTTCACTGTCATCCTGCTTAAATCAATAATCTATTAGTCCCTTTAAATTAGAGTTAGATTCATCAAATGCCCTTGAGAGGCCTCAAACATTCTGTTCCTTATTCCAGGCAAGCACAATCAGTTCTATGGAATGATAAAATTTTTGCTCAAAAACTCTGCCGGCTCAGCAGACAATGTGTTCTGTATTAGCTCATTCAGCGATCTCAGGCAGGCCAAAAAGGCAGTTTTGAGACTTCCCAGGGGGAAAAGAGCCTTGTGTCATTCAATAAAACAACTGCACTCCCGCCATCCTGATGTGATTTCAGTTTGGGGAAGCAGTCTTTGAGGAATAATTCGGATCTGCTTTTCGCCTCCTGTTTTTATTTATTTCCTTGCTTACTTATTGACTTATTCAGTTCTGTTTGGCAACTGCTTCCCCCAATAAGCAGAGGTTCCAACGTGGTACTCAAATGGCTAACCAGATGGGCGGCCTTGCTTGGTCAGGGCATGGCCAAGACAGTGGTACTTCTGTACCTTGGGTGAGCTGGACGCTTGGCTCTGTGGGTCGCTGCCCGCGTCAGCAGCAGAGATGCTGAGAGGGCATCTCTGTGCTGCATGCCTGGGAATCGTGAGCCTTCAGGAAATCCACAGCAAACAAACCTACACCTGCAAAAGCTCCTGGCCCACATTTAAACCCCTCAGCCCCACAACACAGATGACAGTCACTGAAGAATTCACAGCTAGAGTCACCTTCCTTAGTCATGGACCCTGTTTGCCTTTAAATCAAAGTTCCTCAAAGTATGGTCCAGACCAGCAGCAGAATTTTTACTGGTGGAGAGACAGACACAGGGTTTAAAGTGATTTTCAGGCCATCCACGATGGAGGACCATGACATACTTTCTCCCCCTCCCCAATCCCTCATGGATTGATTGAATTCAACAAAAATGGGTTTCTAGAAGAAAGGCAATAAGGAAAAAAAAAAAAAAAAAAAACAAGATGTCCAAAGCACAAACTCCACCTTTGGTTTTAAAATGATATTTGACAGACATAGAATTCCTCTATCAAATTGCTATAAAAGTTTCAAAACACTGGCTCTCAATTTCTGCATTTCTCCTGCTGGGAACCGGCAACAGGCAGCTCAGACGCCACAGTCCATGGACCCAATTTTGAAAAGCACTGCTCTAAAGGGACTTCGCACTCAGAGGTTGTTTGCAGACAAAACAAAAACAAAACTCAACAAAACCCGCACCGGTATTGGAACTGTACAAAAGCAGAATCCCCAGTGTTCCCACTGACGCAGCTTTCTCAAACACTGCCCCAACTCTGGGGGTGATTCACGGCCTGCATAAAAGCATAAGAATAATGACACTGCTGTCTGGGAGGAGGCCCAGGCACCTAAGAACTCAACTCACCTGAGAAAACACAGTATAAATGTCCTTGTTGTTACAACACACCTGAGTGTCATTTAAACACAGAGAAAGTCTCCAACAATAGTTCCCTTCACGATTCCTTACATGCTTGGCATTTTTCTAAAGGTTAGATTAAGCAGCAGATAACAATTTTTTTTTTTTTTTTTTTTAAGAGGGCTCAGTATACTTTTCTTTCTTGGTGAGACTTAATTTACGGCTGGCTAACCCCTGTTGACAGACTGCAGGATTTTATGTTGGGCCTGATTAAAGAGAGGCAGGCAGGCAGGCAGGCAGGCATCGGGCATTATGAAAGTCCTGCCTTTTTTACTAGAACCTTCTATGATTAAGACAGTATTTTAATGCACTCTCTGGGCAGTTGAGTCTTAAAAGGAAAAGAGAGTTGTAAAGCAAAAGGCATTTCCTGCATGGCCCCAGGGGAATTTTGAGCCCAGAGGATCCAGGGTCCCGGAGGCAGCAGTCATTTCAGCTAATTAAGGGAGAAGAGCAAAGTGTTGCACGGGATCGAAACTGTTCTGTTGGGCTTCATTTTTGTTGGCACCGAGGAGAACCGATCTGGACCCCCCCCACCCCCACCCCCTTCCCATTTTCTGTTGGATTCGCTGCAGGATCGCAAAGCCCACAGCTCACATACATTAGGGAGAGAGTCAAAGGAAACGCCAAAGTTCAACTAAAGTACAAGTAATTAGAACCAGATTCTCCGCGGCCGCCCGTGGGTGCGCATGCGCGTGTGAGCGCGTGTAGACGTTTTATTAAAATGTCATTTACATGCCTCCGAATGTTCGAGTGGAGGAGTGGGGGCGGGGGGGGGAGCCGTATACTGTCGCTCATTTCATTTTCATGTCACCTCTCCTTGAGGGGTTCTGCTTTTAATCATCTTTCAGGAGAAGCGGTTTGTTTCCACACGCACACACACATGGGTTTTGCAAATCTGTGAACCGCCTTCTGAAAATGAGGTAATTGTCGAACAAGAAAAGCCCTGCTTTGAAACTGTCTTGCCTCACTCTTGTGGGCTGGCTTTGTTATTATTAAGCAGCTCCAAGATTAGTCCCGGGTTTGGGGCAGGCGAGGGAGGGAGGGAGGGAGGCAGGGGGCGGGAGCGAAGGAAAACACGGCGGCGGCCCTTGGCAGTCTTGACTCAGTAACCTGCCCGTGACCCTGAAGAAGTGTGTGTTTGCCCGGGTCACTGTGGATCCTGGCCGAGGGCCGGAGCTGGGTTATGAGAATCCCTGCTATTCTGACCACACATGTAACAGGTGCTGGACACAGGCAGGGGACAAAAGGAGGGGTTGGGGGGAAGACTTTGATTTTTTTTTTTTTTTTTTTTTTTTTGCATCTTTAAAGAAAGACTGGCTTTTCAAAGTGTGAAGCTGGACCAATAGCAGCAACAGCAGCATCGTCTGGGAAATTGTTACAATGCAGAATCTCAGCTTCACCCCAGAATTAGGAATCAGAAGAGGCATCTTAGCAAAATCCCCTGGTAATTCCTATACACATTAACGTTTGAGACGCTAACATTAAGGGGAACAAAAAAAAAAAAAAAAAAAGGAGGGAGAGGGTTTCATTGTCCTACCTGCCTCTAATCTCAAATAGTTGGCTGAGTCACTTTGGCGTGGGAACTCCATCCAGCTTCCCTTTTGCACAGGTCTGTACTAAGTACTGCACCTTGTTAAGTGCTTAATACATTAAGATCTTCAGGCTGTGTTTATCCTCACCATAAACTAAAAGCTTTCCTTGTCTCCCACGGAATTTTAGTAGCAGCTGTTAGTTGGCAGTGGGTTCAAAGTTGCACAGGAAAAGCCTGAACTAATAGTAACTCCTATTTATTGAGCACTTACTATACGTCATGGGTCTTGCTAAGTGCTTAATGCATATTAACTCATTTGCTCCTCCACAAAGCCAGGAGAGAAGAGAGAGCAGGAGCTCTTCACCTTACCATAAGGAGATTTAAAAACACAAGGATGCTTTTAGCTATTCCAATTGGCCGAAATATGCATTGCTATAATTTCATTAAAACCCACAGCTTTCTAACTTTTCATTTTCTATCTTCTTTGTTTGTTTAGGCTAGAAATGTCTGCTTGGGCCTCAAATTGGAGAACTGCAGAACTATGTAAACTCTCTTTATTTTAATTCATGGTTTTGATTTTCCAAAGCCTGGTATGGGTATATGTGAAAAGCCAGTCTGGACCTCAGGAAGAGGTAAGGCTCAAGACCCACTCCTCACTCTGGTTTGTGGCCATACTTGCCTGGGCTCACGGCCTGCAGGGGCAGTGATTTCTAGAACCCACCTTTACCATAGGAAGTGCTATCATATTTTCACAAGTGACCAGGACACATTCAATATCAACATTTTGCTTCCTAATATGTATTTTTGCTTTAAGGAACATGTTCAAAAATTACCTCATAGGGTGTTTTGTGTGATGCTTCAAGTCACTGTTTTTTAGAACATAATAAGATGGCTTATGACAGGGTTCAAATAAATTCCGATTCTTAAAATCACTTAACAGGCCGACACATTTAACTGCTTATTAATGATCTGAACTGGGAGGCATCAGAAAGGGAACTGCATTAAGGGAACAAATGCTCGAACAGGTCTCAGGAGTCATGTGTAGATGAAGCTAATTGCATAGCAATATTAAGGTCCCCCTGAAGAGTTTATCTCAACACCAAATGATTCAGTTCCATATTCCGCTTCTAATCAGGATTCCCATAATTTTTAAAGAGCAATTATCATAGTAATAAATGACATTCTTTTTATCTGTTCAAATTTCCTGCATGCAAAATAGGTTCAAATGGGAGCATTAAAATCTATATCACTTCACATTTTTTTTTTTTTTTGCTTATGTATTGTAAACACATTTGAAAACCACGTAAGTATTAACTTCATAGAAAAGTAGTTTGGGAGATGTCTTTTGGAATATTTAAGGAAAACAACAATAGAACTATGCTTTGTCACATGCCTCACCCCATGTGCTCTGACTTCCCAGCAAGTCCAAGTACAATTGATTACACTAGAATTCAGCCAAACCCTTCTTTCTCAAAAACAAATGCTCTGTTTGCTTAGCTACCAATTTGCTACAAAATAGTTTTTCTGTTTTGTTTTGACTTGTATTTTGCAGGTAAACACAATTTAACAGCCTAAAATAACTATGAAGCCAGTTTGCTCTTCATGATGAACAGTTTCCTTGGTTTCTAAAAGGAAAGAGAACACTGTGAGCTTGCGAAAAATTTTGTGACAAAGGTGGTGGGAAGTTCATGAGCTTTGCTACCAGGTGAACTTGGACTTGATTCCTCTTCTGCCACTTGGGAATGTAATGGCCATAGAATTTTCTTTAGTGTCTCCTCCCTGAAAATTCAGAAAATCCTAAAATCCTTGTTGGTAAAAGGTAGACAATGTTTGCAATTTGCTTGGTATACAGCATGTGCTCAATAAATGACCAGCTTTTCACATATACCCCCAAAACATTTCTCCTCCATAAACCTTAATCTAGGACAGGGTTTCTTATCTAGGGCAAAATTTCTTTACCAGCACTGATTTTGCCCCTTAGGTATACACTGTAACATCTGGAGACACTTTGGCTATTGCCTTTGGGGGCTGCTACTAGTATCTATGAGGTAGAGCCAGGGAGGCTACAAAACATTTTACAATGCACAGTACAGGCAGGCCCCTCCCCACTCCCCCCCAAAAAGAATCATCTGGTTCAAGTTATAAACAGTGCTCAAGTTGAAAACCCCTGATCCAGGGTGAGTGTACTACTCATAGGGAGTCTCTGGGACAGCAAAGAAAATAATTTCCTATCCTTCATGAGAAGTACAAACTGCAGACTCCTAGAGGGCAGAAGGCAAAAGCTCAGTTCCTAATTCTGCCTCTTACCAGCTGTCAATCAATATTCCTGATCCTCAGGGTCCTAATATAAGGAATGGATGATATGTATGTGTATAACATGGCAGGGGTTATACTTCGTAAACTTTAAAAAAAAAGTGTGAAAACACACAAAAATATTGCCAACACTTTATTATTACAGTATTGGGGGGGAAGTGGGTTAAGTCCACACCTTAATGATAAAATGAATATTGTCACTGCCGGAAATGACAGAAGAGTCTGTAGAGTCTATCAAATTCCAGCATTACTGCAACAACAAGAAGAAACATTTTGGTAAGCACTGTGGGCTAATCATTCCCATTCTGCTCTGAGCACTTTACATATATGAATTCATTTGACTCCCACAGTGGCCCTCTAAGCTAGCTAGTTCTAATGTTTCTTTTTTTACAAGCAAGAAACTAGAGGCACAGGAAGGCTAAATAACTTGCTCAAGGTCATGCAGTTGGCAAGTGATGGGCATGAACTTGAACTTAACTAGTCTTCAGATCAAGAAAATGGGTCTGATCCAGGGACTGAGAGGGGAAAACGGTAACATCCTCTTTTCTGACTGCCCAGAACTTGCAGAAGCAGCTTTTACAAGCAGCAAGTTTCAGCAGCAGAACTTAGTCCTGCCTAAGGACTAAAAGTAAAACCAGAGAATTACAAGGAAAAGAAGTTAAGGAGATAGAAAAAATGTCCTTTTCTTCTTTCCAGTCAGGGCTATAAAGCAGGAAAGTCCCCCAGAAGCAAACCCAGGAATTAGAAGGCACCCTGCAGGCCTACCAGCTCCTCCCACATCTTTCCCATCAAGTAATCAACCCCCAGGGGTCAGAACAGCAGCCTCAGACCCAGGTGCCAAAGGACTTTGGCACTGGTCCAAGGGTGTGTGACTGAACCCTATCAGGGGCAATCACCAGGCCCAGCCCAGGACTTGAGGGCTCTGCAGGGAGGGTAAAGGAGAGAACTCTGAGGCCACCACCGCTGGCTGGTTTTCCCTCGCTCACCTGGAGGCCACACACACTCCCTTAACCAAAGCTTATTTGGCACAAGTATGAAAGTAAGATCCAGAATTCTGGAGTTGTATCTACAAAGCTAGAATGTCCCAAGTGTGGAACTGAATTGTTTTCTTCCCAGGAGGACTGGGGTGGGTGGGGCGAGCGCCAGTGCATCCTTACCCTACTTTCTAGTTGATCATAGGATGAAAATTTCATTACTGTCAGAGGTCCACAATACGCATCAGACCAAAAAGACGTACTTGCTGATATTCCATTTAAAAAGAGCCTCGACTTTCTAATACAGAATTACTCCGATTACCAAAGGACAATGCTATGTCGTCATCAATTTGCTAGGATGATATTAATTCCCCCCCCTCCCGGGTCATGACAGTGATTTCTTGCTATAAGAAAGTTGAAAGTTTCAAAGCACTTTAGTTTTGTCTCTTTAAAAATGTTCCAAAGAAAACTTGAAAAAAAAAAAATGATAGTGTGTCCCTCAGTGGATCATTGTGAGGATTGAATGATTCCATGCTGTAAAGTGGCTGTCACCAGTGCCCACCACTTAATAGTGCTACACATCCGTCACTTTCAATACTGTATCCAGCATGTGCTGAGGAATCTCGGTGCCAATCACCTTCCCGTCGTGTATCTCTTGTGCATCAGTCTCACATCTTGAGTTACTCACCTTCACTTCCCTTTTCCCTCTCAAAACAGTCTCCTCTCCTCTTGGACCCAAGAGATTCTCTAGAAGCTAAAGTGAGTAAAACAAATGCCAGTTTTTCCTGCTCACACCCTCCCTCATCGGTCCCTTCCTTCCCAGACCTACAGGCATCAATCCAAAGTACTGCCACTGTCCTCTCCTCACGGGTTTCCCTGGCATGTCCCCAATCCGGGCTGCCCGGCACCCTCCCAACAGCTTCTTTACACACTCCTTTCCACTGTGGCCTCTCCTTTGAGAGCTTTTGACAGCTGCTCAGACCCGAGTCTGAGCTGCTGCGCTGGGCTCACGTGTTGCAGAAGGAAGGGGATCAAGGGAGGGAATGGAGAGGAGGTGGGAGGGGCAAAGAGGACAGGGAGGTGAGCCGTCAATCAGGCCAGAGGCCAGAGCCAAGATGGTGATATAGCCCGGGGTCCTTGGAAGCACAGATCCCTGCCCGCCAAACAGGCATCAAATGTGTCCCAAACTAGAGAAAGGATTTGATTTGATAGGCTTCCCGCCTGGGCAACAAGGCAGATGCACAAGTAGGCTTCGACTTTTTATTTATTTATTTATTTTTTTTTTTATCCCCTGGGGCGATCTCCAACTGAGCTCCATCCCCAGCCCTTTTTAACTGTGAGACAGGGTCTTGCAAGATTGCTGAGGGTCTCTCTCCGTTGCAGAGACGGGTCTCAAACTTGCGATCCTCCTGCCTCATCAGCCTCCCCAGTCGTTGGGATTACAGATGTGCACCATCACACCAGGTAACTTTCAATCCTCAGGGCTTGAAAAAGGTGCCCAAAACCTAGCAGGAGCTCCCTAAATCCTCCTCTGTGCTATCAACTGAATGGCAATAGCTCCAACGGAGCAGATTCCACATCTCACAGAGGCAGAGGGAGGGTCTGAGGCACTCCCACAATGCCCTCACCTGCACCCTCAGGGCAAAAGTGTGAAGAACAGCAGGATTATTATCATGATCAGTTTGTTTTATTGCCCATATTCACAAGAGGGAAAAATGAAGCTTATTTATTTTATTTATTCTTTACAGACATACATTTTTATTTCTCCTGGGTTCATACACAGAAGTGAAATTGATAGGTCATGCAATGGAAGCTGAAGTTAAGAGAAATTAAATGACTTGGTCAAAGGCACACAGTTTAGGAAATGGTGTGATCCACAATTAGCCTGAATTGACATAAACGGGATCAGTATAAAAGAGAAAGGAGGAACTCAGTTCTATTCCTAAGAGCCCTGTGAACTTTGTTGGTTTGTTTGTTTGCTTCAGGCAGGGTCAGCCAACTTGTATGGAACAAAGGGTCAGACAGTAACTGTGTCAGGCTTTGTGACAGCCCCTGAGCTATAGCTGAGATGTAAATGCATAGGTGGGGCATGATCCAAGAAAACTTTATAAACACAGGCCAGAAATGGCTCAATTTGCTGACTTCTGTTTTAAAAGAAATTTAAAACTATTTCTTCTTAGAGTAACTACACATGTTACTATAAAATTCATGCTTTTCCCCATTTTCAGGGTAAAGACAGAGCATGATAGCCATGTGTCACAGAGATGTGGGCAATATTTTAACAATGCAAACACTACAGTGTGCTGTAAGGGGCTGCACATTTCCTTCAAAACCAACCTCATGTATACATTTTTATTAGTTAGGTAGGTCAATATGTCCACCATAAATACACTTTAAAATTCCTTCCTACATATTCTGTCTATTGGGATTATTTATCATGCCTTGTTCCCTGGCCTAGAGCCAGGCAGAATATGGGAGTTTTAATACCTTTAATCCATTACATGGACTTTTTAGAGCTCTATAAGACAAAATAAAATGCACTCTCATGGTCACATATGCAATAAACCTGATATGTCACTTAATATTTCATATCCCGATTTATATTTCATTTGTGACTATTTCCAGCTTTCAGTGTGCACAATGGCACCACAACAGCCGTCTTTCTGCTCCAAATTTTTGTTTGTTTATTCAGAGAACTCCCGACAATTTATGAATAATAAATCTCACTGTGGACTTTAAGGGGTGATTAATATTGCTTCCCAATAGCCTGATGTTTAAAAATAACTGTCCACAGCTGTATACTACCCAGTGTATGCTCATGTGGCAAATTGGTCATATTTATTTTTATTGGGTCATGTCACCTTGTTTTTATGTGTTTTTATTTATTTTTATTTTTATCACCTTGTTTTGAAAAAGAGGCATACATTATTGCTATAGCTAGTTAGTGTCGTGACACTGGTCTCCAAAGCAGGCCTCCTCAATGAACCACACCTCCCAGCATGCAGGAGTCTATTTTTCCCTCAGATTGTTTATAAGATGCACACATCCTCACGAACACACATATGAATGCCACCTGCCTGTCACCTGCACACCCGCTTTTATTGTGAGAGGCAGATGTTCACTTATAAAGCTCTTGAATTTTCATCTGTTCCTCTAGGGGACAAACTGAACGCTCGTCACACTGGACATTGCAATTCAAAATAATAGCAAAAGACCTGCAGGTAATGGGCCATAATGCTCACTTGATGCCCACTAAAAGAGGGTTTAGATCACTTGCTCTCTGTTACCTTTCGTGAAACATCTGTTTCAGATGAGCCAGTTAAAAGTGCATACATCTGTAAATAATAAGCCTGTGTGTGCACATAATTTAATGAATTAGGACATAAAAAGGAATTGAACAGTAGGGGCACAGCAATTAGAGTAACTGCCCATTTTGTTAAAAATGTATTGTTTTCAGCTTTCACTTGGGAACTCTTATTACCGTGGGTTCTGAGGCTTCCAACCTTCCCAACCCCGCCCCTCCCCCTCGAAAAGAAAATGGGAATTTACTTTGTACAGTTGATGCAAAGAAGGACCCCGACATTATAGAGAGCAGAGAGAAGAACACTCATCTTCTTTTCTCCTATTTGGAAGGATTGAGCTACTGGAACCTCTTGGTACTTAGGAATTGTCATCTGCAAAATGGGGGTAATTGTAGTGCCTACTTCTTTGGGCTGCTAATGAGGACATACATTATTTTAAATACTTGATACTGTAACAGGCACTCAATAAGTATTGTGATGATGGTGATTGTTTCATTGTAATAAGAATCAATCACAGCAGGACCCGGTGGCATATGCTTGTAATCCTAGCAACTCTGGAGGCTGAGGCAGGAGGATCACAAGTTCAAAGCCAGCCTCAGTAAAAGCTAAGCAACTCAGTGAGACCCTGTCTCTAAATAAAATACAAAATAGGGCTGGGGATGTGGCTCCGTGGTGGACTGCCCCTGAGTTCAATCCCAGGTTACCCCTCAACACCCGCAAATCAATCACAACCTGATACCATTCCTAGGGAGGAAGCATCCCTTGGTTCAGAAGTTCCTCTTGGTAGTTTTAGTTTTATTTCATTTACATTCTTCCCACCATTTCTATCGATGGACAAAAAGGGAGGAAGGGAAGCCTGATAATGTCCTGGTCTACAGAACTATCAGAAAAACTATTTCCATGACACCAGTGAGTCTGCCAGAAACCCAAGGAAAATATTTTCACATTTTCAGGGGGTGAGTTTCCTAGAAAACACATTTATAAGGATTGTCCATAACAGCCAACTTGAACCTTCCAAGTTTCTTGGCAGCCTCCTTGAGATTACTTATAGTGTTTTGAGTAACCCCCAAATATATAATCAAACAAAAGCAGAGACCACTTGAGATGTTCTGAATTTCAAGTCCACTTCCACTGAACTACACTCAGCATATTTTCTGAGTACTTAGTATGTGTCAGGCAGTGGGTTACAAAGTCAGGCACAAAGATGTGAGCAGAAGGCACCCTCCCCTAGCAGAGTGTGAATGGAACTTTCTAGAAGGCAAACTGAGGCTTCCATAGAGTATGGCCTGTTCATCTCCCTCCTCCCTGAAGTTTGTTCAGCTGTTCAGGTTGGTCTGAATGTACCTGTATCCATTTGAAAACCAAATGTGTGTAAAGTCAAGGGATACAAGTTATCTGCCACCATATTCCTGCTGCAAAATTTTATTGGTACTTAGGAACTGTTATCTGCAAAATGGGGGTTATTGTAGTGTCTGCCTCTTTGGGCTGCTGTGAGGACATGGATTATTTTAAACACTTAGCACATAACAGGCACTCAATAAGTATTGTGACGATGGTGATGGTTTCATTGTAATTAAAATCAATCACAGCAAGACATGGAGGCATACACCTGTAATCCTAGCTGGAATAAAATTTAAGTCAGGCCCACTGGGATTCTGTAAAAATCTTAGTTTTGCTTTGCAAAACAAATGTGAGCAAAAATAAGTACGAAAGACTTGCCAGGCCCCAGGAAAAATTGTTCCACCCAGAAGAAAGAGCAGTTAAACAATGAGTGAAATCACCACCCTACAGTATTCTGTTTACATTCTCCTGCCATCTATTTACCATCTACATAAAGACATAATTAGAGCTTGCTAATAGCAACAGAAGAGGAGAGAACAGGCTAAAGGGAAAGGGAATGAAACAGAATGAACAAATAATAGAAAGAATAACAGCTGGAGTAGATAGAGCTGTGTTGTCCGACACAGTAACTAAGGACCACATGTGGTTATTGAAAGTTAAATTAATCACCATGAACTAAAATTAAAAATTCACTCCTCAAATATAGCAGCTACATCTCAAGGGCTCAGCAGCTACATGTGACTAGTGATTACCAGATTTGAAATGCAGAATTACAGACTATCTCCATCACTGTAGACAGCCCTGCTGGCCGGAGGTCAAGGGAGGGGTGCACTGAACATCCTCTGGACAGCCATAGTTTACTGAATATTGACCATGGACCAACCCCAGAGAAGCAGGTAACACACACAACCTGACCTCAGACACTTTCCAGTTTACTAAAGGAACTCAGTCAACAAAACAAAAACAACAAAATACACACATCAAAGGAAAAATGGGTAAGAAATGCAGAAAACAGCCCACATAGGCTGGACTTATTTGTAATGGTAAATATGGTGTATCCAGTTGTTACAAGTAAATGAAGTCCATTTTTTTTCACATCTAAAAAGCTTTTTCACAATATAATATTGGGGAAATAGTCTATTTACTGAGTATAATGTGTCAAATACACTCTCGTAGTCAAGGCTTTTGATGAAGATGCAGATCGTAAGGATTATGGAACCATTTTGCAGAGGATGCTCCACAGCAGAGGCAGCAGGTGAAGTCTCTGCCCACCTCGGCTGCATCACATGGCCTGTCCCACAATGCACTCCACTCTCAAGTGGGCACCTTGCAGGTTTAGACCTGCTCCCGTCTAGAAGCTACTACGTCACTTCCTGCCAATCATTCTACTTCTTCTGTCTCAATTTCCTCAAAATGGATACTTCCAACAACAATTTGATTTCTTGACTAGGTGCATAAAAATCCCAAACACTAACAATATATTTAAAGTCACTAAAAAAAAAAAAAAAAAAAAAAGTATTTGCTGAAAGACCAGTCCTAATCATTATGATGCATATAAGTTTCACTTAAGAGTATTGGTGAGGCTAGGTATGGGATCCTGCCAACACAATAGAGATTTAAAATAGGTGGCAAATATAGAAATATCCATTCAATTCCACTCTGAGAAAGTTCTCCTCTTTTTTTTTTTTTTTTTTTGTTTACACAGTATCAGTGCTGATCTAAGTGCACCATCTTGCATAAACACCAGTACCAGCATTTAGATGAACTACACTAACACGAAAAGCCTCCTTCTCATCTCTCATCTTCCTGAGAATCCTCAGTAAGTACTCCACTAATCCTGCCCCCAGCCCTGTGAGCTGCAGCGGTGGCCAGGCCAGCACAGACCTCAACAACAAACAGGATGTAAAACCAAAGGACAAAAGTGTAAAATCCTTTGGACAGAGTTTCCTCCCCAATTTAAGGCTGTGGTTTATATTAGGAAAAAAAATAATGTAATCAGAGGAAATTATGTGAGCTACAATTCTTTACCTCTCTAGTCCACCTTTTCCTTCAAATCAAAACACTCTCTGGTCCTTTCTTGGCTTAATTAGGATTTTTTTTTTTTTTTTTTGTACAGGGGAATGAACTCGGGGACACTTAACCACTGAGCCACATCCCCAGTCCCTTTTTTTTTTTTTTCATATTTTATTTAAAGACAGGGTCTTACTAAATTGCTTAGGGCCTTGCTAGATTGCTCAGGCTGGCTTCGAACACAGGATCCTCCTGCCTCTTCGTCCTCAGTTCTGGGATTACAGGTGTGCGACACATGGCTATAATTAGGAATTCTTCACTAGCAGAGATGACAATCAAACTGCAGACTCCTAGGACCCTCAGGGGAAGGTGAAGAAAAGACCACCTGGGATTGGAAGCCCGGTTCTAGGACTTATTATCTGTGTGACGACGTCAGTCATGTGCCTTACCTTCTCTGAGCCTCAATTTCCTCATCTATAAAATGAGAATATAATAACTGCCACGTAGGGTGGTGGGGAATTACCTGATAATGTGTACACACTCCTGAGGGCAGAATTTTGTTAAATATTTAACCAGTCAAAACCCAAGCTAACTAAAAACCCACCATCATGGTAGCCTCTCTCTGGAGACAAGATCTTTCTTCTCAGCATAGGGCACTCACGCTGTGATTGTTAGGGTAGACTAAAGATCGCTGGACTTTCTTTGCCACTCCACCCCTCCCCCTGCTGAGAGGCAGATTTATTGAATCTGGGCTGGTCCTGTGACTGATTAACCAGAATACAGTGAAAGAGACTCTGTCCATTCTGGACCTTTAAGAGCACTGAGAAATTCCATTTCCTCCTCCTTGGAGGGCTCCCCTTAGGCCACCCCTCTCAAAATATGGCTGCCGTGCTGTGAGCAGCACAAACCACATGCTGACACTCCAGGCGACAGCCCAGCCGAGTGCCCTGCCAGCAGCCAACATCAACACCAGGCCAGCCCTGTGAGGGAGCCTTCTGGGACCGCAGCCCATTTAACCCTGCAAGACGTGGCCCCATGAAGATCTGCTGGGCTGAGCCCAGTCAATCAACAGGATAAGGAGACAATAAATGGCTAGGCCACTAAGTTTGGGGAGGGTTTGTTACACAGCCATAAATCGCAGAAGCAATCCCAAAGAATAAGATTGTAAAAATCGAATCAAATCAACTCCCAAAGAATATCATTACTTAACAAATGCTCCAGAAATATGCATGGGAACATTTTCAAAAAGCAAGTTCTGAAGGCATGCATTTATTTCACTGCTCAGGATAGGTTTAAAACCCCTTTATGGGCCCTGCATGGTGGTGTACGCCTAAAATTCCAGCTACCTGGGAGGCTGAGGCAAGGGGACCAAACGTTCAAGGCCACAACTCAGTGAGAACCTGTCTCAAAACAAAAATTAAAAAGGTCTAGGCTAGAGTACCCTGGGGTTCAATCCCCAGTGCCACAAAAGCAAACAAACACAGTCCTCTTTCTGAAATCCTGTTAGAGATTACCTCTGAGTCCAACACACAGAAAAAAACCTCACTTTGTGACTCAAATGGGTACCCCACTTGACCACACTGCCTTATGAACCAGCTGTGGTTCCCAATGGGTCCTTGTTTTCACCATCAATCTCAAGTCCAAAGTCCTGAGGAGATGTGTGTGTTATCAGGGGAGTTGTGTCACCATGACCTGTGTACACACTAGTCTCTCCCATTACATTGTGATTCAGAGGGAGCAGGGACAGTGTCTGATTGGTCCTCATAGGTCACATCAAGGAGCCTGGCACACGGCAGATACCCGAGAGAGTCCCACGTTGGACTGAACACCGTTAGGTCTAATCCGTCAGTGAGCAATAAAAATGAAGTGTGCCACCAGCAGTGTCTCTGGACTAAGAATACTGTGACAACATTGAAGGTGATGAGGCTCACTTGTAAAAGTCAGTCATTTGTAGAAAGTGGGGCAGGGGTAGTTAGGAAATGGACTAAGAATACTGTGACAACATTGAAGGTGACGAGGCTCACTTGTAAAAGTCAGTCATTTGTAGAAAGTGGGGCAGGGGGTAGTTAGGAAATGGATACCCCAGAATCAGGACCACAGATCTTTGACAAACAGGAAGGACTGTCCCTACGGCATGAGCTTCAGGTGGAGGAACCACTTCACTGAGGAAAGGTGACGCATAATTTAGAGAAAACTAAAAAAGATACTGGCTGCTTTGAGCAAAGGTGCATAATCCACCTTTGGTGTCATGCCAAAATCAGAGCAGAAAAATCTACCAACATCTGTATGTTTTCAAGATGAGAACAGAAAGCTAATCCACACGCTCTCTAATCCTTCAAAGGAGACATTATTGTTCCCACTCCATACCTGTAGAAATGCATCCTGTGCCAAGTCAGGCTATTTCCACCATCTCAGACCATCAGGCAGTGAGGAGGAAGCAGGGATGGAGAGGTGCAGGGGAGGGTCTCGAGTGGGAGAAGTGGTAACACTGTTAGCCAGTGACGACTTTTCACAGCCTCTGTGAGTGCAAGACAATTAATATCTCCTCTCTAGAATGCTGTCAATGCCCAGGTGCTAGGATATTTGTAACTTCTGCCCACTAGGAGCCCAACATGGGTTACTGGAGTCTTTGACCCAGTAGCAGAGAGACGCCCATTCATCCTCCAACTTTCCTCGAAGATCCAAACCTGTTCATCCTATCTCGAGTTCCTATTGTTTCCTCTGATAAGCAGGGCCCCGGTGAACAATTAGAGCTTTCAATAAATAATCTCTAAGCACATTCATGTGATTGACTGTTATTTGATACAGCAGTTAGTTTCAATGGGGCAGTTAATATTGATCACATAAAGTACTCCAGACAAACATGAAACAGTTCCAGAACTCCATGGATTATTACCCTTTATCTGCCAGTCATCTGGGTTACTTGTAATGGTCATGGAATTTAAAATCAATAATAACAATTAGTGTTCTGTACACCAAAACGGATGAATCATGTGAAATGGGTTTTCATATAAAAATCAAAGGGGAAGCAGGCCTGTAACACGGCAAAGACTCTCTGAATTTCCAGTGCACATTGGCAAAGGCACATTCATGCCAGCTTCCCCGAGCAGGCAGCTAGAGAGCAGGCAAGGTGTTCGGGAGAACATGTGGCTGTTGGAGACACACGAGAACCCCCCGATGGTATTAATCCAAAAAGATGAAGCATAAAAGATAAAGGTGATCACAAAGAATGCTAACCAATGTAGTAGAATTAATGCAACTGTCAATTTACCTCCTCAGAGATGCACATCTAGCTACCTTTCACAGCTTTCCATTTGTAGGCATTAACTGTGAAAAAAAAATTGTTTTGTAGTAAAATGGCAACAGCGGATTTTAGCTCCATGGTACCACTACTGTAATGTCTAGATAATTAAAATGCAAAGCAACAGAGAAATGTTTCATCGTTAAACTGTAACCAGCGCACTCTGTGAAATCGTCCATTCCAAAGACTTGTTTTTCATCAATTATTTGTTATTTATCTGATGTAAATATAAGAAGGACTAATTAAAATGTATGTCTTTTTATACAGCTTCTTGTCATTAAAGCCAATGAAAGCATTCTGAGGACCATAATGAAATAATTATGTTTGCCTTTAAGAATTCTCTTCAATAACACATGGTAGTACTGAGCTAAATTAAAACATCAGGAACTAAATTTCGCTGCCTCCATTTCCATTTTAGTTAATTATACCCCCAAGCTTTCCAATAGACCAGACCCTACAAAAAAATCTTTTGAAGCTGAAATGGCCTTCAGACCATCAGCCTTTTTTTTTTTTTTTAATAATTATGGACTTTGATGATATGACAAAGGTACTGTAGCTGTTGAAAGCCATAATATTTTTGAGAAGGATTTATTACATGATGTCTTCATTTGCTCTGGAAATTGGAGAAAAATTGGGATAAATAGGATCCAAATCTTTTTCTCACTGTTAATTGATGCTCTCATCTAATTTGGTCATGAGCTGCAGTCTTTTAAATTCAGCTTTTTTTTTTTTTTTCCGTCTGATCTGGTGAAATTTTAATCTGTGGCAAATCAGTCATTGATCAATAACAACAACAACAACAAAAACATCTCACTAAATCTGGGTCAAATGAGAAGAATTGCTTGTTCCATATGAAAATTAAAAAAAAAAAAAAAATATATATATATATATATATATATATATATATATATATATATATATATATATATATATATATATGGGACTATCTTTAAGACAGTCGTGAACTTAAAAAAAGAATCTGTGAATTTAAAAAAATTAAGATAGGACTCTTTCATTTGAAGTCCTCTTTCTCCAAACCTCAAATCAGAGATGCTTCAGAAAACAGAAAAAACAAAAAACAAACAAACAAAAAACACCCTGAGTTAGAAAAGACGAAAACAGAGAGGAGAAGTGCTGTGATTTCAGGGCTGGTGTAAATGAAATGGCTTTAGCAATGCTGTCATATGATGCGGATGGGGGTGGGAACTTTGTACTTACTAAAGTAAATAGGAGTCCCAGGGATTAACTCTGACAATGTGAATTCCCTCACATTTTGTTCTATATGGAGGGCTGGCAAGGTTTGTGGGTGGATACTATCTGGTGATGGGTGGATAGACTTGTCTTAGACAACAGCAGGAAATTGTTGACAGCTGGGGACAAATGCCTCCTACATGACAATGTAAAATTACAGCTGCGATCTCAGAATTGGCATTTATTAAAAATCACACACAAGTCCTTTTACATTGCATTTAGAGAAATCTGCATGTGGGAATCCGGGGCACGATCACCCACCAATGCCCTGTTAAAATCGGCCACCTTTCTCCTTTTTCTGAGCTGGTACACTCCATCAGATACTCTGAGAGGTCTGGGCCTCTTGGAATCAATGTGCCCTGACTAGAGGAAATGCTCGGCCAGGCTGGGTCGCCTCCCTGACGTCAGTTCCTGTTATCCTCGCCTTATCTTGCAGGGGGCCAAGAGTCTTATCTTACTGAATGGCCCCCTTTAGCTCCCTACCCTGCAAAGCCAGAGAAAAAGCAAGTAAGTCAGCAGTTTCAGTGCCTGTTTGAATTCCCGTCTAAGAAGTTCTAAAAGCCCAAGACAAATAAAAGAGCTGGGAGACTTACCCTCTAAGGCTTCCTAGTACAAAGAACTTTTCCAACTTTATTTTTTCATTCATTTGAAAGGGTTTGGGGGTGGGATGGGAGAGGATGGGAATCCTGCTTCTCAATGATAAAGCAAGGAAGCCAGGGAAGAAAAGAGAAGAATTCAAACAACACATTGACTGATGAGGTGGTGTTATTAGATCTTACAGATAAAGCAGGTTATCACATTGCCTATTTAACAAGAGGTACTTAGGCCAAGCCACTTACAGACAGGATACTGATAAATCTGAAACCTGAGTTGACTCTGCCCTCCTTCCTCTAGCACCTCTAAATTGAACTTTTTAAGAAGCTGGCAAAGATTTGTTCATAAAAATTCAACTTATTTCCCACTCCCCAATTCCCAACACACACACACACACACACACACAGAGAGAGAACTCAGAGGTGCAGGAATGAGAGGCACAGTCCAATCCATTTTGCAGGGGATGCCTTCTATTTACAGATCCACAGTTTACTACAAAAGGAATTCATGTTCAGAAGAATGACCCAGAAACACAAGGCGATCTTCAGTCATAATGGAAAAATTAAGCTGTGAGCGCTCCAGTTATATTGACCATAGAATCCAAACAAAGACTTTCTGTGCCACTCCTGGGTTCAAGGGGCAGACTAGGAGATGTCGTAATAGTGAAATATCTGGCATATTTCAATGATTTATGTGGGAACTGTGGCAGCATATTTGAAAGTAGGTTATTCTAGAAAATCAGAGATACATGATTGCGATAACCACCCAGTCATTTGAAAGGCAAGATTCTACATTAATATCTTTGGAAAGGTTTTTCGCCAAGGTTTTTTTTCTGATTAACCTTCATCAAAAACTCCCATTTCTGAAATAATTTATTTAATTGATAGTTAACTGGATTTATATTAGAACATTTAAAGTATAAAAATGTCATTTAAGAATTAATTTATTGGCACATACACATAACTCAAACGCCATAGAAGATTTTTAAAAAGAGCTTCTAAAATGAACACTGTGTTTATTGTTAAATTCCTGTGCAACTTGAAAACAGCTTTCTACTTTGTATGTTGGTTTTTACATCTCTATCTTCCTCCCACACGATAATCTAATTGAAGAATTTGCAGCTTTTTAAAGTTTTAAAAATTATAAATTTCTTGAGAGAAGAATTTATAATCTTTCTCACTTATTGTATATTTACCTTCTGGGAAAGAGTTTAGCAATGTTTGTGGAATGTGTACAGGGGTTTAACAAATGAGGAAGGTAAGTTATATGTGTCTGATAGCTACAGGAACTTTCTTTAATTCTTAGGCTTAAAGAAATTATAAACAAACAAACAAAACCTCCCTGACAATATTGACTGGTTATACATGGTCAGAACCAGACTTCTAGAAAAGAGAATGAAACTTTTGATTCACGTCCATCATCCCACGAGAAAATCAACATTCTAGCCATTTATCTTTTAAAGAGAGAAAAAAAAATAAAGATCAGATTCAATGCAAGGGCTTTCCATTCTGGCTGGCAAATCAAATTCTAACTAGAGCTTCCAGATCAATTCCATAGCTTGAGTTTAAACAAACAGATGTCTATCTCACCCACTGTTTTGTCTTAGTCTTTAGAATCCACCTTTTTCTGGTGGTAAAACTTCAACTCATGCTTTTTTTTTTTTTTTCCTTATAAGTTACATATCAATACTTCCCTCCTAAACATACCAATTTATCTGCATATTGACAACATTTTAATATTTCTTTTTTTCTACAGCAAAGAAAAACTTAGCGAATCTCCTGCTTATTTTAAAAAATGACCTTATCCTGTGCTCTTTTGGAGACTTAAGCAAAAGTCCCTGTTCTTCTCTTCTTTCTCATGGTATTAGTTACCACAGTCATGTGGCAGAGAAGCAGAAAATTATGTCCTACTTTAGAAAAACAATTGGGCCTTTTCACCGAAATATTTATTCAAAACCCCATTCAATTCATACTGTGGCTGTCAGTCTTTATTTAGTCTCTCTTTCACAGGGTATCTTTGATTTTGCCACTTTGACCCCAATTTATATCTCACTAGGAGAGGATTTAGATACTGTTTAATACTTAAAATTTAGGTCCCCAGACTTGGAGAGAAGAGGGCTTTTCTTGTTCCTTAATCACCCATCACTGTTTCTTTTAAAAATAATTTCGTCTCATTAATGGGTGAAATCCTATTTCAAAAAGAAAAAAAAAATTTTTTTCCCTTTCTCCTTTTGATGTATGGAGTAGGGAGAAGACAGGGAAAAGGGCCAAGAAGTTGTCACACTCACAATTTCACCAAAAGCAACTATATTTAGAACAAAAAGTATTAAGATTTATCCTTATGCCCCCTGAGCAATTGATGCTGCAAACATCTGGAGCAACCTTAAACCCAGATAATCCAGGAGGCATCTGAGAAGAAACTTAGTGACTCACATACCTGCCAGGGCAGTGTTCATTCCTATTATCAATACCACATTCCCTTAGTAGCCCCCTAATCCTAACTTTGCATGTTTATAACAAGCAATTTGAAGGCCTTAGGACAGACAGCCGGCAGCTGGTTGGCATGTCATTCTCTTCCTTTAAAGTTAAAAAGAAAAAAAGAGAAAAGGAATACCCTAGCATCTTTCAAAGTGAACTTGTGGTGTAATCAAAGGTTTGATTCTATTTCCTACACACACACACACCATAAAAATCTAAGTAGGATCTCAAAGTAGAAAGCAGTTTGGGTTGGAATTTCGTTCTATTTCTCTCCCCCTTTGCCCACTGTTTCCTCTGTGTTAAGAGCACAAACAGATCTGCTTCTCATCAAAACAGCCATTAAGTACAATGGAAAAGGCTGTGGTTTTTATGTTCTTACTTATACAAATGTACCCTAATGCACTTTTATTTCAAAAGCCCCAACTCGCTATTCCACTGTGACCCAACACAGCCCGGCCCCGAGTGGTGCAGATATTTGTTAGAATCTCTTTTTAAAGTGTTTTAGTTTTATTTTTTCTTAAGCTTAAATAGTTTGCACAACTAAACTGACTAGTCATACAGTGGTTTATAGAGAATAAAACAGCTCTGCAGGGGCACAAACAATATTTACATTTTATCCATTTAACCTGAAGTTAGGGTGTGGGATTTAAACCCTTGTGAAATTGACCACAATAAGCACTAATTGCCCTGCTTACAAAAATAAGACACTGGAATTTCTGAAATCCTTTTGTCAGAAGGCTTTATTTACTTTGTCTAATGCAAGTTTCTTTGATTAGCTCAACTTGGCTGTTATCAACACTTCTTGCTTATCGGGCTAGCCCTAGGCAAATGACACATTCACCACTCGCTCTCCCAGATAAAGCAAATCCCTTGTTTAACTTGTTTGAGAACAAACAAAGCTTTTCCCTCTACTCTTACAACTTAATAGGCACGTTTGGAGGGCTAATTACAAAAGGGAGATTGTCTACGCCTAAAAGCTCTATTAAGTTGAATAACTTTCCAAAAGGATCCCAAGCCATATTTTTCCTTCTGTTAAAAAAAAAAAAAATATGTTTCCTTACAAGTTTCTGCAACAAAAAGTTTCAGAGTGCCCCAGTTCCTTGGGATTCCAACTGAAATTGTTCATAATGTTTTAATTGCTACAGAGAGGACTGGTCTAAAAGATCGGAGTGGATTGGAAAATTATTTTGTAACAGTTTCTTGGAGTAAGAAAATAGGCAGCAAGAAAGAAAAGACATTAGGGAGAAGTTGAAGATTAAGACGCCTTATGAAAACTACATATATATTTTTTTTCTCTGCCCATGGCTCTATGAAATGTTAAGTCAGACAGCCAGACCATTGGCATCAGATGGTTATTGATTTTTCAGCTACAAACCTGTTGATTTCCTGGCCCAAGAACCAAGCCTTTTTTTTTTTTTTTTTTTTTTTTTTTTGCCTTAAGAAAAAGTTTCAGAGAGGACAGTTTAAATCCTGTCTTGTCCTTTCCTCTTTTCCTCTCTCTCTCTTTAGATTAGCCACCATGTTATTAGGAAAACTCAATTTCTTCCAGTTAAACTTTGACCTCTTTGAAAACAAAGATTTAAAATGTCATTTTCAGGCTAATGCTCCAATGAATTGTCAAATAAAGTACTAAAAACATTTTGATAGATAGCTGAGCCATTTATCTAAATCACTGTCAGGGCGGCAAAGTATCCTGCAGGCTCCCACTACAGCCACCCGAAAGTGGAATTTTCTGGGACTCCTGGTCATTTCTCAATCCTGCAGCCAGGCTACTGTTGACCAGATGCGTGCCTCGGCACCGTGTCAGCATCAGATAACCAAATAGTCAATATTTTTTTTAAAAAAACTGGGCTACCCCACTTATATTTCCTTTCATTTAGCTGGTGTCCAGGCTCCCAGCTGAATTGCAAGATATGGAAATAATGGATGGCTCAGCCCAAGGGGTGTTCATTGCCAGTAGTTTTCTAGCAAAACAACAACTTCTTAGACCAACAAAGTGACTCGGAAAGGTGGCAGCAGGGTCAATGCTAAGAAATATTGCCTTTCCTTAGCAAGGAAAACATTGGAGGCGGCCGCCTGAACTGGTGGTTTATGAACTTCGGGAGCAGCAGCCACCTTAATTAGGCTAAATTCCTTGCAGGGAAGATGTCATATTTTAATTACTTTGGACTGCTGAAATACACAAGAGAGGGATATATACAACTAGCAGCTAATCCAAAGAACAGCAAAGTTAAATTCCCCTCACACACATCTTAGTAAAACCTGCACAGTGTGTCAAACTGCCCTACTTGAAGAATGTTTCAAAGTCCTGTGGTCACCCCTCTACTCCCCCCACCCCGTCCCTCCAGGCGTATTTTAAAAACTGTTTCCAAGAGATTATAAGGGGGGGGGGGTCGTAAAGAGAGGGGCACGGGTACGGGAGCCGTTATTTGGGGAAGCAAACATCTAACAGGAAATTTTCAGCAGAGGGGAATCAATATGCATGCGTGCATATCACACCCCTTCAGCATTAAATCGTTAAATCCTTTGTCTTGCTACCAATGCAGTTTATTTCCAATGTCTTTATTGCATGCAAGAGAAACCATTAATTTTTTTTTTCTTGGTAGAAGAAGGGAGAAAAAAAAATAAACCTACATTGAGCAGTGTGCCGATGCTGCCATTCGGTTTGGGTCAATCCACTGAAGCATGCTTTGAGAGCTTTCTCCTGGAGCATGCAGGAAGACGGACTCGCAGTGTAGAAATCCAGGATTTGCCCAGGACTCACTGACAGAACATCCATACAGTCAAACATGATCTCCCCTGCACCGAATGTCTGTAAAAGTGCTTATCCTCTAGGTGTGGAGGCAAATGGCATAGAAAAGTCCACCCAACTCCATCAAACTCTGCCCCTTTTTTGGCACGTAGGCTGTTGGTCTTTTTCCCAGCCCCGAATCATGAATTATGACAGACAAGCCAGCTAAAAGCCTGTAATTGATCCAAATGATCATTTACCATTTTCCAGGCTTGCTCGGCCAATCCAGCCGGGGCGGGGGGTTCCCAGAATGATCCCAAGTTCTCCTTCCAAGGAAATGCCTGCAAAAAGCCTTCCGAATGCGCTGCGGTTCCTACCCCGACGGTGCCCAGACAAACCCTGCCCGGCTCGCTCGCGTCCTCGGCATCCCAGTCCTCAAACTGCTCGCCTGGGGGAATTCTGGTCCCCCCTTTGGCAAAGAATAGACCCTCCTGCCTCTGAACAGCTCACTTCCTACTACTTCTGTCACACAGAATGAAAGATTGAATTGCCTAATATATGCGAGTGAACTTTCGGTGAACCCTTCCCGGGCTGCTAACCTTCAAATGACCCAACCAGTCTGACATCACCAACTCCCAGGATTCTCACAGAGCTTAAAAACTCCCAGCAGCCCTGCAAAAGCAGACAGCCAGAGAGGCAGGCAGCGAGCGCACCAGCCGGCGCTTTCTTTCCCATTTCTCACCTTAAAAACAATGCAAGAAGTGCTTTTAAAACGAGCAGGGGAGGAGCCAGGCGGCCGCTCCCGGCTCACGTGGAGCGCCAACTTCTCTCCCTTTACTGCCTTTTTATCCGCGGCGCCTCGGCCAGGCGTGCCATCGGGCATCCCCCCCACCCACCCACCCACCGTCGCCACTCGCCCCCAGCCCACCCTTTAAGTCCCTCCCTGCGCCTCTCTGTCTGTTGATTTCCTGGTAACTTGTGTATTTTTCCACTCCCGAGAAAGCATGTGCAAGCCCTAAACTGGGGAACAGAGAACGGCTACCCCTCGGGGAAGCCTTGGGTTAAGAAACTTTCCATTCCATAGTTCCTCTCCCCCCCACCCTTCTCCCTCTTGCAAGCCGTTGCTGAAAGGATTGCATTTGCTCTGGAGTGAAGAGTCACCTTTCTGGTTACTTTTGAAAAAAAAAAAAAAAATTCCAGGCTATTTGGATAAGGCAGAGGGGAGTGAAGGGAGTGCAGGGGGCAAGGGGGTAGGAATAATAATAGTAGAATGAATTAGACATTATTATCCTATATACATATATGATTACCTGAGCATCTACATCGTGTACAACATGAAGAATGAGAAGTTATACTCCATTTATGCATGATATGTTAAGATACATTCTTCTCTTATGTATAACTAACTTGAACAAATTTAAAAAATCAAATATGCTAAAAAAAATTTCCAGGCTATAAGCTACATTTGGAGTCATCTGGAATTTCCAACCTCCCCCCCCCCACACACACACACACAAAACGTCAGTCCCTCCCTTTCTCTTTCCCTTTTCACACACACACAACACACATAGATACATAATTTTGGAACCTGATCTAAGAAAACATAGCATAGTAGCCAAGATCATGAATTGGGGAGTTAAAGGAAACCAAATTTCAATACCAGCTGTACAAATGACCAGTTGTATGATCTGGGATAGTATTTAATTTCTCTGGGTCTCAGTTTCTTCATCTGTGAAATGCACATATAATATCACTCAGGTCTGTGTGTTAATGCAGGGTCAGAAGTAATGTTTGTAGGGTCCTCAGTGAATACACAGGAAGAAATATGAGCTCTGACTCCATTTGGTTCAACTATAAGAGCTATCTACCAGGGTGACTGACCTGCCTCGGGTTGCACAGTTCAGATCATGATTAGAACCCGGATCCTGTGATCTAAGTTCATTGTGAAAATTACTTTGCTATTCCCACAGCCACACACCTGAATAGTGTGTGGGTCTCTTTCATCATAGGCATACCATGCCACGTAATTAAACACACATTTTGAAAATTGTTTAAGTCTGAGGTTTTTTATCTGCCTAAAAGCTATATCAGCCCCTTCCCAATCTTGGCTATTTATGAAAATCATTTTTGGACAAATGATTTTTTTTTAAAAAAAATATCTCTCACACTCACTCAACACAGAGAAAGAAGATGCTTTCTAGCCAGTCTTAAAAATGGAGAAGAATAGAGGCAATGTTTACAAATAAACCCAGGCAGGGAGAGGGCTTGAAAAGGGAGAGCCATTCTCCCCTGCAGCCATTTCGGGAGGCTTGCTTAAAGGATGCAAGGTGCATCCAAGAAAGGAAATTTCTAGGAGGAATTAACGTGTCCTCCTTCTTCCATTACCTCTCTAGGATTTGCTAATAATTCTCCCACAAAATAGGATGGGCGAGTAGGTGGGAAAGGGGAGAGAGAGCCTCCTTGCCCCTCCCAGGGAAAAGCACACTGTTCTGGTCTCCTCTTTGTGGATAGCGTTGGAATGTGCACTGGTAACTAGGCCTTTTAAAAGCTTGTTGGGGTGAGGGTGCTCCCTGTCCCACAGTGAAATGCTGCACTGCCTGGCGGGGCTGCTAAGTGGCACTCCTGGTGTAAATGAAAAATATGCCCTGTACATGTGACCAAGTCAAGGATCCTTTCATGAAGGGACATTAAAACAATCTTCAGTCCAGCAAGCTCAGTTCCTGCCACTGAAAAGTTCCCGGTGATAAAGGGGTGAGATTTTGCTGAAACTATGTAACTGCTACTTTGTTTTCTCTTTCTCTTTTATGTAGCCATCATTTTGTAACAGAGTCTTATTATGAGAAAATTTACAAAGGAAACACACATTTTTAAGAAAGGAAACTCACAAGAATTTACAAAACATTCAAGGCACTGCCATTAAGATAGTTGTAAAGATATACAAGGCACTACATGATGTGCCAACTGCTACTTGGCCCATGAGACCTACAGCTCCCATTGCGTCATGTAAGGTCCCCAGAGGTCCTTGGAAACTGGGCTCATTTGGACCCACTAATGAGGTGGATGGAAAGTTGCTGATTGAGAGGAAAAAAAGGTATAAAGTATAACACAAAGAGCTTAAGTCAGAGCGGAGGGAGAGAGCACCTTGGACAGGTATGTGTATACAAGTATCTGCTACCTGAAGGAGGATGCCATGATTTTTATTTTTATTTAATGATTTTTGTACCAGGGATTGAACCCAGGGGTGCTTAACCATGGAACCACATCCCCAGCCCTTTTTAGTTCTTATTTTGAGACAGGCCCTTGCTAAATTGCTGAGGCTGGCTTTGAACTTGCAATCCTCCTGCCTCAGCCTCCAAGTCACTGGGATTGCATGCTTGTGTCACCATGCCCAGCTTGCCCTTCATTCTTTCCAAAGGGTAGGGGTGCAGGAGTTGCAGGGAAGTGAACCTTAGGGTGGGTATCTCCCAAATGCTGTTTTATTCTCATTTCATTGCTAGAAAACAGGCTTATCAAGGAAGGAAGACAACTGCCTCTGAATTTCTAACCCCATACTGTGTTATTACACAAAAACAACCAAAAGTGGGTGTGTCTGTGTGTATGATATGTTTGGGAGACTTGATGTTTCCTTTTTTTTTTTTTTTTTTGCACAAGAAAATTTAAAATTGATAATCACCTTGAGGTTCTTTTGACTGTAGGGAAATGAACTTGAGCTCTGAAATGAATGATCAGTACTTAAATCCTTGTGAATAGAATATTATGGGTTTCTTATAATGTAACAGTGTTCATTAGTCAATTCATCATTTCTCATCATGAATTAATTATGCTGATAGCAATGATTAGAGCTATTACATAATCTAAGTACTAATTTATAAAGCTGACTCACAATTTAGCCACACGCTTCTTATCTGTTCTTCTTCAGTAAATCTAATTCTTACACTTCTTGAAAACATGATTCTTCCTCTAAATTTTTATGGAAAATTAAGACACACGAATAAGCCACAATTCCTTAAGTGTATGTACATCCATGTACTCTAAAGATTAAAGAATAGGGCAGAAAGTTAAGAACAAACTAGTTAATTTGTTTGCAATGAAGTTTAAATTATTGACACCCATTCTAAACATGAATCAAATAGTTGGAAGAAACCTTTCCCCAAATATCCCCCTTCTATGGCAAAAAAAAAAAAAAAAAAAAAAAAAAAAAAAAAATCTAATGTGTCATCTCCTATATTTTCTTTGTATTTGATCAATGATCTAATAAAAGTTTTCCCAACTAACAATCAAACAAAAAGCAAAAGTTTGAGAGCAAAATCCATTTTGTTTCAGAGTAACTGTATATTTGTCAGTGTGACACAGCACATTTGAAACCCATAATCATAAAACAAAAATTTATAGCCAGGGTTCAGGGTCTACATCTGTTTCTCTGGTTTTCGTACAGCAATTACCCACTGGACAATCCAGAAAGAAACACCATGAATCATGCTCTGCAAACATGTTTGAACTGGAGAGTTTCCTGAAGACAGAGCAGGCATCTGTGTGCACCAGTTTTGCAGCCAGGGACTTCAAAACTGGTTGAATACTTTGTGATGTCTAAATAAGAAGAGTCTCACAGGCAGAGACACATCCACCCAGGCCAAAAGGCATGCAAAGTGCACGCAGACACAGGGGCGAAGCAGACACAGATTATTTTAAAGACATGCCTAACTCCTTTGTGGTGGTTTTGAATTTTTCTTTTTCTTTTTCTTTTTTTTTGGTGCCAGGATTGAACCCAGGCATGCTTTACCACTGAGCCACATCCCCAGCAACCCCCCCACACACACACACTTTGTTTTTTGTATTTTATTTAAAGACAGGGTCTTGCTGAGTTGCTTAGGGACTCACTAATGCTAAGGCTGGCTTCGAATTTGCAACCCTCTTGCCTCTGCCTCCTGAGCCACCAGGATTATAGGTGTGTGGTTCCTGGCTGCAGTTTTATTTTTATTTTGTAAAACTGTTCCTGTTAGCGCCATATAAACAAATCCCTCTTGCTACAGTTTTGACAGAAGAATATCTGGCTAGTATTGAGTTGATGTGTGTGCTTCTGCAAGGAAGCCATGGTGGGGATGTTCCAGGTCTGGGGCTGTTCCCAGTGCTGTTGTCTGGACTATGAGCAGATCTGCTTTTGTGCCAATACCAGGGAGAAGGTCTAACAGTAACTAGCACAAAGACTTTTTGCTTCTAGTCCTTCACTCAGGACTACTGCTGATGTAACAGAGTTGTATGTGAATGAATGGACATGGGTATGTTTAATAAAGTTGTATTTACAAAAACGGGTAGTACACTAGGTTTGGTCCCTGGGTTGTAGTTTGTCTATCTGTCTGTGTTCTAGACCAGCATTTCACAAATAAATTCAGATTGCCTTGTATCTTTCCTTAGAAGACCTAGATATAGATATTTGGGTTTCATTAACAATTTTTTTTTTTTTTTTTTTTTAGCAGTAGTAGAGAATCAAACCCAGAACCTTGTACATGCTAAGCAAGTGCCCTACCATGGAGCAATTGCATCTTTAGTCCCTGGCCTCCCCTTTTTCTTTTGTACTGGGGATTAAACTCATAGGTGCTTCACCACTGAGCTACATTCCCAGCCTTTTAAATTTTTTTTTTTTTTTTTTTTTTTTTTAATTTTGAGACAGGGTCTCAATAAGTTCTTAGGGCCTCTCTAAATTTGCTGAGGCTAGCTTGTAACTTGTGATCCACCTGCCTCAGTTTCCTCAGTTGCTGGGATTACAGGTGTGCACCACTGTGCCTGGCCATCCTCAGCCCTTTTAAAACTTTTTATACAACATCTTGCCCAGGCTGGCCTGGAACTTGTGATGTTCCTGCCTCAACCCTTTGAGTAGTCGGGACTTGAGTGAGCCACCACAGCAGGCATGATTTTCCTTCTTTTTTAAAAGCCTTACCTACTTTCAACTTGTGTATCACACGACAAATGAATTGTGCGGTTCCTATTACATTATTTTTCCAGAATGTGTTAGATGACTTCACCCAGAATCATCATTCTCTCTTGACTCAGTTTCCCAGTTCTCTACTCTCTTCACTTCCTTCCATGAGATGGAGTATTGACTTCATTTCCACCTTCCAAGTGTGCAAGATACCGTGGTTTTTGCTCCTCTCCAACACCCAACCCTGCCTTAAAGCCTAGTATTTCCACCCCATATATGTGATGAAAGTGTTGGGAGATGGAAAATATAACTATCACCCTGAGAATAAATGCCAAAGGTACCACCATGTGACAACCTGCTCACATTCCCTGTTTTATTCTGCCTGAATTGTTTTTAATCGTCTCTCAATACATTTTTCCAATGAGCTAAGATTAGATGTACCACCTAGTTGGCAGAGTGCTTGGAACAGCTAGATTCTTCAAGGATATAAAGAAGTACAAAAGATTCTAAGAGTGCTTTGCAATTATTTCATGTTAATATTATTAATAAGGGATACTGTCTATTACTGAGATGGCTGCCTTAATTCCTAGTTCAGCACTTCATTTTTTGAGATCATATGTATGAACAGAGACTATTAGCTGGCTCTTAAACTGTGCTGCTTCAAATAATTAAAAAACAATTAAAAATGCAGTTCCTCAGTCGCATTAGCAATATTTCAAGTGCTCAGAAAGCTCATGTGGCTAGTGGCTATCATGTACATATGATAGTGTGGACATTGACATTTCTTTCTCTTTTTTTAAATTGGTGTATTATAATTACATTATAAATTGGTGTATTATAATTCCATAGCAGTGGAATTTGTTGTTACACATTTGTACATGCACACAACAGACACAGACATTTCTACTATTGCAGAAAGTTCTATTGGGCTACCACGCTCTAAAAGGTGAGTTTCATGATCAGAGAGGCAGTGTCATAGGGTAGGTGGGACTACAGAGACTTGGGATACCAGCAGATTGTTTGTAAGCCTTTTTTCCTCACTACTTACTAGCTCTCTGACCCCAGGCAAGTTATTTAACCTCTATGTGCCTTAATTCCCTCACCTTTATGATGGAGATGTTAATGGTACTTATGTCAAAAGATTATGGTAAAATTAAATGAGGTAATACAAGTAAAAGGCACTTAGAACATCACCCAAGATATTGTAAGTAATTTTAAAATGTCAGTCTGAAGTCTGCAAGGAGAAATGAAGTTGGAGAGACATTGCTTAATACTTCTCAACTGCTACTGCTACCAGTTCTAGAGACTCTCAGGTTATGCCAGTTATTTTCAACCATGGTGAATGTTTCAGACTGCAATGTTCAAGAATATGCAATTAGGGCCAGTTTTCCAAGACAGTTTCTGCAAATGCTTGTTTAAGTGTTATTGTGTATATAGTTGCTAACTTATGAGGGTTTGACTTACCATTTTTTGACTTTTAGGTGTGCAAAAGCTGTAAGCATCCAGTAGAGGAGACTATCCTTGGAATTTGGAATTTTATTTTATTTTTGAAGGGCTGGCAATATGCAGTAAGATATTCATATTCTTTCTTTCTCTCTGGTCAAACCCGGGGTGCTTTAGCACTGAGCCATATCCCCAGCCCTTTTAATATCTTATTTTGAGACAGGGTCTCGCTAAATTGCTTAAGGCCTTGCTAAGTTGCTGAGGCTGACCTAAAATTTACAATCCTCCTGCAGAAACCTCCCAAATTGCTGGGATCACAAGTCATGGATCCAGTAAGATACTCTACTAATGTAGGACAGTGGCAGCAAGCTACAGCTCCCAGTCAGCCACATAATCACAAGAGTAAAGAATTGATGTTCTAAGTATGCTGTGTTGCTAAGCTATGATGCTTGGTATATTAAATGCATTTTCTTTTTCTTTCTTTCTTTCTTTTTTCTTTTCTTTTATTTTTTTGGCACTGGGGAATGAACTCAGGGGCACTTAACCACTGAGCCACATCCCCAGCCCTTTTTTTGTATTTTATTTACAGCCAGGGTCTAACAGTTACTGAGCTAAGGCTGGCTCTGAACTCGCGATCCTCCTTTCTCAGCCTCCTGAGCAGCAGGGATTACAGGCATGTGCCACCACACCCGGCTTTTTTAAGTGTATTTTTGACTTAATTGTATTTCCAACCTACTATGAGTTCATCAGGACACACCATATCATAAGATGAGGAGCATGGAACATCAGTACTATGGGAAGAAAAATGGTTTATTTTACAGCACAGACACTGAATCAGAATAGTAAAGAAATATTGGACAACCCTGACCCACTATTCCTGTGGGGAGAGGCAGGAAATAGGTCACATGACTTACTGTTCCCTGCAGAAGTTGGGTTCAGCCTCAGGAACCAAAAGCCAATCATAGTTAATTAAATGATATTGCATAGGACAGAAGACTTGTATTATTGCCCTCTACCTTTCTAGTTATCTAATTACTCGTTCATCTTCCCCATCCAGTCATCCATTCATCTATCCATCTGTCCATCCATTCATCCATCCTCTGACCCATCTTCTACCCTTGCATCTCACCAAAGGTGATGAAGCGAAGTATAGCTCCTTGGCAGACAGTATACAGAGTAGGCAGAGGGATAAAAGCAAAACTACTCAGCTCCTGCTTGTATCTTTCTTGAGAATTCCTTTTTTTTTTTTTTTAATTTTTGTAGTTGTAAATGGACAGAATGCCTTTATTTTATTTGTTTATTTTTACGTGGTGCTGAGGATTGAACCCAGTGCCTCATGCAAGCTAGGCAAGTGCTCTGCCACTGAGCTACAGCCCTAGCCCTCTCGAGAATTCTTGAAAAGGATTTGCTGAAAAGTTGTGTTGGCAGAAATAAAGTCAAAGGCATTGGCCACTGGGGATTTCACTTAAACAGGATTGATAAATCCGGTTGGGACTGGAGAGGCTCTAAAATCTAACACCCCTCTCTAGGAGCATCCCTGGATTTGAAATGCTAATGAAGTCGGTTTATTAGCAACACAAAAGTTTCTGACTCTGAGGCAAAGCTAAAAGCCCAGAGGAATTTCCTTCAGATTCCTCTGGGAAAGCGAATGTAAAAGGTACAAATACATCAGAGGGACAGTGGGGAGGGAATGGCGTGTGAATTCATCCCAGTCTCTAACAGGGAAAAAGCAAATAAAAAAGCCTAAGGCGATTGAGTGGGAATCGTTTGAGTAAAATAAAGCCCAGCAGAAATTCCTGTGAAATTTCTGTTGGGATACATGATGTGTACATAAGCACATTACACATACGCATGTAATGTGAATACAGTATGAACATTTTTTTAATGAAAAAATAGGTTCCCTTTCCAAACTGCATGGTATCAATATCTACCTTCACCAAGGGTTTTGAAAATTTCTCTTTAAGAAGACAATGCCGTGGCTTCCAAAAACCTTTTTTTTCTTTCTTTTTTGGCATTTTGCTATTTTTTTGTTTGTTTGTTTTTGAGTTAATGATGCTTCAAAAGAGATCAGCAAAGTTATTTCAGAAGGCAACAGTTCCAAAATCTAAGGTAGCACATAAACATGGGTGGGTCAGAAAGGAAAAGACAGGCAGAAAGATGAGCTCTCTCCCCTTGAAAGGGCACAAAGGGATAAAACTCAGGATCCAGCAGTTGTGCCCAAGCATGGCACACCCAGGGCCACCTAGGGAAAGTTTCCAGGGTTGGGGTCAAATAATCTGAGATTTAATTAAGGTCGATAAGCACCTATAGGCACACAACACTGCCAGGTGCTCTGATCTGATGGGCTATTCCACTTTCTGGAAACCAGGAGAGCCTTTAAAGAGTTGGATGTGATGGGTGCAGTAGCACATGTCTGTAATCCCAGCAGCTCTGGAGCCTGAGACAGGATGATCACGAGTTCAAAGCCAGCCTCAGCAACAGTGAGATGCTAAGCAACTCAGTGAGACCCTATCTCTAAATAAAATTCAAAAAAAGGCTGGGGATGTGGCTCAGTGGTTGAGTGCACCAAGTTCAATCCCCTGAACTCTCCCCACGCCCCCCTCCACCCCGCCAAAAAAAAAAAAAAAAAAAAAAAAAGAGAGAGAAATGACAAGGACCCTCTCCTTTGACCAAGAGTCTAGTCAGAACACTCAGTGGCACATGCCTGTACTTCTCAGCTACTTGGGAGGGGAGACTGAGGCAGAAAGATCACAAGTTCCAGGCCAGCCTTGGCAAGGGAGACCCTATCTCAAGATAAAAAATCACAAGGACTAGAGATGTAGTTAGTTTATGCATAGAGTAGCCTGGGTTCCATTCCCAGTAATGCTAAAAAGAAAAAAGAAAAACAAGTTGGGACTCTAATCTTGTGCTTCCCTCTCTGTTCTGGAAGTTTAGGGCAAAAATCTCTCATTCTTGATATTGATGGTTCAGGACAAGCTAAGATAAGGCATCCTGGATTTGAGAAAATGTAAAGTATTAGTTCCTGTTTACCTTCCTATCTTCCTTCTACCCTGAAGCAGTTTGTGAGACCCTCGTTTAAGACCCTCATTTGCTCCTATTCTTGCAGGATAGAAGCTGAAAATACAGGGACACAGAGAAGAATCTGAAGAAACAGGTCTTGCAAAAGTTCCCCCCAGATATTAGCAATGGAATACACACCCTTTGTCTCAGACATGATTTTCTGTCACTAGCCACTTCTCCATCAAACCTGGCATAAAATCACACAACTTTACCTCCTTGTGTCTTTATTTTTGAAGGCTTCCATTCATGTCAAACTTTAAATAAATCTGTGTGCATTTCTCTTATTAATCTTTCTTTTGTTATAAAGGTCTCAGTCATGCATATCTCTGCATAGACAGGACAGATGAGGACCGCAGCCCGGGGAAGGCAAAGTCACAAATGAAAGGAGCCCATCTCCCGATGGCCATGTGGAGCAATACTGCCCTCTCAGCCTCAACCATTTAGCTATCAGATGAGGGAGAAGCAAACATATATCTTATTTATGCAATCATACTTTTGATTTCTTTTAAATACTTATTTATTTTTATGTAGTGCAAAGGATCAAACCCAGTGCCTCACACAAGCTAGGCAAGCACCCTACCAGTAAGCTCTAACCACAGCCATTTGATTTCTTTTAAAATCAAGCTTAGTCTACATTCTATTTAATCAAATCTTTTTTTAATGGGATTGAAATTTAAAAAAGAAGTTGATCTTGATATTTCTCATATAATTGCCCATATAATTGCTGTCCCTTGTGTTAAAGACATATTCTTCTTCCTGCTTGAGCTTGATTATTCCCTGTCAACCCCTGGCCTAGAGAATGGGCAGCCTTACTTGGATCAATGTCCTTGGAGCAGTGTCCTTGGATCAGAAGGACACATTGGTAATTCTGCACTGGACTTCCTTGCAAGGAAGACTGATCCATGAACATAGCTGATTTCCATTCCTACCTACACTCCAGATTCAGAGACAAATGGTGCAGGTTTTCACTTGTTTTTCTGTATATTATAAACAGGAAGTGGCAAACCTCTATTAGAAATCCTTATTTCTCATTCTGAACATTACCAGTGGCTTCTGGAGAAGCTCAGTTCCAGCCTTTGGCTGGCCCTAGCCATCTGGGCTGCACAAGGAGAGGAGATGGCTTCCATAGCCCCAACGTCAAATACATAAAGCAATCTATAGTCTGGAGGAGACAGGACAGGCTTGTCTGACCACACTGAGTTGTATGCCAGAGTCTAACTTTCCACTGACAGCTTCTAAGAAATTCTCTGGTCTTATCAGTAATATGAAGACCTGATGTGACTCTCAAGACTAGACACATTGTTGAGATGTTCCAGAAAAATCCAGTGGAGAATTACCAATGGGTGGGTCTGTCTGAAAAATCAGGTAAGGTTGCCCATTCTCTAGACCAGGGGTTGACAGACTCCAATGGCCAAATCCAGCCTATCACCTATCATAAAATAAAGTCTTGTTGAAGTACAACAAATGAACTTTCTTTGTTTACATATTGTGTATGACTGCTTTTGTACAATGACAGAGTTGAGTGATTGCAACAGAAACTGTGGGATCCACAAAGTTAAAAATATTTACAATCTATCTTATAGGAAAAAAAATATGCCATGCATGGCGGTGCATGCCTGTAAGCCCAGCAATGCAGGAGGCTGAGGCAGGAGGATCTCAAGTTTGAGGACAACTCAGAAAGGCCTTAGCAACTTAGGAAGCCTCTGTCTCTAAATAAAAAGGGCTGGGCATGTGGTTCAGTGGTTAAATGCCTCTGCATTCAGTCCCTCATACCAAAAAAAAAAAAAAAAAAAAAAAAAATTGCCAAGTATAGGCATTCACTACAAATCCACTGAATAGGCTTTGCAAAAGAAATCTACCAAGAGTCCTGAAACTAGATAATATTCAGGGTTTCTTCAAGGTCTAAAATTCTCAGTTTAAATACCCTAGGAATCTTCTGTAGCTTCCAGATACATTTCTTCAGTGTTTATTTTGCTATTTTGCTCTGTCTGAAAATACTCTTTTGCTTAAATAGCAACATGACTTGGTCTTCATGACTTGATCTTTCTTCAGATCTTTTTGAATATGCTGCCTTAACTGAGATAGTAATGACTCTAATTAAAGCAAGACTGTGACTCTTATCACTGTGTGTTCCTTGGCCTTGTATGTTTAATTTACAGCTCTCCATGTCAGACATTTACTTTTTTTTAAGTATCAAATATTAGAGTGTATTGTTTTTTAATACACATTCTCTTATATTCACAAATGCCATTTCTCTGCATTTTAATAGTAAAATTAGACAAGTTATATGACTCTTTTCCAACATTTATGTTCTTACTTCAGCATTATATATATATATTTTTACTTCATAGTTTTTTAAAAATTTTTATTTGTTTAATTAGTTATACATGACAGTAAAATGCATTTATGCACTTTGATATTTCATACACATATGGGATATAATTTCTCATTTTTCTGAGTGTACATGTTGCAGAATCATATTGGTCATGCAGTCACATATATACATACAGTAATAATGTCTGTTTCATTCTACTAGCTTTCCTATCCCACATCTCCTCCCCTCCCCTCCCATCACTTCCCTCTACCTAATCTAAGGTAACACTATTCTTCTCTAGTGCCCTCCTGCCTCATTGTGAATTAGCATCCGCATATTAGAGAAAATATTTGGCCTTTGGTTTTATGAGATTGGCTTATTTCACTTAGTATGATAGTCTTCAGCTCCAACCATTTACTGGCAAATTCCATAATTTTACTCTTCTTTAAAGCTGAGTAATATTCCATTGAATATATATACCACATTTTCTTTATCCATTCATCTATTGAGTGACACCTAGGTTGGTTCCATAGTCTAGCTACTGTGAATTGAGCTGCTATAAACATTGATGTGGCTGCATCACTATAGTAGGGTGATTTTAAGTCATGTGGGTATAAACCAAGGAGTGGGATAGCTGGGTCAAATGGTAGTTCCATTCCCAATTTTCTGAGGAATCGCCATACTGATTTCCATAGTAAATCAAGAGAGATTAGTAATTTTGTAGCTGGATTAGTAATTTTGTAGCTGGCAATATAGTTTCAATATCTGTTACCAAATGTAGTTTTCCAGTTTGTTTCTAAGTGAGATTTTTCTACCTTAATAAGTACGGCCGTGAGTAATTCCACATTGGTCTGCATTTCAGAAAATGTCAAAATTACACATTCTGTTATTCTCAGCAAGACAGATATATACTCTTTACCACTCTTTATGTGTTTGACAACTGAAAGTAGTAGTTTCCTTAAGTGCAGCAATTCATTCTGGTTCACTGCTCTGACCCCATAATGAGAATAGCGCACAACACACGAAAATCTCTCAATAAATAATGGCAAATAAATGAATGAATAAACCGTCCTTCTTGGAAGAGGCTGATTCGCAGAATTTGTGTACAATCTGCACACTAATTGTACTGGGCTGCACTCGGAGAGTGTAAATTGTACAATTAGTATACAATTTGGGTGAAATTTAAAATTGGCAGAAAGATTTCCTGCTTCCAGGCAATTAGAACGACACTACTTTAAATAAAATGAATTTAGAATCAATTATTAGAATCAATAACAAATAAAAATTCAAGGCATAGGCCTCCTACTTTGAACTCACTGATCAGGAAGTTCTTTCATCTACATGCAGATCAGGAAAAAGTATTTTTTAAAAAGTGGCGCTGGAATATGAGATAGCCATCACAAGCAAATAAACAACCACAAAATCAAATGATTCATAGCCATGGCACATGCTGAAAATAACTAAAATGGATCATGGGCTTAAATGTGAAAGGCAAAACTAAAAACTTCTAGAAAAAAAGGCAGGAGAATATTTTGTGGCTTTGGGTTACACAAAAATTTCTGAGATACGACATCAAAACATAACACACACACACACACACACACACACACACACACAAATTCCAAAATTAGAATTTGAACTTTCTTACAATTAAAAACTTTCATTTTTTTCAAGGAGCCTACCAAAAAATGATCAATTAAACCCTAAGATAAAAACTGTGCAAAGCTGGGGATGGGAGGGTATGTGAGGGGTGGGGGAAGGTTGCACACCTGTAATCCCAGCAACTCAGGAGACTGAGGCATGAGGATCTCAAACCGAGTCCAGTCTAAGGAACTGTGAGACCCTGACTCAAAATATAAAATGAAAAAAAAGGGGGTGGTGGTGGTGGTGACTGGGAGTATAGCTCAATGATAGAGTGTCACTGGGTTCAATCCCCAGCATCACCAAGAAAAAAAAAAAGTGCAATGCAGGCATTTGATAAAGCATTTTTATTCAAAATGAAGAAATTTCAAAATTGAGTAATAAAACAAGCACCTTTCCCCTACCCCAATGGATACAAAATTTGAATAGAAATTGTACCAAAGCAATAACCCCAAGAAATCATGTTCAACATCATTAATTATTAGGGAAATGCAAATGAAAATCATAGTGTGATATGCCATTACACACCTACTGAAATTGATAAAATTAAAAAAAAAAAAACCTGCCAAACCTAGTGTTACTGCACATGTGAAAAAAACGTATTCTCGTAGACTGTTGCTAGAAGTATAGAATCCTACAACCACATTGCAAACAGTTTAGAAATTTCTTAAAAATTAAACACGTACTTACCCTACATCTAATCATTCTCCTAGATACTTACTCAAGAGACATTAAAGCCTATTTCTAATAAATATCATTATTATTTATAGAAGCTTTATTTGTAATGATGCTAAACTTAGAACAATCCAACTGTCTATCAATAGGCGAAGTGATAAACTGTGCTATATCTAGAGGACTGCAAACTTCTTGGAAATAAAAGGGAATGAATTATTGCTAAATTCTACAACATAGGTAAGTATCTCATAATAGTTATATAGAGGAAAAGAAGATGTACATAAAATAGTCCCCATATGTATAAGGAAATTCTAGAAAATGCAACTTAATATCTAATATCCAGAATGCAAAATCAGTATTTGCCTGGAGACAGGGTCTGGGGAAGAGGGAGTGGTGGGAGATTGCAAAGGCATACGGAGAAACTTTTGGTGTCTGGGTAGATATTTTCACACAGTGATTGTGGGGATGGTTCTACAGGTGTATGTGTGTGTCAAATCCTACAGATTTCACAGTTTAAAAAAAATGCGCAGTTTACTGTATGTCATTCATACCTCAACAAAGCTGTCAAAGGAAACAGTATTTTAAAAAATATTAAAGAACCTATAAACTTCAGACACTAATCCTTAGGAGTAAAGGCTGGCCATGCCAAATACCAAGCAGCCTTGGTGGGGAAGGTAATCAACTTCATTGGTTGAGTGTTGAGAGCCACAGCCCAAGGGGCCCCAGCAAACTTTCAGATTGCCAGCTGATGATTGGCTCACAGCAGCCCCAGCAACATCTAGCTGATTGGTTCCTCTGCAGTGATGCTCACTGGGCTGTTTCCCTGCCCTTTCAGGCCACAGAGCTGCTCATTGGGGGACTTTTTTGGCTCCGCCCACGCGACCCAGCCAATCAGCCTCAAGAGCAGGAGGATTGTGGGAGGTGGAGAGGCTGGTGGTTGGGGGAGTGGCTTGTGGGAAGCCAGTAGTGGCAGTTGGGCTCTGAGGGTTTTTCCTGAGGAGCTGTTTTGTTTGGCGTGTGTGGTTCTAAAAATAAAGTTAGTTTCTTTTGACAAGTGGCTACTGAATTGTGCCCAGCCAGACTGAGGCAGTTGAGAAACAAGGTCCAAGATTCTAATGCAATAGCAGTGCACATCAACAGTGTGGCTAAAATGAAAACAAGGAAATGAACAAGATACCGAGGGGGGGATGAAGATGTGGAAAAATTTCATTTTCATGTACTACCAGTGGAAACAGAATTTGCACAGCTATTTTGGAAAACCTTTTTTCAAAATCTGAAATCTGACCTACCTTCAGACTTTGGGAGTCAACAATTCCATTCCAATGAACATGGCCGATAAAAACATACCCATTCATGCAAAAGATACATACATCCAAAAAAAAAAAAAAAAGGTCACAGTAGTACTAATTGTAAAAGCCTCCAACAGACTGGGTTGTGGCTCAGAGGTATAGCAGTCGCCTAGCATGCGTGAGGCACTGGGTTCGATCCTCAGCACCACATAAAAAAATAATATAAAGATATGTGTCCACCTGTAACTGAAAAATAATGTATTAAAAAAAGAAAAAAACTCCAAATATTCATCAATAGAAGGAATAAATAAAACATTATTGCCTATTATGGTTTAGATGTTAGATGTTCCACAAAAGAATGTTCAGAGGTGAAATGATTAGATTATGAGAAGTGCGACCTAATCAGTTAATCCACTGACACGGATTAACTGGATGGTAACTGTAGGCAGGGTAGGGTGTGGCTGAAGGAAGTAGGTCATTGGGGTGTGCCTTTGGGGTTTATATTTTGTCCTTGATGAGCAGAGCTCACTCTCTCTGTTTCCTGGATGCCATGTCCTGAGCTGCTTCTTGTCTTGCCTCATCTTGGGTCCAGAGCTAATGAAATTGGCCAGCCATGATCTGAAACTCTAAGAAACAAGAGCCAAAATTATACTTTCCCTCCTCTATGTTTTCTTGTCAGGTCTTTAGGTCACAGTGACCAAAAAAAAAAAAAAAAAAAAAAAAAATTGACTGAAACAGTCACACAGTAGGATGCTGTCATCTAGCAATGGGAAGGAATGAATGAACTTGAAGTTTGTGGGAATGAATGACAGAAGCCATGGCTGCAGGAGAGAAAACAGGGATACATAAAAGAGCAGGTCTCTGGTTCTAGTTATACCAAGTTCAAAAAGAGGTGCAGCCAATCTATGTCATTAGAAGTTAGGATACTGAGTCAGGATTAGAAGGAGGCATGGAGAGGCTCTGGTCATATTCTCTTTCTTGATCTGTGTGCTGGGTAAATGTTTGTGCTCGGTGGTAAAACACAAAGCCACTTGTGATTTGTGTACTTCTTTCTATGTATATTTCAATTAAAATGTTTAGCTAAAAAATGAAGAATGAGGTCACTTGTTTCAGATTTTTAAAAACTCTCAACAAGGTCCTTGAATTGGAGAAGTTTGAGAACAACTATTAAGGTCAACAATCTTAAGAAGGTAAAGAGCTCTTGCCGTAAGTAGGCCCCATACTGGGGGTTGGGAGAGGTAAGGCTGGGAGTCTCTCCAGCGTAGCTTTGACTATTTAACTCCAAAGTACAAAGGGCATGTTGAAACCTCATTTCAGCATCTACGTAACTATGACCCCTTGCTTAGTAGTAACATTCAATAAAAAAACCCAAAGCCTCCATACAGTAATATGTTAATAATATGTAGTATATCACCTTGAAACAAATATATGAATAATTAAATGCAGGAGAAAGAAGGAAACGAGGGACAGAGGACAAAATAAAAATAAAATGTCCATTTTTCCTCTTAGTAATTATCTACTGTCAATTCCAGGCCAAGAAGCACCTTGACCACTAGGTATTATTAGAAGCCAAGAGCCATTAGATCATCTGCAAAGTCATTTCCAGGGAGTCTCCAGTTCTGTAAGGCCCCATAATGACTTTCATACAATTCCTGGATGAAAGACAATGTCTAAAAGCAGAATGGGCAATTCATCTTTCAGTTTCCCGTTTCCCCACGTGGGCTGCTTCCACCCTCTTTCCACCCAGCTTCCTAGCTCTCAGCATGTTGCCTGCCCCTCCTTAACCAGGACCCCCTTGTCTCTCCTAAAGTTGTTCCTGCACCTTTTGGACTTGTTGAGAGTATGGGTACCTTGGGGCTTTCTCTCTGGATGTCCAGGGATCACCGTCCTTTCAGCCAATAAATTTTCCTTTCCTATATCCACCCATCAATACAAAAGATAAGGGCAATGCACTGAAGGGGAGGTTCTTTTGTGGGGGATGGGGGGGATCTTTGTCTTTGGTTTTGATTTAGAGCACTGGATCTCAACCAGGGTGGTACTGTTCTGGGGAATCTTTGGGAAGTATTTTTGGTTGCTTCTTTGGGGCACTATGAACATAGGCAATGCCAGAGACATCAGCTGTTCTGTACAATGAATTATCCATGTCCCATATTAGTATGCAGGTAATTTATGCAGTAAATTACCTGAGCCTTAAACTTGCTTCCTTCTTGTACACCCACACAACTATTTTTTTCATGGTTTTAACAAGTACTGGACTTTCCGAGGTTCAATTATTTTATGAGTTGAGGGAAGATTGTACCTTGTATTGTGCTGCATTTGACCAAGAGTTGATCATAATTTCAGAAAAATCATGTTGATTCACCAAAACATCCACCTCCATCAGTCTGCGTTGCAATTGCGGCTTTCATATGGGTTCTATACAAATGCACGAACATCTGGCTTTATCAACTTATTCAACTTCTAGTATAATCATGCTTGAGCATTTGCATATTGAAATTCAAACTATTTTTTATTATAAGTTGCTTTCTCTTATTTTTTTCCTGTCTAATATTATTGGGATGTTATGTTGATTTAATTTTTTTTTTTTTTTTTACACAGGTAGCTTTTATTACCCATGAATTTCATTGCAGAATGATTTGGATATACTGGAGTGTATTCATTAAACAAGCCCTGGAATTTGTTGATTTAGAGAAATAGTTTCAATTTCTCTGAAAATTGTTCAAATGCCTCTGTTAAGACCTTGACTTCTTATATCAAATATACTTTGACCTTTGCCCAGTGGTGTGTTGGTAAATATTTAACAAATGACTCTTAGGAGAGGTAAGTGGTGGGGGAGGAAGGGGAAAGATTTGGTTTGCAGTGTTTGCTGTTTTCCATGATATAAATACTCAGACTAGAGTCAATTGCAAGAATCAAACAACATGACATCACTGGACCTAGAATTGGATGGAGACACCAAATATTTACTCTAAAGAATTTATACAGGTGAGGGGACCTGAGAGATCATGTGCTATCAAATTTCTGCTTAGACACCCCAACTTTTTCTAGGTTGCTCTAACATGATTCAGGGAATCTTAAAGCAAATTAAGCAGAACGAACCAACCAACTTCAAACTTAGATGGAAAGAAACCAGAGGCCATGAGGCTTAGGTAGATCCCTGCTCCAAGATGCAAAGGGAATGAAGACAAACAAATGAAGCAGTACTTTATAAAGACAGCTGGTGTCAGTCACAATTCCAGGATAAAAAGAACCGCCATGTTCACATAAGAACTACGTGACACAGCAGTACGGTCCTAGCATTTGTTCTGCTGCCAGTTTGAGAGAAAACACTGGAGACAGGTTTGTGATACTGTTTAAGAGCAATATCCGGAAAAACACCCTCCAATTCATGAGGCAATGGAAATTCATGGAAGGCAGACTAGGCCTACTTGGTCATATCTCACCGTCTGCTTGCTACTCAAAGAAAGGGATACCTATTGTGAGTGACAAGAATAACCCATACTCAATTGTTCTGTTATCAGTCATTTTTAAGGACTAGGGTGTTCTGGCCACAGTACAAAAATCTCATCAAGAGAATGATGAATGGATTACTGGCTAAGAGAATGGATGGAAACAAGATCTGAATTGGTGTAAGTGGTGTTCAAACATGAAATCATGATCAAGAGCCAAGACAATGGGAAACTCACTACAAATACTTGTCTGACTGAGTATCAGGCCAGGACCAAAATTAGCAATATTTCTATTGTTTCTACATCTCCCTGCTAAAGAACACGGATGGATTCCTGAATTGTGAAAGAAAGACCTCATTGTAGAAAAGCTGTTAATTTCTGTACCTCTGGATATATAAACAGTGAAATTTCTAGATAGTGGATGTGGGAGAAATACTCACTTTGCTTGCACCTTGACCTAAGTTTTACTGGCCACTTTGAATTCATCACATCATTACCGAAGATACCAACGCAAAGTTCTTTGTATTAAAAATACTCAATTTTTGCAGTTTATATTCTGCATATGCCTTTATTCCTTTCAAATCTTCAGAAATGTTAAGTAGAGTCCCACATTAGAGGTGCTACTGCCCAGTGTTAAAAGGGATAATATTCTGGGATTTTATGTTCTCTCTATGAATCCCAGACATTGAGTTGATCAGAGAAGATGCTTATACCACATGGCATGACAGAGTTAATACAAATTCTGAACAAACTCTTGAGTGTGTGATGAATGTATTACAGACACCAAAAAGTTTACAGAGACCATCAACCAGGAAAATGTGCGACCCCAGCAGATAATGGCATATGGTGTGTAATCTGATGGGAGGGAAGAAGGTTAGCAGAGATTTTGCTAACAGCTGCTCAATGACAAAAGGAAAGTCAGTAGCATGTTCTCTTGGGAAAACAACTAGAAAACATAGGTGAGAGGATTTTTTTTTTTTTTGTTATGTCAGTGGAAGATATTTATGAGCTACACATTTCTTCTCTGATTCAAGTAGTGAACTCATGGCATTGGGCTTAGACCACTGTGACTGAAGGATCCCAGGTCATCAGGGAGAATCGCAGAGAACCTGCTGCACCGACACTTTTCTATTTGAGCATTTAATAGCTTTTGCTGTTTTTACTTCTTAAATACCGTGGTGGCATTTATTCTGTCATAGATGGGTTGCCATCTGGCCAGAGGCAGGCACTTCTCCCTTAGTAATTCTTTAATGGCAAAAGAACTTCTGGTGGCACTGGAGATACACGTGAACCATCACTTTGACTTTCTCATGGCAACTGTCTTGAGTAAGCACCAGCTGTCTGCACCCTATTGTCAGGTGTTACTGAGAAATCAAGAAATGGGGGACCGAGTCTGTTCAGCACAATCGATGAAAGGTGACACCCTTTTGTTGGTGTCTTGGATTGAGTTCACCCAGAAACAGACCCTGAGATGAGGTTTTGAATGCATGTAGTTATATGAAGGATCCCAGGAAGCAGTCGTACATAAGTCAAGAAATGAAATGGCAAAGGTATGGAGACAGTTACTAGATATGCTATTGGCAAGTTATCACTGTAAGCAGTTAGAGTTCAATTCTGCTGGGACCTTTGAGAGATGGTGTAGAGTACCCTTGAGAGTTATCTTCCTAAAGGAGAAGAGAGCTTGAGAATTTATTTACCAACTTCCCATCTGTTCTTGTATAAGACTTTTTTTTTTTTTTTTTTTTTTTTTTTTAAGGTACTGGGGATTGAAGTCAGGAATGCTTAGCCACCAAGCTATGTTTCCAAACCTTTTGATTTTTGATTTTGAGACATGGTCTTGCTAAGTTGCTTAGGGCCTTGCTAAGTTGCTGAGGCTGGCTTTGAACTTGAATCTTCCTGCCTCAGCCTCCTGAGTCAGTGGGATTATAGGCATGTACTACCTTGCCCAGTCAGGCCTGTCTGATTTTCTGATGGTCTAGCATATTTTGAAGTATCTCCTAACAATACTCAAGGTAAGTAGTAGTCTTCCTATATTACATACAAGGAAACTGAGCACAAAAGATTTCTGTGACCATGGTGGCTATGGCCTGAGTCATCCTGCTCACTGCTCTGCCTGATCTGGCTTCTGCCTTCTATCTCCCTTCAACCCTGCTATGGGCTGTGTTTTATTTTCCTAAGTTCCTATGGTGAAGTTCCAATCTGTGGTATCTCAGAATGTAACTTTATTTGGCAATAAGGTCTTTAAAGAGATACTGGAGTTGAAATGGGCATTGGACCAGGCCCTCATTCAGTATGGATGGTTTATCTATTCTCCTCGTAAGATTAGGAAGAGGCACAGGTAGGTGCATCTGCAGGCACAGAGATTTGACCATGTGAGGGCAAAGCATCCAGGAGGTGGCCACATGTAAACCAAGAAAAGAGGCACCAAGACTGCTGGTTCCTTGATCTGGGACTTTCAGCCCCTTAAAACCTTGTGACAATAACTTTCTGACTTTGAAGACACACGGGCATGGGGTTTTCTTATAGCAGCCTGAGCTGACTAATACAGTCCCTGGTGACGGTTGGGAGGCTTTCTCAGAGTGAATGTCTGCCCACGTGGAGGAGGACAGCTCTTGTGCTCACTGTGATCACTTCTGGGAACCTTCAGGGCAGGTTTGTTTGGAACATAACCAACCAATGATTATGGGCGCTGTGATCTGAGCATGGCCAGTGCTGGATATGGAAGGAGGCTTGGGCATGTTGGCAAAGGTCAGTGTCATGGGAATGGAAATAATCACATGATAAGGGAGAGTCACAAGAGAAAGAGGGACAGCTCTAATGATCAGCCATGAGAGCCATCCTGAGGAGGAAGGGAAGGGATCCCTCAGTTCTCCAACCACACAGCCAGCCAGGATAGGAATCCAGATGATGTGTTCTTGCTACTAATGCAAATGCCCAAAACACTTCAACTGTGCAGCTGGCTTACAGCACCCCTCTGAAGGCCTTTCCCCTTCCTCATCAGTGTCTGTCCCCTTCACGTGGCTCCTGTGCCATTTATGCTGAGAAGCTGTCCCCAAACAGCCTAACAGGAGCACTTTCTGATTTCTGTGAACTTCTAGAGCAGCCCTGTCCCATGTAATGTTGCGTGATGATGGAAATACATCTGTGCTCTGTAACACTGCAGCGTTAGCCACATGAAGTCATGGAGTCCCTGAAATGAACATTGTGAGACTAAGGAACAGAATTTTCCATTTTTTTAAAATGTAAGTAGCCACAGGTGTCTAAAAACTTTGGCAACACAGATCTAGGTTGATTACTGTGGCATTGCTGGCCTCACCCCACCCTGCCTTGCATGATGGGGATTTCTGTATGTACCTCAATTCTCCAACCACACGGCCAGCCAGACGAGAGCAGGGGTGCTCAAGTAAGTTAGTACTCCCACCGCATCCGTGCCCGACATACCACAATGCTTATAAAATGTTAGTGGGCATATTATGACGACAAATTCATCTTGGATCTTTGAGATAGAAAATAATTTGCCAGTCTTGTAACCCCAAAGAAAAAGTTTTCAATGACTTTCATGAGTTCCATTGGATGCTGGGTCTCTGCTCTAGTGTCCAAGGAGCAAGGGGTAACTAAAATATAACTTGGGCTTCTCAGGGTTCAGGGAGAAGGCAGAGAAATGGAGTTAGGTTCGCCTCTCAGATCTGCAAATGACATTTAGATAAACCTAAGGTCAGTTTTAGGTTATTTATGATTTTATTCCTCGTATTTTTCCCCCCTCAGGTTCCCATAGAGTCAATTTTCTTTTGCACAGAGAGGATAAATGCGGAACTCTGATTGGGCTGGAGATCATCAGGATTCCTTAAAAAAAAAAAATGTAGTGAGCAAATTATGATCTTTGAGAAACAATCCATAACTGGGGGTAGGGATAAAAGAGGATTGAGGTGAATGGATAAAGAAAATGTGGTATATACATACAATGGAATACTATTCAGCATTAAAAGAGAATAAAATCATGGCATTTGCAGGTAAATGGATGGAGTTGGAGAATATAATGCTAAGTGAAGTTAGCCAATCCCAGAAAACCAAATGCCAAATGTTTTCTCTGATATAAAGATGCTAATTTATAATGGGGTTGGTGGGATCATGGGAGGGTCAGAGGTACTCTAGATAGAGCAAAGGGGAGGGAGGAGAAGGGAGGGGGGCTGGGGGTAGAAACAGTGGCAGAATGAGATGGACCTCATGACCCTAAGTAATGTATGAAGACACAAATGGTGTGACTCTACTTTGTGTACAACCAGAGATATGAAAAATGGTGCTCTATATGTATAATATGAATTGTAATGCAGTCTGCTGTCATACATGACAAATTAGAATAAAAAGAAAAGAGAGGATTGAGGGGGGATCACTCAGGGCAGAAACTTTGAAAACCTTCATTTGTTTCCTGTAACTGTGACATTAGTTGATTTACTATTTCAGAGAGCCTTTCACTTTGTGGGCAACCTTTGAAATACGAAGGCCATGACTATTGAGGTTTACTGGAGTCTCCTTCCTGCCGTCCTACCACCCACCCCCACCCTGGGGATTTTGCAACAGTAGGTGCTCAAAAAAATGTCCAGGCGCAGTGGCGCACACCTGTAATCCCAGTGGCTCGGGAGGCTGAGACAGGAGGATCGCAAGTTCAGAGCCTGCCTCAGGAAAGGCGAGTTGCTAGGCAACTCAGTGAGACCCTATCTCTAAATTAAAAAAAAAAAAAAAAAAAAAAAAAATATTGGGCTGGGGATGTGGCTCAGTGGTCAAGTGCCCTTGAGTTCAATCCATGGTAACCCCTCCCACCGCCCCCCGCCAAAAAAAAAAATCCTCTTCATACTCTAGAAAAGAATGAGAAAAAGAGAATGCTGAGGAATCTTTCCACCCTGGGTCAGTTCTCTACTCCCTTTGGTCTAATGCACAGTAACTCTTAGGAAAAACAGTGGCTCTGGGGAGTTAGAGGAGATCAGCGTCAGCAAGTCAGTTTCTACCAGGGAGCATGTTACTGTTGGCTGTAGGACACCTCAGGCCAGCTAAGCTAACCCTGTTGGAATGTGAAACTGAGTGGAGCCAACACCTTGTAACCATGGAAGGAAAGTATGGGGCTTTGCCAGCACTCATCAGCGAGTAGGGACCCTGGAAAGAATGAAGTAACAAAAACATCACTGCCGAAAGCTGAAAGCAACCTGGGAATCCAGTGACATGTTGACAAATGTCACTCCTCCCTGCTTTCCTCAAATCAGAATCAAGCAGTTGAAGCACAAGCAATTTCTAAATAGGGTTCCCGTGGTCCCAGATGGGGCTCCTCCTTGCCTTATCAACAGCTGCTGAAAGGCTCCAGGTGGATCACGTCCAGGAAAAAAAGAAATCCTGAAATATCCAGGGAAGAGCCTTCAGAGAAGCTTTTCCCTCCAGCTATAAGCTTCTGGAAAAAATACTCACATTTCTTTCTTTTTTTTTCTTTCTAAGCTTGTAAAGCTTGGAATCTTTTTTAAAAAATATTTTCATTTTTTAATGAAGATTATAGCTGATTTCCTAAAAGAAAAAAAAAAAACTGGAAATGATAAGGTTAAGTACTAGTTACAGGAGGCAGGATTTTCCAGAAAAATATCAGAACTGATAAAAAAAAATACCAAAAAAGTTATTAGGAAGGTCATATAGGTTGAGACCTAGTCTCTTCTTCAGAACAAATATATTTTTTTAAACAGTGAAATCGCAGAACTGGAATTTTCGTTTTTGTTCTGGTTCTAAAATGAAGCCAAGGGCAACTCTACCCCAGGCCAATCTGCCAAGATTACTTTATTTTAAAGGCAAAGATGAGGCCAAATTCACCACTAGCATCTCATTCTCCACCCTGAATCACATATATTCAAGTGGCTTCATATGGTTTTATTTTTAACCCATGAACAAATAATTAGAGTTGGACAAAATTGGCTTTGTGTCTTGGGTTTTACCCAGTTTGGGGGTTGAGTTTTGTGCTTTAACTTTTAGTGGTGTCTTCCACCAATTTTGGAAAAAATTGTGACCTTTTTCTCTTTAAAATTTCTTCTTTTTTTCTGGAAATCCAAATATGTACATTCATATGTTTTGATATGTCTCTGCCTTTTTCTGCATTTTCTGTCCTCTAATCTCTTTGTGCCTTAGCCTGAATACTTTCACATGACCTGTCTTAGAGTTCACTAAGTCACTCTTTAGCTGAGTCTATCTGCTATTAAACTTGTTTATGAGATCTTCATTTTAGTTAATATATTTTCCAGTTCTAGAAATTCTACTTGATTCTTTTTGTTTGTTCATTTATTTTTTTCTTCTTTGTTGTTCTGGGGATCAAATCTAGGATTTTTGAATGCTAGGGAAGTACTCTATTCTTTAGTTACATCCCATCCCTCGTCTTTAAAATCAAGTTCAGTTTTCTGATTAAATTCTCCATCTTAGGCTGGGAATGTGGCTCAAGCGGTAACGTGCTCACTGGGTTCTATCCTCAGTACCACATAAAAATAAAAATAAAGATATTGTGTCCGCTGAAAACTGAAAAAATAAATATTAAAAAATTCTCTCTCTCTCTTTAAAAAAAATCTTTAAAAATAAATTCTCCATCTTACCAAGTATTTCTTAATTATATGAACCCATTTTAAAAGAAAGTCCAATATCTGTGCCACCTGTGGGTCTGTTCTATTTATTTTTCTTGGTCCTATTTCTTAGTACATCTGGTAAGTTTTGACAGAATAAGCTACATTGTATATAAAAAATTTCAAAGGCCCTGAAAGATGTTACCGTCCTTAAGAAAACACCCTTACTAAAGGGTAAATGTAGATATTGGGAGTGGAGTGGAGCTTACCTCAGTCTAATCAAGGGCTCAGCTCTAGAGAGAATGCTTTATCTTTCCCAGGCTGAGTCTACCTGAGGTCCACCTACTCAGGGAATTGCTCCCTGGGAATCTCAGGGGAGAACTGCAATGTTTACTGGAGCATCACCTTCTGAAATGCAATTTTTGTCTTTTTGATATTGTAAGGTTCAGAATACATCACTCTAATCTTTAGCAGCTATTCCTTTTCCTGTCTTCTTCACCTCTTTTCTTATCCAGCTAAGCATGAGAAGATTAACCATTAACCCAAGAGGAAAAGAGTTTGGGGCTTTCCTTTCAAAGAGGGCTTGGTCCCTCCTCAAATATTAGATATTTTGCCAAATTTCTGATGCCTTCAAATCAATTTATTTAAATTACATATATATTTCTAGCTGTTCTTGCTGAGAGCATCGATCTGCTAAAAGTTACTTCATAAGACCCAAAAGAAGAAGTGTTAAGGAATCGTGCCTTTTGCAAAGGCAAAATCCCAACAATAGAAAGTGATTAAAAAACCACTAGGGAAAATTAATGCCAGGAACCGTATTTGTATTGGGATTTTAAAATGAGATAATATCCCTATCCTGGGGTATTCACATTCTATTAAAGCTTTCTAAGGTACATTTAACTTCATTCCATTCTTTTTTCTCTTCTTTGTTCATTTTTAATATTTAGTTCAGGATCTCAGATAAACCTGTGCTGAAAGATTTAGCCAAATATTGAGATATTCCTTCTCTGAATCTCATGCTGCTTATTATTAGCATCTCACCAAGCAACACGTCACAATGCTTGAACAGTTTAGTGAGCTGTTCCTGACTCCCATCCCCTGCCTCACCAGACTGTGGGTTCCTTGAAGAGTTAGGTTTGTTACTTATGCTGTAACCTCCAAGGCACCTGATATATATTCTTGGTGGATTTTTTTTCATTATGATCACTCTTATACCCCACTTCTTATGTGTGGAAAAGAGTACAGAACAGAAAGGGATCCTGTCTACAGAAAGGGAATAATTGATGGGACTGTGTCTTTGGGAGTTAGTTTTTTTGTTTGTTTGTTTATACAAAGTCATAGTTTTTCTTTTTCCATATCATAATACTAATGGGTAACATTTATTTAAATGCACATTTATTAAGTGTGCTTTATATTATTCTAAGCTCATTGCATAAAGTCCTTAGAATAATCCTAAGAGGTAGGTTTTACTATTAACCATTTTTCAAGTAAGGAAATAGAGGCTTGGAGGGTTAAACTTCCAAAAATCCACCATAAGGCTTGCTTCTTTGGAAACATTAGCAAGACCCTACTTCAGTGCATTTTTGGTGGTGGGTCTTAGCCAGAGGTGGGTAGTTAGTAAGAGACTTGCTGGTTGTATGCAACAGTGTATGACTGGAAGAAAAATGTTGGATTTCCTCCCTGTTCCATTTAACATTTTATTATTTTTTAATAGCTTTTTTATTTGTTTTAATTAGTTATACATGGTAGTAGAATGAATTTATGAACTTTGATATATCATTCATAGAAGAGATATAATTTCTCACTTTTATGAGTGTACATATTGCAGAATCATATTGGTCATGCAGTCACATATATACATATAGTAATAATGTCTGTTTTGTTCTACTATCTTTCCTATCCCCATGTCCCCTCCCTTCCCCTCCCATCACTTCTTTCTGCCTAATCTAAGGTGATATTATTCTTCTCTAGTGCCCCTGCCTTATTGTGAATTAGCATCCGTATATTAGAGAAAACATTTGGCCGTTGGTCTTCTGGGATTGGCTCATTTCACTTAGCACGATATTCTCCAACTCCATCCGTTTACTGGCAAATGCCATAATTTCATTCTTCTTTAAAGCTGAGTAATATTCCATTGAATATATATACCACATTTTCTTTATCCATTCATCTATTGAAGGACACCTAGGTTGGTTCCATAGTTTGGCTATTGTGAATTGAGCTGCTAACATTTTTATTCTTCAAAGTTTTAGTTTATTTTACTCTATCAACCAAGACTGAGTTCAGTCACAGTAGCTATGGTGGCTTTACTTGGATCCATCTTTTTCTGAGAGGAAGACGTTCAGAGGTAGGTCATTTAGGATTCATATGGTGACTCCTTGATGCCCCAAGGGATTCAGGCTCTTTCTACCTTTCTATTCTCTTAATTAAATGTGTAACTTTCATTTGCATTTTTCCATGTTGGCTGCTATCTCCTCAGCATTGTGTTTACACTTTAGGCAAAAAGAAGAAGAAAAGTGAAGATAAGAGTGAAGTCATCAATCAGTGCCATCTAAACAGTGGCCTTGCAGCCCCTAGCTGCAAGGGAGTCTGGGAGATGAAATATTTTAAAAGGGTACATTGCTGTACTGAAGAAAATTAAGATACTTTCAGTAAGAATTAAGGAAAGAACAGAAATCCAAGATATTTGCCACAGTTACTAAAGTTTTCACCAAAGTCAAAGGTAAAAAAGTTATCAAAGACCAGCAAACCCAGTATAGTTCTTAGTGAAGCATCATAGTGATACATGGAGTAAGAATAAGAAACCTGTGTCCTTCTGGCTCAGATTGATATATCTACCTATTTGTAAATGGTCTTGTGCTGCAAAGATATACATACACCACCCAGGGTGGTATAGTGAAAAAAGAATCTTGAATTTGGAAGAAGATCAGAACCATTATCCTGCTTTTGCCATATATAACCTACATGACCTTGGTCAAGATTAATATCTTCACAATTATTAATATATTATTAATTGTGAAGATTAATATCTTCACAATTCTCATTAGTAAAATGGGTAGAAATGCACATGTCTTATCCACTTCAGAGAAATGGGAATACCAAAACAATGAATATGGAAATGCTTTGAAATTTAGTTACTTATGAATTTTAAGGATTTGCTATGCCATGTTTAAAAACCAAAAATGGAGAAATATAAATGGAAACCCACTTAATTTTAATTTTTTTGGGGGGGGGGCGGGTACTAGTGATTGAACTCAGGGGCAGTTGACCACTGAGCCACATCTCCATCCCTATATTTTATTTGTATTTTGTTTAAAGTCAGGGTCTTACTGAGTTGCTTAGTCCCTCGGTTTTGCTAACGCTGACTTTGAACTCTCAATCCTCCTGCTTCAGCCTCCCAAGCTGCTGGGATTACAGGCATATGCCTGGTGGAAACCCAATTATTGCAATACACTTTCCTTTTTATAGGTTATCTTAAATTACACGTAAATAGAAGTATATAAAATTTACAAATATAAATAAAATATATATAAATGTCGACAATTTTATAACAGTAGAATGTATACACACATGCGTGAATTTGTATGTAGTTGTTTTAATGAAATTTTATGATATCGCTCATGAAAATCAAATGGAGATCAATAGAAGAGAAGAAAGGAACTAGGGATGGAGGAGGAAGGAAGAGAAAGGGGGAAGTGTTGGGAAATGAAATTGGGCGAATTACACTGTCGTGTGTGTGCATGTACAAATATGTAACAACACATCCCAACATTATGTACAAGTGTAATATACCCATAAAAATAAATAAATAAAATATTTTATTATATCTTTGTAATGGAACTTGGTAGAATCTACAGTGTTCCACTGTAGGACTTAAGCTTCTGGAACACACCAAGTTGCCTAATCCACTTCCCATGAGGGCGGGGGGAGGGGAAGGAGAAAGAGGCCTTGGAATTATCACTGTATCTCAGCATTAAAACTGTCATCTCTCCCATTAGAAATATGGCCAGCAGGCTGTGTTTTCCAAGATATATGCCAGCAATATTTCAAAATATGATTAACAGTGCCAATAGCTTGTAAAGTTGGGCACATCTTTTCTTGTTTTGTCTTAGTGATACCGTCTATCTTTGTGAAAGCTGATACATTAAATAGCTTTTTAAAAGCCTTATTGTGGCCTTTCTTTCCCCTTGGTATAGTAGTGTAACTTTTATCGATAATAATGGGAGTTATGTTGGAGCATACAGGGTGGTTATGTGGCTTGTGTAGTTAATGGTGATGGACCAGCCTTTAACACACAGCCTGGAGTTCAGGAGCCTGTCTCAATTATTTAAACTCTCAGGGGGACTGGGAATGTGTCTGGTTACGGATCTTTTAGCTAGACTCCAAACCTGGAGCTTTTCTGCCATTTTTAATCTGGCAGAAATGAGTGCATGGATACATAAATTAAATGAGATGGAGCGAAAACAAATTTCACCCAAATCCAAAATCGGGGAAACTTTTCCCCAAAAGATTTGCCTTAGCTTCAGCCTAAATTTTAGTGAAAGAGCATATTAAAAGTGATAACCTTATCAAGGTTACATAAAAGTTGCAACCAGTTAACGGTCGTATAAGCTAGCCCTTAATATGTAAGAAGAAATTTTCTAATCAAGAGTCCACTCATTTTCACAAAAAAACACATTTTTGAGTTGGTGAAGGGTTGTGAAATGGATTCATTTTATAGATGAAGAAAACAAGGTCTCCTGGGGTTAAATGAATTACCTGAAGTCATGCAAGTAATTCTAATCTCTGACCATGGACACGGAAAACATCATGATAATTTGGAACTTAAATGAACAATATATATGCATGCTTGGAACAGAATGAGCATTCAGTTAATACTTTTAAAATCAATGCAATAATGGGGTTTTAGAAGTACAAAGTATAGAATTAAACTAATATAAAACGATTTTTGCTAGATGTTGTGGCTCATGCCTATAATTCTAGTGACTCAAGGCAAGAGGATCACAAGTTCAAAGCCAGCCTCAGCAACGTAGAGAGGCCTTAAGTAACTTAGTGAGACCTTGTCTCAAAATAAAAAATAAAAAGGTCTGGGGATGTGGCTTAGTGATGAAGCACTCCTGGGTTCAATCCCTGGTACCAAACATAAATAAATATCAAATATTTTTCCTGTTTTGCTGAAAAGTACTAGAAAAAGTCAAACTGCTAGAGTCACTACTACTAGTCGAACTACTAGGGGACTTAATAGGATGCTCAGCACTTATCAAAATCAGATTAAATATTTGTTGACTAAAGGATGTATGTAGAAAATTCATTGTATGTGCAATGAAATATCTCAAAAGAGCTAAATTATTTTCCCATTGATGACAACTTTTATTATTGTGAAGTCAAAACTTCATGAATATAAGAGGTTATGCATTTGATTATTCTATTTGGAGTAGATTTCCACTACATATTCTAAAATCATACCGTTTTTGAAGAGGAAAGATCGCTGCCTTCCATTACTCATACAGCTACCTTTATTTCCCCACCCCACAAATTATCTTTTACCCCAAATCTTAGTCCATTTGTGTTGCTATAACAAAATACCTATCATAGGTAATCAATAAATAACAAAAATTTATTTTCTTATGGCTCTGGGAGTCTGGGAAGTCCAAGGTGAGGGCCATGTAGACTTGGTATCTGGTCAGTGCATCTGCCTCCTAGATAGTGCCTGCTTGGGTCCTCATGTGGTTCCAGAGCCAGTTAGCTCCCTTGAGCCTCTTTGAGAAGGACACTAATTCCACCTGTGAGGGTTCTGCCTTCATGATCTGGCTGCACCCACGGAGGATTAAGTTTCAACATAATCAATTTGGGACAGACACAGACCACAAAACTCTATAGCTCCAGCCACTGCCCAAGCTGTCAAACATAGTTCCCAGGCTTGCTTTACCTTTTTAGCCACAAACCACCCAAACTTCCATGTCTCCTTAATGCTGGTCTTGAACCTTCAATTTCACTGTATCTGTGTTAGTATTTTTCCTTACCTGGTTTGCCTTTATTCAAGATTTCCAATGCTATTATTCTTTTCCTTTTAGGCCTCTTTGAGTACTCGAAGGCTTTTCTTCCTTCTGTCCCTATGTACTCCAAAGATTTATTTTTTTTATCTTTTTTTTTTTTTGTTAGCACTGGGGAATGAAACCCAGAACCTCTCACATGCTAGGAAAGTTATCTACTACTAAACTATGGCCATGGCCCTTTTAAAAACATTTTTTTGAGACAGGATTTTGCCAAGTTGCCTAGGCTGGTCTTGCACTTGCAATCCTCCTGCCTCCTCCTCCTGAGCAACTGGGATTACAAGTGTGCGCCCCCGCACCTACTGATAACTAGTTATTTTGATTATTTCTACGTGCACCATTGGTTATTCTGTTAGACTGTGAAGTTTGAGAGGGCAAAAACTCACACGTTCTTATCTATTTCTGGGTCCACAGCAAATTCACCCTGTACTGAAAACAGAGTGGGGGCTCATAAGTATTTGCTAAATGAATGAAGTAAAAGTGTCAAGCCTTCTTATGTCCCTGTCACCCAAGTCTCAATGCTGCTCCTGTCCTCTAAGTACTATGGCACGTCCAAGCAGAGCTGGCCAAAATGGACTCGGGAGACGTGTAGCAACTATCTCAAAGCCACACAGTTAGTTAGACGCAGCTCTTTCCCAAGTAGCTATACAGTGGAAAAACTAGTGAAGAAGCTTAGAGAAAATGGACCTGGTTGGGTAAAAGCCATGACAATAACCAAGCAATGTAAACCAAGCTCTCTCTCAAACAGCAGCAGAATAAAAAAAATCCCCTTCTGATGAGTCTGCATGTGGGACTGTGTCCTTCAGCCAACCTAAAGGAGGCCTGCTACACTCTGAGCTCTACACATTCTATGACGCCGTGTTCACGTTCCTCCTTTTCCTTTCCTCTTGCAACCAGAAATATATTTCTGTCCCCCAGATAATTTAGAAGGATCAGGTCTTTCTATTCAACGAAACACATCAGTGGCATTGTCTGCCACAAAGTCAAAAATCTCGGTCGTACAACTTCAGAGAAAAGCCTGGTAATGTTCCAAACAATCTCTAATTTAAGATTTTTTGTTTTTAATGTCTAGAAAATCCACTGGCAAAGGAGGTAGACAAGAAACTTTTCCCACCTATGCCTTGCATTTGTGAGCCTTTATGAATAACGATGTTGTGCTTTATGGTGAATTTTATCAGCAGGCTTCCCTAGTACAGTTAAAACTACTTTCTCATGCAAAGCCCTCTGTGAACTGTCATGATGGTTAATGGGAAATTCTGTATCAAATACTATTTAATTTTAAAGCATCTCTGTCTAATTTATTACCAACTACAAATTTCATTTTGCCAGGGCAAAAGACAATTTGTTTGTTTCATGTTGAAAATAGTTTTCCAAATAAATTCTGATGGTACACTTATCAAGCCCTCTTATCTTTCATTAAACTAATGCTTTCAAGCATAATTAAGAATGGGCTAGAAAGCTAAGTATATTGTAATGCTCTGATATTAAAGAAGACATATCAAAATGAATTTGCAATCATATCATGACATCCATCTCTAGTATGACTGCAATCGTATTATAACCATAATTAATTAGCTATGGTACGAATCACTAATAAATCTTTAGAAATTAAATGTCTAATTTTTCAAAACCATATGTCTTTGTAAATTGATTATTTAAGAATTTAGAGGCTTTTTAATTAGGAAGAAATTTATGCAATGCTGTATGTAATAATTAGGAATCAGCTTTTCTGCAATACTATTGAACATCAGCAAAAAAATTAAATCTTTGCAAAATAGTCTGGGTTAATTATAGTATTTCACTGTCAAATGACAACATATAGGTAAAACTTAGAGGTTAATGTGGCCTTTCCATTTCTTTAACTTCCACCTAGCCTTATGTTCTCAGTGCTAGAATCATTAACTGAATCCAAAAATCAATAGGGGGAGGGGGTGGGAATCTCCCCCGTGATTTATACCTCTAAGAAAGTTTTCATTTTATTCAATAGTTTCAGCAAACCTCATCAATCCAGGTTAAACATTTAACACTCCCCCTCCGCCCCATTCCCTAAGGATAAAGCATGGATATTTCTGAGCCTGACCATCGTTTTTTTGGCAAGTGATTATTTTGACATAAAACACAAAAGCTGCTTTGTCAGGAGGGTGGGAACCTCATTTGGGGTCAAACAAAGACATTGCTGAAGTGAGACCTCATTATGTGTGTGGTCAAAAGACCCAAAGAGATGACAAAGAGGACCTGATGGTAAGCCACTTTGCAGTCACAGAGCCTGGTGACAGTGGACTTCAAAGCCAAGGCCCTCTTGTGTCCAAGAGACTGGCAGGAGGTGGCCTGGGACATATCTTGTTTCTTTTCCCACTAGAGAAGTTCACAGAAGATACTAGAAATGAGAAGGGATACTATACAAATGAAAGGAAGGATGGCCCACACAATCCAGAAGCCAATTTCTCCTTTTTTTTTCTTACTTCATCTCCTCCATACTTCAGTTCCTGGAATGAAATCCAGTTCATACATTTTGCACCCATGGGTGCTACAGGAATAAGGCCAAACTGGGTGAAATTCAATTTTGCCCATCTAGGCACTTTCCCTTATGTGTTCCTTTTGAATTTATCTTCCTTAATAAAGAATGGGATCCCACATTCTTCTCAAACAGTGCCCCCTTTCTACCTAGGAAACAGAATTATTCTTCCTTGTTAGCTCCCAAAGTTAAGCCCCCTGTTGGATTTCCTCCTGTTGGGTTTCCTCTGTGTATCAGCACGCCATTTCGTCATCAGAAGTACAAGTCTATCAAACCACCTGAGTGTGTGACTCCAGGTGACTCTGGCTCCCAGATGCATTTGTACTCTGGCAGAACTGGTCTTTAATTGTTGCTCTTAGGAGAAAGGAAGAGCTACTGTGGTGCCTCTGTTCACTGCTCCAGGCCTATAACAAACTTGAGACGAAGCCACATTTATGGGGGAAAAATGGCTTACGCCTACAGAGTGAAATCTCAGGTTTTGACAGCTGCTGGTAAGTAAATGAGAATCATTTTATTCTGGGTACATGCAGCACCCAGCACATCCTGAACAATGAGAAGGAGTTGGTGGCCCTGAAGGCGGTGATACCCCAGATTGACTCAGAAGAGTCCCTGAGGAGGAAAACTACAGAAAAAGTGGTCAAACAATCACCCCCTTATTGAAGCATGGCTCCTCGCAATCCTAAGTACAAGGCACAGCTCCTCAAAGGGAACCTCAGAAAATGGCAGATTCTCTGATTCTCGATTCAACAGATAAATATTGCACAAGGAGTCCGAGAAAGCCCTATGACCCCTGTCTGAATCCAGGATTCCTCATCCTCTGTTGCACGCATAGGTCTGTCTAAGGGCCTCCCAGTGGGCTTCCAGCCTCCAGCCTCCATCCTACATCCAGGGGAGAAACAAAGTCTTCTAAAAGGCTTCTAGTCCCCTTTTAAAAATCACTCAATAACTCCCATCTACCCACTTTTTGAAACCTTACACAGTCCTTGTTGAACTTCCCAACCTTATTTTTACTGTGATATCTGCCACAACCTCTAGGCTTTTGAGGGGCTTTGCTCTCTTCCCGTTTCCCATTCTACTCTTCTGGCCAAACTTCAGGTTTTGTTTTATTTTTTCCTTTCCCCAAAAGGCCTTCTTTGAGTTCCTGGGGTGATGGTGGTTGAGGGGGGGGTCAGGTGGTCCCACCCTGTGCTCCACCACCCTTCTCTGGCTGCAGTGTTCTTTTTTTATGGTCTCTGGATTTTTCAAGGTTGCAAAGAACAGAAATCCAACTTGCATCGACTTAGGTTAAAATGGAATTTATTGGGTACTGGGTTAGCTCACAAGATTGGACTAGATTCTAAACAAACTGAGAAAAGCAGAAACTAGAGCCTCTTCCAAATCCCCAGATTCTTCCTTAGGGACCTGAACACTGGTGTTGGTGTGTCAGAAGTCTGATTGCTCCTGTTTGGGTCACATGTTTGATCTAGACCAAGAACTGTGGCCCTGATTTAGGGATGATATAAGAAAATGACAGGTCGCACAAAGACCACTTTTCAAGTCTTGTATAGAAGGTGGATGGAAGAAAATAGCAGGGTAGGATGCGACTGGTTTGTAGATCATGTATTGCCATAAAACTGGCAACCATAACATCTCAGTGGCAAACATCAATCCGCGGTTATGATTTATTTTTTTACGTGAGTGCAGGAAGTTGACCAATAAAGTCTGGTGGTCTGCTTTCATCCACAGGTATGGCTGAGCCAGGCTTCTTGCAGTGAGTGAAAAACTGAGGCCTATTCCATAAAGGCTCATTCTTGGGCCCAGATTGAAAGGGAAGCTCTTTTTCAGAAAGCAACAGAGATGCTAGAGAGGAAGTGAAAGCCCAAGAAGAATCTTAAGGACCGGGCTGACAGTGGTGCCCTAAATTCTCTATTGTTCTTTTATGTGGCTGAGCAGGTAGTCAAGGGGTGGGTGAGGATGCTGTGTCTCTAGTAGAAACCATTGCAAAGGTGATGGTTTCTCAGGATTCTAAGTGGAAGGCACAGCTCCTCTCAAAGGGGGCCTATGAAAATGGCTTTAATTCTCTAATTTTCAGTTCAACAGAAGGGGTGCGGGTACAGGAGGGCGTGTGTTATAGGGAAATAAGGGGCTGGCATATGATTTCTGTGTGGCAAACTGAGAGGAAGAAGGTTTCTGGTGTTTGTGGTTTGTTAGGTTGAATGCCCAAAGTGATGCAGGTAGAGGTTGGCAGAACCCAATTTGGACACAGGAAGCTAATCTGCACCTTTTCATTATCCGGGTCTTGCCTAGTGACAAACATTTAGCATGGGTGCTCCCTAAATGTGAGCTGAATAAATGAGAAAATGTACGATTCTTTCTGCAGAAATTTGACAAATGGAGAAGTCAGGAAAAATCACTTCAAAGGGAATAGTCTGAATCTGTTATCACAAGAGAGAGGGCACATCTTAGAAATGCCCAACAGATGTTCACTTAGAATATTAGGTACACAGAATGCAGGGCAAGCTACAAGGCTAAAACCATACATAAATAGAGGATGAGTGTGAAGTATGGTGTTTATATTTTATTTTTCTGCAAGTATTTTTTAGGGCTTAGTTAGTCAGTTTCCAATCACTATAACAAAATAACTGAGACAATGAAGTTAAGAGAAAAATTTTATTTTGGCTCATTGTTTTGGAGGTTTCAGTTCATGATTAATGGGCCTCATTGCTTTGGGCCTGTGAAGAGGCAGCACATCAGGATGGAAACCCATGATGGAGCAAAACTGTTTGCCTCGTGGCTGGGGAGTAAAAAGAAAGAAGAATAAGGGGCCAGGGTCTCATTACCCTCTTTAGAAATATGCCCCCAGTGACCTGAAGACTTCCAACTGGGTCCCACTTTTTAAAGGTTCCACAATCTCTCAATATTACTGGGACTAAATATTTACTGCATGGATATTTGAGGAATATTCCAGATTTAAACTATAATGAGGACCATAGGAAACTATTCAATGTGTGACCCCATAGAAAAGAGCTTGGGATGCATTTGTAGCAAAACACTTTGTAGATGCTATGCAGTATAATTTGAAACCTATGCGCCTGCACAATTTTTTTTTTTTAAATAACAACCTGCTAATGGAAGAAAAAAATGCACGTAATTGGGTAAACAACTTATTTCTTGTCCTCTTTTATACTTTCTGAATGAACAGAATTTGGCTAGCTGGTCTTCTATCCTTAAAAGCATAAAAAGGCTAGACTGTCTGAAATTGTTCTTTTCTGCAGAGTACGTAGACAGGCGAAATAAACCGCAACTCACTAGTGCCAAATATATCACACATCAGCCCACCTCCTGCCACTGCGAGCTCCTAGCAGAGAAAAGAATGTTCTCAAGTGAGGAGGGAATGTCAGCTTTATTCTAGAGAAAGGGGAGCCAGTCCTATGTGTGGGTGCAATTCCACAGCTAGGGTTCTGATGCTCTAAGGAAAGAGTGAGCTGAGGATTGGTCCCTGCCCTGATTTCTAACACCCAGGCATCAAACCACTATGTGTGACCATTACCATCTATCTCTTTTCATTTTTAAAGACCCAAGTTGAGAGTTCAGTTTATAATCCTTAACATAAGGCCTCTTCCCAACACAAAGGGCACATCTTTTGTTGTTAGTTTATATAACAGTTCTTATTCCACCCTTGCTGGCTAATAGGAAAGAACAACAATAAATAAAGCTTGCTCTGTGTGTCCGCATGTGAGAGACAGAGACAGACAGACAGTGAGTGTGTGTGCACACATGAGCGTATGCCACTGGATTGACCTCTCAGGTAACAGACAACTGAGCAGCCACCATGCACTGGTGAGAGGTTCTGCGGGGGGCCCTGGAACCCCAGATCATTCTAAACAGACAAACTAGATATTAGGGGAGAAATGGATTCTATTGTTTAATCATTTCAAGAGGTTAAGTGGGCAGAAGTTAAATTTTGGTTTTAGTGGGGGCTTGTGATGTTCCCACTGCTGCTCACCTCAGGTCCAGGGAAGAAAAAGGAGTAGGAAAGGAGTGGGGTATCTCATAATCCCTTTGGAAGACACTCCTGATGACCTGAAGATCTCCCAGGAGGTCCCACCTCTTAAAATCCCTGTCAACTCCCAGTAGCACCCCTCTGGGGAGGAAGCCTTTAACACATGAGCCTATGGGGGACATTTACGATCCAAGCTCTAGCAAGTGACTTGCCCTAAATACTAACAATATCAGGAGATTCCAAAGGGGCCAACCCGCACAGGTTGTTGTATAATTACTAGGTTACCTGGTCCTCTTGAGAGGGGAAAGGCACAAATATTTAAGTATGTTTAATGATCTAGTCTTGCTTGCTCATTCCTACGAGAATGAAACACATGTCCTTGTGTGCGTGTGCCTATGTTTGCACATGTTTGTGTGCATATGTGTGTGTGGGGGGGATACTGGGGATTGAACCCAGAGGTGTTTTACCACTGACCTACATCTCCAGCCCTTTTTATTTTGAGACATGGTCTTGTTAAGTTGCCCAGGCTGTCCCTGAACTTGCAATCTTCCTGCCTCAGCCTCCCAAGTTGCTGGGATTACAGGCGTATGCCCCCCCCCCCCCACGCCAGCCATGTCCTTGTTTTGATCTGTCCTCACCTATTACATCATTTTGGAGTCCTACTCTTTGGAAGCGAAAAATGAGCAACTCACCACCGTGGGCAAAAGGAAGAGATTATTCTAACATTTCTCAGTCAGAATGTTATCACCTGGTCCCCATAGCTTATTCCTGTGGAATTGTGACACAGACCACACAAAACCTTACCAAAACCTGTTGGTGGCAGTGATGGGGCCCTGAGATGGATACAGTGATATTCTGCATTCTCTAAGTACCTTAAGAGTAGAGAGGGTGTCTACCACGTGGCTCTCAAGCTTTAGCAACATCAGAACCAGCTAAAGTTTGTGAAAACTTAAATATCCCAGCCCCATCCACTAATTCAACCCACTAGGAGTGGAGTTAGGGACGGGGCCTTAGAATGAGTATCTCTAACAGTTTCCTAGATGATGCTGATTCAGGAACGAAACTGAGAAGCACTGCTTTAGGGCCTTCTCGGTCTTGATCCCAGTTGGACATGTGCAAGGGGAAGGGCTTTCTCAGAAGGTCTGTTTCCTCAAGTTCAATACCAACTTGAGCAAGTCAAGCAAATGATGCACTAACTGTACATCAACAAACAGTCTTAAGAGTTGGTTAATATTTACTATATAGAGACCATACGATAGTCCAGGCACTGATCTAAGTACTGAAGTATTTTAACCCATTTAATCCTCACAAAAGTTGGATAAGAGAGGCATTATATTCTCATCTCTATTATCATTGGCCTAGATGTTCCTGAGGTCCCACAGTTCAGGGTGCATGGGAGTTGGTGTCTGAGCACAGGTCCTCTGCTCAGCAGAGGACACAGCCACTGTAATATACTGCCTCTCCCTCCAAACCCCTTTTCTTTATCAACATTATCCTCACCTTGGGCAAGTGACCATGCTCCTGTAAATGGGACACTTCTTGGGAGCCTTTCTTACATGTGATATGAACAATCTCAAGGCTGTTAGACAATAGGCTTGGTCAAGTTTATTTTTAATACCTACCAACCATAACAGAACAGCTTCTCATTCGCCTATACCCTGTCACTCCTGGAGTACTCTAGACTCAAAAATCATTATTTTTACAAGGGATGTATAAACACTTAATAAGAAAAACGGAAACCGAATGAAGGAAGAGAAATAATAAACAGGAAATGGAAAATAATAAAGCAATAGGAAGGAGGGTAAAAATAACCAGATGGAAAGGTCAAGGTAAATAAAATGTAGGAAATACGGATTCTGTAGGAGGAAAAAAAATGTAAAAACTAAACATGTGTGATATAAAAGTCAAACTCTGGTAGAGGCACTTTGAAAATCAAAATCTCTAAACTCAATAAAGCTGATCAAGAAGAGAGAGAACACAGAGGAACAAAAGATGTCATTGATTGGATTTGAATTGCAGCTTTAATAATCATCATGTTAAGCTATCTCAAAATTCGCCCTCATCTAAGGGCACTGTGCAAGTTGAACATACAGGAAATGCCATCTGACTTTGTCCCAATGCCGGCCACTCAAGTCCTGCTTGCTTGTTTATTTTTTCTTGAGCAAAAGACGTTTCCACTAAAGGTTGGCATGTGGGATAAATCTCTTAGAGGAAAGAGGGAGAAATAATTCAATAGGAAGGAAGGATTCATTATGACAAGGGCTGGGTCAGGGAAATGGCCACAGAGCTACATTCCTGACAGCAAAGGCCTGCGAAAAATGAAGCCCGCGCAAAGGCTTGTGTGCTCTGCCCTGGGACTGAGCTGGGGTCGCTCTGGAGGCCAAGTCAGAGCCGGAGACTCTGAACATTCTGTTTTAGATTAAGAACTGGGTTCACTCAAGGGGTACAGAGTGAGTGGTTTCAGAGCAGGGAATATGCCCGAGAGTCCCAGCGTCTGCATCCCATGAGTTCTTGTCCCCTGCCACCTCCCTGGGAGGGGGTTGCTCCACTGACTGGGGTAAGAGATGGTGGGTGGGGAGGAGAGCAGCACGCACCTTTAATTTATTCTTTTCTCATTAGTTGTCAGATTCTTTTCTTTGTATTTCTAGTGTGATGGAATAGGACATTCTTGGATTTTTAAAGAGATAAGTTTGCAAAATTTATTACCTCCCCCCCCCCCCAAATAATGCCTATCCCGTCCAATGTTAATTTCCAGTTAATTACAAAGTACCTGTTTCTGCAGTCTTTTAGAACCTGTCTCTTGGAGATCCATCTTCCTCTTCCTATGGTCCCTTGATCCCAGAGGAGAGTTATCTGTGAGGCCATATTACTACATTTGTGGAATCAAATACACTGCTAAGTATAAGAGACACCATTAGTTCATGTGCCACTAAGAAAGAAAATCTCTGTTCACTAAACCAAGAGATACTTTCAGTTATGAGATAAAGCTCAATTTTTCAGAGATGCTTTAATGTTAAATAAACACTATCTTGAATCCATGAAACATGCCATCTCCTTTACCCAAATGTGAGCTTGAGAGAAGTGACAGTGGCTCAGTCCCTCACTTCTGACCCATCTCTAGGTAAATAGCCCTCTGTACTTCCCAAGTCAGCTTGCTAACAACTCAAAGGAAAGTGAAAAGGAATTCGCTTGGTTATGCATTTGTCTAGAGCATACACCCATTTTGTCCTTAAATTTTCCCAGGTGATTCAGGCACTGGGTGGGCTTTGAATTATTTTCCTGTTTTATCGCTGATTGCTCTGAGGCTTAGGGACCTGATCTGATGTACCCATGGTCACATGGCCAGCAAGAATAGAAATTAGGACCTGAAGCTAGGCCTCCCATTTAAAAAATGCTAAACTTTCCATGTTCAGGAAATTGTAGAAAAGAAAAAAAGAGCAGACTCCTCACTTCCCACTCTAGCTCCTGAGGAAAACCCTGCATCTGTTTTAGAAAGTAACAAATGTTTCCATGCCCCTGGATGCTCTGGCATGGGGTCCCTTATTTTATCTCTGTGGCAGCTACCTGTCAACATGTGGTGCTTGGAGCTGATGGTGGGGAGTTTGTACACACCAAGACTATCCAAACAGACCATTAAGTGGTAGTAAAGCAACACATGTGAACGACAGGTCAATAAATCCCCAACAACTTACGTTGCTGCAAGGAGCTGGCTGTTGCCCAGTGTTGGCGGGTTTACATAAAATCAATTTTACAAGCGATCTTAAATAATTAGGGAAGACACCATCATACAGAGGATATTTCACATTCACTTTAATAGCTTTGGCGTTTGTCTCATTGATCTCTTTTGTTTGATATTATGTGTTAGATTTTTTTCCCCTCCCTTCCTGTTCAGCTTCTATGACCTCTGAGAGCTTCTTTTTGAGATCCTGAAATACTACCTTGTGAGGAACCGAGAAACACACCCTTATGGGTATTTTACACATAAAAGACCTTGAAGTTGCCTATGAGCTGTGTCTTCATGCTCTATTTTATATGCATTTTCCTTTAATTGTCTAATCTCAAGCCCTGAAAGCATGTGGGGATAGATTAATCGGCGGAGGAGGCAGGGATCATACTAAGCACAAAGGGTGAAGGAAAAATAAAAATTATGTTGGATTTTATCATAGCAGAGAATAGTTAAACCAGCGGGTTTGCCTTTCAACCTCGTAGCTTTCTGGGTGATATGCATGTGTCCTTTATAAAGCTTCATAAAATAGACTTTTTATTCATATCAAACACCCATTGATGATAAATTGCATGGATACAGGATGAAGCCACTGGTAGGGGGCAGGGGACAGTTTCCTTTAGGGACTCCTATGCCAGTGATTCACCAGCCAGAAGTATCGTACCACTTTAGCTGTCCCATCAAGTGGAAGGGAGCCACTCTGGCTTGTGACTCTGGTGCTATAAATCCACATTTACCATGGGACGCTGCGGGTTCCATCTGTTCCCTAAAGTACCCACTATAAACTAAGTCTCTGCAAGCCATCTGCAAAGTGCCCTTGTGCATGCATACTGGAGTCTTGCTAATGCAACATGGTGATTTTGCAACTTCAAATAAGGTTCATTTTAATTGTCATTGTTAAGATCAAATGCTTTGCAGCTGTCTCTCTTCTGCTTCTGCGGGTGAACAAACATAACTTTGATGGTTAATGTGATCAACTCCTGTGTTCTATTTTTTCCATCTAAATTGCCACAATTCAGGGTCCATGTCTAGTAGATGCTTAACAAATATTTTTTGAATTAAAAAAATATTTTTGATTAGGGAAAAGTGGTGGGTAGCAATGTGGGATAAATCTAAGATGCTCAGATTAAAAAAAAAATGGATTCTGGCTATTGCTGGGCTACTGTTGTGCCGTGTCATCTTGGCTATATGACTGAGCCTTAGGGGCCTTGTTTTGCCCATCTGGATAAAGGGTATAAGTGACCAAAGGTCTCTGCTGACTCCAAAATTTGGGCTCTAAATTTTAACTATATTCTTTAGTAACTCTGACCTTTTTTTGAATTTTCTTATTTGGGGACCATGACACAATTTAGAAATTGCATCTCTTCCCCTTTTCTCTAATAACTTAAACTTTTACGTAAGCCAGCCCAGAGATTTTCCAGTTATCACTAATTATCTATTTTCAATGAAACTTCTTACTCTAAAAGATGACTTCGTTTACTTTGGTTGGTAATTTTTATCTGCTGAAGACAACCTATTTTCCGCTACCGTCTTTTAAAAATATAAAAGCAATTTATATAAAGAGCTCTGTGGTGCACACAGTGCTACACCTGGTGTGTAAGAACGCTGTGAGGACCATCTATGTGACCCCTGGATGTGTTTATTTGCTGTACAATTCTCCTTCTGCCTGCCTTGTAAAGCATAAAAGCAACACATAGCTCTGTTTTGTTGAATTCTCTTTTCAGTATGGTTGGTATTTAGTCCAACAAGAAAAGCAAAGAAGGATTAGACAAAGTCCAGGAGTTACCTGTTCTTTTACTGTTGATAAGTTCAATTGCATGGGGCATGTCTGAGTGGAATCTGTCACTAACACAATGTACTATTTGTCCAAACATCTGTAGGTCACATTATTTTTCTACAAGCCAGCGAGAGAAAAAGCAAAACCAAGACAGGTTATTAATCACTTACTCAGTATTTCTCAGCACGCACACACACACACACGTACACACACGTACACATGCACACGATGAATATAACAGATTGTAAAAAGAAATACAGGCCATTTTTTCATTACTGTGAAATGAGACTCTCAGATTCCACCAAGCCCATAGCATCCTGGGTAGGCTCTGGGACCATGAGGGGTTAGAAATGGGACCAGTTCCTAACTGGGGACACCCTGGTAGTTCTCATTTCCTTCAGAGGGAAATGGAAATTCAGATTTGCACGTCTTTTCTATTTGTGTTGGAATTGCTTCCACTGGGGATACAGGAAACTGAAATGGATGGAAGGAGCCAAGCCAACTTTAGGAACAGCCTGATACCTTTAGAAACAGGTAGACCAGGGGAGAAAAGTTCAAGCGTCCATTAATGCCAACTGAAAAGACATAGTGTGGCTTCCTGGCTATTCACAGCTGTCACGGTGATAGGGAGTTTTATAGGTAGGTGCACTTTTACACATCTGCCAGCAAAAGTCTGTTTCTAAAAAAAAAACAAACAAAAAAAACCCTGTAGTACTCAGGAACAGCGGGTATACTGTTGACCCTCCCAGGAGGACTTTGGGTTCATAGAACAAGGAGTGGAATATAGGGTGATATAAAATGGGGTTGTATCTGGAGCCCTAAAACCCTGGTAATTACTCAGAGACAGAAATTTTCTCCTTCAGTATACTCCATGATAACAAAAAGATAGCATTTTGAGACCAATTAGAATTGTGTCCAATTGGACTACATGCATCCCACCAACATTGATGGAGTCCCTATTGTGTGTTCTGCAGTAAGGCAGGTTTCTGGGTATTTGATAATGAATTTCTGAGGAGAGACGGAACGGAATGAGACTTAGCAAAGTGGACGGAGCTAAATATCATTTTATGGGGCCAATTCTATATAAGTAAATAATAGCTTGACTTGGAAGTTTTCTTAATAAACAGTTCAATACAACTTTAAGCCCTGCAAGAAAAGAATACACTAAGAGCTAACATTTACCGAGCACTCCCTGTGGGCCAGGCATGGTCTTAAGAGTTCTATATAGATTAGCTCATTTATTCCTCATTAATCCTGAAGAGGTAGATGTAACATTATCCCCATTTCATAGTTGAGGAAATTAAACCATGGGGAGGATTACTAACCCTCAAGGCCACATAGCTAGTGAGTGGAGGTAGAAACTTGAATCCTGGGAGTCTGGCTCCAGACTCCCAGCTTTTAATCATTGCCTCTCAAAAAAAAAAAAAAAAAAAAAAAGGCTGGGTAGCTGAGTGTAGCTGACCATAAGTAGCAGCTCATTTTGACCATGGGACCTGTGCCCCAGAATACACACCTGTACCTGCACACATAGAGAATTCAGAGATAGAAGGGAGTGTACAGATTCTCTCAGTACGTGATCATCTGTCAACTGATAGATAATGAGATGTAGACCCCCAAAGGATCTGAATTTTCCTCAAATGCATTCCTCATTTAACTGATATGTATTATTCTATTAACTATCATTAAGATGGAAGCAAAGTATTCTTCCACCTCAACACTTAGTCACAGGAGCCAAGGGACCCCCCTATAGAATGGACCCTTTTGCCTGACTCAGCAGTCACCCTATTACTGCAGAGCTCCTCAAAACAACAATAGCACCTAGTACAGGAAACCTTCACAGTTAGGGACTGATGCCTCCAACACCCACTATTTCAAGACATAAAATAGATCATCATTATGAGTTCACTGGGCCCCAATGACAGGGTAGTTATTATTGAGAAGATGCTGGCTACCTAATATGCTTAGGGCCTAATATTTATTATTTGAAGCTGATGATTGATCAAAGGTAGAATATGCTGATGGAGGACAGTTTTCCAGACTTTATTTTTTACCTAGAAGATCTTCCGTAACACAGTTTTGGTGGCTAGTGCCATGAAGTCATGACTTTGTATTGTTGGCGGCCAAGCTGGTTTATTTCTCTCTGCTTAACTTTTCAGGGATAGCTCTTGTTGGCCGGGAAGATAACCAGGGCACCCTGTACTAAACCAAAGGTAGTGAGTTTCAGAAAAGTTACCTAGGTACAAAAGAACAAACTTGAAATGATCTTAGAGTCTTCCCTTTGACATTTTGCTGGATGTGGTTGTATAGTTCCTGGGTAGGCAAAGTCAAGGTTAGAACTGCTCAGCGTAGCAAAATGTCTGCTAAAATCATTAGCACCTGAAGAAAGACACATGCCCACTCCAAAGAGCAGAACATACATGTAGGCTGAAGGCATCATGTGAGAGGGAGTCTATCTGGGATGTCTTTGTCCCTCCAGATCTATTTTCTGCTCCTCTGTCCCAGGAGGCTAACAGTAAATCTGGCTTCTGGTTGGTGATTGACTGGCAGTAAAAAAAGAAGACTGAGATGTTGGTTCTTCCAGCTCCCTCCCACTTGGGGGCAACAGGATGGCTGTGTTCTGTTACTAAAAGTCTCAAGCTTCAGTGGGGTGGCTCTCCCCATAATGCTCTGGAATCTGGTAACTTTCCTTTGACCTTCCAGCTCTGGGCATGATCATAAAGCTCTGCTCTTGCTAATTAGTCCTAGGACACTGCTTCATCTTATCCATCTCTCTTAACCCCACTCACACCTTTCCTCAATTAGTCTGTTTCCTGCTAGGAACTTCCCTCATGCAAAGTCCTATCCTTGGTCAACTGGTCCTGAGACTTGCATACCTTCCGGTTCTTAGTCCTCTGTTTCTTGGTGTACCCTCAGAGCCAAATTGTGTGAATGCATCTGTGTGCCTGATACTCTCTAGAGGCTGGCCCCAGCCCCCAGTTTCCACATACTCAATCCTCTACCCTGATGATCCTGCTTATCACTCTGCTTGGGCCTCTGGAGACTAATTAGGATTCTAATTTTGAACTTGACTTTATCTGCTAGTAGCTTGACATATCAAAATGTATCTAAGAATTAATGCAAACTTGAGCATCCCTCACTTCCTTTTTGGTAATTTAATATATGAAGATTTCTCAACCATGCACTCTATTTAGCCAGGAATCACTAAAAGCCTCTCATCTGTAAGCTACTTTGATTTTTCTTTTCATTCTATTCCTGACTATTAGTCCCTGATCCCCAAGAGCTGGATATCAAGTCAGGACAAAGACCAGTGGCTTCTCTAGATGGAGAGAGTTCAACTGACAGATACGTGTAAGAACACTGACTCAGAAGGTAAGAAGGGACTGTGAAGGGTTATTTGGTCCTTTTCTGCCAAGGTAGTAGAAGGGAGTGTATGGTTTTCTTTCAATAACCAAAATTGATGATCACCCCCAAAATGTAGATATCAAGGGTATGAAGCAATTAGTACTTTAAGTGTGATAGATCACTGGATAACTGACCCAAGACTAGATTTCATAGATAAAACTGATCAGGGAAGAAGAAACATTTAGGAGCTCTCAACTCTGGGGATTTATCCTCATTCCTGTTTTTCCAGCTCAACAAACTCAACATCTTAAAAATGAAGAGGTCTTCCATGAACCTTATGTTCTTCATCACTTTTCTGGATGCATCTCACTCATTAAATTTTCTTTCTTGATTTCCACCTTGACTTTGTGCCTCACAGAAATTTAACTGTTAAGCTAAGTTTCCTCAAATTCCTTGTTCTCTTCCTCCTCCTCCTCCTCCTCCTCCTCCTCCTCCTCCTCCTCCATCTTTTCTTCTTCTTCTCTCTCTCTTACTTTTTCTCTCAGAAACGTCATTTTGACCAAAGCCTTAAATACCATTTACATGCCAAAGACTCTGAAAATGGTATCTGCAGCCCCAATCTCTATCCTGAACTGAAGACTTCTATATATAACTGTCTACCTAATTTTTGTATTCTTATTTTTCCTGTATACCAACATTTCTAACCCTTTGGTAAGTCCTGCATCTCTACCTCCAATGTATATTGTAATTCTAGCCATTTCAATCTCCCTTAAATTAAAACGTAGCATCTTCTCTTGCCTGGAGCATACCACAGCCTCCTCATTGGTCTTTTGGTTTCTATTATTACCTTCCTTACAAAAATTTCTCTTTGCAGGAGCCAGGGAGTAAGTTATTTAAATCAGTGTTTTCATCTGGGGTTTATTTTGTACCCCTGAAGGCATTTGACAACGTTTGGGAATACTTTCGGTTAACATAACGGTAGAGAGCAGGTTTGACCAGCATCTAGTGGGTAGAAGCCACAGACGATGCTAGACATTCTTACAACACACAGGACAGTCCCCACAACAAAGAATTGACCAGACCAAAATGTCAAGGTTGAAAAACGATGGTTTAAGTGTAAACTAGACCATGCCATATTCTTGTTGGAAGTCTTCCAGTGACTTCTGTTTGTATTTAAAATCCAAATCTTTTACCATAACCTACATGGCCTCAAATGATGCTTCATGGGGCCTCATGACATGGCCCTATTTTCCATTTTCAGTGACCCTCAGATAGGCCAGGCTTGTTCCTCAAGACGTTGCCCGTAGCTGTGAACCTGAAATGCCCATTATGCAGATTTTCCCAGGGTGCCATGTCAAATGCACCTCTTCAGTGAGGCCTTTCCTGACCACTCCTCATACATTTTCTTTCTCACAACTGAATTTTTTTGTATGTTGTATTCTATTTTCTGATTTACATATTATTCATTGATTGTTAGCTCAGGAGAGCTGGGAACATTTTCAAACTTTATCCGCAAAGCCACAGTAAATGTTTTATAAATATTTGTTGGATGAATTAACCTCATGTTTGTACAGTGAAGGTTGACTGGCTTTGTGTTTTTTGAGAAGCCTAATAAGGAACAACTATATGCAAGGATAATTTTTGCCCCAGGGCCAGCAATCATTCAAACACATACTGAGTACCTCCCACAGGACAAGTGCCCTCCTTGTCTCCAGACATTTGCAATCTTTTCTTCACTGGCTTGCAAATTCATTTCTTTCTTTCTTAATTCAATTGTTAGCAAGTTGGAAATTGTGAAAGGTGCTTTGTTCTTCATGATGACCAAAAATTGTTGCTAATCATTGAGAAGCCCTCAGGATTGACCATCTTCCAAAAAAATCAAATCTGGTATGAATTATTTGTTTGTAAGTTGTTCCATCAGCACAATAATGGGTTAAATGGTGCTACCCATACCCAGAGATTTACCTACATCCAAACTTCCAGAACTTGTGGATGTGACCTAATTAGACAAAAAAGGGTTTTTGCAGATATAATTGTCAAAAAGCTAAAGATGAAATCATCCTGTATTATCCAAGTGAGCCCTACATCCAATGATAAAGGCCCTCATAAGATACAGAGAAGAGAAACACATGCATGAAGAGGAGAGGACCTTGGGAAAAAGGAGCAATTGGAGCTATGGAGTCATAAGCCAAGAAACCCCAACCTGGAAGACAAAGAAGACAGTATGGCTTCTAAATGTTCCCTCCAAAATGCAGGTCTTGCCAAGGTGATAATATAAAAATAGATGGGCTTTGAAGACATGATTAGACTCCTACCTTGGGAATGGTATTGGAGTCCTTATAAAAGTCTTCCTGCAATATCAGGTTATCTTGCCCTTCCACCTTTTACCATGTGAAGGCACAGTTTCCCTCACCTTCAGAAGATACAGGATGGAGGCGCCATTTTGAAAGCAGAGAGCAGCCATCACCAGACAACTAAAACTGCCTTTGCCTGGATCTTGGACATCAGGATCCAAGACTGTGAGCAACACATTTTTGTTCTTTACAAGTTATGTATTCTGGGTTATTTTATTAAACAGCATAGACAGAGACAGAAGGATTCTCCCTTAGAAACTTTGAAGAGAGTGCAGCACTGCTGGATTTTGGGCTTTTGGTCTCCAGAACTGTGAGAGAATAACTATCTGTGGTTTTAAGCTACCACATTCAAGGTAATTTGTTATGGCAGTCACTGGAGGCTCTACCTAATATACTCCCAGTTCCTCAGCTGTTCCTCAAGGCTCTCCTGGGTTTAGCCTCTGTTGGCTTTCCCAGTCTCATCTCCAGGTGTGCAATGGCTTTCCAAGCTGTGCCATACCCCAAGCCACCCTTAAATCAGATTGGATTATTTATGATCTCTAAAAACCCACTTCTAAATTCCTCTTCTAGGAGCTGGGGATAGAGCTCAATTGGTAGAGTGCTTTGTCACATGCACAAGTCCCTGGCTTCAATCCCTAGCACCACAAAAAAAAAAAAAAAAAAAAAAAATCCTCTTCTAACTCATAAAACTTAACACCAAACACAACACAACACAACAACAACAACAAACCCAACACACCAAATAACTCAATCAATAAATGTGCTAAGGGCTGGGGATGTGGTTCAAGCTGTAGTGTGCTCACCTGGCATGTGTGGGGCGCTGGGTTCGATCCTCAGCACCACATAAAAATAATATAAAGATGTTGTGTCCACCAAAAACTAACAAATAAATATTAAAAAGTTCTCTCTCTCTTAAAAAAATAAAATAATTGTGCTAAGGAACTAAAGAGACATTTCACAGAAGAAGAAATATAATCGCTCAACAAACATGTGAAAAAATGTTAAGCATCTCTAGCAATTAGAGAAATTAAAATCAAAACTACCCTGAAATTCCATTTCACTCCAGTCATATTGGCAATTATCAAGAATACAAGTAACAATAAATGTTGGTAAGGATGTGGGGAAAAATGTACTCTCATACATTGCTGGTAGGACAGCAAATTTGTACAACCACTATGGAAAGCAGTTTGGAGATTCCTTAGAAAACTTGAAATGGAACCACAATTTGACCTAGTTATTCCATTCCTTGGTTTATACCCAAAGGACTTAAAACCAGCATACTACAGTGACACAGTCATATCAGTATTTATAGCAGCTCAATTCACAATAGCTAAACTATGGAACCAACCTAAATGCCTTTCAACAGATGAATGGATAAAGAAATTGTGGTCTGTATATACAATGGAATATTACTCAGCCTTAAAGAAGAAGGAAATTATGGCATTTGTTGGTAAATGGATGGAAGTGGAAACTATTGTGCTAAGAGAAATAAGCCAATTTCAAAACACCAAAGGCCAAATGTTTTCTCTGATATGCAGATGCTAATTCACAATAAGGGGGGTGGAAAGAATAGAGGTACTTTGGATTAGATAGGGCGAGCAAGTATGGGGTTAAGAAGGATAGTAGAATGAATCGGACATTATTATCCCTATGAACATATATTATTATAAGACCTGTTTCATTCTACATCATGTACAACCAGACGAATGAGAAACTACACTCCATTTATGTATAATGTGTCAAATGCATTCTACTGTCATGTATAACTAGAACAAATAAAAATTTTTAAAAATCCTCTTTTATTCTTAAGCTGGTCTTTTGCTTGCTCTGATCATCCCACTCATTTCCACTCTAGTTAACCCAGAAATCTCCTCACATTCCAAGGCACAACTTAGGTTTCCCTGTTTCTTTACTCTTCTTTAAGGCACTTCTATAAGCACCTTAATGCCCTCATGGTCCCAATTACTCCCTTTTCAATAGCTCGGCGTTTTCAATGGAAGATAGAACTCAGGAATGCTAAACCGCTGAGCTGCATCCCCAGCTCTCCTTCCAATTTTTAACTTTTAATTTTGAGATGGATTCTCACTAAAATGCCCAGGCTGGTCTACAACTTGAGATCTTCCTGCCTCAGCCTCGTGAGTAGCTGGTATTACGGGCGTGTGTCACCATGCCCAGGTGGACACACATTTTAAATTTCAGCAAATATCGACAAATCTTCCTTCACAATGGCCTTGAGAATAACCATCTTAGGAAGGTGGTTACCTCTTCCTTGAGAGGTGGGAGTAACCACCGTAGGTTTTTCAATTGACTTATCCTCATTTAAGCACCATGAGGTCTAGCACCATGCTTATTATTTTCATTGTCACATTCTCAGCTCCCTAAAATAGTGCCTGACACAAAGTGGGCACTAGATAGAAATACTGTTGAATGGGTAATGATTTCTCATCCTGTGGGCTTCTCTTAGGCATATTTAATGGCTCATTCTTTTCTGAATAGCTAGTAAATAACAGCATATCACACAAACTAAGTGTTCAAAAAATACTTGGTGTTGGGTTAATAAAAACAAACCCGGCACTATCACTGTATATATGTCCCATTTTTTAGTTCTTTGCAATGACCACCTATGTACTTATCAAAATCAAAATAGGTAAAAGAAACTGCAATGTAATTTAAAAATGAAAACCATGGTTTTGACCTATTACTGCCCCCATTGAAAACAATTGTAATTGGGGATTTCACACATCTAACATAAAATGCCACCAGCATGTTGAATATGCAATCTTTTTGGGTGTAAGTGGGGTTATTTTGAGAGCACATAATAATGATGGGACTCAACTTCCTGCTCATCATTTTACAAAAGTGCACATGGACAGTTGAGCTTACATCAGGGAATCACTCAAAGGGGGCCAGGCTATCTGTTAGAATTTGCAGGTAAGAAAAAGAGGTTAGAGATAAAAGAAGAGAAATGGCCCCACTGGATGACACCTGGGCCAGCACCAGGTAATACCACGCAGAGTCCATTTAAATATAACGAACATACCTGGAAAACTACTTGCAATTAGAAACGGATAATGAGCTCATGTTCAAGGGCCACCATTTTATGTTATCACATCGGCAAGATGTGCATTTGTTTGGCAGGAGTGCAGGACGCACAGCAGAACCAGGAATGGCTTATGATGATGCGTTTTCAGTGTGAAAACATAAACAATTCCTTAAAAGCAGATTGCCACCTCTTGCATTTGAATGAAGATATACTGATGGTTTTAGGCTAAAGGAAAGTGGATGCATGCACATTTAAATAATGTGTTACAGTAAACATCATTGAACTTGCCTGCTTTTATAAAAGTGCAGCATACATAATATACCTAATTATAACATATGCAAATAATAAATACCAAGTTTTTCTCAAATTCAGTGGTATGGCTATTACTTACCCACTTTGATGCCTTTTGTACTGTTTCAACAGTGCTTCAAGTTTTGTTTTTTTTTATGCAAGATAAAGGTTCTCAATTGCCTAGTCTAGAAATTCCAAGACCTTCATATGCCATAGAATGGTTTAAAAAAAACAGCAATAAAATAAATAAATAAAGTTAGAGTCAACTACAGCTTTCCAACTTTCAATTTTGGAAAGGAAGGGTGTTAAAAAGGAAAAACAACCATTATTTACTGCCAACACCAATTCATAAAAAGTTTTTATGCCCTTACTGATCCCCTCCATAAGAAAAGGTCAAGAAGAGCTTTCTTGGAATAAAGAGAAGTCCTTGAGCTTCAAGAAATTGAGGCTTATAAAAACTTAAGGTTTGTACCTAAGTTTTCTTCTATTTTCTAGTTGTATGGAGCACATTGAAAACTTGATCACCCCTAGCAGAACCATTGTTGGAGGATCACTGTCCGAGCCTGGCTGCCACCAACAGCCCACATTCTTCTGACATTCTCCTGTGAGATCCCACAACACATTTTTGCTTGGGGTAAGAGACTGACACACTCCACTGGCATTTACTGAGGCCCTTCTAGAGACGCAGCTCTGATGCAGGTGACTCGCCAACACTACACAAGAGTGGAAATGCTGTCTTGTGAGTTGTCTTCATTCCCTCACTACCTTTTGCATGTCAGAAGGAAGAGCTCCTGGCAAGAACCAGACCACAGGAAGAAAATTCTTGTGACAAAGTATGATTGATGCTATTATCCCGGGTGCCCGAGGCAATTGCTCAAATGATATCATGGCTTGGAATTGTCTGCCAACGATGATACCCTGTGCCAACACTGAAAACTCAATTTTCTTTTTCAAGTAAACATTGATAAGCGTGTCTGTCTTTTGCTTCTCAAGTGGTTATTCCAATCTGAGGAAATACTGGGAGAGAATCTCTTCGGCTTTCTAGTTTCACATGTCTAAACTGACAGGAAAGAAACCATGGGTTGTAAACTCACTTTCATGATATACTCCAGTCAAATCAGTCAAATGAGTCCTGCTTAACAACTTTTCTTTTCTTTTCTTTTCTTTTTTGCACTGGGGATTGAACTCAGGGGCATTTAACCCCTGAGCCACATCCCCAGCCCCATTTTGTATTTTATTTAGAGACAGGCTCTCACTGAGTTGCTTAGAGCCTCGCTTTTGCTGAGGCTGGCTTTGAACTCACGATCCTCCTGCCTTAGCCTCCCAAGCTGCTGAGATTATAGGCATGTGCCATTGTGCCATGCTGAGTCTTGCTAAGCTTCTAACCTATGCATTTCTGCCTCTGAGTCTTGATTTATGCTGTTCTATCTGCATAGGGCACAGATCCTCATTCTTGAGTTCATGGGTGAGGTTTTGGGTGTGAATGAGCCTCCAGGAAGTGAAGGCTATGTTTTATGTAAATCTACAGATGTGCATCATTCTGGGAATAAAGTATCTAGAATTCACCAGACTTGCCTAGGTGGCTATGAGTGAAGGTTGTTTATAAACTCCTCCTTATCTCCTTACTTACTTCCCTACGAATTCACTTATTCATTTATTGACAAATACTTATTGAGAGCCCACTGTATATCAGACACTGTTTCAGGCACTAGGGATGTATCACTGAACAACAAAAAAGAAAAGAAAATCTTTCCTTTTGGGAATGCATTTCCTAGCTGGAGAATGTAGAGAATAAATTACAATAAAAATACATAAATAGCATGCGGAAAGATAATATGCGATATGTAAAAATTAAAAAAGAACCTATAAGGAGAATCAAAAGTGCTAGGGGGAGAATTGAAATTTTAAATAGGAATGTCAGGAAAGGACCAATTAAGAAGATGACATTTAAGGGACTGGGGCTGGGGCTCAGTGGTAGAGCACTAGCCTGGCATGTGTAAGGCACTGAGTTCGATCCTCAGCACCACATTAAAATAAAGGTATTGCGTCTACCTACAGCGGAAAAAAAAAAAAAAGATGAAATTTGAGCAAAGACTTGAAGGAAGTTAGGGAGTGATCTTCATGGATATTTGAGAGAAGAGCATTCCAGATGGGGGTGGAATGCTCAAGGACCCTGAGATAGGCATTTGTCTGGAATATAATAGCAATAGCAGGAAGGTCAATGTGGTTGGAGCAGTCAGAAAAGGAGAATGCAGGAGGTGAGGCTGAGGGCACTGCAGAACATATAGAACTGGGAGAGAAAGGGAGAGAGCCATGGGAAGATTCTTAAAAACAGGTGATGTGGGTCTGGGGTTGTGGCTCCGTGGTAGAGTGCTCACCTAGCATGTATGAGGCACTGGGTTCAATCCTCAGCACCACATAAAAATAAAAAATAAAGATACTGTGTCCACCTAAAACTAAAAAAAAAAAAAAAAAAAAAAAAAAAAAATTAAAAAAAATTAGGTGATGTGATCTGATTTGTGTTATGTTGAGAAAAAGGGATAAGTAGGAAAGGGTTGGGGTAAGAAAAACAGAAGGCCACTTCAATAATCTAGGTGAGAAATAATGGTGGTTTGGATAAAGATAACAGGAGCAGAGATATGATCAGATTCTGGATATGAGGAAGAAAGAAATGAGACCAAGATGATTTCATGGTTTGTGGCCTAAGCAATTGGAAAGAGAGAAGTAGCATGAACCAAGATGGGGAGAAGTGTAGGGGACAATACCGGAAATTCAGCTTGGGAAGGTTAAGTTAGATATCTGAGGAGAGAAGTCTAGTTGGCAGCAGGATGTGTGAGTCAGGAGTTCTAGGAAAAGATTCAGATGGAAAGAAATCATTTGGCATTTATCAATTATAGCTATCATACAAGCCACTAGCCCAATAGCCTACTTCCCTTTTCTGACCACTATACACTTTGCTTGTACTTCCTAATAAAAATTTAACACCTCTTTTTGTATTATAGGTTTTTTTTTTTTTTTTTGTATATACTTTCTGTTGGGAGTCCCCTCGGCTCCAAAGACTAACTTCCCCATCCCCCGAGAAGAGCCGTCCAATGGTGAGCCCTGATGGCTCACATGATCCTTACCCACCAATCAGACTAGCCCTGCTGACTCACATGATCCTTACCCACCAATCAGACTAGCCCTGCTGACTCACATGATCCTTACCCACCAATCAGAAAGCACCCCATGCCAACTGTCAAACCGTTCAACCATTAAACTATCATAACTATAAAACCACCCCTGGCTCTATAAATATGCAGAGCTGTTCCTCAATAAACTGGCATTTTCTCCGACAATGAGCCTTGTTTGTTCTTTCACTTTCCATCCTCCTTCCAGGAACACAAAGTCTTCAAATTATGTCTTATCCAATTTTATATTCTTTTATTTTATCTGTAAAAATATTGAGAACAATAAATTATGGTATTCTTTTAAGTTTTTCATTAGTCTTTCATATGTCAAGTGCTCAGACCTATAGATAGATTGAAAGTAATAATATTTAACTTCTTTTTTTCTTACTCATTCACATTTACTGTAAAACTCAGTTTTCATTTTCTCCTCAATGTAAATTAAAGACAAATTTTCTCTCTAAAACTGAAAATTATGAAGGTGACATTAGCAAGATGACTAGAGGTACCTGGTGTGTTTCACTCAACAAAGGCCCCAAACAAAGGGAAAAAAAAAAAAAAAACAGGAGAAGAAAAATCCCAGCTATTTTAGTGGAGACTGTAAGCCAGGGTGTTGACTTGCAGGGGGAATATGGCAGAGACATGTAGAACGTGGAGATGTGACTTCATAAGAAGGGAACTGAGCATGCACCATCGACCATTTCACCTCTGGAGATCAACCCTGAACTAAGAAGGACTTTGTTCTATGGGAAGAAGGGGGGCAGAAGAACCTACTCATGCCACAGGTACCTAAGAAATTTCCTGTGGGAGAACCCTGCACCCCTCTAGGCCCTGAGCCCAGTTTATGGGGCTGCTGGGCTACCATACAGCAAATGGCCCTGAACAAAAAAATCCTAATATATATTTTACCTTGTCCCACCCAGGTTTTTGATACATGGGTTGAATCAGAAGACAAACTTTTCCTCACAGGTCCTGTGAAAAAGCTGGACAGGTGTCCTTAGAAGGTCTGCTGACCCAGTCCTGTTAGTGAGTCAGGAGGGCCTACTCATCTTTCCACAGCTTGGATGGTCCACATTGAGTATCTTGGCCTGTAAGTCTCCCAGGGAACAGACTACCTTTTGGGTAACCCAAAAGCAACCAAGCGGTTCACTCATTATATCCTTTGCCCCACAAAGCAGACAGTCAACAATCTCTAGCAACTAGAGCTGTCACGTATCCCAGGAAGCAGCTAGGTGCCCCTGCCCACTCTACTACTGCCTTTGGAAGCAGCCAGGTGGTTGTAATGCTGATTAAAACTGATGAAGCTACAGGGACCCTAAAGAATCACCTGATTCTAAGGCATATAAGAGTCAAACTGTCAAAAGGATAAGATAGAGCTGGGTGTAGCTCAGTGGTAGAATGCTTGCCTAGCATGCATGAGGCCCTGGGTTCAATCCCAGTACTGAAAAAAGTAAAAGATAGAGAATTATTAAATTAGCAAGAGAATACCATTCAACCACATATAGGTGAATCCTTATTAGAATAACAGCAGACTTCTAAATAAAAACCTTTTAGGTCAGAAAGGGATGGGAGGATATATTCAAAGATGTGAAAGGAAAAACTGCCAATCAAGAACACTATACTCAGCAAAGATATCCAATAGAAATTAAGGATAAATACTTTCCCAAAATAAGCAAAAGCCAAGGGACTAATCACCTTGAGGCTGGCCTGAAGAAATGCCTAAGAGGAGTTCTACACTAGAAAGAAAAGGATAAGAATTATTATGAGAACATGTGAAAGTATAAAACTTGGCATTAGAACATATAAACAGAAGAGAAAGAGAATCAAACTCATCCAGTACAAAACCCCAGAAAGGTACCAAAATGAAAAACTAGAGAGGAAGGAACAAAGGGTATACAAAATAACCAGAATCACCAGAAAAATTAACAGAATGATAGGAGTGTCTTTACTTACCAATAATAACCTTGCATGTAAACATAGTAGAGCCCCCCATTAAAAGATACAGAGTGGCTAAATGGGATAAACAAAACACAAACTAGACTCAGTGATATGGTATCTGTAAGAAATGCACTTGAGCAATAAAGATAAACACACATAAAAACGAACTGGAAGTGAAGATATGGAAAAAGATATAACATACAAATGAAAATAAAAACTGAGCAGAACTAGCGCTACCAAATAAAATGGACTTCAATCAAAAACTGTAGAGAGAGACAAGAAGGTCATTTTATAACGATAAGAGGACCAAATTAAGAAGGGGAGTCAACAATTGGAAATATACATGTACCCAATGCTGGAGGACACAATTATATAAAGCTAACATTACTAGATGCAATGGAGATGTAGGGTATGAATATAGCAATGATTTTGAACTTCAATATCCCACTTTCAACAATGAACAGACCAGACACATAAAGAAAATCAAAAAGACACATCAGAATTAAACACAGCTAAAGACCAATATAGCCCTAACAGATATTTATAGAACATTTCATACAAGACATGAAGAATATATATTCTTCTCATTAACACATGAAATGTTCTCCAGCATAAATCACATGTTAGGCCACAAAACAAGTCTCAAAGGATTAAGAAAAGCTGAAATTATAACATGCATCCTCTTTGATAATAACAGAATAAAACTAAAAATCAACAAGAGGAACTTAGAAATTGTACAATAAAATAAATTGTACAAATACTTGGAAATTAAACATTCTCCTGAATGACAAAAGGGTCAATGAAAAAATCAAATGAGAAATTAAAATTTTCTTAAACAAAAGTGAAAATACCACATATGAAAACTGATGGAACGCAGGGAAAACAGTCCTGAGAGATGTTCATAGCAGTAAATACCTACATAAAAGAAAGAAGGAAAGGAAAGATTTCAAGTAATTAATTTAATGATGTAACTCAAGGAAATAGAAGAGCAAAAATAGATCAAACCCCAAATTAGTAGAAGAAAAATAAAAAGAGCAAAATATAAATATAAATAAAATAGTAAAAAAACCCTACAAAATTAATAAAATATTTTTTGAAAGGATAAACAAAAATGACAAAACTTTAGCCAGAATAACCAAGAAAAAAGGGAAAGATCCAAGAGAATAAAATTACAGGTTAAAGAAAAAAGAAACATTATAACTGATACCATGAAAATATAAAGATCATTAGGAACTATTATGAAGAACCATAAATTGCAAAACCTAGAAGAAATGGATAAATTTCTAGGACATATATAACTTACCAAAATTGAACCATGATGACAAAGAAAATCTTAACAGATCAATAACAGGTAATAAGACCAAACCAATAGTAAAAATCCTTTCAACAATGAAAAGTCCATGACAGATGGCTTTCATATTGAATTTTACCAAACATTTAAAAAGTGGTAAAAACATTTTTTTTCCTAACTATTCCAACATATTAGAAGGGAAGAAACCCTTCCAAACTCATTCTACAGTAAGGACAGATTTTTTTTTTCCCAACAAAATAAAGAAAACTACAAACCAATATCTCTGAAGAACAAAGATTAATTTTTTTCCCACACAATACTAGCAAATCATGTTTAACAACAAGTTAAAAAAAGATTATACACCATGATCCACTGAGATTTATGTGAGGAATGCATGGCTGGGTTACCATATGCAGATCAATAAATGTAATGCATCACAATAACAGAATGAAGAACAAAACATATAATCATCTCAGTAGACACAGAAAAAACATTTAATAAAGTCTGATATCACTTCATGATAAAAATTCTAAAAAAAAATAGGTGTAAAAGGAATGTAGCTCAACACAGTAAACCCACAGCATACATTATATCAAACAGGGAAAAGATGAAATAGTTTTCTCTAAAATGAAGGGGAAAAATCCACTCTCATCACTCTTATTCAGTGTAAGAGTGAAAATCTTAGCCAGAGCAATAAAATAAGAAATAAAGTATTCAAATAGAAAAGGAGGAAGTCATATTATCTTTGTTTGCAGATAACATAATTTTAAAATATAGAAAAACCCAGACTCTACCAAAATCCACTAGAATTCATAAATAAATTTAGTAAGGCTGCAGGATACAAAATCAGCCTCCCAAAATTGGTAACTTTAAAAAAATACACCAATAATGAATAGCTGAGAAAAAAATGATGAAAGCAATTCCATTTGTAACAATAAAAGAAAAAGTAGAAATAAATTTAACCCAGAAATTGGAAAGTAAATAATCTGTACGATGAAAATTATAATACAAACTGATGAAAGAAATGATAAAGATGCAAAAGAATGAGAAGATGTTCCATGTTCATGGATTGAAACAATTGATATTGTTAAACTGTCTATATAATCCAAGGTGACCTACAACAGATTCAAGGCAATTCCTATCAAAATACCAATGATATTCTTCCTAGAAATAGAAAAAATAAAGAACAGTCCTAACATTTATTTGAAACCACAAAAATATTCAGAACAGCCAACGCAATCATGAGCTAAAAGAACAAAGCTGGAAGCATTACAATACCCAACATTGAAACATAGTGGAAAGTTACAATAACCCAAACAGTATGGTACTGGCATAAAACACATACAGACAGAATAGAGGACTCCCTAATAAATCCATTTACTTACAGCCAGCTGACTTATGACAAAGGAAACAAGAGCACACATTGGAGAAAGGAAAGCCTCTTCTATAAATGAGGCTGGGGAAACTGGCTATCCATATGCAGAAGAATATAACTAGATGTCTATCTCTCACCATATACAAAAATCAACTCAAAATGGATCAAAGATCTAAATGTAACTACTAGGGCTAATATAGGGGAAATGCTTTGGGACATTGGTCTTGCAAAGATTTTTTTGAATATGGCCCTCATAGGACAGGCCACAAAAACAAAAATTGAGAAGTGGGAGTGTGTCAAACTAAAAAGTTTTTGCACTAAAAAGGAGACAGTAACCAGAGTGAAGAGACAACTTACGCAGTAGGAGGAAATATGTGCCACCTATTCATCTGACAAGGGATTAATTTCCAGAATATGTAAGGATCTCAAATATGTAAATTAGTACAAGTCATTATGGAAAACAGTGTGGAGATTTCTTTAAAAACTAGAACTAGCATATGATCTAGCAATCTCACTACTGGTTTTGCACTGAAGGAAACCAAGGTAGTTCATCCACGTGACATCTGAACTCCCATGATCATTGCAGTACAACTCACAATAGCCAAGACAGGAATTGACCTAGGTGCCCCTTCAGAGACCAATGAATAAAGGAAATGTTGTAAATATACACAGTGGGATATTATCCAACTGTACAAAAAGAATGAAATTCCACAATTTGTGGCAATAGGATAGAACTAGAAGACATGAAGCGAAATGGCAGCACAGAAAGACATATATTGCATGCTCTTAATATAGGTGGGAGTTAAAAAGTTCATCTCATCAAGGTAGAGAACAGAGTACTAACAACCAGAGCTTGGAGAGGGAGTCAGGGAGGGAGGAATGCAGAAGGGGTGGCTAATGGATACAGGGGGACAGTTAAAATGGGAGAATAACTATTAACGTTCTCTAGGACAGTAGGACATCTATTGCAGAAAAGAATTAATTAGGTGTTTCAAAATAGGTAGAAAGGATTTTCCATGTTCAACAAAAATAATATATGTCGGAGGTGATAAATATGCCAATTATACTGATCTAAATCATTATATATTATCTACATGAATTGAAATGTCACACTGTATCCCTAAATATGTATAATTGTGTGTCAATTAAAATATATTTAAATTTGACTTCTTAAAAATTAAGTATATGTATTGCAAGTAAAATGTAAAAGAAATGTCAAAAGGCAAGTCTTAAATATTTTTTTCTTTCCTTCTTACAGTTTTCTCAAGCATTAGCTTTTGTACTTTGCTTTCATTTAACTGTATGCTCTAGCACTGTGGGTTTCAAATTTCTTTTAAAAAAGAAAGAAAGAAAGAAAAGAAAGGAAAAAACTGGGCTAGAAGATTCTAAAATTCCATAAATTCAGAACGGCTCTGACAAATCCCTGCATTTGCTAAAGGTAACAGGATTTGCTCTACTTGAAGTTAAATATGATCAGAATAAATGTCAGTAAGAAATAGATTTGGCAGTCAATGGTCATTACTGCAACTTCTATTAAATTTTCAGATAGAAAGTACTTTTAAATAAAAGGAGGTTTCTAAGAATGATATCGAGCATTTTCTATGTAATGGTTAAAAAACCTTTTTTTTCAGAGTTACTGTGTAACATTCAAAAAAATTAATACCAGGGAAGTATACCATAAAAAAATAACAGACTGAGTCACAAGGCAAGTAACACTTAGGATACAATTTACATGACTAAACTGGATCTTGAGATTTCTACATTAAAACTATTATAGCTAATTATAAAGTTTTAAGAAGTGTTGTATCCACAGTGTTTTGCTTTCTTTATCTTCAAGTCTGATAAAGAAGATTTATATTCAATCGTAAACATTGTGGTGTCTTACAAATGGCTCTTCTCAAAACCAATTTGGGGATAATATTGGCCAACTAAAGATAATTAAGGAAAAGAGACTCAGTGGTTAAGAGTAAAGCCAAACACAGGTGGAGAAGGCACAAACAAACAAGTCCTCTAGTCAAAGAGACTCCTGTCAAAAGAAGGCTAAGTGGCTTTGACTGAAGTGCCTCATTGTGTGACAAAGGGGTTGAAACACAGGGATTCCATCAGATTATCTCAGATCTAAAACCCCTTGGAGCTTGGGAGACCAGCCAAGGAAAACCTTGCCTTCAAATGAGATGGGTGGAAAAGATTAAAATCAACAATAACAACAAAGCCCAAACCATCCTCCCCTTCACACAACCCCTACCGCTAGAAAGAGAGAAGGAAGTGAGCGGAGGGGAAATATAAAGACCAACCAAAACCAAATAATAGACCCAATGGTGGTGATCAGTCTTCGCATACTGGAACCTGGCTTATTCTCTGTAATCAGATTTATTTAGAAGCTATGGACATAGCACAATGTACATACATGCCAGGCTTTATTCTAAGAGCTTCACAATATTACCTTATTTAATTTCCTTCTGAATCCCATGAGGAGCAACAGTATTGCCATTATCTAAGCAGATACATGGAGATCCTGTAACAATTCACTAAGTGGCAAAGCTGGGAGTCCAACCTGGACAGTTGAATCCCCAGCATATGCTCATGGTGGCTGTGCTATCCTATGCTGGGAGAAACTGGAAAAAAAAAAAAGACATTGCAAATGAAATGCATGTGGTCTGTCAATAGTCAAACAGCAGAAAGCCCAGGCTGCTTTTTAAAAAAGGGTCACTTCCACGTTCCCATTTTTTGTCACCCATAAATCAAACCCAGTAGGGGCAAAATAAAATAATTGGGTTATTTAAGGCAGACGAGGCAAGTGGGAAGCAGTTTGGTTTTCACCGAGTACCTGAAAGGCAGGCATTGAGGGAGACCAGCCTGTTCTCCAGCATGTGAGGACCATTAATCACTTGGTTAGCTTGTACCATGGGAAGGTTTCCCACTGCTTATCACTGCTCCTTTTCTCCTCTGTCCAAAATAACATCAAATTAAATAAATGAGTGGCTTACACTTCTGGATCCAAAAGGATGTCGATATAAGTTTTGGAAATGAGAAGAACAGACCACCCCCAAAAGGAAATTCCAGTGACGAAAAGCATACCACCAGGGCACACAGGATCGTAACCTGCTTTAGCATCCTTGAAAACCACAGTCTCCTCAAGGATTTTCCTGATTACTGTCTTCAGAAGCTTGAAAAAGTTCAATGGGATTTTCCTGATTATTGAATGCAGAAGCATGAGAAAGTTCCATGAGTCACTTGATAGACTTGTCTAATTGGGAGTTTACTGCCAGGCAGTTTGGAGGGTTACATTTTTATTACAGTACATGACAGTTCTGAGAACAGGAAAACCTGATAGTCACAAGAAATCGCCTTCTCCAAGTGGACCAGAATTTTTCAATTCAATATTCTTAAATTTGGGGGGTGGGTGAGAGAGAAGAGGTGGGAAGATCATGGATTGCTTTGTGAATCTGATAAAAGTTATGAGTGCAGTCCCCAGAAAAATGCATGGGAATATAGCCATGATAGACTGCCTTTTAGTTTTGGAGTTGACAAAGCTCTTAATACCCTGTGTCTTTAGAAAACGTTTGATGTATTCAGGACCTAATGGAATTCTATAGATGGTTTAAGAAGATAGTATCAAACTACTGGAAGGCTCAGTTTATTGTTGGAACTGGGTCAAAGACTGCTGGGATGATCTTTAGCAATTCTCTGGTCTCCTCATCATTATCTGGCCAAAGGAAGAAATTTAGAGATAAGAAGTATAGAAATACCCAACTATCATGGCCACCTTCAATGTTAAGCATTGTTGAAGAGGTAAGGAATAATTTCAAATTTGGTTTCAATTATTTTATTTTATTTTTTTTAACAAACATTATCAAATCTAGTTAGGGTAAAATGAAAAATCTCAGCAGCTGTTTTCTCCCAAGAGATAATCAGTTTCCTTTTAAAAAGAGAATCAATTTCTAGTGAAAACTAACTGGAATTCGATAAAACAGGAAAAATAAAACAAAACAAAAAAAACTTCATAGGCATCCCTATTGATAGTGCAAAGCTCAGGAAACAAATTTAAATAGTTCAAAGTAAAATTTCATCATTGATTCACCCATTCAATTAATCATGAATTAAATAAGTTTTCATTGAGACCCTACTATAGACAGGTCTCACGGTACAGTGTCATGCAAATAATTCAACAGACCTTGTCCAGGAGTGCCAATAAAGTACTGTGGGATTCCAGAGCCATGTCAACTTCATCATCACCCATCAATGAAAGAGGTGAAAAAGACAACCAAAACCAATGTATGGGCACTCCATTATTATGGTCTGGACTTTAAAAGCAGCTGTGTGGTGTAGACGATGAGACCACCTTTAAATGACAGGTAGGGTCCTCACCTTATTTCTATATTCTAAGTCCCTCATACGTTACTTGGAACCTGATAAGCACACACTAGTGTTTGCTGATAAGGTGAAAGCTTTTGGTTCTCCCTTGGTTGTTCCGTGGCTTCATAAGAGTCAGAGCAGTCACCATCAATCCTCTTACACATTTGTGAAAATCTGAGTCCCCGAGAAGTGAATGTCCAAGGGTAGCACAGTCCAGATACTCAGACGTACATCTAAAATTCCAATCTTCTCAGCTCTTAATTCAACATTCTTCCCACCAAACACACAGTCCTCTAGGGAAATGGAAAGTAATTGGTGATTTTTATGTGTTTCTGAACTAGATGCACCAAATCGTGGAAGAGGAGGGTTTGTAAAGTTGGATGGAGTCTGCTTGGAGCTGCCTGATAATGATGGACTATTGACCTTGCACGGGTCAGCTTTGAGACTAATAAGTAATAAGCTAATTAGTTACTGCACTGGAAGGAGAGAAAGAAACAGACAAAACAGGAAATGGAAGAAGGACTGGCAAAATGTTATGTTCTTTACACACCGAGGCAGGTAAAACCAACAAAAATCAGAGGGCCAGTGATGAAGGCAAGATTGCTACCGAAAGAGGAGGTAAGCTGACAATAACAAGTAGTTTTAGGGCCAGGGGTGTAGCTCAGTGGTACAAGGCTTGACTCTTATACATGTGGTCCACAGAACTGAAAAAAAAAATAAAAATAAAAAAATAAGAAAATTAAAAACATAACAGGTGGTTTTAAACTAGCTTCTGCCATCAGAGACCTCAAAGCTGTTGCCACACCCAGGAGAATCTAAAACTGTATCTCCCTGTTTCTGATAGCCAGGTATACGTTCAATGAGGAAATATGGGGACTCAAATGGGGAGAGATAAAGGAAGCTGTGATTCTAGAGGGGACTGGAGTTCACTGTCCATCTTCTGTCTAGGTCCCGCCATGCCTGTGGCCTTACTCGGGTTCACTTTCAGGAGCGAAGACTGGTCCGTTTCAATGCAAAACTCCAGATTCAATGCATTCAATGCACAATTCCAGACTCACCAACTCACAACTGGCCTGGAGTGGTGTCTGCATTTGTGGTCCAAATTCCAGGGGACATTGTTAGTCCCTTACTTGGGCTTAAAATGTACATTGTATTCTAGCTACTCTAGGCTTAAAGTTTGAAGCACCTCAGAAAACTCTGGTTCTCAGCTGTCACATGTTTGAAGAACTGGGTTAAGGTCACTGTAGTCAGAAATGACAGTCACATTAGTATAGTGCTTTTGGAGAGCACTCTTTGCTAGATTCCCTCCTCCCACTAGGAGGGGGGCCTAGGCTGAGGCTCCTGTGGGTAGGACAGCCACACGCCCTTAATACAAGTAAAGGCATGACAGCACATGCGATGGGAGGTGGGAGGAGAAAAAAAAAACAACACAAAGACTTAGAGGAAAATATCCAGGATGCCGTCCAACAGAAACACATAGAATGATTTTTCAAGGCAATTTCTGAGCCTCATCTGAAAACACACAAATGCCTTCCAGGCTGGTCAAGTGGTTAAAAACCACAGCACTGAGGATCACTTTGAATGGAGCCAGGATAATGGGTTTCAGATGAAGACTCCATGAAAGATAAGAAACAGACTGGGCATTCAGAGGAAAGGTCCCTAAATGACAGGTACAGGTGACCTGTAACAGGTACATCAAATTCATTAGCTAAATCAGATTCGTTTTTTTTTTCTTTTCTGAGATTGTTAATCAATCAAAAGAAGAATGAAATTATGGCATTTGCCAGTAAATGGATGGAGTTGAAGAACATCATGCTAAGCGAAATAAGCCAATTTCCCCAAACCAAAGGCGGAATGTTTTCTCTTAACATGCGGATGCTAATTCACAATAAGGCGGGGGCACTAGAGAAGAACAGAGTTACCTTAGGTAACTAGGGTGGAGGGGAGTGAAGGGCAGGGAGGAGAGGAGATGCGGGGATAGGAAAGACAGTAGAACCAGCCATTATTGCTTTATGTATATATGTCACTAAATGACCCATGGGATTCTACAACATGTACACTCAGGAAAATGAGAAACTATATCCCATCTCTATATATCAATGTGCGTAAAGGCAGTCTGTCATATATAACTAATAATAATAATTATAAAAAAAAGCCCAAATGGACAGGGGCATGTGCACAAACAAGGGTCCTAGCCTACAAGATCAAGTTTTCAAAGGGACACAAAGGAAGAAGAAGAAGAAAAGAGAGGAAAAACCACACAGAGATCAGGAGAGGGAGGGAGGGACAGAGAGCAAGCCTTTGCGCACGAAAGAGCATGTGCGCGTGAGCAATGTGTGCATCGGGGCCCCTCCAAATCTCAGGGAAAAGAAAAACCTAGTGAAAAACTATCTGGTTAAGCCTCTTTTTAGGAATGAATAGCTAATGCCTGCTGACCGACCAGTTTTAGTAAGGATGAGGATAGCCAACTTTTGATTGGCACTAATATAGCATTGCACTAAAGGTTTGTTCCTTAAAACGGAGGCATTAGATAAAGACAGGTTCACATTTCTCCCACCACCGTGTTTGGACGGGAACACAAAGCCCAATGGGCCAAATAAAGGAACTAGAAGCTGCACAGAAAAATCCTCTAAACCCATGATTGATGTCCACTGACACCTTGGAACAATGACCCCATGGGAACTGGCAGAGGGTATATACCATATGCAACAAGGGGACAGGTCAGCTAGGCTCTATAGAGGAAAGGCAATCCCAGCCACAGCCTCCACATCATGGCAACTTACTCTGAAGTTGTCATGTCTGCCTCACAGGCATATGAAATTTATACACTCATTCATTAAATATTTACATAGAGCCTTCCATGGGCCAGACAGTGACCTCAGTGCTGGGCATCCAGCAGAGAGCAAAGGAGACCGGGTGCCTTCTTCTGAGAGTTCTGCATTGGAGTGGGGGAAACACATCATCATCAAGTAAACAATTCCTTAATAAAGCATGAGGCAGTGGGGAGTTCTGTGAAGAAAAACAAATCTAGCAGCTTAATGGGAGAGACAGTAACTGGAAGACGGTTGGGGCAGGAAGTTAGAGTTGCCTGCTCAGCAGATACATGTTCCTGCACCCTGATGATTCTCTTTCAACTTATGTCAAAGCTGCTTTTCTCTCTTTGGTGAGCACCATGGTCCACCTTGAGGTTAAAAACCTGCCTTGTGTATGCTGATGTGGCCCTACTGTGGTATGGAAGGCAAAGAGCTCTGAAAGAGAAAAAACATCCAATGTCATCAAGATGGTGGCAGATGGTTGCTTTGGTGGCTCCTAAGACCCATGCTTCCTGGTGTTGGTGCCATTGGGTAGGTCCTCCCTTTTAATTTGGACTGGCCCAGTGACATTTGAACCAACAGAGTACAGTGGAATCAATGCTGGGACAGTTCCAAGCTTAAGCCTTAAGAAGACCTGGTAGCTTCTGTTTTGTATGTGGGGAAGGCCAAGTAAGCCCCACTACCTGAGGCCAACCTGCTGTAGAAAGCCCAACCTCACCATGTGGGGAGACCATGGTGAGGAAGGCCAAGACCCCAGCCCACAATACCAGCATCAATGTGGAGACAGACTGTCCTGCCTCAGTAGAACCCCCTAGCTGACCACATACAGAGCAGAGCCTTTCCAAGACAGTGCAAATGCAGAATCATGGGCAATGAAACACAAGGGTGGTTGTTTTACTTAAGCCACTATGTTTTGGGACAGTCTTGTTACTTAGCATTAGTTAACCAAAACAATGACTTGCAATTTCAGATACAAATGCACATAATAACTTTTTTATATATAGCCTTTTTTGTTGTTGTTGTTGTTATTGTTCTTGTTGTTTGTTGAGAACTTTCTTCATTTGTTGTCTGTGCCTTTGCTTTTAAAATATCTCATTTGAGGACACAAATTGCTGGATCTCAAAAAAAAAAGTGTGTGGGGGAGAAAGCTATGTTCTGACTTCACACTTAACAAGAGGTGTCTGCTATCAGGAGGACAAGAATAAGTTTCTGCTGACCTATTCATCTCACACGGGCCAAACTTATGTCCTGTCATAATTTTGTAGGTAGGAAGCTGAACTAGAGTTGACCTCGCTTAGCATTTCCCAACTCAAGTGACAATACCCCACCCTGGAATTCCTGAGGACACTATCAACCTCATCCAGCCGCCACTTGCTGGCCATTCTCAGAAAGTGCTGGCAACGAAGTCTCACTCAAACAGAAGGGACAAATCTGCCTGGCTTCATGGAAAGGAAAAGGAAAAGCGAGGCAATTAATTCACCCGGGGAAACATGCTGAGGCCATGAATTCACCAGGTAGTGCAGACTGACAGCTGCATGCACAGAAAGGATGCACCATCCTTCCCTTGTCCCCTGGGTCTTTTCCGTCTCGACTGAGGTGGCAGGGGTAGGAGTAAGATGGGGTGGCGTGGAGCAGGGCAGTGCATGATGTGGGGAAGGTGGTAGGGATGGCACTGATCTTAACAAGATTTGTGTTATATAAACCAAAGATCTTGGAGGGCACACAACCCAGGGAGCCTCAAAATGTTCTACAGCAGTGTTTCTCCATGTATGGTCCTTCAGAACAGCAGTGTGACCACCATCTGAAACCTGCCAGAAATGCAAATTCCTGGATCCCACCTCAAACCAACTACAAAAGAAATTCTGGGATCAGAAAGCAGCAATCTGCATTTTCACAAACCCTCTATTTGATGTTCATGCACATTCAAGTTTGGGAACCACCGATGTGATGAAATCCAGGAAGAAAACATTAAAATTCCTATTTTGTTTATTTAATCTTGGAAGGAAAAACGTTAAGCTTTACTAACATTTAAATTTACTAGCTTTAACATTTACTAACATTTAACATTGTCTTTTTACAATTTTTAATTTTATTTATTTATTCTAATTGGGTCTATATGACAGCAGAATGCATTTTGATTCATTGTACACAAATGCAGCATGACTTTTCATTTCTCTGGTTGTACACGATGTAGCATCATACCGTATGTACAGTCATACATGTACCTAAGTCATACATGTACCATCTCATTCCACCATCTTTCTTGCCCCCATGTCTTCTTCCCTCCTCTTCCTCCCCTTTGCCCAATCAAAGTTCCTCCATTCTTCCCATGCCCACCCCTCCATTATGGATCAGCATCCACTTATCAGAGAGAACATGGTATTGGCACCAAAATAGACATGTAGACCAATGGTACAGAATAAAAGACACAGAGACAAACCCACATAAATACAGTTATCTCATACTAGACAAAGGTGCCAAAAACATACATTGGAGAAAAGAAAGCCTCTTCAACAAATGGTACTGGGAGAGCTGGAAATCTATATGCAGCAAAATGAAACTAAACCCCTATCTCTCACCATCCACAAACTCAATTCAAAGTGGATCAAGAACCTAGGAATTAGAGCAGAGACCTTATGCTTAATAGAAGAAAAAGTAGGCCCAAATCTTAACATAGTCTTGTTATTTGATCTGTTAAGTCTTGTGTCATATGTGATGTGCAATTTATAAAACCCCAGAGATTGAAATTCTTATCCTTACTTGGCCATTTACTTTCAGTTTATTGTAAAATATTATTCTTATACTCAGTGGTGGATTTACAAATTATATTACCTAGTTTTAATCTTACTAACCTCTCCTGAATGGCCAAGTGGCTTAAAGAATTTCTGAAAAGGAGCCACCAAGGGCTGGGGAAGGAGCTCAGTGGTAGTGCATTTGTTAGCATGCATGAGGCCCTGGGTTTGAACCCTGGCACACACACACACACACACACAAAAAAAAAAAAAAAAAAAAAAAGAAAGAAAGAAAGAAAAAAGAAGTCACCAATCCCTATCCCTAGTAAATTATAAAATAAGCAGAGCTGACATTTTCATAATCTGCTTTCCAACACATTGTTCCCAATATAATTATTATTGAAAACAGTATGTTCGTGAGCACTAACACATATTTAGGTTGATTATATGAGGTTAGAACCAGTGGGTAATTCTATTAATCAGAGAGTTTGCAAAGATACTGAGAAGACAGGTCAGTGTTGCCCTCATGGAATCCCGACTAGTTGACAGCAGCAAGGCCAGACAGGATAGAACTTTCCTAAGATGAATCTCCCATGATTTCACCAACGTTGGAAAGACTCCAATGATATCACCAGTGCTGGGATCTGCCATGTGTCTGGTGGGCAATGAATGACCATGTGTGAATGACACGTGTTGCCATTGTGTGAACTCTTCCATGTGTCACTTTAATTGCTTTCTTGATAAAATGCATATCCTGAAAACTGGCATGAATGAAAATAGTAGGGATTTCCAGGCCTTTCATTGATGTCACAAAATTTCTTGAAGTTTCTATTACTGTCATATCTTTCCACCACATTTTGCCTGCTAATTTGGACTCCTTTGCCACAGTTTGAAAAAATAAATGGGAACAAAATGAAGTTCATAAAAAAGTAAAAATAAACTAGAGAAAAATGAAAAACCTAAGGGTGCTCAGTGGTTATTTTGTTAGATATGATTGATGATTTTCTTGGAACCCTGTCATCAAGTATTATTTTCAGGTGAATGACAATGTCTACCTTCACATCAAGATTGCCAGCTCTTTCACAGGCTCAAGATTGCTGGCCAAGCCTTCCATGAAAGTTGGAGCCCCTCATTTTTTTTTTTCCTTGTATTCGTGGGCTTGCAGCCCATACCACATCATTTCAGAATCCTCTTGACCATGCTGAAAACTCTCCTCCACCCTGGAATTTCATTAGATTCAATCAGTGTCACCCAAGCCCTGGGTATGTCTAATTGACCAATAACTTGTGCTCCATATCTTAGCAGCTGAGCCCATGAATGGTTGTTGTGAACTGGGCTGATGCTGACTGATCCCTTCTGGGTCCACAAATGCATCAGTCAACACCAGCCCAAGAACCATTCATGGAAACAATTCACAAGAACCATTCATGGGAACAATCTGCTCCATATAGCCCTGGGTGTATCTCATTGTCCAATAACTTTCGCTCCATATCTTAGCAGTTGCAGCGGGGAAACTCAGGATAGCTTCATGGAGTTAATTTTACCATCTGATCATCTGGTCTGTTCCCCTGGTCAACCTGTTCTTTCACTCTCAACCACCACAATTTGAAGCCTTCGTCCCTTTCTACAAGCTTATATTCCTGATGCTTTCTCTTTGCAAAAATCATCAGGATTTGGACCATGTCCTTTCTGAAGATTACAAATGAGCAATTCTCTCACCAGCTTAACTAAAGTTCCCACCAGGGCAGTGTTGGCATGGATTTTGGTCACCAGAGTCTCCTTTTGGGAGCCCAATACACAACTGAATGTTTACTGCTTGATGAGAGATGAGTGGTTGCTTTCGAACCTTGACCCCTGGGCCATGCCCCCCTCCCCCCAAATGCCAGCAAGCCTTGTAGGGGGCCTCAAATAGCCTTGTCCAAACAGCTGTGTCAAAACATCCTGTGTTGATGGAGGCAGCAATCAGTCACTTTGAGCTTCCTGATTAACTGGTGAGGGACAACCAGGGCACATTCTGCAGTGGCTGCAGAGTTTAGAAGTGGTGTCCCACATTAGCCACAGGATGAAGTTTCAAAGGGCAAAATTGTCAGGGACTGGTGAGCTCATCTGAGACATACAGGAAACAGGGAGTCGAAATAAAAAGCAATAGATTCAATAAAAATGCTAATTCATTTAGCCATAAATTTTTAATGATTTAACCATCTAATTAATTAATAAATTAGTGTTGTTTGGACTATGGCTCCTTCCTGAAAGCAATTGGGGCTGATGGCCGTAAAGGACACAAATGCAATCACCCTAAAGGTTACTAAAGGTAAGTCGGGAGCAGTGTTGGCTTTCTCTGTACTTCTTTTCTCAAGAAAAATCCAGGCAACAGAGCCAAAGGATGTTGTCCCTGGGGGCCCTCTAATATGATCCAGATTAAGAAAATTGCAAAAGGAATCTAGAAACACGGAGAGACTAAAAATAAATGGAAAAAAGTTTGGAAGTTGTATCTGAACAAGGACCAGGCAGAGAGAAAGCACATGGGGAATGACCTCAACTTCCTTGGTCAGCCTACAGTACACAGACAGCCCCACAACTAGCCCATCAGTTGACATAGATGCATTTGTGGACCCAGAAGAGACCAGTCAGCACTAGCCCAGTTCACAAGAACCATTCATGGGAACAATCCCAGCTGCAGATCTACAAAATCATGATGGGCTGATGAAGGGGTATTTGTTTTAAGCAACATGTTTTGGAGTTGTTTCTTATTCCGCAAAAGTTGTCTCATAGAGTTCATTTCATACACAATCAAGTTCTGAGAAACAAATACTAATTTACTTCAATCTTCAGCTTCAGAGAATGGAAAAATCTTTTTAGCCTTTTTCTGAGTCCATTTAAATTTAGACTTTTGATGAATGTCTTCTGGTGTAATCCTATCTGCCAATATTATGATTATTGGTCATAATAGCCAGAAGGGAAAAATAAAGTGCTCTGAATTTCTACCCAACAGGCTCAGTTGCCTCTTTTTCATGATGAAAACAAAACCAAAAATTCTCCAGAGGTTAAATTTGACTCCTACAGCACTGAACAAACAGCTTTGGTGGATTCTGTTTATTTAGGCTTTTCATGATCCTGGGGGCAGGGTGGCGGTAGTATTATTCGTACTCTTTGGTTTGGGTTGAAAGCACTCTTTCTCTTTGGGAGCTTGAGTCGGGGACCAACCTGGAAATCAACACCCAGTAGTACTCTCCAGGGTGGCAAATCGAACAATCCAAACGTCAGGGTGGCTGGTCTCCCATCTTAATGTAGTCTACATTTGTAAACCAAACAAACAGGCATAAAGGAAAAAAGAAAGAAGATGCCTAAGAACATAAATGTATACTTTAACTTCCAAATGCAAACATGCCAAATGCTTTTCAGAAAGGCGTACATGAGAATGACAATTTAAGCTTTAAGCCCTAAAAGCTTTTCACTCTTCCTGGCTCCCACATGTACATGAAAGGTTTAAATGAACAAGAAAAACATGTCGGGATTAGGATTCGATTCCAAAAAGCTTTTATAGTCATATAGAATGACTAGGAGTTACACTAGCTTCAAAAGACACACCAAGCAAAAAAACTGATATTTATCAAATAGCATTAATACTTTATGGGCCAAAGTTGTTTTCACAGTGTATTTACATAATAAGAAGCTTGCCAAGCTGTGTAGATGTTTATGGCTTTAGGGTTCTCATCTTAGAGCTTTCAAATGCAGTCCAAAGGGAAAAGCCATGTGTTTGTTCGAACATTACATTTGTCAACAGAAATCAGACTCAACACTCATGAAACAGAAATTATAAGCTCAGTTCTGAATCAATTTACTACTTTGACATGGTACTTTGACTACTTTGACACATACCACGATGGGGTGTGGCAGATGCATTTTGATTTAATTTTATTTTTAATGGTCTAACCAGATTCTTCTCTTAGAGAATTAGAATCTGTTCTTGATTTGTTAGTATGAAGACTTGCCCCAAATTCTTAGGGCCTCAGACAAAAATTAATAAATGTAACTTTTTAAAAAAATATGAAGCACCAAATCTTATCATTCAGATTACTTGGCTTTGTATCAACTTAGTTTCTAACTCATTTCAGACATGATTATGTGAAAGAAGAAATGAAGTAAAATAAAAAATCAATAAAATGGGATGGATTCAAACTAAAAAGCTTCTTATCAGCAAAGAAAACAATCAATAATGTGAAGACAGAGCCTCAAGAATGGAGAAAATCTTTATCACACGCACCTCAGATATAGCACTAATCTCCAGGATATACAAAGAACTCAAAAAACACCAAAAAATCAAATAACCCAATCAATAAATGGGTTAAAGAACTAAACAGACACTTCACAGAAGAAACACAAATTATCAACAAACATATGAACAAATGTTCATCATCTCTAGCAATTAGAGAAATGCAAATCAAAATTACTCTAAGATTTCATCTCAACTCCAGTCAAAATGCAATTATAGGGAATACAAGCAAAATATATGTTGACGAGGATGTGGGGAAAAAGGTACATTATACATTGCTGGTGGCACTGAAAATTGGTGCAACCACTATGGAAAGAAAGCAGTATGGAGATTCTTCAGTTTATACTTAAAGGACTTAAAATCAGCATGCTACAATGTCACAGCCACATCAATGTTTCGAGCAGCTCAATTCACAATAGCTAACCTATGAAACCAACTTACATGCCCTTCAACAGATGAATGGATAAAGAAAAAGTGGTCTAGATATTCAGCCTTAAAAAAGAATGAAATTATGCCATTTGCCAGTAAATGGATGGAGCTGGAGAATAGCATGCTAAGCAAAATAAGCCCAATCCAAAAAACCAAAGACTGAATATTCTCTCTGATAAGGGGATGCTAATCCATAATGGGGGGAGGGTAGGAAAGAATGAATCCAGGCATTGCAATGGGTACTAGACTGTGTTATTGAATGAGATGCACACACTTTGTTTGGTTTTGGTAGAAGAGACACATATCAGGTGTTTCCTTATAATTGTGATAGATACTATGGAGGGAAAGTACAAAGTGACGTGAGATTAGTGTAGTTTGGAGTATGACAGGAAAAGCTTTCCCAAAGTTCATTGAAATCATTGTTTCCCAGTTTCAGCACTTCTAACATTTTTGGGTGAGACATGTCTCTGTTTGCAGAGATGTCTTGCTCTTGGTACAATGGTTCATAGCAATGGTGCCCTCTACTCATGAGATGCCAGTAGCTTTCTCTTCCCAGTGTCTATACACTGATATATACCACTGGGGGACAGAACTGTCCTCAGTTGAGAGCCACTGACTTAAAGAATTGATCGATGATCGACGAAGGAGACTCAGTCACGCCAACAGAGAGTGGTCATCAATCCCTGTTGATCTTTCACCCCAACCTCTTTCCTTGGTAAATTCTTCAGCCTCTCACTGCATTTAAAGAACTTTAAAAAAATTACTTCTTCTAAGAAGTCTTTGCTGAATAACTGAAAAATGGGTGACAGATTCCTTCTGGTTCCCACCCATAATAACTACAAGTCTCATGACATTTTTTTCTATTCTCTATTTTATGAACTACAGGGTGTCCACGAAGTCTGGAGACGTAGATAACACCATCTCACTTGCTCACACACTGAAGATGTCCTTGATGACATTACATAAATTCACCTCTGTTTCTAGACTTTGTGGAGATCCTTCTGAACTTATTTCTTTGAATTTAATCAAGGGCCCACTCCATGCCAGTCACTGTCACGGATGTCCCCAGTAGGGAGATAAGTAAGGAGAGTCCTGCCTGTGCCCTGAAAGCACTCACGCTCTGGTTTCACTTGCATTCACTGTTGGAGGACTGACAGAGTCTATGCTGAATATTCCAATCCCTTATTTTCTGCTAGCTTATGGCCTTTCAGATGGAAGCAGGTTGAGAGGAATGGCAATGCCTATTTAGCTCACATTTCAGCACCTACGCCATGATGGAGGAAACCTGAGCAGAAGATTTGATTGATGATCATTCTGACATGAAATGATTAATGACCACGATTCTGTACTCTGCACTGAAGTGGAAGTCCACCAGGTTTGCTTCTTCCTAATCCTTTTCTGAATAAATTGATACTTGACTTTCATTTGCTTCAAGCTCTACTGACAACTTCCCCCAAAGTAAGGTTCCCTCTAAAATTCCTCATGAAGCTTTGACCTTCTTCTTTCTTCATCCTTCTCCTCCAGACAGGACTCCTCCCTGGAATTTCTCTTGTTTATCACCTGCCTAACCAAGTCAGCTGCTAAGAACAGGAAAGCTGAAGTGAGGTAAAGTATTTCTTTCCGGCTTTGTAGAGCCAGATACTTTAAGTGAAATAAACAGAAAATCCTCTCTTGCTTTCTAAGCAATGGTTTGTTTAGGTCAAAACCTCACGGATTCACATTGTCTTGGCTGTGTGAAGAATAAAACCAGAGATGTAAAGGCTGATAAGAACATGCATTTTTATTTCCTTTCCTGCAGTGATTGGGGTGGATTATTTCTTATGAACGAAAGAATGGACTAGAAATTTTAAAGTGAACAAGGGATGGTTACATCTAGTGCTCAACTGGGAAATTGAACTTTTATTCCTCTGGAGGTGAAAGCAACTCACCAGGGGAATTCCCTAAAGCAATGGCAATCAATCGCTGAAACAGCAGGATAAGGTAAGTAGAGGAACACAGAAAGACACCCCTTTCCTTCCATTGGTCCTTTAGAATCCCTTGGAATCTGCCCTGTGGAGTGACTCACACATAAGCACTCTGAGAGGCAGAACTGTGTCAGCAGGCCTCTGCACTTTCATGTCAATGACCTGTGTCCCCAGGGTTCTCTCTTGCTTTCCGTGTTCACTGCCAACAGTCAGCAGGCAGAGATTCTTTTTCATAAGCCCATGGCAGGGACCTTTGAATCCATCCAGGGGCTCCTGCATGCCTCAAGCTCATAGCCAGCTCCACTGAGGGGCTCTTCTTATTTCTGAGAAGCTGTTCATGTCAGAGCACAGGAACTGTGGCCAGAGTAATTGAGACCCAAGCCACCACATGAAAACCTCTTTCCCAGAAAACAAGCAGATTGCCAAGGGCTGCTCACATGCAGAGTGAGTTGAACCCCCCTGTCCCGCCTTCTCTGGGAGTGCAATGCGTGGAACCTGGGAAGTAATACATTTGCAGCGACTCCCGTGTCCCAGAGTGGAGAGAGAGAGAAGGATCCTTGTGCACTTGGAGGAGCACACGTTAAGCCCAGCATGTTCCTTTTCTGGAAATACTCTCCAATGAGGGGCAAGGCAACAAAATCAGATCTGGGGAGGTTTTACCTTTGGGTGATTGTAATATTTTCAGATCATGTGACTTCCATCTCTGTTAAGTTAGCTATAGATTTGTTATGTATTAAAGGACATTGGATTTCCAAATGAAAGTTTTATTGCTATTGTGATTCCAGGTGGGGTGGTATTCAAAAATTTATCATGCAAAAGGCAGTAGGCACTACTTTCTTAGAAGAGACTCAGCTATTCTCTCAGAGAATAGATTCTAAAGGCTCCCTGCTGCTCTAGGCTAATGTTTGAGTGGGGTTTGGGGAAGATCTGGTGAAGGGTTCTCTTGGGAAAACCCAGGTGACTCTGATGGTGGGAAGCTCAGGAGAGTGGCCATTTAGCAAGCAATATTTCAGTATTTAAAACTCAGTAGAGTTATACTGGTACAGACCATTGGATAGCAACCTTACTTTTTGGGTGAAACTGAATGAATGAATGAATGCTTTAGACTCTGAGGAATAATCAGGTTGTCCTGAGTCTTTCAGAATCCACAGAAGCTTTAATGGGTGAGTTTGGTTCATTGAGCCTTCTCTTTTGAACTCTCCTGTGTCTAGAAAGGAGGTTCCTAGCAGCCTGGCAGCAGCCTGTTGGCCACATGTCAAAGTAACTAGAGAGTGTAAATGATTCCAGCCAAAGCTATCAATAATTGACAGTCAGTAATTCAGTATATACACTCCCCAGCCGCCTTGCTACAAAGGTGGCAAAAGATGGGCTCTGTTTCTCTTCACCCATTCAATTTAGACACCAGCCCACCCTCAAATCGTGCCACACATTCCAATCATGAAAAAACAAATGGTGTGACAATAGCCAGGGGACTTGCAGACCAGAACATTCCCTGGGTAAACACAGCCTCTGAATGTTATCTCCAGTCCTCCCATGGGACCACAGGATGTGAGCTGCACAAGAGGCCAGAACTTAGAAGTTCCCTGGATTTGGAAACCCAGTGGATTTCATCCTCTCTGTGACCAACATGGAGTTCATGGGTCCCCGAGGCTTTTATATTTTGCTACTTAGGTGAGCCCGGGGTGCTTTCTTTCTGAAGTCTGAATTTCAGGGAAAAGTACAGTGGTAAATATTGGTAGAGATAACTTACAATTTTTAGATCTAATTTTCTAGAGCTTTAAAATATTCTCTCCAGGTAAGTTCACTTATTTATTAATTCATCAAATCCTTATGGAGTGTTGCCTGAACATGGTCTGTTCTTCTAGGCCTGGGGAATACAGAAGAGGACAAACAAGAGACCTTTACTCCTGGGACTCATGTTCCAGGGGATAAAAAGACAGTAAATATTTATCTTATAATTTTAGTTGATATTAATTCCTATACAGAAAAATAAAGAAGGGAAAGGGGTTTAGAAATAGTGGGGCTATCTTGCTAAGGATAATCATAGAAGGTCTTTGTGTAAGGAGATATGGTTTGAATGAAAGAACTGAAAAATGAGAGGTGGGGAAACGTGAAGATTTGGTGGAAGATCATTCGAGGCAGACAATAGTAAGAGCAAAAGCCTTGAGATGCATCAGGAAGTCCAGAGTCCTAAGCAGACTGGAAGAGGGAGCAGGTATATATAGGAGATGCATCAGGAAGTCCAGTGTCCTAAGCAGACTGGAAGAGGGAGCAGGAATATATAGGAGATGCATCAAATATAACCCTTGCTAATGCCCCTGCAGGTCAATTCTCCTGCCAGATTGAGGGAGCTTTCATGAAATGCTATACATTCTCTATGAAGAACAAAATATGTTTTAAAATTTATTACAATGGTAGTGGAAAGGATTCTGAATTGGAGAATCACATCCTCAAAAAAAAAAAAAAAAAGCTTTATCATGTTGTTGCATGGTGTGATTTGCCGTGCTGTTCTATACTGAATATCTTTTGAGTGCGTGTGTATGTCTGAGGCTGGGTAAGGAGCAGGATGGTAGCAACGGTAGTGAACATATCTGAATACGAGTTAAATGTGCATTTCTGCTTCCTGCCTCTTTGAATTTGGTACACAGTTCCAAAGTCCCCATTGACATCCCCTTTTAATTGACATCCCATTTCTATAGACTGAGATCTAATGGAGTTGAACTCTATTAGAATATAATTCTGTGAGGGCAGGGACTGGTTCTTCACTGCATCTATGGTGATTGATAAACAGTACTTGATTCCATGCACACACTCTGCCCAGCTTAGCTTACTTGTCATTTGAACCCTCCCAAGCCTCACTGTGTTGGATATTGCTCTGAGGGGAGCACAGCAGGACACTCTGGGTCTCCCCTGTGAGCAATTCTACAGTGTCAATCATATCTTCTCATCCTGAACATAATGTGCTACAGACCATTTCTTAGGAAAAAAATCCAAGTCCTCCCGGTATGCCTTGGCCATATTAACCTTTAGGTAATTGGCACTAAACTTAGGAACAGATCAGTGGAGTTCCAGGTAATGAGAGAGGTGGCCACACTTTGTCCAAGTGGTTCCTGTCATTGTGGAGAATGTGTTCCAAGTGTCTTAAGTTGGTTGGCAGAGAGGAGGGGACACACCCCTTCTCCCTGTGTAAAGCTGGTATGTTTATAAACCATTTACACCCAAAAGAATCACGAGACGCTTGTGTCTCAGAGAGATCTTATGTTTGGTTCTTGTCCACAAGAACTTTAAAATCTACTGAGAATAAAATGGCAATAATAAGATACCATTAAATGAATACCAAATGAGTAAAATAGATTTTATTACCAAAGTGCACTGAATTCTAAAAGCACCTAACAACGTGACATTAGAAAATAACTGCTCGAATATTTGTGGAATTAAATTAAATTGTTTGAGGTCAATACAATTTATTTTTAACCTGCATTTTTTTTTCTTGTGATAAAATAGACTTTCTATATAAAAAAGAAGGAAGGAAGGAAGGAAGAAGACAGAAAGGGAGCAAGAAGACAATAAAAACTACTTAATCTCTGAACCCAGAATTACTTCATTCAACATTTTAAATAAATATTTTTGGTTGTTGGTGAAGCTTTATTTTATTCAGTTATTTTTATGTGGTGCTGAGAATTGAACCCAGTGCCTCACACATACTAGGCAAGCAATCTACTACTGAGCCACAACCCCAGCCCTTCTCTCAACATTTGGTTTATTTCCTTCTAATTGTCTTTTTAAAAATTCTTATACAGATAAAATCTTATGGGATATACAATTTTGTTTGTTTTTAAGATGAGCATGTTTTTTCAAACCTCTGTTTTAGAAGCTGAATAATATGCAAATAAATGAAATGTTTTAATTCGATTTTTGGAAGTTTAAGTACGACTCTCTTATTCCATATCTCTTTTTCTACTGTGCTTTCTGGTGGATCTTTCCCTGGTTATATGGGTAACCAAATATCAGTTCAAGAAAAGAATATAGCAGAGATCATATTAGGTGAGGCCGCCAGAGGCAGAAGCTCAAATGCTTCCCTGTCTGGCCTTGCAGAAAGTAAACATGTGGGATTCTGGCAATTTGGCTGGGTTATCTGGTCTCCAGCAGGGCCTCTCTCAGGAAGTGAACTCACAGTGGCCTTTCCGTTGACAGCCAGAAGATGGGGTGAATGCAGTTAGCAGCTACCCTAGGGCAGAAACCTTAAGAGGTAGCTGCAGGAGGGAACAAGGAACCGGTAGAGCCAAGAGAAGGTAATGAAGTGCTAGACCTGGCCTGACATGGACAATGCAGGGAAAAGCCAAGAAAATACAAGCCAATGGTGCTGGGCTTCAGAAGTCTGCAAATGGGGGATCGCTTACTGCAAAGCTTTTCAGGGCAGAATCCACGCCCTGTAATTAACAATCATTTTCATCAGGGAATTGTGTGTGTGTGTGCGTGTGTGTGTGTGTGTGTGTGTGTGTGTGTTTTGACAGTCTACAAACTCTGCTTCCTGAGCACTAAAATGGCCTGGCATCACACCGATCATCTCATGATGTGTGTGTTATTAACCAAAATAGAATAATTGCTGCTTATTCAGCACTTGGTATGTGCCGGGCACTAGAGCACTCACTGAAGCCAGTCAATGCAATATGCTGGATCTATCCCACCCCCTCGTACAACTGAGGATATGGAAGCACGAGAGAGCCAGCCAGCGAGCATGTGTGGAGAATAGACACCTTTCCATCCATGTGACACCAGGCTCCACACTTTTCACGGACCAAGTGGCCCTCACAAGGAGCATAATTGTATCTGAGTTCACGACTCATACTACCTCCAACAAAGAAGGTGAGCAATCCACAGAGGTGGCTTAAATAGGATCAAGCCATGCTGATTATCCTCTTAATTTCCTTTTTAGTTTCTTTTCCAAGTAATATACATACACACTTAAAAGTAAAATAGTGTCAAAAGAAATGTAACAATTAAAAACAAAATTCCTCATCAACATTCCTGAATTCCCACTACTTTTCTTCCCCATTCAGTTTCTCAGGACAACCACTTAAATATCTGTCTTTTTGTTTTTGGAATAGCTGTACATCCAGACGTACAGGAAATAGGTTGCCTTAGCTGTGAAGAGGAAAGACTGAAATTGTGCCTCGGTAAAAGGGCAATTCTTTTTCTTTCAATTTTTTTTTTTTCTAATCAGTTATACATGACAACAGAATGCTCTTCAGTCCATTGTACACAAATGGAGCACAGTTTTTCACTTCTCTGGTTGTATACCAAGTAGAGTCACACCATTTGTGCAAGCATACATGTACCTCGGGTAATGATGTCCATCTCATTCCATCATCTTTCCAATATATTCTGATCTCCAGACTGACAAATATTTTATATTGCTATTTCTTAATATACTAATTTATACTATATAATGTTTAAAACACATACATGTACATGTTGATATCTTTATGAGACATAACGATCTAACTCTTTTATACCATTCTCAGTCTCACCACATTATATATATATATACACACACACACACACACACACACACACACACACTAATGACACTAGGGATATAGTAGTACCCCATTATCTTTAGTTTTATTTTCTGTGGTTTTAGTTATGTGCAGTCAAATGTAGTCTAAAAATATTAAATGAAAATCCCCCCAAACAAACAATTCATTAAGGTTTAAATTGTGCATCAGTATGAGTAGCATGATGAGAACTCTTCTATTACAATGTATAGTTATAATGGTTCGATTTTGAGATACTGTTGTTAATCTCATACTGTTTGTAACTTATAAATTTATAAGTTTATAAACTTTATCAATGTATAACTTGTAAATTTGTATATACTTAGGAAAAAAAAAAACCCCAGAATATACAGGATTAGATAATATCTATGGTTTCATGCAACCACTGGGGGTTTTGTAACATATTCCCTGTAGATAAAAGGTAACTATATTTGTAATTCCTAATTAAGTTGTTAAATCAACAATGTTTGTTAGAACTGTGTATGTATTATTTACTACAGAGCCAACTAGTGTACTATGTTTAATTTCTTATACAAATGTTTATTTTTCCACGAATTCATGGTTGCTTCTCTTTTTAAATTTGCCTAGCTTTCTATGTTATCATCTTTCATTTTATTTCCTATGTCCTGTTTAGTATTATTTTCCAATAGTCAAATAGACCAGAAAATATATCGATCACATTTTTAAAAAATTCTTTCTGAACTGGTTTCTTTCTAGAGCCATGGTTCTGATGTCAAGTTAGACCTTTAGCTTTCCCATCATCTGATTATGGCTTTATGTTTCTGATTTCGTGTGTTGGATACTAAGTTTCACTGAATCTGTTTCAAAGTTAACTCTCTCCTTTGGCTGAAGCTGAACCTCCAGGATCAAAGCAGGAAAGAGGACAAGGAAGAGAGAAATGCATATCTGCGGGTGTCTTTATTCCACACTCTGTCAGATTGAAAGTTTAGGCAGGGTATAGAATTTAGGTTGAAAATCATTTTCTGTCAGAATTATAGAAATATCACTTTTATGATTTTCTCTTTTAAGGTAGCTATTAAAACTCTGATGTCTTTCTGATTTCTGACTTTGAGCATGACTTTCCCCTTTATTTTTGGATGCTCTGAGACTTATTACATCTGTTATTTTGAAATATCCTAGTAATGATCCCCGACGTGGGTCTTCTTATTTATTGATTTTTCCATACTGTACCTAAGTCCTTATGCTATGAAACATTACATCTTTCAGTTCTTGGATAAGTAATTTCCTCTCATTCATTTTCTCTCTCCTCTTTTTCTTTTAAATTCCTTATTCGTAAATGTTAACCCTTTTGGGTTGAATTAAATCTCTCTTCCCCCACCCACTCCTCTTTTTACAGTCTCTTGGTCTTTTTGTTCTCCATTTTGAGAAATTCTTGGCACTGTTATTTAGCCTACCTAAGAAATACTTCTATTTCTACAAAAGGATATTTTTTTTGTGACTTTCAGACTGTCTCAGTATTTTCAGAGAGACACTGGGAGGGAGTTGACAGCAAAAATACCAACAGATCTTCTCAGGAGATGCTAAAGAAGAATGAAGCCACAGCATAGCTAGTGTGATGGGAAAAAAAAAAATTGAACATGCAAGGTGTAAATCATGAGATCAGGAAGTTGTTTAATTTATTTTTTAATATCGTAGCCTGTCAACCATATTATTTTGAATATTTTCTTCCTGCCCTTGAAAGGAACTTGGGCCATATCCAGGTATTAAAAATAGTCTCAATTAGACAATAGTCTAATAGACAATTGGGGACATCTTGCCCTTCCGGGGGTCACCTTCAGGATGACTGTTTCTGCTCTTTCCCATGGTTTTCACATGCAACCCATAGAAGCTTTAGTCCCTTTATTAGAGAAGTGCTGTGAGCTCTCACTATGTCCCGTTCTCTCTGTGCTACTGTGAGGGGCAGCTCCAGACATCTCTGGATATTTCTTTGTGATATGAAATGTGTCGATCTTGGACATAGCTAACACTGAGTCCACAAGAAAATGCTCATTCTGCATTACCTTGGAAATTCTATGTTTCTTTAATTTTATATTTCTTTCTTTTCTGGTATTGGGGATTGAACCCAGGGGTGCTTAACCACTATGCCATGCACCTCCCCCCCAGTCCTGCCTTTTTAAAACAATACATTTTATTTATTAATTTATTTTTATGTGGTGTTGAGTTTCTGAACCCAGTGCCTTAAGCATGATAGGCAAGCGCTCTACCATTGAGCCACAACCTGAGCCCATCCCCAGATCTTTTTTGTATTTTATTTAGAGACCCTTCTCTAACTTGAGTTAGGGCCTCAGTGAGTTGGTGAGGCTGGCTCTGAATTTGTGATCTTCCTGCCTCAGTCTTCTGAGCTGCTGGGATTACAGGCATGTGCTACCACACCTGGCTGGGAATTCTATAGCTTCAAGAGCTCTTTCTTGTATCTTCTTTTCTACTCTTTACCACATATGCTAACTTTTAATTTATCTGAGACTCCAAATTAGTAATTTTCTCCCCTTTCCCTATTCTCTGTTTCCTTTAAGTTCACATCCTTTGATTGCAGTTACCTTCCAGGCCCTCAGAGGTTTTGCTCACGTGCCTGGTGTCCTTCCTTGGTCACTGTCATTTAAGACCACAGTACAAAGAATGTGGGTGCATTTAGAAAGGAGACAATCTTGTTAGATTTGTCACTTTTAACTGAAGTTCTTTTAGGATTTGGGATCATCCATTTAATCTTAGCATTATATCCATGCATTTTAGGGTGATGATTTGTGATTTTTCTCCAGCTTTTTCTTTTATGATGGGTATAGAGAGGTCCAGCATTTAAATATATGACCCTTTGTTACTCAGGAAAACATGATTTTTTTCCCCCAAATGATTCCAAAGTAGAACTTTCTACATTATGGACAAAACATTTTGTATCAAAGTGTTTGAAGTATGAGCCAAAATGATGGCTTCCACATTCCCATTTCATGCATAGTTTCACTGGGAGAATTTTGGGATAAGCTGACAAAAGCAAAACCAACAAAATCATCATGTGTTTAAACTGAGTAGACTATTATTATAGTTTACAGTCAGATGACTATGTTTTATTTATTATGAATGTCAGGGTACAGATCAACAAATTCATCTATTGGCTAAATGTGGTACATTTCAGAGAATTATATTGTGGTAGATTATATGTATTTATTTTTATTTATTTATTTTTTGGGGGGGGTTCCTGGGATTGAACTCAGGGACACTCAACCACTGAGCCACATCCTCAGCCCTTTTTTGTATTTTATATAGAGACAGGGTCTCACCTTGCTTAGTACCTTGTTTTTACTGAGGCTGGCTTTGAACTTGCAATCCTCCCTCCTCTGCCTCCCAATCCACTGGTGTGTGCCACATTACAGGTGTGTGCCAGTGCCCTCAGCTTTCTTTTTTATTGGTGCATTATAATTATACATAACAGTGGAATCCATACAATATTTATACATGTTCATAACATAATTTGCCTTTATTTTTGAGATGGGGTCTTATTAGGTTTCCCAGGCTGGACTCAAACTCCTAGGTTCAATCAATCCTCTTGCCTCATTCTCTTGAGTAGCTGAGATTAGAGGTGCAGGGCACCATGCCTGGCAGACTGTTTTTAAAAGAGGCCACAGTGGCTGGGCGCAGTGGCGCATGTTTGTAATCCCAGCAACAGGGAAGGCTGAGGCAGGAGGATGCCGAGTTCAAAGCCAGCTTCAGTGACTTAGTGAGGCACTCTCAGGGAGACCCAGTCTCTAAATAAAATACAAAAAAGGGATGGGGCTGGGGCCCAGTGGTTAAGCACTCCTAAATTTAATCTCTGTTACCCCCCCACCAAAAAACAAAAAACAAAAAACAAAAAAAACCCCAAATGTGGCCACAGTGATTCCTTCCATCCCACATGTCCATTTTTAGCGTGACTGTGCTTTGCCTCCTACTATGAGCTCATTTCCCCTTGATTCTGGGCCAGCCCTGTGACTTGTGCTGAACAGAAAGTGGTGAAAGTGACGTGCTATGACAATTGAACCCTGGCCTCCAGCAATCATTTGGCTTCTGTTTTTCTCCTGAGCTTCCAGGTAAACAACCCAGGACATTTGGTTAGAAAGGATTGATGGCAGAGCACTGAGGCACCCCACTCAGAGGCAGGACCAAGGCCCCAGACAGGTAAGTGGGGCCCTCTGGGATCCTCTGACCCCAGTAATCTGCAAAAACTTGGAAGTGGAGATAAGCTATACTTGCATACTTCCTGAATGTCTGACACACAGGATCACAAGCAGCAAAGTGGTTCTAGTCTTAAGCCATTAAGTTTGGGGGTGGTCTGCTATGCAGCAATAGACAACTGTCACTAGCTCACTTCAGAATTATTTTGAGCAGAATAATTTAGGATTCACAACTCATACCGCATTTTGGTGTCTGTATTTATGCACACTCTTCAGGGGACAGGGCCCAGAATGTCTGATTCTAATTTGTTATATATGACAGTGGAATGCATTACAATTCTTATTACACATATAGAGCACAATTTTTCATATCTCTGGTTGTACACAAAGTAGAGTCACACCATTCGTGTCTTCATACATGTACTTAGGGTAATGATGTCCATCTCATTCCACCACCTTTTCTACCCCCAGGCCCCCTCCCTTCCATTGCCACCCCTTTGGTCTATCTAGAGTTTGTCTAATCCTCCCATGCCCTCCCCGAAGCCCCATTATAAATCAGTCTCCTTATATCAGAGAAAACATTTGGCATTTGTTTTTTTTTTTTTTTTGGTGGGGGGATTGGCTAACTTCACTTAGCATTATCTTCTCCAACTCCATCCATTTACCTGCAAATGCTATGATTTTATTGTCTTTTAATGCTGAACAAAAGACATTTTCTTTATCCATTCATCAACTGAAGGGCATCTAGGTTGGTTCCACAGTTTAGCTATTGTGAATTGTGCTGCTATAAACATAGATGTGGCTGTGTCCCTGTAGTATGCTGTTTTTAAGTCCTTTGGGTACAGATTGAGAAGTGGGATAGCTGGGTCAAATGGTGGTTCCAATCTCAGTTTTCCAAGGAATATGCATACTGTTTTCCATATTGGCTGCACCAATTTGCAGTTCACCAGCAATGTAGGAGTGTGCCTTTTCCCCCACATCCTCACCATTATTGTTTGTACAGAATGTCTGATTCTTAAAGGAGTCTGTTCCCCAAAAGAATAAGAACTACTGATTTATGGGTCAATCATCGTGTTAACATATTTTAGTTTTCATTTATTCAAATAATGCATGCATGTACTATTACAAAAACATGATTACAAAACTACATTAAATAAAAGATTATCCTAAGGCCATGATGAAAAATTTGGTCTATATCTTCCAATAGCACATACACATTAGAAATTTATTTGCAGAAATTAAAGTGGTATATGTGTGTGTATGTGTGTATGTCTGTGTGTTGATATATCAATAATGTTCAATAAGAAAATCAGACCTTGAAATATGTATTATGAGTATACTAGTTTTTTTGTTAGTCTTTTGACTTCAATGAGAATTTAACTTTGTTTTATGGTCAAATATATCAATATTGTACTTAATAGTTCCTGCACTTCATGCTACTTCTAGAAAGGTCCTTGTTTTCTAAGTATAATATGCACCCATGTTTCTTTTAGAAACTTTATAGTATCAGTTTTTTATTACTTATCCCTATATGGTTTACTTAATGCTTACTTGGATGGAAGGAATGAGGTTAGGAAGCTTGCATTATTATTTCCCTAATAGTTACTAAATAAAACACCTTTTCACCACTCATTTGATTATCCACCTCCTCTACTGAATTTCCATTTGTATCTGGGTCTACCTTCAGACCCCATGCTGTCCCACTCACTTGGCTACCCCTGCAACACTCAATGTAACAGTGACTCACTGTTTTGATTGCTATTGCTTAAAATACTATTATATAAAACAAAATTATTCTTTCTTTTATCTCTTTTTACAAACTTTCCCCCTTTAACTAACATCTTTTAATTTCTCCAGATCAACCTAAGAATAATTACATCAAGTTAGCATCCACCCTTCAATAGTCTCCAAAATTCCCCAAACATCAAACATCCCCTGAACATTTAAAAAAAATTTTTGGAGAGCATCACACTAGACTTGTAGCTCTTCCTGGGGAGAAGTTGTGATTTCACAATACTGTGCTCTCCTCATCAAGAGGATCGTATCATTGCATGTACTCATTGATTACAATGGCTGGTTAGCAAATTTTAAAGTTTTCTTCATTTGGTCTCTGCTAAATTTACCTCAGGTTGTTTTAACTATTTTTGGTTAGCCAAAAAGACAGGGCATAATACAAATATTCAGCCCCCTCTGGCTTGGAAGAAATAGATGCATTATCACTCTATCCAAGTAGATGTCCATGGTTTTCCCCAACATCTTGTGACGTCATTTTGGTCAAGTTCTCAGACTCTAAATGCATCACACATAACTTCTAATGGGCCATTTGTCTTATTTAGCTCAGGGATAATTGCACTTGACAGTTCCAATGATTCTCAACTTGGCCTAGACCTGTGTGCCTAGTACTGAAAAGTCTGCCTGTTAAAGTCAGGCAGAGTTCTGCTGGGGCTGTCACACTTAGAAAAACAGTGCTCAAAGAAAAATCTAAAGATCCTTTGATGGGCTTATACAGCCTATGTTTTGAAGGAAGATATAAAGAGAAAAAACATTTTAAAATATCAATGTTGGGCAGATACTTCAAGTTTCTCAGGTACAATTCTTCTGTTCTATATATCAAAGTGTTTTCAAGGAAATAAATGATGTGCATGGCTTTATCTGGGATCTGGCTACAAGACATAAGGAAGTAGTAGTTGCATGAACTCCCCCCAAAAGAAGCCAAAGCATAATTTGGAAATTAAAAAAAAATATATATATATATACATATACACACAGACATACATACACATATACATACAGACACACACATTATATATAAGTGTAAATCCTTGGTTTCAATAAATAGCCCCATTAGCACTTTTTTTGAGAGATGTTAATATCAGTAATTTTATCTATGAATTCTTACACAAATGGAGATCTGGATTCTAAAAATTACATTAGTGCTAGAAGTAAGATACAGAACTTGGAGGGAATAAAATAGATATGATATTTGGTGTGATGAATAAGTTAAAACATAAGGTTTTGAGGAAAGCGCATCAAAGAAATGTTAGAGAGCTAGAGAGAAATCCTTGGAAATACTGGATGGAGTGAGGGTGTGGTAGAGAGGGTGGGGAGGGAGGGAGAAGAGAAAGAGAAGAAAGAGAGTGGATTAATAATGGAACCAGGGCAAAAGGGTGTCTCACTGGCCAAGCTTCAGGTTGTGTACTTTGGCCTCGCAGTCTACTTTTCTAAAGTCATGATTCTATGGCTCAGTTCCAAAGATGATCAGACAGAGATTCAAGCTGTAGCTGGTAGGAGACATTGAGGCAGAGAAACAATATCTTGTGGGGTGGCTGAGAGATCTTATGAGCCATTTCAATTTACTACAATATTTTGAGGGAAAATAATGAAGGTATAAGAAGAAAAAAACACCCTCACCCTCAATATTCTTTATGAAAACATCTTGACAATGTTTAATGTCTACATAGAATTTGGTGTAGAGGGAAATTGTAAAAGAAAAGAAAAATCCTAAAATTCAGGAACTAGGGTGTGGAGAGTGTGGTGGTTGGGGGAGCTTTTAGGGCCAGAGGTATCTGAGCAGCTTTTGCCTCAGTCTTTTCTAGAATTATGCAGAGATCCAAAAGGAGCAATACACTCACATGACCATTAGTGAAAAGATGGTCCTTATCCCTTTCATTTTTAGTTGCTTACAGAATGCGCACACTTTTGGAAATACTCATTCAGAAGCTTTTGACCTTCCAAATTAACTTACAACATCCAGAGTTGCTCATTGATTTCTACAATGAATATTTTCAGGCTACATCACCTTATCAATACAATAATAATTTTAAACATGGCCTGAGACCATATCCTGAATAAATAAACATCTGCAATCCATACAGTACAGAATGCACGGCACGCATCCCCCTGTCCTGGAATGTTAACTCCTTCAGTCCACAAGTACAGTGCTCTCTTCATCTTCAAATTGCTTTCTCATCATGACCCACGTCTTTTCAGGCAGAGTCGTCAACTCTGCTACCGAGGAGACAGAAATCAAAGCCCCCATGTGGAATCAAAATGCATGATGAACTGGGTTCTCAGACTTGTGGAGGAAAGACCCTCCACTGTGGACTGTAGGATATTTGACAGCCCCTCAGTTTTGGTTGGGCAGACGAGCTTGTCTGGGCTGAGGGATGGAGAAGGGCATAAACCAGAAAGTGCTGAGGAGGTCAGTGGTTAGTGGAGTTGATGTCAGCGTAACCCGCCATGCAAGAGTTGGGCTCAAAATACTCAGGGTTCCTCACCACTTCCTAGCATGACCACGCCCAGGAGCAAAGCTAGTTATCTTCCCAGGGCAATATGGATGCTATTAAGATTATCCCTTAAGGATTTAGTTGTCAGGTGGGAGTTGTTTAAGTCATTGAACCGTATCCCAGAAGATTCATGGAGCTATGATGGAAGGATCACAGGATCACAAGGATGAGAGAGTCAGAAAACATTCGTATCAATCTCTTATTCCTCATGCCCCTGCCCTCCCCCAGGTTTTGGAGGATAGATCTTTAACCATTAATCTGAATCTGTCATTCGCCATGTAAGGATTTCCTTTCCTTCCCCAGGTCTCAGAACACAAACTGGCCCATTATATCACTGAAAATCGTTGTTTATGTATAAATAAGAATTAAAAGTGAATTCAGGCCTTCTTAAATCTACCTTATTATTGAGTAATGAAACATAAACAGAGTTCCATGGAAAGATGTAGGATGAGTTACCACATAGGCTGGGCACGATAAAAGCTAGAGAGTTGACGAACAGACATGTGTAGAGAAGGACATTAAGGATACCATCTGAGGACAATGATGAAAAAAATCAAAATCTTTCTGCAATTCGGCTCCATCTAGGCAGTCATGAGAGAGTCTCGAGGTGATCATTTTTAAATGTGGGGCCACTTACTATTTTGCTGCTCAGCACTGTTATTACAGTTGCCTTGTGGTTGGATGGAAATCATTCTTTTATGAAGATCAAAGAATTCTACATTTTCTCCTAAAGAGTCTCTTCTTTAATAAGGACTTGAGCAGATCCCTGTCATTGTTCTAGATAATGGATTACCTACACATACATTTCCAAGTGTAATGACACTCCTGCTTATTAAAGACCTCTCAGCTGAAGGGGCAGAATATTATGAACTGGCCAAGCCATTCATTTTCTTGAATATGTTATTCAGTATTTTATGCTAAACCAGCAATACACCATCCATTTTAGTACAATGATCCTTATGTTCAATAAAATTGAAGTGTCGCATCATAAATCATTATAGTCATTTATTTTACATTAGACACATTAGCCACTATATTCCATAATCTATTACAATAAGGTGGATTTAAATGTACCCCAAGGAACTGCAATAATAACTCGAGAACCAAATATAGCAATTTATGGATAAAATATGCTTAACCTAAAACTGCACTAGCTATCATGACGGCTGTGAACTCCGAATGGAATTTAGTGCTGATGGTGACTGAACTCAGCTACATATCAAGAACGAAAAAGAAAAGAGGGGGGAAATGGCAGACCTTCCTCTAATTTGCTGTTCATTAGTTTAAAAAATGTACAAGATTAACAATTACACAATTAATCAGCGCAACTGATAAAGTTGGCTGGAGGAATTCATGCTCACTGAAACTTCTAAGTAATACATGTTCATGATCTCTAGTTAACCATTCAATGTTATATTGTGTCCCCAAACAGCAGTGTCCTGGAAGGCTTCATCGTTCAGACTAATTCTACTAATTCCAAATTTGCAAAAATTCATACAGGCTGGGTATGAACAGAATAAAACATCTGCTTTTCTAATTAATAGTGTAAAAGAGATGCCAGGAGAATGATTTTTATGCCAGAGAACTGTTTAAAACATCCTTAAGTTCATAGGCGGCATCCTTTTATCTATAATTGAGATGATAACTAGGAATTCTTATCAATAATGAAAACAATTTTCTCCAATGATCCCTCATAGGTAATATTTTATGAGTCTATTTTCATTTCTTACCAACACATCTAAAAGCAATAAAACTGTACAGCATAATTCAGTTTCTTCACTAACTTGGTATCCTCCACTTAATCATGGATAATTTCTTGTTTGTAATCACAGGCAAATGGTTATCATCCACGCTATTGACATTCCTGGACACTGCTCTTGGTAATCTCAAGTCTTTTGAGATTTGATTAGGCAATGAGATTGCTTTATCATATTTCCTAGTAGAGATGTCCTTGCTGTTCATGAATTGCTGTGTTTCATTTGAGAGAGCATGGCCCACAACTGGCACAGTCCATTCTTCCTCAGGAAATTAGAGAACAGATTAGATTTTCCCTTTGAAAGTCCCTCAACCATCCATCAGCCACCCACCCACCCACCCTCCGTCTTGTCCCGCCTTCCTTTCCCAATGATCAACCAACAATCCATTCGACAAATATCCAACATCTACTTAATGTCTTCTCTGTGCCATACACAAGGTGAGCCCTCAGGATACAATGAGGAACAAGGCATGGGCCAGGACATTTCCAATGCTTACATTATTTCTTTATTCTCTACAAAAATGCTGTGCTATTTCACAGCATTTATAATCATCAAATACTTAGGACCAGTTGTAAGTTTTCCTTTAGTCAACATTTACAGAGTTATAAATTCAAGTGTAAACCAAAGTCTGAGTGCAACGAGAGGAACGTGTATGGCAAAATGATCTGTAGTGAATTCCTATCCCTGATCCTATTCCTCATCTGTAAGTGGAGGGGGGTTATCCAGGTAGTTTTAAGGTTCCTCCTCAAATTTTAGGATGTAAATAATTATTTTTGTTCTTTTTTATAATCATCTGTATTATTTATCAAAGTGTTTCTAATGTAAAAAGACAAAAGAAATTTTTTAAAAAATCATTGCTTCTCTTAATCCCTTTCAATCCAATTCACACTTCTATTACGAGTACCAAATTTGCTGTTCTCTCATTTGTTTTGCCATCTAGTTTATGCTCTTTAAATTGTTACCATCTGAGTATGATGCTAAAGCCAAATTTGCTGTCATCTCCATTCTAATCCTCATTCAGCATCAGTATCATTTTGCATTTTCTCTTCTACTGATATTTCTGAATTATATATTCTTCCCCCCAGGCATGCTTTTCCAAATGAAATAAAGTTTCATTTTCTGTTCCTCACTCTAATCCCACTAGATTACTTAGCTTAAAATATTTACAGACACCATTTTGCCCCATTATTTTTTATAATTTGGCCCTACTGTATGTATTATTATGTCTTGTGTTTTCAGGAGTTCTGGACTTTGCTCACGCACAATTGGAGGCTTTCCACTAATACTATATGTCACCTTTTGTGTGCTGTCAATTATGGAGAAAAATGACACTCTCTCTAGGTAGATTGAATAAAATGTATATAAATATGTAATAAAGATATGAAACGTAATGGCGCACGGATGAACCTGTGGGCTCCACAAGGTGCCTCATATACAAAGTTCACTAAAGACAGTAGGAATCGATCTGCAAAAGATCTTTAGGCCAAATTTGGAAATATATATTATTTCTGAGCATGTTCTTTAAGTAAAAATGAGTATAGATTAGGTCCCACTTAGGAAAGGAACCCCACTCTAGGTCATACAACAGAATGGATTTAAAACAGTCACTAGTTATGAATGTTTCAGATGATCTAAAAAGTGAATGGGATGGTGACAGAGAGGACCACAGACAGGAAGCTCTATTGTTCCTACAGCCCGAGGGATAAAGAAAGAGGTGTTCTTAGCCAAAAGGCCAGGAGTCCTCCAACCCCTTGACTGGATACGCTATAGGACCAGGCAAGGGCCGGGGGCATGAGAAATGCATTGAGAGGGAAGCTTGGGAGGTGTAGCTTCAGAGCCTTTCCCTGTGCAGAGCCCTCCCAAGGACTGGGAGGTGTACAGGGTCACAGACATGCAACTGGAGGAGCATGGCATTTCAACCAGCATGGCTATGACTGCCTTCTTCTCGGTCTCTGGCATCCCCTGCGCTCTGTGTCCTCTTGAATTATGGGGGCCTAGTTAGGGCTTATCTAAGAGAAGCTGAGCTGGAGATTCATTTAGCCCCTCCCTAGTGAGCCATGCATATGTGGTTCACAGTTACTTCTCTATAGACCTGTTACTGGCTGTGGTTTTTCAAAAGGATTGAGGGTTGCTAGGATCACTTAATTTGGGGATGCCTGATATCCTGTGGACATCGGATTGTCCCACATGCTCAAGAATGTTTCCTCATCTGGAATAGAATACTTTCTTGGTGTCTTGCTATGGGAACAGATTATATAGGAACACATGACTGCCCACTGAGCCGACGTACCTGGTGTTCCTGTTGGGTTATCAATACTAGGACAGTGAAGGAAAACTTGGTGATCATAATTTCAAGAAATTTAAATTGCCTTAAAGTCTGGCTAAGAAAGCAACTTGACAGACACCACTGACAATAATCCTAACAATTTTATGTAACCCTAATAATGCTATAAATGAAAACATTTCTAAATTGCCAATACTAAACAAATTAAATTCCAGTCAGCATATTGAGAGAAGACTGAATAATATTTCTTCTTCTTTGATAGAAAATTATTGTCATAGGAAGAAGCTCTTGCTCACTAAATTACCTTGCCACACCTCCTCTCTTGAACACATTGTCTTTTATAAACTACTGTTAATTCCCTGGCTTCGATTCCCTTCTATATTTGATCAGATCAGAGTTTAAATGTCTGGGTGTTTAATTGTGACATAATTGCCTATTAGTTGTTTAGTCTTGAGTGAGTCCTTTAGTTTCTCAAAATCTTGGGTCCACATCTGTGAATAGAAAATGAAGGAAAAAAAGAAGTTCACTTTGCCTACCTCCCAGGGTTGTTGTAGGAATCATATGAACTAATGATTATGTATAATCACTATGCATCCATTAAAAATGACAGTATATTAACATCAATGGATATAAACTCATTTTGAAGACTACCAAGATTTATAGAAAGCTCGGCATTTTATTTTTAATTCCTTAATTTTTAGAAAGGCAATTAGTCCCCAATTCCCCCTTTCCATTTATAGAAAATAACACCTTAATTTTTCTTCCGTCTCTGATTCCATCCCCGTTCTCCTTGGCATTTCAAAATGATTGCCTTGTATTTCAGTAAGTTCATTAACTACTTCCCTTAACACTGCAGGAAACAACTCTTGTTGTTTCCAACTGACTTCCATGTTGAACAGAGCATTTTCTTTCACATGAATTTTTGAATTTTTTTTATCCGAGTCAGATATGAATGAGTTATGTCTTTCTAGAATTTTTCTTCAGCGACTCAAAAATTCTCAAACTTACAAGAGGAGGTGGAAGTACTTAAGAGGTCAACAGAAAGGCAGAGCAGAGGAGTTGTGAGTGTGAATACCAGATCAACTCACTGTCATTCCTTGTGTTTTCTGAGTGTGTCTGTGTCCTGAGCTTGAACTGCCTACAGACCACACGTGCCCTGGAGAAAGCCATTCTTGTTGAACAGCTAAATGAACCCATTACTTACGTGAAGAATGGGACCCACTGGGCAATGGGATCCTTTCCATATTCCCTCTCCCCAAACGCCTCGTTACAGCACGAGACAGGCCTAAGCCTCTGGCTGCCTCCCTGGTGGAGGCCCTCAGCTGACCCGCGTACACTAACCTAGCAACATCTGACACCAGCATGAGAAATGTCCAGGAAGAACCTCTCCGTCTGTGATCCCGGCTATTGTGAACTAAATAAAAACTGCAAATGAACAGAGAACAGAGAATCTGTGATAAAAGAAAAAAGGTCCATATCTGTAAAGCTCATTTTTTTTTTTTTTAAACTCTGGGCAGCCCATTGGTGTGAGAAGGGCACAAAGATATCCTTTCTTACAGAATAGATTAGCTAGGATTACATCTTGTAAAATCATGTCAGTAGATGCTTCTAAAAATTCTCTATGCAAATCTGGTCAAAATCTGTGCCTTGATCCATTTTTTTCCTATGGCCAGATTCCGCATGCTTTCCCAAATATACCACGTTCATCCTTACTTTGCTGTCCCTGGGGCTGTTCACCCAGTCTTATATACCTCTCCCCATGCCCACCACCTAGCTATAAGCTAAATCTTCCATGGCTTGGCACGAATCCCCAACCCTCCACGAAGCCTTCCTTGATTACAGTAATCCATGCTAAACTTCCCTCCCCTGAATCGGACCCACAATTTAATAGCACACACTGTATCCCAGTGCCTGAAGGCCAGTCTTATCTTCCATCAGGATTTAAAACTTCAGGGCTATGCCATATACTTCTCCTTGCATGTCCAACTTCACCTAGATCAAGGCAGTGCTTGGCTCAGAACAGGAACTCAGTCAAAATATTAATTTTCATGAAAATGCTGGTTCTACCACAAAAGGTCGGTGGCTCTATTTATAGGTTTCCGGAGCTTAAAAGCTTCAGAGGAAAAAAAGAAAAAAAACAAACCCCCAAAAAACACTGAAATAAGTACCCAAGTCCAGAGATGAAATACTGCCTGGGAAAATGAGGAGCACCTATTTCTGAAACATTCAGGCAGAGGCTGGACAAGTAAGGGCACAAACGGTACAGAGTGGAATGAAGCATGAGTGGAAAGGGGAAAAGGAAATGGGTAGTGGACTGACAGGTAAAAGGGTCAGTCCATCCTCACACGGGAGGTAGGTGACATGTTAGCCGCTGAACCCTGGCACTCCAGCTCAGCCTTCCTAACGAGGGCGTTGAGGATAACACACCTGAAGACACACCTGAAGATTCTGCTTTTCTTTGTCTGCCACGCCGTATCTGGGGGGTTCAGGTCTGAAGTGGTTACTCCATTAAATGTCCAAACCCTCTGTTTCCACAAGGGTTGAACTCCTGATTTGCTCACTTTGATGGTTCAAGGGCTTTTTCATAGAGTAGATAATTGTTTGACTTCAGATCTGGAACGTTCTCCAAAGGCTCCTGTGTTGAAGGATCTGTCCCCTATGGGTGGCACCATTGGGAAGTGGTGGAAACTTTGGAAGATGGGACCTAGTTGGAGGAAGTAGGTCACTGGGGGGTGTGCCTTCAATGTAGGTATTTCTATTTTTCTGCTTCTGGCTGCCATGAAGTGAGCAGCTTTGCTCTACCAGGCTCTTCTGCCATGAAGTACTACCCTACCTCAAGCCCAGAAAAAATGGACCCAGCAGACCATAGACTGAAACCTGTGACACTATGTGCGCAAATAAATCTTTTCTCCTTTAAGTTGATTTCTCTCAGGTATTCTGTCACAGCAATGGACTGCTGACTATTACAGTACTAAATAAGTACTTGCCTAATGTTGAAGGAGGATCTGGCAAATGTTGAGTATCAGATGGCTAGGTTATGTTGCAGAAACAAACAACCCTTCATTCTAACCATGAATGAAGGTTACAAAATGAAGGATTATTTCTCACTTGTGTTCCACAACCATCATGAGTTAGCAGGACTCTGCTCCATGTCACATTACTCTTGGATTCAGAATAGGGAAACAGCCATCTTCAATGCTGTTGGTCACCATGGCAGAGAGAAAGAGAGCACTAGAGGGCTTTAAATCAGCAGCTAAATGCTGGTCTGGAAGTGACACTATCATTTCCACTCAAAATTTAGAGGCTAGACTTCATCACATGACCTGCCCAACCACAGGGGTCCACCAGAGGCAATCCTGTCATGCTGCCAAAGGAGAAGAGTCAGAAATAAACATAGAACAGCCTTTGTGACCTTCATGATTGCTTTCAGTTCCTCTCCTTCCACTTAATATAGGTCAAGTATGTGGGACAAGAGTAAACAGTTTGGAAGAAGTCACCCTTCTTCACATGTATGGGTGAAGAAAAAAAAGAATTGAGAAAAGTTGTTTTAGTCCTTCCTAAGTAAGAAGACATTATGAGATGCTAAGGAATCAGATTCTACTGTAAAAGTAGGAGCAGAGTCCAGGCAGGAATGATGAGGGGCAATAAAGAGAACAGGGGCTGGGAATATAGCTTAGTTGGTAGAGTGCTTGCCTTGCATGCACAAGGTCCTGGGTTCAATCCCAGACACCACCAAAAAAAAAAAAAAGAGGGACCAAGTTAGGAAAAATAGCAAGATGATTTTCTAAACATCAACAAAGGGGTTTTGTTTGATTCCTTGCTCAGTGAATCAGAAGCAACATGTGGTTTCTCCAAAGGTGAATTAAGATTTAGTTTAACAGATCTATAACTCCTAGAAGAATGGAGGTGATAATTCTGCCAAACTTTACATTAGTAAAACCACGTCTAGAATACTGCATTGGTACCTGAGGATGGATTAACGCATCCAGAGGAACATGTCTGGACTGTCAAAGTACTCAATACTCTGGCATAAGAGGAACAAAGCAAGTCAACTGGAACACTGAATTTGAAGAAGAAAACATGAAGAGAGAAAATAACAAGAGTTTTCCATACCCGAATGATGACGGTGCTGCAGAGCATCCATACTTGCCTGTATGCCTGTGAAGTACAGAAATATGAACAAGGGAAAGAGCTACATGGAGATAGATATGTACCTGTTATAAGGAACAATTCCTAGCAGAACTATTAGAATACAAAATGGCTTGGAGATTTAATTGTTTCCTCAATACCAGAAATACTATTGTAGTAATCAAACATCAATCTGTTGGGAATTAGGACTAGGTGATTTCTAAGATTTCACCTTACTCAGAACTTCATAATTTTAGGGGTTGGGGTTATAGCTCAGCAGTAGAGCGATCACCTAGAAGGTGTGAGGCCCTGGGTTCAACCCTCAGCACCACATAAAAATAAATAAAATAAAGGTATTGTGTCCAACTACATCTAAAAAATAAATATTAAAAAAAAAACTTCATGGTTTTGAATTCTATAGCGACTATCTACTCTTATACTCACTGCTTGAGGTACACCAATACCTACTGTAATTTAGGAGAAAACTGTAAAGAAACACAATACGGTAGGCTAGGGATTGGCAGGCTTTTTCTGTAAATGGCAACATAGTCAATATTTTAGGCTTTGCTGGCCATATGTTCTCTATGACAACTCTACTGTTGTAGTGTAAAAACAGCCACAGAGGACATGTAAACCAATGGACAACTTGTGTTCCAATAAAACTTTATTTATAAAAGTAGGTGTCAAGTAGGATGTGGCTTGTGGACCACAGTTTGCTAACAGCTGTAGGCACTGAGAATTCTAGTTAGAGAAGCTTCTTATCTGGGCAATCTATGCTCTCTGAGTGCCTTGCCCTCATTCTAGCAATAAAGATGTCATGATAAGGAATGAGGCCAAAGTATTATAGGTCATACTCATCTGTCACCAAAACAAGGAAGTCAGGCCATCCCTGGTTTAACAGGAGGGAAAGTTCTGAGCAAGACACAGAGATTTGTGATAATGGCTTAAAAACACAGAACAATACAGTGAAAGGAAATAGTTTTAGAAGAAAGATATTTTTTGGTAACTTTCAAACCTGGATCATGGCACATGGCTAGAAAACAAAAACTGCCACCAAAGGTGGCACCCATGTCAGCTGGGGACTTTGGAGATAAGCAGGAACTGTAAATGCAATCAAGACTGTGCCAGGGACTCGGGTCCACTTGGCAATTCTCAACTAAATTAGATGAATAACTAAGAAGTACCATGCACATTTCCAGACTATGACAAGATCACGTGCCTGGAGGTCTCTGGCCCTATCAGGGACTGACCTTAGCATGGGCACTTAATGCCCAACCTTAATGAGCCCGGACAATGAGCAACTCCCACCAAGGATGAAGGCAGACAAGCAAACAATTAAAAAGAGATAAATGGCTTTTGGTTTGAAATAAGAAAAATGTTCAGCCCACCCTACTATCAGCATATTTAGCTCATAATCAGGCATTATTATAATGGTATGCAAATGATGGAAACGGCAGACATTCTTTCCAACTACATTTTCATTAAAGATTCCGTTTTCTTTTCCCTTCCAGAATAATAGTAAATGACATGCGAACTTCATATGAACTATGGGTCACGAAAGGATTTAGTATTGGCATTTTTAATCTAAAAAGTCGAGCGCCAGAAAATCAATATGTTTCAGTTGCAGCATTCGGGTGCAATTTTCCTCACGTAACAGGGTTTCTTTCTTTCCTTCTTTCTTCCTCTTCTTCTGAGTCTTTTTTTTTTTTTTTAAGAATGAATAATTCCTGGTTTTTCTATGAAACAAGCCGCTGTATTATAAGGTAATGACATCAATAACACATTACATGTAAACAGAAAATGAACAAAAAATCATTCAAGGCCCTTTTGAAACTGGAGTGCTTTTCATCAGCCCCATTACAGGTTCCATTCACATTATCGGATTGAACCATCCTGCATAACCGAGGTGCTGACAAGTCCTGATTACCCAATAACTCCTGTATCCCTTTCAGGCAAGTTCACGGAGAGGACAGGAATACCAGGCCTTCCTGGGGGGCAGCCGGCTGCCACGCAGACCCAATCAATGAAACTCAATGCCCTCTCTTTCCCCTTCTCCCCAAACCAGGTGCTGTGCTTCCTTGTGTGTCACGGGGCCTTTCCTTCTGTATTCCCACTTGTTAACAACTGCTTATGATACAGTGAGAACAGGCCAGGCTAAGATGTCTATCCCCAAATAGTTAAAGCCTCCGATTAGGTCACCTGTGTGGCAAACTGGAGGGTGTGGGTCCTATAGGTCACTCCTTTTTCTTTTTTTTTTTTTGGTACCAAGGATTGAACCCAGGTGTGCTTAACCACTGAGCCATATCCCCAGTCCTTTTTTTTTTTTTTTTTTACTCAGAGACAGGGTCTTGCTGTGTTGTTTAGGGCCTCTCTAAGTTGCTGAGGCTGGCTTTGAACTTGTGATCTTCCAGCATCAGCCTCCAGTGCCCCTGGGATTACAGGTGTGCACCACAATGACCAGCTCCTGGGTTACTTTTAAGCAGCAGAGCCAGCAGAAGAGCCTAGGTGCTCGGGACAGTAGGAGTCCCAGGTGGCATGAGTCTGCATGGATATTTGCATATTTTCAACCACCTGTCCCTTGCCTTTTCTCAATCTTGAGTTTGCTTCCAACCCTACACCCCAAGACTCTACTCCTTCCCTATTTTTATATTTCTGGGTGACATCTTACTTTTTCTGAGGGCACTCTACTTGAAGCCCAAACTCTTCGTGCTACTCAACACATGGAATCTCCCCCTTCACTAGGAGGGAGTGTGCGGGTGCCTTTGCTCAGGTGTGGCCGTAATGAAAGCCAGCTGCCTGGCTGCCCGGCCAGCGAGCCTAGGCTGTGGGTGATCCTTCCAGCAGTGCAGAGCCTCTGGGCAGGACCACAATTTCTCTCCCCCAGACAAGTTTTCAACCCTCACACAGAAACTGTAGCCCATTGCTTGTGGTGTAACTCGGAGAAGCAGCCAAGCCAACCTAAAACAAGCCTTTAAACAAGCAAACTGTGGTTTTGCCTTTTGGGTGGTATATCACCATATATTTGACGTAATCTTCGGCCTGGGAGAGATCATATTTTTAAAACAAATTTCTTGGCTTCCAGCTTGGCTCTGGAGCATTGCTGTCGGAGGGACGTGGACTTCCCTGATTAACACAGGCTCCATCCCTTCCCTCTTTCTCCTTCTATAAAACCTTTCCTCCTACAGTTAAACTCACATGGTGATGCATATGCAAACATAAGAAACCAAATACCGTCCTGGACTCCTTACTGAAATATTTTAAATTAAAATGAAGTTCTGACAGCATAGTTTATAGCACACGTCTAGAGATAGGATGGGACAATAGTCACCAGTGTGGACTCTTAAGTTAGTAGCTCAACCCTTACTGGCTGGATGCCCTGTGAGTTTCCTAACCTCTCCATGCCTCAGTTTCTAAAGTGTGAGGACAACCCTGAAATTACGAAAGGCTTAGAATAGCGCCTCATACAGTATAAACATGTGTTAAAGAAACATCAACAGGGCTGGGGATGTGGCTCAAGTGGTAGCGCACTTGCCTGGCATGCGTGTGGCCCGGGTTCGATTCTCAGCACCACGTACAAGCAAAGATGTTGTGTCCGCCGATAACTAAAAAATAAATATTAAAAAATTCTCTCTCTCTCTCTCTCTCCTCTCTCACTCTCTCTTTAAAAAAAAAAAAGAAACATCAACAGTAAAATCAGTGGAGAAAGCATGGATTGCTGTTTGATCTTGGTTGAGATTTAGATTTTCTTCTAAAAGTGATGGGAGCCATAGGAGACCTCCAGGCAGGGAGCAGCATGACTGACAGCGCATTTTAAAAGGATTGCTCAAGCTGCTGTGCAGAGGACAGTCCATAAGGACAAGAGTGGGATGGGAGACTAATGAAGCAGCTATTCCAATAATCAAGTGGGGTCAAATGACACCTGGGACTGGTGTGGTCTGGGGTGGTAAGCAGGGGCTAGATTCTGGAGAACTTTAAAGGTAAGGCTCATGGGACTTGAAGAAGGATCAGAGAGGTTGGGCATGAGAGAAGATTATTCCAAGAGAGGGCTAAATTGAGGGAAAAAAAAAATCCTGAAATTGGACTTGAGGCAGTTTGAGAGGACAATACTAGACACTGATGTTAATGGTGGGTGCAGCACAGAGTGGGTAGATTTGAGGTCACAGGAAATGGAAGGGATGTGAAAAGCATTTGAAGCAGGAGGAGAAGGTTCAGCAGAGATGCGGAAGTAGAACAAACATTTTACATCAAGTGAAGAGGAGACTTGAATAGGGGAGGGCTTGTAGGAAGCACCGAAAACCAGGCTAGAGGAGTCGGTACAGCAGGGTTTGGAAGGCCTGACTCTCTGCCAGACAGTTCTGCTCAGTGATGGACTGGAAGTCTACATTCTTAGTTTCTGGATCTAGCTAGGATCTGTGCATCACACGGGGGATCACTTTATTCTGTGAGTCTCAGGAAACTTGTTAAAATCCTTATTTCTACCTGAAATCAGCTATAAAAACTTCCAGATCTAAAATCGACATTGGGTCATTCAAAAGTTCATCAATTATTTAACAGCTGTGACCTTCTACATTTGGATAGTGGAATCCCATTTTCTGTGCATTTCCAGAACCTGAATTCTGCTCAGTGTGTGCTTTTGGTTATTTAATTAACATAGTACAGTTCTGTTTTGCATATGTACCATTTACTGTATGCTGTACATTTCTAGGTGCATTAAGCATCCTCACTTACATTAGCTCTTCAGGGCTATAGACACAAAGCCACTTATATTCTACTTCATGGGTAATTTAAAGGATTTTCAAGGGTAATCTTTATTCTAATCTCAATTTTTTGCCTTCAATATTAGTATGGAAGCCTTGAATAAAGATGCAAATCTGCTCCAAAGCACTGGCTCACAACCTTGACTGCACAATGGAATCACCTGAGGAGCCTGGGCCCAATGCCTACCAGATCTTTATTTAATTGATCTGGACTGAGACCTGGGCATTGGTATTGTTTAAATCTGGGGTGATTTTATCGTCAGCAGAGCTAGAGAACTATTGCTCTACCTATGTGTTTTACTCATTATACTGAAGTCATGATGGACCTATGAGGATCTACCATGATTTCCATTTTTCTAGAGCTTCTGTGTTCTTTTTCACAGCAGGTATCGCTAAGCCTCAGGACCTGTTAAACCCATGGACCACCCAAGGTCACACTTTATCCTTGAACTCTGGACTCTGCAGTTTGCAATTTAGAAACCAACCAAAGACCAAACAAAATAAAGTAAAACCTTCTGCTAGGCTGGCGATGGATCCATGGTACTCAAAAGCAGCTCCATTGAGCTTCTGCCAGAGACTGTGGGTAAGCTGTTATTGTACCCAAGTGCCACAAAGAAGGAAACCTGAGCATCTCAACAACCCATTTATTTAGAGAAGGAAGATGATGAACACCAGTTTGCAGAAAAGAAACCATTTTTACTTGATGAGGTTTCAGCCATGTGGTGGGTGCCAGCTACTATCTGCCCACTAAAGATCACAGAAATGAGACAGCAATGCTGAAGTCAGGCAGGACACAGGTCTCTATTTTGTTCTGTCACAGGCTTTTGTTTCACTATTTGGGCTCGGTTAAAAACATTATTTGAAATTCACATTTGCTACTGTTGTCAAATGAGATGTTCTGGGTTAACAGTAATTGTTCCTAAACAGCAAGGCCTGTGACACATTTAGTCAGCCAGAGTTTGTAGTTAAAAGCACTTGAGGAATCAGATTAAATGGACTTAGCAAACCATGGGGATAAAAATCAGTGTCTGTTTTTTCTTTTTGCTTCTCAGGTCACAGTCTCCATGAGGTTGGGTTTTGTCATCTGCAAATGAAGTAATGATAGCTAAATTCTTCCCTGTGGCTTTGAGGTTAGAATGCTGTGTATGATGATGACGTTATGTAAAGGACTAAGGGGACTCCTGGGAAAGGACTCAAGGGAACAGCAAATAAAGTTAAGCTCTGATGGCCCCATCAAGGGTTGGAGCCATTCTAAGGAGAGCATTGAGCTTGACGTTCAGTTTATCTTCTGGTTTGAACCCCTTTGGAACTGAGAAACTAGTAAGCAAAGGGAAATCAGAAAAAGTTGTGTCCTCCCCGCCCCCCACGGGACAAATGAGTTGTGTTATACATTCGGAACAGCACTTTAATATGCCAATCCACAAAAGTGTAGATAGGAATTATTCTCCCGGAATTCTGCATACTCACATAGAGCACCACTCAACTTTGTCAAGGACATTCTTCTAAACAACAGTTTGAGACAAAATTCACACAGGATAAAATCTACCCCTACGTACAATCTATTCCTCAAATGATGCAACTACTACCGTCATCTAATTCTGGGACATTTTTATCATCCCCAAATGAAACCCCATACCCATCAGCAGATACTCCTCATTTTCCATCATCCCCAACCCCTGGAAACCTGTCCGATTAGCTTATTTTGGAATTTTGTCTAAATGGTATCCTACAACATGAGGTCTTTTGTGATGAGCTTCTTTCACTTAACATAATGTACTCCAGCCCATCTGCACAGCAAGTAGGTATGAGTGTTTCACCTCTCATACGGCTGAATAAAATTCTGCTTTATGGAAGACCACGTTTGTTTATCTACATCTCAGGTGATGAACATTTGGGGTTGTTTCTACTATTTGGCTGTTGTGAACAAATAATGCGGCAAGAATTTTCATGTTCAAATTTTCAGGCAAACATATTTTCAGTTCCCAATTCCCCTGGGAATATCCTAAAAAGAGTGGAATTGCTGGTTCACATTCTTAGTGCATGCTCAACCTTTGGAGAGCTATCAATTTCCCAAAGCTAACCCACCACTTCACAACTCTACTTGCCAGGCATGGGGGCTCCCATTTCTCATCTTTGCTAATACTTTTATCATCTCACTTCCTGGTCTTAGCCATGCTAGTGACTGTGAGTTGCATCTCACTGTGACTTAACTCACTTTTATTCATTCATCCTGGCATTACTTGTGAGTTTAGTTTGAGGATTTATGTCCTAAAGAATTCATGGTTATCACTGCTTCTTCTTGTTTCTATTCTTCTTTTGGACAATTTATTAGATGATTATTGGAGGTTCTGGATCATTTTTCTTCTTCTTTTTTTTTTTTTTGCTACTTCCTACATCATTATTTAGCTCTAAGTCAGGATTTACTCCTCACTAGATTCCAGTATTCTATTTAATAATGTTGTGCTGGTTTAATAATATTTTGCTGGTTTAATAATATTTTTCTTTTCTAAGCTCTCTCATTTTTCCTTTGTTATAACTTTAAGTATAATCTATCCTGATTTTAATGATGGGATTCCCTTCTTTGGCTCCCCAAGACTATGATTTTTTAAAACTTTTAAAGTCTTTTAAAATCACTCTCATATTCCTATTTTATCCGGTCTTAGTTCTTCCATGGGCTGAGCCTGCAGCCTTCCTGGGGTAGGAGGGTGTCTCCTTTAGCTACTTGGAGAATTTAAGTTTTGTGCTCATTTTCCACAGGAGAATTTTCCCTCGCATGTCCTCTGCTGTTGCTGCCTGCAGTGAGATGACCTTGTGACACGGTGGACCTCAGGTTCTTATAAGAGGTGCAGAGATACAGCTCTGTTAATGTTACAGTTGTGGCCACCTTTTTTTTTTTTTAATAACTGAGTTCTCTACTGTTTCATGGAATAAATCCCTCTTTATGTTTTGTCATAGAGAGCGGATGTGTATTTATTGATCATATTTCTTCTTTCTCCATTTTGTGTGTTTGTAGGTCTAGAGTTGATTTTTTGCATGTTCCATCCGCCATCTTGAACTGGAAATCTAACAGCACTCTTGAGTATTCAGGTGGGAGATGAGGTGCTGTTCTTGAGGGACAAAGATCCCTGTGACCTTAGCCCCTGAGATCCTTGGGGTGGTCGTCCCCATTAACTTTGTAATTGGTGCCTCAATGGAAGGTGTTATCGGGATTAGATCAGAAAAAGTATCCTTGACATGGGGGCCAGCACTCTTGCATTAGCATTGGGGCCACAGTATTGGAGTCACTCCTTTAGCAGCCCCAGAAATGGCAGAGGCTTCACCAGTCACCACTCAACCATGAACCCCATGGGTGAAGTTGTAAAGGATAGATCAGATACTTTCAGGGGATGCCAGGACACTGTTCTCTGCATGGGGCTGAGGATGCTGAGACAGAGTAGAAGGAGCCTCTACAGGGGATTCTATAAAGAATCCTAAAAAAGGCGGCTGGCATAAAAAATATTGCCCTTTATGGCCTGGTGGGGGTGGGTGGGAATGTGAGGATTGAGTGAGACAACGTATGAAAAATTGTCTAACAAAAAGTCGCTCAAGTCAATAGTCCTCTCGTGCTCTCTGAATATGTATCTGAAATAACAGTCACGCTGGTCATCTTGCTCGTGTGCCAATCAGGGGCACCCAAAGAATGCCTTGTCAATCTTTACAGGGAAGTGCAATGGTTTATAGGTCTGGTTCCCCCCAAATTCATAGGGTGGAACCTAAAATAATGAGTTGGAGCCTTTAGGAGATGATAAGTCTTGAGGACTGTTCTTTAATAAATGGGTGTTAGTGCCCTTATAAAAAGGCTCAAAGAAGCCAGCAATGCCCTTTTTGTGTTTCTGCTTTTCTACCATTTGAGAGCATGTTGTTAGTTCCTCTCAGCACAAGGTTGTACAACCAGGTATCATCTTGAAAGCAGAGAGCAGTCCTCATCAGGCACTGAATCTTCTGGCACCTTGATCTCCAACTTCTCTGCCTCCCAAACTACAAGAAATAAATTTCTGATTTCTATAAGTTACATTGTCTCTGGCACTTTGTTACAGCAGCAACGAAACTAAGGCCTCAAAAATGGATGTACTCCTGGCCTCCCTGAGGAACTATATGGACTCCCCTCTTAAAGTCTTTAGGAACCTTTTATAGAAAGCTTTGGTTTCATCCATTCTTCTCAGAGAACCACCCTTCTATAGGGGTGTCAGCAGGGCTGTTCATACTGTGGGACCTTATTTCTTTGGCCTCCCAAATGGACCCAATGGACATCAAACTTGGACAGTCATATTCCAAGATTTGGGATTCATGATTTGGAAACTAGATTTTTGTCTGTTCATGGTCAAAGAATGCAGGGGTTCAGAAGCCATGGAGCAATTGTGTTTCCATCTTGTGCACTGCGAAATACCGGAGTATTGTTCAGCCATATTCATTCTCCTTCTCTCAAAAACACAATCTAGAAGTTGTGCCACATTTTTACAGCATCTTAATCATTTTTACACATTGAAGAGTGTGTGTTTGTGCTGAACAAATTATAATACAAGGACATTCTGTAGAAAACAATGTCATCTTCTGTCATATAAGAGAGTGTTTATCAGACGCAGAGCAGCAGTGATAATGGAAACAAAGATTAAATTTAGAACAGTGGCTCTCAAGTTATTTCATGTGATACCATCTACTCCTCAACCAAATAGTACTAAGGCATAAACTACGAAACTGTGGAGACTATGCTTCAGTGAATAGAGCTTGGTGTTGAAATCAAATCAAATGAACTAAAAAAAAATCAATTTGACACATATTTAATGCTGTGCATAGTTATAATTATACTACACGGCAATTAGACATAAAAGGCAAACTGTTCAGGTAGATTCCTACAATTATTTTGACTTTTTCACAGTCAGTTGAGGGGGGTGAAAATTTCTCGAAAAGGAGAAAGAATTATTATTTCTTAATCTTTAACTTTCTACAGCAAAATCTCTCTCTCTCTCTTTTCTTTTTCCCCATGACCCTTTAATAGACTATGTAGGCCTGTGGACTCCTTCTCAAAATAATGCTTCTAAAATAAAATATATGATTATAAAAGAATAATATTATTAAAAGACAATTTTAAAAAAATGTGATCTAGTAATAGATGCTCCTTTTTATTTGCTCATCACTAACATATTAGTGGCAGGGCGATCAGCATAACTTTGAAATAGTGATGAACGTGAACAATATTTTAAAATAATATGAAAATTAAGTACAGCATCAAAAAAAAAAAAAAAAAGAAACAACAATAAAAACCCAGGCGTGACTAGAAATACTATGGTTGTTCATTATTTCAAATTTCAGATAGGAATGAGTGATAATGAATGTGGTTTTTCTCCCCCCATATTAAAGCTGAAGGATCCTATGAATTCAAGTTAAGGAATCTGTCTTGAGAGGAGAGGTCAAAAGCAATTCACTGTCATTTTCTAGTAAGTAGTCACATTGAATGTTAGCTATTTATTATAATATATGTTAATATATTATAGAAAAAAAAGTTTTCATAGTATCTAAACCTGGAACAATAAACTGACCTTGTTAGAAGTCACATTAACGTTGTTGGCCACAAATCTGCTTTTTTTTAATATTTATTTTTTAGTTGTAGTTGGACACAATACCTTTATTTTTATTTATTTATTTTTATGTGGTGCCGAGGATCAAACCTAGGGCCTTGCCCATGCTAGGGGAGCGCTGTACCGCTGAGCCCCAGCCCCAGCCCTAACAAATCTGTTTTAATAACATCCCAAACTTCTGATAGTTGTGCTGTGACCGTGTTCCCTTCCATGTGGGCTGCCCGTCAGCGCAGCAGTCATACATGGCGCTGTTGGTATGGGCCACCAGCAGCAGTTTGCAGAATTGCAGCCGTAGTGATTTGCTAAGATTCGGACTGTTGTCTTAGTCTCAGTCAATCCTTGGGAGTGCTTGGATAATTTGGGGAAGGGGTTGAAAAAAAGAGGCTTGAAATCCCACAGACCAGGTTGTACCCAGCAGTTACTGGAAAGTATTCTTTCATCTCCACCCCCTCCCAGGAAAGCAGAGGGAGAAGTTTCCCTCTTTCTTGGAATCAGCAGCCCCCTGCATCTAGTCTCCTGGGGCACCCAAGAGTTAAGAAGGGTATGGGAGGGGGGAGATGGGTGGAATCCTCAGTGGACTCCCCAATGTTTTTACTAGAATCCCCAACATCAGCTTCATACCTGGGACTAGAAACCTGAGACCCGTCTGACCACTATGTAAATCACTGTCCTGAGGTTTGATTCTAAAACAGGGACACACAATGGGTGGTTGAATTAAAGCAATGTGGGAACAGCCTGTCCTGGCTCTTTATCACTGTATCTAAGACTAATTTTTAAGGATATACTAAATGAAAAGATTTGGTAGCAACTCTTAATAAAATTATGAGTGTTGACACAGTCCAAGTCATCCTTTGGTAAGCTGTACAAATAAATACGATCCCCCCCCCCCCCCCAAAGCCTCTGCTTTGAAGAAAGAACACATGCTTAGCTGTCCTTTGTCCTATAGTACAAAAGAAAAGCCCCTTTCTGTGGAATATCTGAATCACCCACTGGCAGTTTCTCAAGGTAAACAGAGTAAATTAAAAATTAATGTTTCTCATATGTACACACAAACACAAGCAAATGCACTTCTTCCTGGCCCCACCAGGCATTAAAACAGCTGAGCCCCTCTGTCCTTACAAAAAGCCACTAAAAAATAGAAAAGCTAGGGCAACATCAAAAAATTCTGAGAACAATCTTCTGGATAAAGATAAATGTTCTTGCAGTGATTTGTCTTGTCTAATTAGTCCCATGCGTGAGACTAGACTTGGAGGATGAGGGAGAAAAATAGAATGACTCTTGCTTTTAATAGGGTAGAAAACAAAAGGGGGAAAATATATAATACTTCAGTGTCCTGTATCTTAAAGAAAAAGAAAAAAAAAAAAACACCCAAGAAGATCTGCTCTTTCCTGTATATGATTAGCCTCTCCTTATGAATTAGGTTTTTGATAAAAGCAGCTTTAGATTACAAGAAAACAAACCAACCATGATTCTCATGATTCATATTATATTACATCTCTGTGGAGGAGGCCTCTGACCAGTAAACCCCAAATAAAAACCAAAGGTAAAATGTAAGCTGGGAAAAAGAAAAGTGGTTTTTAGGCCTTCCTTTTTTTTTCAATTCTGTAATGTGAAGAGTAGGGCAATGTTGTAGGGTTAAATGATTTGATTATAAGTTTCTTTCTCCTGCTAATATCCTGTTTCAGTTAGAGGTCTGATTATTCAGATGGCAGGAAATCTAGGCATAAATTCCCTTACTTTATCCTAGGCCAGTTATTTTTTAACCAATTGGGAGTATGAAAAAAGCAATGAATCCTCTCTTAAGAATGATGTGTCCCAGCTGGGTGTGGTGGCACATGCCTGTAACCCCAGCAACTCAGGAGGCTGAGGCAGGAGGATCACAAGTGTAAGGCCAGCCTCAGAAATTTAGCAAGGCTCTAACCAACCTAGGGAGACCCTGTCTCAAAATAAATGAAAAGGGGTGGGGATGTGGCTCAGTGGTAAAGCACCCTTGGGTTCAATCTCTAGTACAAAAACAAACAAACAAAAAACAACCAACGAAAACCAAACTGATGTATCCATGGGTGGACATATTTCATTTTGCAAACCAACTGAGGTTTGAGATGTTTTAAAAGCTTATTTATACAGAACAGATGAATGGCCAAGATCATCAGCTGTTTTAAAATCTATTTAATTCTTTTTCCAAATCATGGACACTATCTATGTAGGGAATGGGAGCCCTAAAGAAAACTCAAATTCCACAGGAACCATCTAGGTCCATGGGCTTCACAGACCCAGAATATACATCTCCTTGCCCAGAATAGCTGGGGGTAGCATGCTGATGAGATGTTCACTCATTAGAATAATGGATTCAGGCAAGAAAACAAAAATAACAGAGACCTAAATTCTAACTGGCAAGAAGGACATGGACTAGTTCCTGGGCCAGCTTAGAGACTTTTTCTGTGCGCATGTAATTCAAAATAATTTGGACAGGGAATACACTGACCCTTCCAGGTAAAATAAGTCCCCCCACTCCTTTAAATGATCCAGAACATTCGCATTCTTCTCTTCCAGATCTTTATCACCAAATAATTAAAATAACTAAAACAACAATCTTTTATCTTAATAAGCCCATCCATATACAAACTCATTTTAACCTCAAATGGACTTAAAGAGGAAGGCACAATTAAAATCACTATTCTATAGGTGACAGAATTACTCACAAAATGATAAATTGTGGCTCACACTTGTAATCCCAGCAGTTCTGGAGGCTGGGGGCAGGAGGATTGAGAGTTCAAAGCCAGCCTCAGCAAAACCAAGGCGTTAAGCAACTCAAATAGAAAATAAGGCTGGAGATGTGGCTCAATACCTCCAAGTTCAATTCCTGGTACCCCATCTCCACCAAAAAAAAAAAAAAAAAAAAAAAAGATAAATTGCTTGGATGGATTCCTAGAGCTAGGAAATGGTAAAGGTCCTTCCCACCCTGCCTTTCTCATTGAGATGACCAGTCCATTTTTTCTTTAAGTAGTAACTCCAGAAATATCCTAATTCCCAGCTTCTTTAGGACAAGATTTTTCTTTTTTCTTTTTTTTCAACAAATACTCCACCTGCTTTGCCCCTCTGATTTACTACTGCAGGGTGAGAAGAGTTTTTTTGTCCCCGGAATATTTCAGGATGTGTTCATCTTCCCGTCCTTTTCTAAGCTTCTTCCAAGGCCCATCTCAAGTTCTGCCTCTTTTCACGTCTGTCACCAGGATTCATTCTCTTATGCAGGACTATGCCTACTTAAATGTACTTCTCTTAACCAACTCAACTAGACGGTCGGTCTCTGATATCGAAAACTACTGACATTTATCAAGTCAGTCGACGAGACAACTTTTCGAGAAACACCTTTGTGTCTGAGACAGAGCTCCCGTTTCTCCAGGTAACTCTGCCACAGTCCTTTGCCCCTCCTGTCACAATGGAATCCTGCTGGTGGCTGTTGATGCGATGGGGTTTGCAGAGTCCAGGAATTCATTCTCAACCTTTGTTCCTGCTTTTGATGATCTGCCTCTCACTTAGTTTGACATTTAGAATCTAACCTATAAGTGCCTTAGTCAAAACTGAGGCAGAAATAGTCCCATTTTTTTTTTTATCTTATTACACAAGGAAAGTGGGCTTCTGCTGTCAGAATGTGAGGCAGGGTCTAGAAAACTTGTCACTTAATATTTAGGAGGATAAAGCCCTGCATATTGGGTAGATAAAACTTGAACACCCTGATGTTAGTATTATTCCTAATCCCATTGACAAGAAAACTGAAGGATGTAGAGTTTAATGTTCTAGTTCATTCAAGATTCTGTAACCAAACATTTTACATTACCTTTAGAAGTGGTGAATCAAGAGATGAATGGATAAAGAAAATGTGGTATATATATTCAATGGAATATTAGTCATCTTTAAAGAAGAATGAAATCATGGCATTTGCCAGTAAATGGATGGAGTTGGAGAATATCATGCCAAGCGAAATGAAGCAATCCCCCCAAATCAAAGGCTGAATGTTTAATCCGCGGATGCTAATTTACAACGGATTTGTGGGGGGCACTAGGGAAGAATAGAGTTACTTTAGATTAGGTAGAGGGGAATGAAAGGAAGGGAGGGGAGGGGATATGGGGATAGGAAGGATAATAGAATGAAACAGACATTATTACTTTATGTATGTATGTGACTGCAGGACCAATGTGATTCTACAACGTGTACAATCAGAAAAATGGGAAATTATACCCCATCTATGTCTGATATATCAAAGTGCATGAATGCTTTGTACTGTCTTGTATAACTATTTAAAACAAATTTTAAAAATTAAAAAAAAAAGAAACGTATTGCTCACCATTCTGGAGGCTCAGAGGTACAAAATCAAGGTGCCAGCAGATTCAATGTCTAGTGAAGCTCTGGTCCTCACAGATGGTGGCCTTTTGCTGTGTCCCCATATGGTTGAAGGGTAAAAGTAGCTCCCTTAGGCCTCTTTTATAGAAATGCTAACCCCATACAAGGCAAACCCTCATGATACCTCTCAAAGGCCTCCCTTCTTGATGCCAACAGTTGGGGATTCTTCTTCAACATATTAATTTTGGAGGGACACAAATATTTAGACCATGGCAGTTAAAACTCTGCCCAGTCATCCAGCAGACACAATTAGGATTTGAACCTAAGGACTAAAGAGCTTCTATTCTTCACCACTATACGGTGTTGACTCTGTAGCAAGGAGTTACATGGTAAATGGTAACGTGTTAAGTCTAGTACTTAAGGTTACATGCCATCCTTTTGGGAAATGAATGGATCATGTCTGTCTTTATTTTTATTTTTTATTTTTATTTTTAGGTGTTAATGGACATTTATTTTATTCATTTATTTTTATGTGGTGCTGAGAATTGAACCCAGTGCCTCACACATGCTAGGCAAGCGCTCCATCACTGAGCCACAACCCCAGCCCCTTATATCTGTCTTTAGAAAAAAAAAAAAACCAGAGATGCTTTCTGGTACCCTGTGAGGTGACAGGACTCATCACATAGTGCAGAGTTAACTGGGGCACTGCTGTCTACATGTATGCCACCTGGCCTGGGATAGAGAGCAGAGCAGGGGAAGGGCAGGGGATGCGTCTGAGAGTGCATCTTTAAAGCTTGAGAATTTTCCTACTTCTTTTTCTATAGGACTCAGAGGGGAAAAGATTGGATATGCATGACTACACCACCAACTGGCCCCCAGGAAATTTCCCCCAATGGGCAATAGGAGAGGAGAGGAGCCAGGCCATCTCTCCTCTCTCCCTCCACCCTGGGTTGCTCTTCACCACTGTGACTGAATCTCCCCTGTGGTTTTGGCTCCCACTGTCTTCCCAGCTGTGAACCTCCAGTGGAACCTTCTCTTCCTGATGGTCCTTGCCTAGGAAGACAGCAGCTTGCTGGAGCTAATGTATGGGCTGTCCCAATTTGGTAGGTTCCTCTTTCAGCTCTTCCATGAACTGCATAACCAATTTCCTACGTTAAATTCCTTCTGTTAGATATAGCCAATGAGGGACTGGGAATATGGTGCCATGGTAGAGTGCTTGCCTAGCATGCATGAGGTCCTGAGGGCAGTCCTCAGAACCCAAAGAAATAGCTAGAACGGAGTTGACTTTTCCTTATGAGTTGCTGACTAAACAGATAGCAGGGATGAATTTAAGACTGAGACTTGATGAAGGACATACACTAGGTACTGAAGTTCTTGGGGTTCAGGAGTCTTTCTTTTAAACTTGAACCTCTTCCACTAGCACAGGCTGCTTCTCAGTGAATACTCAACATGGGCACATTTAATTCATCACTAAGTACAAAATAATAATTTTGTTTTGAGCTTTCCCTTAGTCCCCTCTGGGTTTTTAATTCAATGCATCTTTCTGGCATGTTCTGATTTGTTCACAGAATTCTTTTAGATGTGGAGCTCCTTCCTAGGGAGCAGGCTGTGTCTTCCTTGGTAATTCCTTTGGTGAGCACCCCAGCTCACCTCCTCGGAAGTTACTGACTCCTTGATATTTGGTCTGAAGCTGGGGAGGCTCCTGGAAAGGAACAGGGCCTTAGGACAAATGAGCACAGTGAGGACCCACGAACCCTGAGTGGCCACTCCTGGTCATGATGCACGAGAAATGGAGCCACAGTGCTCTTGGCTTGAATTTCAGCAACGTAACTAGGTTGTTGTCTTATAAGATTGGCAGAATCTCTTCTTCATTTTGGTGGCAAAACCAGACAGAAGATGTACATAGGGCCTCCTCAGCCAGAACTCCTGAGCCCAGAGTATTTCCATCCATTACACTAGACAAGATGGACCCCATCATGACTCTCGGCAAATGGAATTAGTTATTGTCATACACAGCTGCTTCTTATCTCTGGATTTTCATGATGGAGTAAAGGAATTCTTTTTTTCTTTATTTCTTTTTTTTTTTTTTTGGTCCAATGTTCTGCAAAATGTCATCTGAACTTGAAAAATGTTGTGTTGTATGTTAGATAATAAGTATTTTTTCCCATAGTCAATCATATCAATAATACCACAGCATCAACTACAACAGAAACATTAAAAATGTTAGTGATAGGGCTGGGGTGGTAGCTCAGTGGTAGAGCACTTGCCTAGCATGTGTGAGGCACTGGGTTTGATCCTCAACACCACATAAAAATAAATAAAATAAAGGTTCATCAACTATATATATATATATATATATATATATATATATATATATAAAATGTTAGTGACAACTAACAGTTAAGGGCTCATGGTGTACCAGGTGCTGTCTTGGTGGCACACTATAAAGCCTTGCCTCCTCCTAAGAACTCTGAGAAATAGGTTTTGTTAAAACCTCCTCTTACAAATGAGAAACTTGAACAGAGAGAGGTAGAGTCACTGCTGGGGTCTCCCCCTCAGTGGGTGGCAGAGCTTGGATTTTGACGGGGACAATTCAGTGCCTTTGCCCAAGATTTTGGCTACTGTGTTGTACGTGCTGTCTCTCCATGACGGTGTGTGACCCCACAGCCAGACTATGAATTACCAGTATTGCTTACCATGAGTCTCCACGAGATCCTCGGCCACAGACAAGAAACGTCAACCCTCTTAAATGTGTTTTGTTGTTGTTGTTTTTTTCCCAAGTTCTTATGGGGATCTCTATGCTTAGTCTATGCTAAATTTGGGGAAGGCCCTTCTGACCCCAGAGGTATTTTAAGGCTGATGCGACAGCAAAAGCTACTTGCAACGACCAGCCCTGAGTAGGGCAATACCGCTTTTTCTCCTAAAACAGTGCTACAACTAAGATCAAGGACATGTTTAAACATGCCTATTTTGAAATCTTCCCAGGCCCCTCCAGAACCCACTTGCCTGTGGGGACAGGTGACCATATCAAAGGGAAAGCAGCCCCTGAAGAGACTGGTTTGTCAAGGCTTTGGTGTCTGAGGATTTGAGACAACTAAAGAAGAGGTATTAATACCAATCTGCCCTTGCCCAACTCCATCTGCGATAGGGAGCTACACAGAGCAACGCAAGCTCCCTCTTGTTTTGGAAGTACTTTTCATCTAATAATCTGCTTAAAAGAGAAAAAAAAAAAAAAAAAAAAAACCACGGTAAAGGTTTTGGTCCTGCAGGTTTTTCCCATCTCGTCTCCCTACCTCAAAAGAAGACAAGCACAGCTCTGGCTCCCACCCTTGAGAGAAGTTCACCCTGTGCTCAGTGATGTATATGGAGGTGCTGTCTGTGCCCCCACTTTGCCTTATAGTTTGTGGCCTTGGGCAGGGAGGAGGGGGTGCTTTCTGGACCCAGGACATTTTTTGAAGACACTTCCCAATTACATTTTGGTATAGAGGCAAGGGTGTGAGGGGACCACTTCACCATCTGATGGCCTTACCTTGCCATATCAGGGTGAAAGGCACCCTGTATCTTTTTCTTCATTAGCCAAATTCTTCTTTTGGGAACAAGAGAGCCAACTCCCCTCATCAGCAATCCCTGAAGCCTAGTCCTCTCCAGGCACAGGGTGGGGAGTTTGAGAAACAATCCATCTCTATCAAGGTTTGGCACAATAGGAGGAAGGCTCGCTCCTCTCTTCTCACATAGGAGAAACACCGTTGGATGAGATGGGTAAAATTTTAGCAAGAGGAGAGGTTCTGTCCAAACCCCAGAAGAGGGGGAAAGTTAAAGTCCTGGGTTAAAGATTAATATTCAAACTTTGGAACAAAAGGTGCTCTTTTGTGGCTCTGTGCTTATGCCTCTGAATGTAAACATTGTTCTGAGAGCCATTTTTTCTTTGCCAGATCTTTAAAGGGTAATAAATTAGCCCGTGGACAGCCATACAAGCTGCTACTAGATGTGAATGCGAATGCATCTGAAGAAAAGGCTGACTTTCAATCAAAGTCTATTGAAAGAATGGTTGGATTTTCTAAAGAAGCATGTTGTGCCTATTAACCAACTTACAAAAGGGGCCATTTCCTTGATTTATGTTTGGTTGCTATAGAGATCCTGCAGCCCAGACTGGCAGGTGAAGCTCCCCTCTAACAATCTCAGAGGTTTTTCTTTTTTTTTTTTTTTTTTTTTTTTTTTAACATTAAAAAAATAAATTTATTATGAGTCTGAAATAATGAAGAATAAGCAAACAGATAAACTGTACAAAGAGCAAAAATTAGAACATGAATAATGACATAAAACACAGGCATTCTTCTAGCTATTGCACACAAACATATTTTTACACGCAAATATATTTTCAAAAACATTTCTCCAACATTCTGAAAAGGCAAAAGCTATATTTGCAATATCTATAAACACCACAGCTTTTGAAACCATCAGTTTTTTCCTAAAATCATTTGATTGAAATTTATACAGATGATGATCACCTATTTCATTTTGCAAAATTATAACATTCGTTTGACACGTCTTAGAAATTTTCACTCAAAACACAGAAAAACTATCAATTCATTGTGGATTCTCTCACATCTTTTTTTGCCCCTTTTCTAAACAAGGAAAAAACATACAACACATACGTGCACACTTTTCAGAAAGAAAGTATTCCAACTTTCATCAATAATTTGTTCAAAACCTCAGGAACTCAGTAAATTTATTTTAAATACAGACAATTTCAAAATAGAAACAATTATTTGGGAGTGGGTAGTCTAAAATATTTTTGGCAATTTTAACCTATGATGTAAATATCAAAAGGAGCTACTGATCAGGCATATTCTGCCTGACCTACTGCAGACTGACTAAAGAGGCTAAAAAGAGATTTGAAAGTCCCTTGTTAGTTATCCTCTGAGTCCGAACTGCAGCAGCGGGTAGAAGACGATGCACAAGCAAGTTGTGTTAAAAAAAAAAAAAATTCAAACATCTGGCTTAAGCATTTTCATACATATCTCTCTTAAATGATGACTTATTATACCCAAGACTTAGAGCAAGCAATTTTTTTTTTTTTTACAGCACTTAAAAATAAGAGCACAAAGAAAAGTTCATTGTTCTATTTTCAGCCATTAATGACTGGTTTCTTCAAGTGCAGTTTATCGCTGAAATTATGTCACAGAATGCACAGCATTCCATGTTTGAACTTAAACTGATGTGCAGGCAGGAGCTGTGCCTTCATGGCCGGAGGGAGATAGCTATGTGGGTATCTTTTTGTGTATTGGGGTACATTTTGGTTGAGCAGATGGATTTGAATCATTGCATGATAATGCTGGAAGGATCTTAAAAGATAATTTTGCCTCCATTCTCAGAAAGGGAAACTGAGGAATTTCAGTAGGGGACCCATGGAAGATGAACAAAAGTCTCTTTGCCAATAATACTCTTGCCATAGTCCCCCTGGGCCATAGAAAATTTCAGGGTCAGTGGAGGAAAAGACTTGGATATTGATGATGGTGTAATTTCACATATAATTTCCAAGCAAAATATTATCACTGGGTCAAAGACAAATCAAGAGAAGGGAGAAGAAGAGAGGACTGAGTGGAAAACTAAGTACGCTATCCAATGTCAAGGAGAAAGATGTCCTATTATGACGCAACGAAGAGGCACTGTCACCTCAGGGTGGTGAATGGCATAATGCCTCCACCTTGCTCACAAATATTCAGTGGAGCTTCCTGATGTCAAGGTACAGCTTGTCAAGCTATCTGAATGTTCAGGGGAGGGCTGAGAAAGAGTCTTCTGCCCAGTCCTGAGGCTATGCTACCCGTGTAACCTCCACACAGTATGTGACTTTCCTAGGACTGCCGTAACAAAATACCATAGACCAGGTGGCCTGCACAAGTTCATTTTCCCAGAGTTACGAAGGCTACAAGTGTGACATCAAGGTGTTGGTAGGTCTGATTTTCTGAGGCCTCTGACTCTTAGCAGTCAGTTTTCTTTGGGTGTCTTTGCATGGTCTTCCTCCCAGATACGTCCATGTCCTCATCTCAGCTTCTTATAAAGACACCATGTTGTATTAGGGCCCACTGTCATGACCTCAGTTTAGCTTTGTTACTTCTTTAAGGGCCCTATCTCTACATTCAGTCACATTTTTAAATATGGGGGAACAAGGCTTCAAAATATGAATTTAGGGGGAAAGATTTTAGCCTAGAACGTACAGTTAAAGGAAATTTCTATGTGAAGAAGAGAGGAGCGCTCTCCAGAGGTTCTCTGAAATCTACCAACCCCAGGACACAGAAGGAGATTTCCACATGCCCCACCAGTACCTACTTCTGGTTTCCAGTAAAGCCAAGATTTCTTCACAAGCTGAGAGCTGTGGTGACAATTTTCAGTCACTAGGAATTCCTGGTAGCCCTTTCCCCACAAGACCTTGGCATCTTGCAAAGGATTGTTAGTGACAGAAAAATGATTTCCAAAAAAAAAAAAAAAAATTATTTATGGATTATTCCATTGCTCTCCAGAACTTCCAAGAAACTGAAAGGAATGTCCCAAATAGGGGGGAAAAATCCTTTCCCTCCCACTCCTTGATTATGCCATAAACATTCATTAATAGAGCAATTATGTTTTCAGTTGTAAAGGCTAAGTGAGTATGAGAAAGAAAAGGGGGAAGGAAAAGTGCAATTCTTCAATCTTAATGAAGTCCGATGGAATTATTTCAAGTGGATGAGAGTTATGCCAAAGTTTAATAAATGAGAGCAGGCCATTTTGTTGACCCAAACCTCCTCACAGCTTGGGTTTGTCAGATAACATATACAAGTACACAATAAAGTCATCTGTAGACAAACTTGGCCTTTGGAAAAGGGAACTCTTTGTGCAGGAGGGGTGGTTGGTGTAATGGGGAACACACACTCTGTTTGTTGGATGGCCTCTGGTGAATGAAGCCAGCTTCACGGAACGTTTGCCAGGCGTCCACCATCAGGCTCGGTGTATTACATGCAAATCTCATTCCAACCTCACTGCGTCTCCAAAGGGGAGATTTTATTTATCATTTTTGGCAAATGAGAAAACACAGTCAGACACACTACAGATGCTGAGCCGGGTTCCACGGTCTACAGGCAGTGGAGTTGGTATGCATGTTAACTTTGACGTTGAACCTGGTGTCTAACCCACTACATGACACATGTGAAAAGGCTTCTCAACTGGTACAAACACCTGTATGTGCTTGACCTTGTGAAGCACTGCCTCAGTGGGGGAACTGTATAACTGAATTATCATCATTGGTTCGTGTGATTGTTATTACAGAAGTTAAGATCTCCAAATACAGATGAAATAGCCAAGGTGGGCAGTGTTAGAGGAGTCCTCTATTCTGCCCTTTTGGAAAATGGCCACTGGATGGGAAATCTAACACAAAAGGGAGGGGTAAGGAGAAGGAGACAGATGGAGTAAAGTTCACTGTCTCAAATTTCTTCAGGGACAATTTTAAAGCAGAATGTTCTATCTTTAGGAGTGAAGGAGAAAAAGAACAAGAGAGAACAATTCTAAAGGATGAAAAAATTCTCTTTGAAGATGGAAGCTCCGGGATGATTTTGTTTGGCTGTCCTTTCTTCTATTATTTCTGTTGCAGGGAGTTATTCAGGCTGGTCAGGAATGGAAGCATCTCCAGCGGGGAAAGTCAGTCTGTGGTCAGGTAATGATTATTCACCAAATGGATACCATCTAAGGTAGAGCCTCACTCAAGCAAATGGGCCTGAATCACATCCTGGCCTCATGGGTTATTTGGCTGAATGCAGCTGGGATTTGATTTCAAGTGGCAGAAAAAAAAATACCAAGAAAGTACTTGGTCTTAAAGGAAATAATGCATTGATTGTGTCTCCTCTGCTTCCATTAGTTCAAAAATTCTTACAGTCATTCTCACCACCAGCTTGGCTTAATTAGGGAGAGAAGAAGCATTCCACTGTTTAATGATATCTGCTTTTGAACTTGGCTCCAAAATCTCTCTAGATCATTTCTTTTGCTGCTGGGTTTTATTTTTTATATTCTAGGTCATCTTCGCCATTTCTTTTCTTCAAACTGGGGTTACAGAACAAACAAAATTTATTGCCAAATGCAGCATGACCTAGAACCCATCCTGGACAATTCCTGGTACTTGTTTTATCATATTTGTAGCATGAATTTCTTTTACAATATTGTGCTACATTGGACACTTGCTTTTAATACTAAACTTGACATTTTAAATTCAATGGATACACTAGATTCTTAATTCCTATTAAATATGAATTTTGTTTTTTAAAAATCTATGGGCTTTGTGGAAATTTTAATAGTGATAAGTCCAACTGCCTTTAATGGACACTGAATTAAAGTTTTGATTCTATGGATGTTGTCTTAATGTTGAGAATCCTAGCCAATGTGCTTTTATCCAGCTCTAGGTGAATATGGCTAAGAGAGAATGGAAGAGAAATGTTTCCATAATAAGTTGCAATGATCTCTCAAGTTTGTGTCTTTCCTGGATATACTTCCTTGAAAAACTGAATAGTGGAAAATAGGCTGTATGCAAGACATTATATTTAAGTAGGACCCTTTCCAATTTACAAAGGATTTTCCATGTATTGCATCAGTCGACAAAATTTTCTGAAACCCACACAAAAGAAGTCGGAATTTGTGAGGTAACTCTTGAAGCTTAGGAGTGCTGCTGGGCCCCACACTAAGAGAGCTGAGGGTGTCTATCATGTGTGGACCAGGATGGAAGGATGGAAGCCGTTACCATCCACACTTCCCCCTCCTGCCCTCCTAATGACCCCAGCTCTGGCCGGAGGGACCAACATCCCTTAGAATGAGAGGTTATTTAGCTTTGATATGAGTGCAGCCTTGGGACTCCCTGTAGAGAAATTGCTTATTCCAAAAATTTAGCTTCTTTTTCTTGTAAGTGGAAACATAGGAAGAAATGTGGCTTGGTATATGGGAAAAACAAAGCTGCATTGGAAATGAGTTTTGGATGGAGAAATGAGGATAAATGGGGGTCTTCTGCAGTGGGGAACCCCAGCAACTACAGAGAAGAACCATGGCTAACTTGGCTCAAGACAATACGCATTTCAATAATGCATTGATTCCAAGATGCACCACTGGCAGGATGTGAATTAATTTATATAGTCCCAGATACAAATGACAAAACTGAGTCACACTGAGAAACAAATTGCCTCTTCCACCGCTTCTAATTGCAGCCAGGAGGAAGCTCTCATCTTTGCAATGTATCTTTATCTCTCTCCCTTTACAAAGAGAGAACATCGTGAGCCATAAGAGTTTTAATTAGTGGCCACGATATGCAAACTTTCTTATAAAATCAACATATTAAAGTAAAAAAATTATAGATTTATTTAAACAGAGGCATTGAACTTCAAGGGCCACTCACTACTGTGGACTTGATCTCTTTGAGCCCCAATTTCCTCCTCTGAAAGGTGAAAATGTTAACCTTGCAAGGTTACCAGGAACATTAGAAAGGACATTGTCAACTCTGATTTACCATTCAAGCATTCAAATGACAAGTTAGGAGGGGTAAAGATGGAGGCATGTGCGCGGAGGGCGGGGGGACCAAGGATCATAAAGAACAGATATCGGGGGAGTTGAGTGTCAGAGTGAGAGGCAGAACTTTGAATTTAGGTTGTAGGGAGAAACTGAAGTTTATGAATAGGGTGTGTTCTGATGAAAGAGGTGGCTGAAGAAAATCCCTCCAGCAAAGTCGCATAGGACACGCTGGAGAACAAAGAGGCTGAAGAGAAGAAACATCAAGAAGCCACCACACTAGTGTTACAGGGTGGCATAGAGAAGGAAGCAGAATGCTGCATTTAAGAGAGATTGCAAGAGAAGGATAACAGGAGCAAGAAGGCCTGGTATGTTACTGTACAGCAGGTGAGTATACATAATAATTTTGCACTGTGCATTTTGGAAAGATGAAAGATTCTGAATCTTTGCCCCACAAAAAAATGATCTTGTTTGAAGACACACAATGTCTCACCTAACTTGAACATTACACAATCTGTACATGCAAGCCAAATATTACATGGAACCCCAGATACACATATAAATTTTGTTTTTATGTATTAATTAAAAATAAAGTTAATCCAGGCACTGGCTTTTAACTTAATTAAAAGTAAAGTTCAGTTAATTTTAACTTAATTAAAAATAAAGTTAGGCGCATGCCTGTAACCCCAGTGGCTCTGGGGGCTGAGGTAGGAGGATCGCAGGTTCAAAGCCAGCTTCAGCAAAAGTGAGGCGCTAAGCAACTCAGTGAGACCCTGTCTCTAAATAAAATATAATTCAGGGCTGGGGATGTGGCTCAGTGGTCAAGTGTCCCTGAGTTCAACCGCTGCTACCAATAAATAAACAAACGAATGCATAAATAAATAAATAAATTTAATACAAAAAGAAAGAAAAAAAGAGAAAGGTCAAGATTAGCAGTTAGTTGAATGGGGTTGGGTTGACAGACTAAAGGAGAGAAAATAGGGAAGGCAGAAAAACCAACTGAGTTTATAAAAAGCTTTTCTGAGCTTGTTTATGTGGAGACGCACATACTCACGTTATTGATCACGTGTGGATGTATCTGTATGTGTACTCTGGTAGTTTTAGCGATGGATACAAGAGGAAGAGAAAGGCAGCGCTCATGTCAGTTATCTAAAATGGAACTTAAACCTTGCTGCTTCTTTTGGCTCTGCCATAGACTTTGACACCCTTTCTCTGCCTGTATTCCTCATCCACAAGGTGGAGATGGTCAGACTGCCTCTTCTGTATCACCTCCAATCCATCACCCAGCCTGCCTACTTCACTTGGTAAGTCTCTCTTAAAACACCCCCGTCTCTCCAGTCCTCAGTATAGGAACCTTGGTATAAGGAACCACCCTCTCTCATCCAAGGGACTTCAAGAGCATTTTAATTGGTTTTCCAAGATTAACCCAAGTTTTTCTCTAATTCTCCACACTGTAGCCAAAGTGGCCTTTTCAAAAGTAAATCTGATCATGACACTATCAACTGCCACTCTTATCCCCAATGGCTTCCTTTTGTCATATGTCCTACAAACCCCCTCACAACTTGGTCCCCATTTACATATCCCACTTATCTCTTCTCCTCTCCTTCTCGTACAAAGGCTCTGGGCCTTTGTAAATAATACCTCTTTGGACTGGAATGCTTCTCCTTTCCCGTTCCGCCTGGTTAGCCCACTCTTCTGAGTTCACCACATCACTTCCACAGCAACAGTTTCCCTGTCCCCAACCCAATAGGAGTCAATCAAGGCCCTTTGCCGGGACTATTCCATTCCTTCAGAAAACGCATCTCAGGATTTTATTGTGTGTTCATGGTTGGGATCATTGAGGTAAAGCGATGCTCAGCTCTTTAACTGGCTCTTCTATGAGGGCACCATGTGTCTTACACAGTGCCTGGGGACACAAAGGTGAAGAAATGGAGGGACACATGAATGCACATGGAAAAGAATGTCTACCTGGGGAGCTTATGTGACAGAGCTGCTCTAAGGATATTTGGTCAATACAACTACTACTCAAATGTAAGTCAGATTTTTGACATACAATGATGAATGTTCCTAGGAAGATCTCAAAATATTTAGTGATACCCATCCATTTGGTACCTTTCATCTTTCGGGGATTTATGGAATGAGGAGAGCCCATGTTTTAGAACACAGCCTCCCTCACTATATTAGTTATCTATGGCTGCATAAGAAAATTACTCAAATTTTAATGACTTACAACAACACCATTTATTATTTCAAGTTTCTGTATGTCGGGAATCTGGCACAGCTTAGCTGGGTTCTCTAACTTCAGGGTCTTCCACAGGCTATGGTTGAGGTGTTAATTGTACTACAGTCATCTGAAGTCCTGATTGGGAAGGTTTACTCTGAAATTCATGGCTTCCTTTGAAGGACTCAGTTCCTCCGGAGCTATTGGACTCAGTCTTAGTTCTTAATGGGTGTTGTTGAAGGCCACCCTCATCTGATTACCATCTGGGCTTCTCTAATATGGGAGTTTACTTCCTCAAAGCAAGCATGACGACAAGAAAGGAGGGGAGGAGCCCTCAGCAACCCAGAAGTCATAGCCTGTAGTAACCCCATCCTGGAAATGACATCCCATCACTTTTGCAGGGTAATATACTTGTTAGGAAAAATTCATGAGGCCCATTCCGCACATTCAAGGGGAGGAAGTTGCTGAGGAGGTGCAATATCAGGAGGTAGGAAATCACTAACTGCCATCATAGAAGGTTGCCTGAACCACCCACTCAAATGCTCCAAGGTAGAGTTATATAGCAATCATGTCTCCAATCCTGCCTGGGCCTTGGGTGCCATTCATAATTGGGCTTCTCAGAAATGCGTGTGGCTATTCCTGATGATGGAATAATCCAGCTTAGCCCAGCAGCCCCACAGCAGATGACCTTATTGATTCACAACTTAAAATTTTTCTGTTTCCTCACAAGGTGTGTCAGGGAGAGAAACAGTCAATCTGACCCAGCAAGGTCATAGTTACTGCATTTCCATTAAATAAATATTCACAGACTACAGCGGCCACCTCTAAGGTGGCAGATACTGTGTTTTAATTTCAGCAATTACGTGGCCTTCTGTCAGATTGATGTGGCTCTGGTATTGAGATACAGAAGAAATGAAGAATTTCCACCTGGGGTCAGGCCCAAAATAGGGAAGGAAGTCAGTGAATGTTCTTCAACCTAAGTGGTTGATTGGGTGTGATAGCAGAAATGACCTGCCACAGAACAGGCCCTCTGTGAGTGACCACAAGCTCAGCTCTGTTTTCTTGTCTGCTACATGTTGGCATAAGTTAGAGGTCACTGCCAGAATTCCAGCATAGGGTAAAACCTTCCTGAAGAAAGACTTCAACTCTTGATTTTGACCTTATTAGTATCTAGTTGTGAGCAGTCAATTGGGAATGATGTACAATGAAAGGACTTCCACATCAGGGGACCCAGGTGGGTGAACTTGGTTGGGTGAGTTATCTGTGAAGAGCTACAGCAAGTTGTAGGACCACTGTGGTGAGATACAGGCTGCAGGTTTGGAAAGAGGAGAGACTAGGTCCCATGTCCACGTTCTCCTGAAGTCTAATGGGAGGTGGTTGGAGGGACTGCCCCAGGCTCCACTTCACCCTTCTGACATTTGGAGGAGTTGAAAACATAAACCCTACATTGGTCAGACTGTCTTCCTTGGGTTTGGAAGGTGGAAGTGAAGCCAAGGCTGTTGTGCTGTGTGGCACTGAAGGCTGACCGGAAGTCCCTAAATATGTGAGTGTTTGCTGTGGTGAGCTGTCCTGGAGGTGCATTGTTCAGCAAGTTTCCTGCACTATGGTGGAAACCCTAAGGTCCTGGCTTTTGCTCACCCAGCTCTGTTGGTGGTGCTGTCAGCACCTAATTCACTCAGCAAATATTTATCAAGTGCCATCTATATTGCAGGCACTAATTTAGGCCCTTAGAATTCATCTGCAAACAAGAGACAGAATCCTGTCTCTGGAGCTTACCTTGAATCGTGGGAGGGAATACACATAAACCACATTAAGTAAATATTTTGTATTCTAAAAAACTAACTTGCTATGAAAAAAATAGGAAAAGCCAGACAGTATAAGGGGCACCGAAAGAGCTAGTAGTGGGAGTAGCAGTTTTAAAGTGGGGCAAGGTTTGCAGTAGGTGACACTTGAGGAAAGATTTGAAGGAAGAGGGCATCAGTCCTATGGCACCTCTAAGGGAGGGGACTCTGTAGACAGAGGGAATAGTGAATGCAAAGATCTTTCACTGGGGATGTAATTGTGGAATTCAGAGACAGGAATCAGTGTGGCTGTAGAAGGGTGAGGGAGGGAAAGGGAGTAGATGAGGTCAGTCAGGTAATGGAGGGCCAGGTCCGTGCCTAATTCCCTATGTTAAATACCTTTCTGTTTGAAACAACTAGAATGATCTCTTTTTCTTTCTCTAATAAACGGGGACTGGTGCATACTCTTGGCAAAGTTTTATTTTCACCCTTAGAACTGAATTGATACTAGTTTGTGTGTTTGTACCTACTCCAAAGGCAATGCCTCATTAATCTCTGTACTCTGAACACCTAGCCTGGGGCCTTCCAGAGCAGGTACTTATGATGATATGATCATTAACACAACATGAGCACAGCTCTTTCCAAACCACTGCCTCTTCCAAGCAGGACACTTCTGTGAGGGAGGATGTAGCCTCCAAAGATGGCTAGATGTGTGGGGGGATAAAGATCTTCCTTGTTGAAGTAATACGTTTAGTATTCTAATGAAGTAATTATAAAAGTAAGTAATTATTGAAATAACCACATCAACTCCCAGTCATTAAAATCCTCCTAAACAGAGCTGGCATGATGGCTTAGGCTATTAGAAACCCTGGCAACCACCCAACGCCTACAATAGCTTCTAATTAATTGATCTCACCTCTAATCTGCTATTGTTAGCTCAGCACTGATCATTTGTTTGGCCTACAGATCCTATTGCCCCTTCCTTTTGATTGTATTTGTTACTGTACCCTCTCTATCTCTTTCAATTAAGCACAGGTTAAGTGGTTCACCCGCAAGAGAATAGGAGATAATGGCACCAATCAAAGTAATCTCTTTAATTTGCTAAATGGATTACAGGGAAACCCCAGCCAAAGTGAAGTCATAGCTAGTGGCCTTCACTTGAACTATACACTAGAAGTATCTAATTATTAACCCATCAGAAGCCAAACTTCATTGTGGGATAAATGTCTTCAAAGTTAGCAAGGTATAAGCAGTCTTCGCTAGAAGAGCTGGCTTGTCCAACTAAATGGTTCCCAGGGGAAAAAACCTTCCTCTGGCTCCCTTCCCAAATTTCTCGCTTGCCTTAACTTTCAAGTGCAACACACATCCTCATATACCAATCAAAGGCCTGGCCAGCACTCCAGTCAAGAAAGTGGATTTATAATCTCTTTAAGGACATGCTCCAGCTAGAATTCATTTTTCTTATTTGTACTATAAATGCAAATGCAGTTTCACAGGCACCATGGCTCTGGCTTTTGCTGACTCTGAAGAAAATGTATATTTAAGAGTAAACAAGTTTGTCCTTAAGCTGGTAAATGATCTTCCTTCTTTTGGTGACCCTGCTTTTCTCCTTTATGCACCCCCTCCACCCTACCCTGAGATTTAGGATGGGAAAAAGCACAGAAAGATCCCATGCCGCCAGAATTCTGGCTTTTTCGTTTCTTTGGTTGATCATGCAAGCAAGCTAGCCAAAAGTGTTAAATTGAGTCATTTCACAGAAGAATAAGAGTAAGAGATAACTGCCCAATATAATGGAAGTTGACAAAATACCAAAATAAAACCCTGTAGACTTCTCAAAGATGAAAGTACCTGGGTCCCAATTTGAATAATTCAGTTATGGTTGAAACCTCCGTGTCTGCGAGTCCTCCAGGTTTGTGGGCTCATTGCTTTTCTCAATGTCTAACTGGGAGGATTTGCCCCTCCAACATCTCAGATCCTGCAGGAAGTCTAGAGACTTCCAACATTCCTGAGCACTTTTTTGGTGGTGGTGGTGGGGCATACTGGGGATTGAACTCAGGGGCACTTGACCACTGAGCCACATCCCCAGCCCTAGTTTGTATTTTATTTAGAGATAAGGTCTCACTGAGTTGCTTAGTGCCTCGCTGTTGCTGAGACTGGCTTTGAACTTGCGATTCTCCTGTCTCAGCCTCCCAAGCCCTGGGATTATAGGCATGTGCCACTGCATCCAGCCTGAACACTCTTGAGGGGGCTCTATACCAGGTTATCTCATCCATGTCTGGCTCTTCACTCTAATAGAGTCCAGCGCATGCTCCAAGTGCAAATTACAGCAGCCTGGCATTGGAGAAAGCGTCTCCCACCTTTACCTGCCCTTTTCCCCTTAAACACATCATGAGACTGTCACCAAGAGGTGCCCTACCCAAAACCAAAGGGAAGGAGCATTTTTCTTTCTGAAGACAAAGCATCACAGAGAACCTGAATAAACAGGCCTTGCTAAGTTCCACCTCCAGATCATACCTGCCTTGTCCAATCACACTTCTTCATGACTATTCACTTCTTCATAAAACTCAGCAAAATATATACAAGTTTGGGCTGGGGATATAGCTCAGTTGGTAGAGTGTTTGCCTTGTATGCACAAGGCCCTGGGTTCAATCCCCAGAACCGTAATAAATAAATAAGTGCATAAATAAACAAACAAAAAGCTTAAATAAATCCATATGCTTTTTTCCCCCTCATTAATCTCTCTTTTGTTACAGAGGTCTCAGTTAGGAACTTACGGATGGGTGAGAACAATGCCTAAAAGTTAATATACGCGTCACCAGCACCCAACCATCCTCACCACAGTGACATTCTCACTGACCACACTTCCTTGTGGATCTGGAGTGCACCTTATTCCACACAGCAATCATACCTTCTTTTCTAAATATATATGCCTTAAAGTCACATCCCCAGTGGTCCATCTCCAGCCACACTCCACCTGCCTAAGTTAACACCCATTGAATCCCAATCAGAGGGTTAATGCACGGAATCGGTTAAGGCCCTTGTAACCCCATTATTTTTCCCTTTGGGTCCCACCCTTTCTTCTAAGCTATTAGAGAAAAATATTAGCATTTCTTTCATAGATCAGTAATAATCCGTCTTTTCTCTATATTTGGCTGTGGAACCTATTTTTGTATGTTAAAAAAGTTTCCTTAAAATCTTTTCTCTATCAGGAGTCCCTTTCTTTCCCAACACACACAAATCTGAACTCCTACCCAGCCCAACCTATCTAAACTGCAAGCAGTTTATATCCATAAAACAGTTTTTGATAAATAAACATGGGGTGGATAGGCACCCACAAAGCTTTACGGTGAACAGAATGAAATTGGGAGGCAGAAGGTTCAAGTTCCAGTGTTGCCCTTAATCACTTGATAACGCATCCATAGACAAGACAGACAACCTTTCTGAGTTGTGGTTTTTAGTAAAATAGGGACATGAACTCTCCTTTCTCAACCTTGTTTCTGAGAAGACAAAAGGGAATGATGTCTATGGAAGGGTTATGGGAATCGTAAAGCCCCCACACATGTGTAGGGTGTTATATGAGCAACGTGTGAAAGTAACAGAATATTTAGCTCCGAGTGCCACTCCCCCATGCTGCACAATCTTTCAGGGTTCAAATGTTAAAAATGTTGGTGTCACGCTGGGAAGAACTCAAGAAACTAAATGCTAAGCCCGTTAAGAATCATTACAATGAAATACAGCCACATACCTCAGTATCTCTCCAAATCTGCAAAAGCATTTAGCTTTCATGTGTGATCTCCTTTAGGAGAGTTTCTATGTAGAATGCTGCTGCCTTCACTATGTTCTCTCGTAGGCTCATGTGGCCAAGTTCTCACACTCTGATAAATGTTTTAGTCAGTTTTTTCATCACTGTGACCAAAAGACCTGACAAGAACAACTTAGATGAGGAAAAATCTATTTGGGGCTCACAGTCATACAAGTCTCAGTCCATAGATGGCCGATTCCATGGCTCTAGGCCTGAGGTGAGGCAGAACATCATGGTGGAAGCGGGTGGGGGAAGAAAGCCGCTCAGAAAATGATCATCAGGAAGCAGAGCAAGAGCTCCACCAGGTATCAAATATATACCCTAAAGTCACACCCCCAGGGGTCCATCTCCAGCCACACTCCACCTGCCTACAGTTAACACCCATTGAATCCCAATCAGAGGATTAATGCACTGATTCGGTTAAGGCCCTTGTAACCCCCTTATTTCTCCTCTAAATTTTCTTGTATTGTCTCACAGATGAGCTTTTGGGTGAGACCTCATATCTAAAACATAACAACATGCAATTTTGACTTGTAGCCAGACTGATATTTCACTGTATCTTTCTGCTTCTACTAAGAAGCTATGTCTTGGTTTCCACCCATTTGGATGACCTACCTAGGGTTTCTTTAATAAAGGTATGATGACTTAATGGATTCTTAGACATAATGGAAATAAAATCTACATATTAAGAGAAGTTTGATGGCGTCTTTTCATTAGAGAATGATGCTGGCTGAGAACCATATTTCAGACCTTATGGACTAAATGAGTTTGAGACACCTGAAAGTGGATAGAAAAGAGGTTGGACCCTTCAAGGGTCAGAACTGAACAGTAAAATGCATACCTAAAAGGAAGGGGAAATGGTTACATTTATATCATACTTAAAGCTTACACAGTTCACAACACATCATTTCATGTCATCTTTACAACAAACTATGAGGTTGACATCACTTTTTATTTTCGAGCACTAGTAATGGATGTTAAGGGAGGTAATCCAACAGAAATGGGCACACAGGTATCCCCAAAGGAATGTACAAGATGGCTTGTAGCTGCAGTGTTCATAATGCCCAAAGTTGAAATATATGAATTGTACCATTAAAAAGATGAATAAATTCAATCAACAGGATACAGTTCAAATATCCTGGTAGCAATGAGAGAATTGGCCACAATGACCTGCACAAACGTAATACGTCTCTCAAACACCATGTGAATGGAAAGAAGACAGACCCAACAGAAAACATGGTGTGGTATTATTTATGCCAATACAAAAGCTGACTGTCATAAATCAGAGTGGTCGTGTCTCTACGAGATTAGTACCTGGAACTAGGAAGGAGGTTTTTGGAGGTGTGAGACCTTCTAGGTCTTGACCTAGGCTCTGTTACTGCATCAATGCAGAGAGAGAGGAGAGGAGGGGCAGGGGAGAAGCCAGGGACAGGATATAATCTCCATGGGTACTTCCTCAGGAACCTACTTCCTACAGCCATGTTTCACCTGCCTATAGTTTCCACTACCTTCCAGAATTCCATTCAGCTATCAAAGGAATAATTGACTAATCACTTTTTAAAAGTCCCCCACCCCGCTAAACATTGCTGCGTTGAGGGTCAAGTCTTTGACACATGAGGTTTCAGGGGACATTCCAGATCCAAACTATAACAAGAGACACATCTCACCTACTATTTCAGTCACCAAAATATTAATTCGTCTCTCCACTCATTCTTTTCCCTCTAGTATTTTCTTCTTTACTATCCAAACTCTAACCAAGGAGAAGATGATGAGTGCTAGATCTGGGGCATATGCTTCTCGTTTATGGAATGTCAATTATACCAACTACAGCCAAAATATACTGTATCTGTTTTGTTCTTTTGATTCCCAGACCAGCCAAACAGTCATGGAAGAGACTGACCCAACCAGACTTGGTCTTATGTCTGGTCTTTGGTGTAGTACTGAGGACTCTCATCTTCCAGGTAACAACCTGAGTTTGAACTGACTTTATTTCTCCCTAGACCTTCCCTATACTAAGCATTCATCCCATCATTTCTATGGTCGCTCTTTGAAATGACAGGCACGGTGTCTTTTGATACCTCTTCTCTCTCAAACTCTTACAAGCAGTGATTGATGGTTGGAGAATTACTTTGACGAGTTCCCTAGTTACTAAGAGAGGGAAAAGGGAGTATGGAATGAAAAAGGAAATTTTGTTTTTAATGAAATCCTTTTTATTATGTTTCACTTAATTTTGGCTTTCTAGGTTTCTATTCTACAAACGATTTGACTTAACGAGTTTTTATGATATACACACATTCCAGGGCTTTTACAGGAATCATCTCATTTAAGCCTTACATTTCCCCAGGATGTGAACATCATAATCTAAGCCTCATTTATTTATTTTTCATTTGTTCTTTTTAAAGATACATGACAGTAGAGTGTATTTTGACATATTAGACATACATGAAGTATAACTTCCCATTCTTGTGGTTGAACATGATGGGAAGTTATACTGATGGTGTATTCATATATGAACATAGAAAAGTTATCTCCCCTTCATTCTACCATCTTTCCTATTCCTATCCTCCCTCTTTTCCCTTTATTCCCCTTTGTCTGATCCAATGAACTTCTATTCTCTGCCCTCTCCCCACCTTACTGTGTGTTAGCATCTGCATATCAGAGAGAACATTTGACCTTTGGTTGAATGAGGCTGGAACACCTTGCTTAGAGTCTGCAGCCATATCCTAGAGGGGCCTGAAAAAGATCTTTCTAGAAGCAGGATGCCTAGATGCTCGGTAGTTGAGTTATGAGAGGTGACTGGCAGACACTGAGGAAGTGAAATATTTGTAAGAGTGGAGTCGAGTACCGGCTGGCAACTGCTTTCCTATTCTAAGGCACTTACGGGTTGATTCATGGGCAATTTGAAACCATAAGCAGTTTCGGTGATGAAACATACCGACCAAATGATATCACATTCCTTATCTTTGCCAGGGAGCACACTTTTCCCTCAGCCTGCTGTCACACACCCTGTCACCTTGAAAGGTGCTATCCTATCACGTCTCTGACAGGCTGAGCAGGGAGACGTCACTTCTAACAGCACCATGAAGTATGGGCACCCATTCGTGGAAGTATTAGGCAGCCTCTCAGGAAGTTAGCCTGCTTTGGCGAGAAAGGCAAGGCGGAAGAAACTCAAGCCATAACCAGACTAGAATGTCATGATAAATGTGACTTTCACCTTCATGCCCATTAGGTGATGATTTCAAAGACTACTTATAAAAACTTCTGAAGTAATGAAATGATTGCACAGGGAAACAATCTGGGAAGACTTTGAAAGTGAAAAGAAACATCAATTTATTATGTACAATAGCCAATGTCAGAGAGAACCCTTTGTTAGAATCATTACAAACATCAGTGATGATTCTACACTTAATACCACTCTGTGATCCACATAGAAGCTAATAAACATGTTGGCTTCCAGACACAGCGTCTGGAACTGGTTAGAACTGGTCATTCCATTCCCCCAGGACTCTGAGCAAGTTGGGGGCTCTTTGGGTAGGCTGAGAGCAAAGCATCAAGTTACAGGGAAAAAAACAAGAGGGCTGGAAATCACCTGAATCTCCTGCAGCCCTATTCAGTGTTTTGTTTTGTTTCCCCAAGAATTTTTAAAATTTATTCTAATTAGTTAAAATGACAGTAGAATGCATTTTGACACATCATATGTAAATGGAGTATAACTTCTCATTCTTCTGGACTATTCAGTACTTTATGTAACTTGCTGCCTGCAGATGACCCAAGGGCTCAGATGTCACAGAATCAAAGTATTTGAGGTGTTGAGAAGAGGCCTCTGGTGGTTCTTAACCCTGGCTACCCACCAGCACACACAGAATAATGTTTGAAAAACCCCTGGCCATATACCAGAGCAATTTAAAGCTCTCTGATATGTAGTTGAGTATTACTGCCTGAAAGGTAAACACCCAGCTTTCAAAGGCAGGTCCCCTCCAACATGATTTCTATGTCAGGGTCTATCCGCAGACGGGCCACGGTTAGGACACAGAGGTCAAACCTACAATATTATGTTGACCACAATATTTTAATTTTTGCTTGCCAGATAAATACTGTATAGAGTTGCAAAGTCACCTTCCTGTTTCCCATAGGAGAATTGGAGCACATCTGCCAGTGCTGATCAGCTTAGGAGCTTTATTGATGTAAAAGTGGGTCTCTCCATGTCACTGTCACATAGCTAGCATGGTACACAATGTAAGATGAATAAGGTTTTAAAGCAAGTATACTCAGCTCTAAAAGGTCTGTAATAACAAACACCAGCCATAGAACTTTCTGCAATTGATGGGAACGTTTTACATCTGTACTCTTGAAAACATTAGCACCAGCTATTAATGGCTGCTACGTACTCTAAACAGCTCAGGTATGACTAATAAAAACCCTGAAGTTTAAATTTATTTCATGTATAAATAGTAACATGTGCTGAGGGATCACTGTATTAGACAATGCAAGGAAGATCTCAGAACTGTCCCAACCAGATAAGACACAGAATTTGCAGATGGCAAAGAAAAATATTTTAAACTAGGTTGTTTGCAAGTTGGACATTAAAAAGAAACACAAAAAGAAATACTTAATTCTTTTTTTTTTTTTTTTTGGTGCCAGGTATTGAACCTAAGGGCACTTAACCACTGAGCCACATTCCCAGCCTTTTAAAAAATATTTTATTTAGAGACAGGATCTCGCTGAGTTGCTTAGGGCCTGGCTAAATTGCTGAGGCTGGCTTTGAACTCACCATCCTCCTGCCTCAGCTTCCCAAGCTGGTAGGATTAAAGGTCCCCACTATCGCACCCAGCCTAACCTTGGAATATTAAAGAAGACAATGAGGATAGATTTTAGGAAAAGGAAGTATTGCATAGGCCTCCTATCAGATGCTCCACGGCCATGCTGCAGAAATGCTGAAACTATTATTTCATCTAATGACCACCTTTCTACAGTCACTCTTCCAACATAAAGTGAGTTGTATGCCAATATCAACTTATTCTCCCAGCAACACAGAGAGCACCATATTCTCCTAATGCAGAGGCTCTCAGCCAAGGAACATGACTTAACTTTCTGCTCCCTTCTTTCAGCTGAAGAAACAGGCATTCTTTTGTGGGCTCTCCATTTGAGATGAGATTCTTGAGATGCTGGTATGCTTTTCCTATGCTGCATTCCAATAGTTAGTTATTATTTTTGGTTAGCACTTTATTTTTTCATGTGAAAAACCATATTATGCCCATGGAAATGCAAATCAGCTGCCAATTCTATCTGGCTATTTGATCTCCTTCTTAAATACTTGACCAAGTTTCTTGATTTACACTGATAAAGACTGAAGGAACATAAACAGGAAACATATTCCATCCTACGTGGAAAATATAATACCTCTGACCAACATCACTCTTAATCGGAGGTTGTAAGAGACCCCTGTTGTTTTGCCAATGGTAATGGCCGTTAGCATTGCTTGTATTACACTGAAAGGTAGAATGATTGAGTCACTTATGGAATGAAAGATGAACTGGTTGAAGAACAGTATGGAAAGAGCAGAGGAGTGGGTGCCTGAATGCTGTAGTTGAAGTCCTGTCCCCAATCTTACTGGTAACAGCCATAAGACCATGCCACTCCCCACACCTTACTTCACAGGAGGCTATAAGATTATCATAAGGTGATGATGTATGTTCTTTGTAAACCCAAAGGTATTACCCGGGTGTTTTCAGTGTGGGATGACATGGTCACTTCTTTCCCAAGTAATTCCTACATATAATCCTGTTTTGTTAGGTCGATGGTGGGTTTGAACCAATATGTATGCATTCCATTTGCCTCAAATATGACAGGTTTTTAAAAATGTGTGTGATGGTACATGCATGTAATCCCAGCACTTCAGGAGGCTATGGCAAGAGGACCACAAGTTCAAGGCCAGCCTCAGCAACTTAGAAAAACCCTGTCTCAAAATAGAGTTTTCAAAAGAGATGAGGATGTAGCTCAGTGATAAAGCACTCCTGGGTTCAATCAGTATTCCCACCTCAAAAGTGAACATTTTAAAAATTGTGGTTAAATATATATAAAATATGCATGACATGAAATTTATCATTTTAACCATCTTTTGGCTTCTGGTTTGGTGGCATAATATTCACATCATTGCACAATCATCACCACCATCCATCCATCCATCCATCTCTGGAACATTCTCATCATCTCCTGTAGAAACTCCATACATCTTCACCCATCCCTCCCCAACCCGCCCTCCAGCCCTGGTAACCACAATCTACCTTCTCTGTAAACCTAACTACCATAGGTTGTGGAATCATGGTTGTCTTTTTGTGTTTGGCTCATTTAACTTTGTGTTCTCAGGATTCATCCATACTGTAGCTTGTATCAGAATTTCATTTCTTTTTAAGTCAGAGTCATACTTTATTATATGTATATATACCATGTTTTTCTTATCCATTCATCTACCAATTGACCTTCATGTTATTCCACCTTTTGGCTATCATGCTGCTGTGAACACTGGTATACAAATATGTTTGTGTCCTGGTATATACCCACATGTAGAAAGGATGGATGACATGTTAATTCTATTTATACTGTTTGTAAGACTTGCCATACTGCTTTCCGCAGAAGCTGCAGTATTTTATGTTCACACCAGCTGGATACAAGACTCGAATTTTTCTACATCCTTGCCAATACTTGCTATTTTCTGGGGACTTTCAGTTATACATATATTTTCCTATGTATGTGTTATATATATACACATGTACGTACATAAATATATACACACATGTGCATATGTGGAATGTATGTTAAAGTCATACTACATCTTGTGCAGTGGTATCTCTCTATTGCTTCTAACTTAATAATTAATGATGTTGAGTATCTTTTCATGTTTTGTTGACCACATTTTTTTTTGTCATCTTTGGAGAAATGACTATTCAAGTTCTTTGCCCACTTAGATACAATGTATTTGGCATTGATAAATGTATATACATTCTGTTAAAAATGTTTTAGATCCAACAGCTAAATCATAATGCCCTTGAGCTTAATTGTTAGTCTATCATTTATACTTCTTTTCAAAAATCTTTTATAATTATTGCTGCTATTTTATCTAACATGACTGAAGACTGTTCTAGGCACTGTGTTAATTAATTTGTTAGCTCTTCACATCTACTGTCCAAAGCTAGTCTAGGTAGCATTCCCATTTTACAGCTAAGGAAACTGGGGCATAAATAAGCTAAGTAACTTGCCCAAGGTCATGCAGCTAGTCAGTGGAAGAAGAGGGATTTGAACCCAGGCAGTCAGACTGCCGAGTTCTTGTTCTCTCTCCTCACACATTACTACCTGTCAACGTGGATGCTGTTGGACCACCCGCTGATGAATCTTATGGCACATGTATGTCATAGAATGATAAATAATAGGTTATTCCTCATGATCTTTCATTTCAGGATGCTTAAGAAGATTAGTAGACTCATTTCTATGATGAATCTATGGACTTCTGAAGTGAAACACCAATATGGTTGCTCATTTCCTATTATTTAACAGCCCAGAACTGAGATGTGTTTAGGCATATACTTAATTTGGCACCTACTTCAAAAGTATTCCACCATACCATATTGTACAGGCTTGATAGTTTACTAGAGGGTGAAAGACACGACCTTAATTAGTTTCTCATATACGACTGGAAGAGAGTATTTGCATGTTATCTATTTATCACTAAATATTTATTGAGAGCATATCATGTTCTAGCTACTTTCTCCAGTTCCAGGTGTACAAAAAGACAAGTCCTGTTTTTGTGGCTTGGGCGGGGAGGGGGGGGTCAAGTCATAACAGGCAATGAGCACACAATTATACAAGTATTTCTTGCCAAGAAATGTTATGGAGTAGCAGGAAGAATAAAGCAGGTCAGAGGAGAGAAAGATCCTAAAGTGTTGGGGAGAGGTGGACAGACAGCACTCTCAGGGAAGATTCCTGTGATTCTATGATGCTTGAGAAAGAACAGAATAAAAAAAATGATGAATAAAAAGCATGTCAGACAAGGGATCAACCAATGCAAAGACCTGAGTGAGGAACCTCTCAAATATTCGTACAAGGAGCGCAGGGTGAATGAGACAGTGTGAGAGAGGAAATCAATTCATTAACCCTGGCATTCCTCGAATTCTCCAAGAGAACAATGGAATTTATCAATTGGGAAACTTTGTCAGGGACCAGAGGTTGAAATATACCATATTTAAGACCTGAGTTAGGGAAAATAATATGGAAAATTATAGATGTGCTATTGTAGAGCACACAGTATTGATTTTTTTTTATATATTTTCTCCAGGAACTGTGAATCAGTAGTTCTACAAACAAAAAATAATTATCCAGGGATGTTATTGTTTGGATGTGAGGTGTCCCTCAAAAACTCAAGTGAGGCAATGCAAGAAGGTTCAGAGGAGAAATGATTGGGCTGTGAGAGTCTTAACCTAATTAGTGAATTAATCCTCTGATAGGGGTTAACTGAGTGGTAACTGCAGGTGGGTAGGTTGTGGCTGGAGGAGGTGGGGCATTGGGGCTTTGCCTTTGGGGTGTACATTATGTATGTGGCAAGTGGAGTTTCTCTCTCTGCTTTCTGATCATCATGTGAGAGGCTTCTCTCCACCACACTCTTCTGCCATGTTGTTCTGCTTACCTCTAGCCCCAAAGGAATGCAACCAGCTGTCCATGAACTGAGACCTCTGAAACCGTAAGCCCTCAAATAAACTTTTCCTCCTCTACTGTTGCTTTAGTCAAGTTCTTTAGTCATAGCAGTGAAAAAGCTGACTAAAACAGAGAATATAGCATTTCTTAGTCTGGATTAAAGATCTGTGTATTTACTTCATCATATATGTCCAACATTAATTTAAGGGACATTGACTATGTATTAGTCAACGAACTCTTCAACTGTGGATCCACTTCCTCTATCAAGAAACCAATGGAGAAAGGAAAAAGAAATCTACAGTTGAGATTTGTTAAAAATTAAAAGATGAGGGTTTATGGGGTTCATGCTAGACTGTGAACTCATTTTTTGTTGTTGTTGTTCAATTTTTTGGCAGACTGTAAAGTTCTACTTTAAAAAGATCTAACATTAAATTATATGTTCCAAGAATATATAATGTCAAGAAATTTGACATTATAACCAGTTATGATTTAAGAAACACAACTCTTCTCCTAGATTTGACAAAAATCTGAGATGATCAAACTTAAGAAAATATATTAGTTTCAGCATTATGTGTATGTGTGTGTGTGTGTGTGTGTGTGTGTATACACACACAAACACTAGAAAACATGAGTTCTTAATTCTATGCCATTATCATATACAGTGTCCTGATTTTTATTATATATTTAATACTAGAGCAACTAAAACTATAGACCTTCCCATTTATATAGATCATACTCCTTCCCAGAAAACTTCCAATTTGGACAAGTTAAATGACTAAAGTGCAATACTCAGATATTTAAAATATTTTTCCAAAAGTGGCCTATTGCATTTACTACAGAATAAAAATAAACTCCCTTAAGGGTGGGGAAGGTAGGCCTCTCTGGGATTCTCGCCTCTCAGCACCACTGTTAAGCACAATTTTATTCTAAAAATCACAGGAAACTGAGTAAGAGGTGAGAAAATGAAGACAGAGAAATGAAAAAGGTAGAAGAGTAAAGGAAACCTGTTTAAACTTTGACTAAAGCTGAGAAGCATGTAGGCCCTCTGGGGAGGGAACAGGCAATAGGAGAGAGGGCATGGAGGGCACTGCTAAAGGCCAGACAGGAGGCAAGCACCTGTCCTGGAGCAGAGGGGTGGCGCTCCACTGTGGCTGGGTTGCTATTCTTTCCTCACGATGCTTAGTACTCCATAGCAGCTCAAAATTCATATTCTCCCTTCTGTAAAAGAAGTCTAGTTAAAAGGCAGCTGTTTAATATCAAATCACAGCCAAATTCATCTTCCATCTTCAGAATGTGTCACGAGGGATGCTCAGCACAACCCTCTGGGGCTGGCTGAGGACTCTATTCGATGACTGGCAGCAAGTTTTCTTACATATTTATTCCTGGAGAACATTAGGGATGGAGTCAGCATGAGAGAACATTTCAAAATGTCGGAAAATGGAACTGTGGACAGCTAGTAACTGCAAACCAGTGACGGTGTCAGTGTGCTCAGGCAGCCATGACACTACAAGACTGGCTTTGGGGATTAAACCACGGAAATTTATTTCTTCTAGTTCCAGAGGCTGGAACTCTGAGGTCCCACCACCAGTGTGGTCGGGTTCTGCTGAGGGCTCTTTCCCTGGCTTTCAGAGTTGTCCTCTCTCAAAGGACACCCGTTCTCTGGGATCAGGTTCCACCCGTGAGACCACATTTAACATCAATCACCTCCTTAAAGATGGACCTTCAAAGAGGTCACATGAGGGTTAGGTCTTCAACACATGAATTTTGGGGGAACATAGTTTGACCCATGGTTTAAAGTCAAAGACAGAACCATTAAATGGACCAAGGAATGTGGTCATTAACAATTTTAAACTTCTGAACAGAGACCATAAATAAACCAAAAGAATGTGAAATTGAGAAAAATATTCATAACACTATATGACATACACACATAACATAAAAGCCTCCAGCAAATAATTAATAAATGCAACGCAGTAAAGGGAGAGGACATGAATAATCCTATGATGAAAAAAGAACTACAACAACAACCAAAAAAAAAAAAAAAAAAAAAAACCCAGAAAAGGATGCTCTCACTATCATCAAAATTTTAAACTAAAGTGATATAAAAAAATCTCCACTTTAAATTGGAGATGTAGAATCTCCAGTTTTGTGTTAGGCAAACTAACACTCCAAAAGGTCAACATCCTAATTCCCAGAACTTGTGAGTATGCTGGGTTACACAGGGTTCAACTTCTTAGGCTACAGGTGCAATTAGTTTCCTAATCATGACCTTGATAAAGTGAATTTATCCTGGACTAGGAAGGTGGGTTGAATGCAATTACAAGGATCCTTAAAAATGGAGGTGGCATGAAAAGGGAAAACTATGGAGACGGCAGCATTAGAAGGATTAGGCCTAAAACAGGTGGCTTGAAGTGAAGGGTTGGGCCATGAGCTAAGGACAACCTCCACAAGCTAGGAAAAAAAAAAAAAAAAAAGCAAAGAACTGAATTTTACCCCAGAGCTTCTTGGAGGAACTTAACCTTTCAGATGCCCCCTGCCCCCTCCCCACTTTTATAGCTTAGTGAAACCCATTTGGATTCCTGACCTCTACAAGATAATATACATGTATGGTTAAGGTCACCAAATTTGTGGTCATTTGTTTAAAGGAGCAAAAGGAGTTAGCAAGAGGGAAAACTCTCATTGGGTTATAAATTAATAAAAAAAAAAAATTTATACTGTGGTCCCCATTGAAACAGTGGGATACTATAGAGCTGATGTCAAGTCTCAGTCCCCTGGGGTTGCTATAACAAAATACCATAAAGTGGGTGACTTAGAACAACAGAAATTTGCAGGGCGTGGTGGTGCCTATAATCCCAACTACACAGGAGTCTGAGGCAGGATCACAAGTTCAAGGCAGCCTGGGCAGCAAGTTCCCGTCTCAAGATAAAAAAGAGCTAGGGGTGTAGCTCAGTGGTAGATCACCCCTAGGTTCAATCCCCAGCATTCCTCCCAATCCTCCAAAAAGAGAAACTATAGAAGCTTGATTCTAACAATTAAATAGGCTAAAAAATCTAAGATTAAGGTGCCAACAATATGGCGCCTGGAAAGGGCCTATATTTCCTGGTTCATAGATCGTCTTCTCATTGAATCTTCATGGAGTGGGACGGGGAGGATCTCTCTCGGGTTTCTTTTATAAAAGCACTAATTCCATTAATGGGGGGTTCCACCAATGACCTGAGCACTTGCCAAAGGTCCCATCCCCAAAATACTATCACCTTAAAGACTAAGTTTCTAAATATGAATTCTGGCATTCAGATTATAGCACTAAGGATAAGAAAGGCCAATGCATATTCTGAGTAAAAGCTCTTCACTGAGTATCATTACTGAAAACATGTTCTCAGTGATTTCAGTTTTAGGAAAAAAGTATACACACACACAAACACACACACGCAGAAGGGAAAAGAAGTCTGGAAGGATATAGCCTCCTACTATTAGTAGTGTTCTTGTGGACGGAAGCGCAGGGAAATGCCAGATTCTATTGTAATTATGTTTTCAGAGTGTTTCAGCTTTATAAAAATTGATACATTTGTTAATCTCTCATTTTATAAAAAGAAAAGACATTTGCATTAAATTGCACAAAAATAAGACAATATGTAAATCTGACATCAAAGCAATTAAGAAGAAGTTAATCACGAAAAATGCAATTTAGTTAGCTCTCTCAGGCTCTCTGAAGATGCCAAGGACAAAATAGAAAAAGACTGAATTCACACAGCATTATTCAAGCTCATTTCAAGAAGCTGTGCCTTCGCCCTTGCCCCACCCAAGAAAATAAAGCAGCGGATCTTGCCCACCACGTGTATTCAATGGAGGGAAACCCGTTTCCTTTTCACCTCAGGGCTGAGGGCGTACTGGGATGATGGCTTCAACTAAATGTCATTCATGCTTTCTTTCTCGCTTCCTTAGGTTACAAATCAGCCAAGCTACCATTTAGCAAGGGCTTTGAATTCAGTGAAAAACACCATCAGCTTTGTAAACAAACTTGTTTGCAACAAAACAGAAATGAACCTATTAAGAAAAAAAAAAATTAGCATCCAGACTAGCAAATGCATATTATTAGTGTACCCTGCCACTAATTGAAACACCAACATCAGTGAAGGGGGCATCTGAAAACTTATGAATTCTGTTGCCATCGCAGCAAACAACCCCCTAATATCCCTTGCCTTTGATGGTTTCTATTACATTCTAGAGCTCTGAGAGAAATAAGCTTGTCAGTACCAAATGCCTTAAAGGGCTCTCCGCCTTCAGACCGGCTGAGAAGACATAGAATTTGTTGACTGAGAGGAGGTGATCAGTGTGTCCCCCAGAGACAGCATCAAAGGCAGATGCTGTAAGCAACCGCACATTTAATGTGCTTCTTCCCTCCATCTTTCCTCCCTGGCATACTGGCCTTCCCCAGAGACCGACTCTCATCAACCTGACAAAATGATCATGTGTGGACTCAATGTTAGGCCCACGGATTTTCCCAAAGACCAAGGTGGCTTTGAAAGATAATACACAGCTCATTTTTACACTTGAGGCCCATAGCCTCTATGTCTTAGAGGTTGGCTGGCTGAAAAATCTCAGATGGAGCCAGCTAACTCCCCCAGTTTTTTTTTTTTTCCTTAAACCCATGAGGCTTCAAGCTATTAGGTTTCATGAGAAATAAACAAAATTTCAAATTAACTACAATGACCTCCATTTATGTAGACTGGCCACAAAAGAGATTGTTTGGGTTGGCAGTATCCAGTGGTTAACTCTGTTACTGTACACTAAGCTGTCTGACATTAGGCAAGTTATTTAATCCCTGATACCTTGGTTTTCATATTCATAAAATGGGCAATAATAATCATACTTATATCAGAATTTTGCTTAAGAACTAAATAAGTTACTCCATGAAAAGTTTTAGGAACAACGTCTGATATGAGACACAATGGATTTAGCCACAGCAACAAGGAATGTAATTTATATAATAAATGTCACATATTAGATGATACATTTTCATAAGATGGAATTATTATTATTTTTTTGGAGAGAGAGAGAGAGAGAGAGAGAGAGAGAGAGAGAGAGAGAATTTTAATATTTATTTATTTTTTTTTAGTTTTTGGCGGACACAACATCTTTGTTTGTATGTGGTGCTGAGGATCGGAACCCGGGCCGCATGCATGCCAGGCGAGCATGCTACCACTTGAGCCATATCCCCAGCCCCAAGATGGAATTATTAACACAAATTACTTACTGGACATAGGCTCATCTTTCTGCTGTGCTGATCCTAAGTTATCACTGTATTATCTATATTATAGTGTATTTGAATTATCTATATCACTTATAAACACTTGGAGTCTATTATTTGCTCTTACTGTAAAGATTCAAAGATAAAAAAAACCTTAAGAAAGTTAAGTCAAGGACATTAACCAATATACAAATGCTTATGATAAGATTCATTATACAGAATGATAGATATAAGTAGGGTTTTATAGGAGCATAGGATCGGACACTGGTAGAGAGAATAACAGCCCATCTAAAGATATTCACGTCCTAATCCCCAGAACCTATGAATGTGTTTCCTCACATGGTGGAGATGAATAAAGAATGACTAACCAGCTCACCTTAAGATAGGAAAATTATCCTGGGTTTTCTGAGTGGGCACAATGTAAACATGAGGGTCCTTAAAAGTGGAAGAAGGGACGAAAGATTAGGTTAGAGTGATGTGACATGAGGAGTCAACCAGACAGTGCTAGACTTCAATAAGGAGCAAGGGGACTGTTTCAGTCCCCTTTTTTTTTGCTGCTGTGACTAAAAGGCCCAATCAGAACAACTATAGAGGAGGAAAAATTTATTTGTGGGCTCACGGTTTCAGAGGTCTCAGTCCATAGAAAGTCAGCTTCATTCCTCAGTGCTCAAGGTGAGGCAGAACATCATAATGGAAGAGTATGGCAGAGGGAAGAGGCTCACATGATGATCAGTCAGCAGAGAGAGTGACTCCATTCACCAGATACAGATGTATACCCCAAAGCTACAGCCCTCAATGCCCCACCCTCTCCAGTTACCACCCAGTGGATCCCATCACGAGATTAATTCCCTGATTGGGTTAAGGCTCTCACAACCCAATCATTTCTTCTCTGAACTTCTTAGCATTGTCTCACACGTGAGCTTTTGGGGGACACCTCACATCCAAACCGTAACAGAGACCATGTGCCAATGAGTGCAGGTAGCCTCTAGGACCTGTAAATGACAGGAAAACAAACACTATCCACTGCCAATAAATAGGAATGAGCTCCACTGACACTTTGATTTTAGCCCAGCGAGCCCCATATTGGATTTCAGACATATAGAACTGTAATAAATTTGTGTTATTTTCAGACACTAAATTTGTGGTAGTTTGCTTTAGCAGATGCAGAAAACTACTAATGGAGCTGAAACAACCAGCAGAATAGAAGTAGAGTATGGGGGTCAGAATGGAGTATGGGGATCAGAGGATGGAGGAGAAGGAAAGGGGAGATACTGGGTAATGAAATTGACCAAATTATGTTACGTGCATCTACAAATCTACCACAGTACTACGTATAATTTTAATGTACCAATAAAATATTTAAAATAATTTAAAAAGGAAGAATAGAGCTCAACTTGTAGGTGGAAAGGAAGATGAGTGTTGGGATGGAGAGAAGTTTCCTGGAAAGGTCATGTCTGAGCTGAATGTCGGAAGATGATTAGTAGATATGTCTCCAATGGTTATGTAGAGTGAGGGCATTTACTGTGGGCAGGATTGCCAGTCTGCATAAAGACTAACAGGTGACAGTTCCACTGATCCAGTGAATGTAGTTGGAATGACTGAAAATGAGACTGGATTTGATAGGCAGGAGTCCCATCCTAGAAAAGAATCTGATCTTTAGCCTACAAAATATAAATAAATAAACAGACCTCAGAAGGTCTTTAATTCAAAGAATAGGAGGGTCAGTCAGCTCTGGGTTTTGGTGATATTATTGGGGTAGAAAGATGGAGGATGGGCTTGAAAAGAGTGGGCTAAGAGAAAGGAGGCTATGTATGAGATTCAGGAGAGACATGGTAAAGATGGTGTTGGATAGGATGAGTCAGGAGAGAAAGGGAGCAGCAGATTAAGGGAACACTAGCCAGATACTGGAAGATCAGTAATGATCCAGAAGTGAGGCAGAAGGGTGAAGAAAGAATCTAGAATGACCCTTGTATTTCTAGCATGGTGATCAGAGAGATGAAGATGCCCTCAAATGACAGCATGGAGGAGGAGGAATTGGTTTAGGGGGAAGGCAATGCATTTCCTTTTGGATGACCAGATGAAGACACAGAGCCGACCACCAAATAGGTACATATGGAACCTATGGGAACCTGGACTGATGACATGGATTTGACATGTGGAATGAGGAGGTCCACTATCAATGTGTGGGGGATACTCATGATAGTAGAGACTGTTTAACAGACTGGAAGACCTTCACTGCAGACTGTGAAGAAGAGTAGGTTAAAGAAAGGACCTGGGTGATGGTAGCAAGCAACAGATGCAACAGACAGAGATGATGCAACAGATAGATGCAAAGACGAAAGAGAAAGGTATAGGAAATAGCCCAGAGAACTAGTAAACATGGTATCCCAAGAGCCAAGGGAATAGTTTCCAGAAGGGAAGCAGAAATAGGATCAAACATAACAAGTGCCTGGAAGATAATGATGGACCTGAGCATTATCATATAATCAAAATAATAACTATAGCTAGCACTTCTTGAATATTCATTATGCACTAAAGACCATGAATCTTTTAAGCAGATACATAAAGCATGTACCTCCGACCAGAAACTACAAGTTTTGTGAGTTTTAATTTCCTAATTCTCATAACAATCTTAAGAGGTAGGTACTATTGTTAGCTCCATTTTACAGATTAAAAAAAGTAAAAACATGGAGCAGTGCAATGACTTGCCCCAAATTACCCATTTAGTAGGCAACATGGCCCAAACTCTACAGAGGCTGTGTGTTTAACCACCAAGCTCTGCTGTCTCATGTCCTGTCTCATTGAATTTCCACCATCCTTGAGCCAATGAGTGAATTCCACCATCAGGCTGATTATATAAAACAACTACCAACTTGCCCAAGGTCAGCCAGTCCCACTGGGAGGCCTGGACAGGTGAGACCAGGCTGAAGGAACATAGTCTGCATGGGTAAAGCCAGTCAACATGAGGGAAGGAACAGAGGAGACTGCAGGTGACCTTTCTCAGGACAGATGCTATCCCCTTTCCTCTGGAAGGCAGACAAGGTCAGGAGCTGCTTGGGATCAGTTGCAGGTTTTAAAGACATGGTTAATCTTGGTTTGTTTTCATCCCTTGGGTGTGGACTCTGAGCTTCTCATTGAGAGCCAAGTGAGTATCTATCTCTTCTGGGGTTGGGGGAGATTCTGTTCTACCCATCGGAGATTTAATTTCTTTTTTTTCTTTCGCTCACTAGGAATGTGAACAAATCCTAAGTAATGGCACTTTTTGTTGTTTGGTTCCTGTTTACACGGTAGGCTAACCTCTTCTGGGATGGTTCTCTTTTAGATCAGGCATTCTTTATTGGCTTAAAGCAGAATGCAGAGGTTCCAAAAACACATGTCTGCGTATTTCTTCTTCAACACACAAATATTACCGCTCTCTCCTCTGTGAACAAAGACTCGGTGTTCTTGCCTGAGCTGTCTCCCAACCAGGCTTAGAGGAATGCAGCTGGGGTCCCCTAATCCAGGGAAGGCTGACCACCGGGTATCAGAGGCTGATCTCAGAACAGAGTTAGTACAAACAACAAACAGAGCTGAAACTCAGCTGGGCCTTGTGCCCAAGAAAACCAGCCACACACGAACTCACACCATGGGGGAAGGAGAAGGGGAAGAAAGTTCTAAAAACAAACCAAGGGGAGAAAGAAGCTGGCTGGGAAGATGGCTCCACACTGACTGGCTCACCCCCATGGGTGCCTGAGAGACAAAGGCTGAAAACTGACGCTCCCCTCTTCTTGCCCAGGAAAGACCATTCAGGCTCTTCATTTATGTGGAGCTCTGGCTGTACAGAGAGAGGAGATGCCTTTGATTCATGCATAAAACAAAATGTGTTACTAATCGACTCAGCAATGCTTTAACACCTCCTGTATTGTGCATATGTAGAAATCACCTTAACGGAAGCATCTATTTGAACCTGTATAAATTAGTTAAGATGAGGTTAGATAAACCTGAAACCTCAGTGGCTTCACACAATAGAAGTTTATTCTTTTGCTTATGGAAAGTCCAATGAGTAGATGGGAGGTGGTGGCATGATGGTGTGTATCAGCCTGTCACAGGAACCTAGGCTAAAAGTAGTCCTGTCAACTGCAGTAGGTGGCTTCCTGGGGTGTTGATATCTGGCTGGCAGAAAGGGAAAAGAGAGGGGAGGGTTGTGCAGGAGATTTTCATTCACTGGGTCATCAAGCAACAATCTGATATTTTTCATCAGTCAGAGAGACTCAGTCACATGGCTTATTATCTAAATGCACAGAATACTGGGAGATGTGGTCTCTGCCTGAACTGCCACTTCCCAGAAAAACTTCGTATTATAGGAAGTGAATGTTAATCGTTGGTGGAAGCAAGATGGCTCTTCCAGAACAGACTTGCTGCTCTTTACCACATCTGTTTATTGCATTGGTTTAGTGTTTCTTGGGAGGAGTACTATTGACATGTTAGCTGGACTTTTTCTCATACTGAAGTATGATTATTTTCTTGATCCCTGCCTACTAAGGTCAGAAGCACTCCCAGATACCATACACACCAAATGCTCCCTTCAAGATGGGTACCCCCCTCGCTGAGAACTGCAAATAGAATTTCAAAGTAATAGTTATTTAAAAAAAACAATATATATTTTTAGTTGTAGATGAACACAATAACATTTATTTATTTATTATATGGTGCCAAGGATCAAACCCAGTGCCTCACAGGTGCTAGGCAAGCACTCTATCATGGAGCCATAACCCCAGCCCATTTGTTTTTTCTTGGTTCTCGCTGGTTCAGATTATCAGAATAACCTCATCAAGTGAACCTCCCAATGGCTTCCACTAAGGTTAACATGTCCCTCAGCTGTCATGCATTCTACCTCCTTTACACTTCACTTGTGACCATAAAACAATGTGACCATAAAACATCACACAAGAATGGTATCCACTCAAAATTGTCATCTTGGAGCAACTACACAGTAGTACAAAGAGAGTATTTCTTCAAATGATTTTTGCAAGTCTCCTTTTGAAATCACATTTAGAGAGAGTACTGCATGTAAATAGAATGGTTGAGTTTAGTCCTCCACTCCAGTGTTGCAGCTAAAGTTTCCATCCTTTCCACTAAGCCTCAGCAAGCTGTTCTTCAACATTTATTCACTCTTTCATCATGTGTCTTGGGGCACTTGAAGCTCAGGATGATGGGGGTAATGAAGAGCTGGATTCTTGACTTCATAATTTAATAAGAAAGACTAGTACACAGATAGATCATTACGATATAAGTAGGTGAATACCCTTGCTAAGGCAGGCATATAAAGACTGGAGGACTATACTAATATTAGGCGTAGGTGTTTGATTTGTGCTTTGATGGAAAAGATTGAGTTTTCCAAACCTAGAAGCTTTGGTGGAAATAGGGGTACTGTCAAGGGCCTGGGGGCAGAGAGGAATAAGTATCCAAGGAAAGAAAGAAGGGGAATGAATGTCTGAAGAGAAGTTGGAGAGGGAAGTCTGGGGGTTCATTAAAAAGATGGCAGACAGAGTCTGGGAAGGAGTGGAGGCAAGAGGTAGACTGCAGGGTGGAGAGAGACTTGGAAATGGGGCTTTCTAAGCAAACAACCCCACATCTGGACAAGTTTAGATGTCATAAGGGTCTTCTCAACATTTATCCAAAACCTGCCCCATGTTAGTTCCTACACTATTGTCCCAATTCTGCTCTCTTAGACACAGAAATCAATCATAACGGCTTTTCCAGAGATCAGCCCTTCTGGAATCTGAAGACAATTACCACATCTCCACAAATGTCTCCTCTTCTCCAGGCTAACTGCCCTCTTCCTGTGCATTTTTTTTCTGTGAGGTTGTTTGCAATTCCCTGTTCATTCTTATCTCAATCCCTCCATGCTGGCCATACTCCAGTTGGTCAACATTTCCCTTAAAATGTGGTACCCGGAATGGAACACACTACTCCAAGTGTGGTTCGCTAGCATAATCTTTGATCTGCATTCAAGCATCAAATTAAGTTACCAAGCAGACATACCACACTACTGAGTCATGCTGAACTTACTGTCAACCACCATGTGTGCTGCTGGTAAGCTCATTCCCTATTCCATTTAGGGGCAGATGTTTTTTGAATGTAAGTGCATAACTTTACATTGATGGACTGACATTTCCCTTAGTAAGATTTGCTCCATTTTTCTCAAGCTGTCAAGAGCTTTTAGAACAGTTCTCTTAGTTTTATGACACTTTGGGCAAGCATGACAAGCATGAAGCCGATGTTCTCTTCCAAGCTCTCAATAATGATATTTTATGAGAAAAGACTGAGACTACTCCATAAACGACCCACTCTAGACCTCTCGAAAAATAGACTGTTCCACCCTTACTCTTCATCTTTGGACATTCTTATTTTTCTCACAATTGAATGCCCTCCATTTTTATATGTCGGTTCATCAGGGAACTCAATTTGCAGCCAAAATGGCTTTGAGTTTCCTTTGTCTTTTCTGTTTCACTGATCACCATCAGAATTCCTTGTTACCCTCCTATCCTTTATGGAGAAGAATCTGAGTTGTCTATCATGCATTTCTACCTATATTTGCTCAAACATTTAAAAATTCTGGAATCCTGGTCACATGTCTGATTATGAACCACTTCCTTATCCACTGTTTTGCCTTTTCCTATGAATCTCAAAGCAAAATGGGTATCCTTGAAAGTATCTCTCTCTTTAATCAGGTTCTTAATTCTTTTAATTCCTCCTTAATGATTAAATAAATTTTCTTCATAGATTTTTTTTTTTTTTTTACTTTCTAGGTGATTACGTCAACAGAGTTAGAAAACAAAGGAACTGACCGTCTATATTGAGAAAGGAACATGGGAAAAGACAGAAAAGGTAATAGGGCCTGCTACAGATTCATTGTTATTATGGATTGAATATGAGGAGTTCCTCAAAAGCTCCTATGTGAGACAATGCAAGAGTTTTTAGATGTGAAATGATTAGATTATGAGATGTCTGACCTCAGCAGCGGGTTAATTCACCGATATGGATTAACCGGGTGGTAAGTGTGGGCAGGTGGGGTATGGCTGGAGGAAGTTCCCTGGGAGTGTACCTTTAGGATTTATATTTTGTCCTTGGTTAGTGGAGCTTTTTCTTCTTCCTGTTGCCCTGGCCTGAGATCCTTTTCTCCACCATGCCCTTCCTCTATGATGGGCCACCTTGGCCCAAAGCTATAGAGTTGGCTAACAATGGGCTGAACCTTTGTTAACTGTGAGCTCAAATTGACTTTTCCTCCTCTTGGTTGTTTTTTTGTCAGGTTCTTTGGTCATAGTGATAAAAAACAATTGACTAAAACAATTATGTTTATATGTTTGGCTCATTCTCCCAAGTAGACTGGAATTTGAGTTAGGGCAAAAAAGGACCACCTCTTTTCTGTGGACCATTGGTTCTTTTGCTTCTATCACAGTGGAGTAGCAAGTATACAACTCAATGATTATGTATAAATAATGACAGCACAGTTTGCTATTTAAATAGATAACACTTTCATGTCTGGTTGAAGAAATTTAGGTACTAGATATTTTGTCAATTTTTAATACCATTCCCACATAGAAATATTGGCAAGGAAAGAGAATATTTACAAGATACATTGAGAGATCATCATGAATAAATTTTAGAAGGAAAAGATTACCCTTAAGAAATCTTACTGAAAATTCAGGTAAATATGTGTGAAATAAGCACTACAAATATATTTTACATTAATAAGTCTAAATGGATATACATGATTAAATGTATTTAAAAATATATTTTATTTGCCTACACCAAGTATATAAAAGTAATGTATCTTTATCTATTTCTTTTGTTTTTTTTTTTTAGTTTTTTAGGTGGACACAATATCTTTATTTTACATGAATGTGGTGCTGAGGTTCGAACCCAGTGCCTCATGCATGGTAGGCAAGCGCTCTACCACTGAGCCACAATCCCAGCCCAATCTATTTTCTTTTCTAAAGTTACAGATTAAGAAAGACCAGGTTCTGGTTGTCTTTGGATTTTTATCAGCTCAATAAACAAATAAATCAGCATTGCATAAACTGCTCTGATATGATGTAAAATCCCTGTAATCAGAATCTAAAATTATGTTTTTAAAAAACCCACATTATGAGCTATTTGAGAGCCCTACATGGCAAGTACTGACTCTTGTTCACCAAGATAAAATATTAGCTTTTATATTTTTCACTTACAAGGTGCATAATTATTAAGGATTCTGGTTGCCAAGGGTGAAATACTGCTTCAGATTTGAAGTACAATTGTTTTGTGAATTTGTAATTGTACCCTTTCTGAGGGATGGGGAAGGCAGAGGAGGAAATTCACAAAAGTGACACAAAGCAGATAATAACAGAGCCCCATGAAGGATGCTTAATGATATTCAAGGTGTGGGGGAAATAGTTTCCACCACAAAGAGTAATCTCTGCTCACCCATCACTAGTCACTGCTATCCTGGCTGTAGAACTGAGGACACACTTTATGTTCCCCAAACAGATTAAACATCCAGTTCCTGACCTCCAGAGAAAATTCATATTCGTCTTGATCTACTCTTGTGTTTGTGAAAGAGCGGAGAAGGCTACAGGAGAGAAATAACCAGTCAGTCACTTGGTGCTCATGCCTCGTGACAGAAATGTGTGGGTGTTACCCAAAAAACAAATCCAAATATAATCTGGTCTGCAACCCTGACCTCTTAGCCAATATTGAGGGAACCTCTAGGTCAGACTGCAAGTGAACATCAAGAATGCTAATATTTGTTGAGAACATTATGGGCAGCACATACTGTATGGGATGGTCTTTAAAAGTCCATGTAAATCAATTCGGGAAATGATTGGAATCATGCTCGTTCAAAGACAAGAATGTTAACATGGCAGTAACACATAGATGTACAATGCCTGGAGTTACAAAGCAAGTTAGTAGCAAAGATCACAATCAAAGACAGTTTTATATCCCTCCAAACACCATCACAGGGTTATGCTTCATCTGACCTCACTTTCTTGGATTCTCCCTTCTTGGACCACCTTAGGTACTTTTATGATGTGGCACCCTGGCCACCTAAGACATTCAACATCTTCCCATTCCCAGCCCCCCTACCTACACACCCAGGATTTTGCCTTAATGTAAAACACTTTCTGCATGATGTCTGTAGCCTCCATTCAGATGATACATTTAGGGAAAAAATACCAGAGAAGGAAAACCCAGACAGCTGACAAGGTAGCACCTCAGTGATGACACTATTGTGGTGTGATTCCCATTATCTTTGACCAGGGAGTCTCCAAAAACAAAAGAAGAAGGTCATTTATTCATTCAGAGTTCATCAGGCGCTAGCTGACTAAATTCACCCAACTCATAAGAGAAACCGATTACTAACACAGACATCCATTTATCAGATAAGTGGAAGAGCTACCTGTCTGGAGGTGTAAATCTTGATCTTGATGGAACTGATTCTCAGTAGAGGGTACCAGAGAAAATGAGGAAGAGAGGAAATACTCCTGAATCTACTAGTATCCTGGTTGTAGTACAGCCTGACGAACAATCTCTATTACACAGAAAAATGTGAACTCCACCAGCCATGCATAGTTTTCTCCTTTGCCTAATGCTCAGGAAATATGGACCAATTTTAAATATTACATTCCCTTTCCCTACGACTCATGGCATTGTGCCATCCAATTGAATGGGCTGATGTTTTCTTTCAGAGCATTAAACTATAATTTCTTTCAGACCATTTCACCATAGAATACATGATTCTGGCAACATGTTTGCAACTCTTCTCTTAGGGATTGTGGTCTATCTAAGCTCACCCATTATGTATTGGTTTTTCAATCTCAGAAGGTGAATTTTCCTGAGTTTGTAGATAAATATTAGGATGTACCTTAAATGACTTCTTTAATTACATCGACATATTTTGATTCTTTTAGGATGCAGTTCCCCCAATGACATTTCAGCTCTTCTAGGTAATATATATATTATTAGGGGCTCCCTAGATATATTGTTTTAAGCTGAAGATGTAATTCTGAAATGAAAGCCACTTGACAGCCCACTGGGTTGGTTGGTTAGCATCCTTTAAATAATAAAACCTGTATGGCCTTCTTATCAATGGCAACTCACATATAAATGGATAATGGATTATCTACTGTGAGAAAAAATGGCTTTTGACAATTTTCCTAAAAATAGGCATTTTTTTTCTCTTTTATAATATATATATATTCTCCTCTTTCTTGACTTGTGATAATTCATCTATTCATTTTTTCTCCCTTCTACTATTTCTCTCTACCACCTTTGAAAATTCATTTTATTTCTGTTCAGAAAATACATAAAATGCATTTAGGGCCCCTCCAATTGTATAATATTGTCTGCTGCTCTTTAGAAATCGAGTATCTGGCCATTTACTATTTCTTTCAGTTATCTTACAGAAACTTTATGGTAAAGAGGATGCCAAACACAACCTGAAGTCTAAGTGATTTTTTTTTTAAAAGTTAAGCCAAGTAAATAGTATTTCCCAGAACACTGAAGCTTCCTTGCCAGTGCTGGCTATGACAACTATGGAGAGCTATTCTTTTAAGAAACGAAAATGCAGACCTAAGACTTGGCCCTTCTTTCCTCCAGGTTCTGATAGTGAGTGAACAGTAAATGAACAGCCACATATAGATCAACGTGTCAACATCATAGTGACCGCAAGTGCCCCAAGTCCAGAACTCTAAGGCAGCACTAGAAGGTAGATTAGAGATAAGGCAGATGGGATCATGGAAACTTTTACCTTCTAATTCCCGTATGTGATCTAGGTTTCGAAATTCTCATATCTATGGAGATAGCTCAGCTTGACTTACAGACCCAGCCACAGAGAAATTGGTGAAGAGAGCGAGAGAGTGCTTTACTTTCCACTCCTTTATAGAGACTCTGCTTGGATGGGCATAACAGATAGAGTCTAGTTGCTGAGGAGAAGGCCAAATGAGAGCCCATTCTGCTAGACCAAAGAAGATGCAAAAGTCAGAGCGTAAACATTGACTCACACCTTGTATACCAGGCTCTCATCAATCAGATTAAATGCTACCATTTTCCTGGAGAAGAGGAAACGTAGGATATAGATGGATTGAAAGAGCTCCCTTCCACAAGAAAATGAGTAGAAGTAACATGTGAATTTAGCAAGGTTGCAAAATACAAGATCAACATACAAAAATGAATTGTATTTCCATAAACTAACCATGAAAAATCTGAAAACAAAATTAAGGAAATAAACAATCCCAATTATAATAGCATCAAAAGAATAGAATACATTACAACAAATTTAGCATAAGAAGTGCAGAATTTATACACTGTAAACCACAAAACATTACTGGAAGATGTTACCAAAGATATAAATAAACAGATAACCTCATGTAATGGACTGGAATATTTAATATTAATAAGATGACAATATTTCACAAATTGGTCTACAGATCAACTCCTGTCAAAATCCTTGGTGCCCTTTTTTTTTTTTTGCAGAGATTAACACACTGATTATAAAATTTCTATAGAAGTATAAAGGTTTCCAGAGAGTAAAAAAAAAGAAAATCTTAAAAAATAAAATCAAAGTTGGAAAACTTAAACTTCCCAACCCATAAATTTACTTCAGTGATAGCCATCAAGATATTGTGGTATTTGCATAAATGTAGACAGATCAAAGAAACAGTTGCAAAAGTACAGAAATAAGCCTTTATATTTCTGGTCAATTGATTTTTTACAAGGTGACAAGACAATTTAGGGGGTTGGTAAAGAATCATCTTTTCAACAAATGGTGTTGGGACAATTGGACATTTACTTGCAAAAGAATGAGACTGTATGTCTATCTTACACCAAATATGAAAATCAATAAAAAATCAGAGACTTTAATATAAAAGCTAACACTAGAAAAAGGTCACAAGAAAACCTAGGTATACATTTTTATAACCTTGAATTAGGCAATTATTTCTTAGCTCTGGCACCAGAAACATAGGCAAAAACAAACAAATAGGATTTCATCAAAATTGAAAACATCTGTGCTTGAAATGACACCATCAAAGGAATAGACAACCCAAAGAATGAAAAAGAGTATTTGCAAATCACACTCACTTGGCCCTCTGCATCTAGGGGTTTTACATCCCAATTTCACCAATCTTAGATTGGATACTACGTAGGTATAAGATGGTCAAATTTGAATTTTTCTTTTCTTGTCATTACTCCCTAAATGATAAACTATGTCAACTACTTATGTAACACATTGTGCTGGATATTATAAATAGCTAGAGATGATTTCAGGTCTATAGGGAGAATATGCATAGGTTATATAAGAATATAAAACCATTTTATTTAAGGGACTTGAGTACCTATGAGTTTGGAATCAGAGAGAAGGTCCTAGAATCAATTCTTCCATACGAAAGGATGATTGTATTAGGTAAGAGGCTTTAATTCAGGATACATAAAGAACTCTTATAGCTCAACAAGAAAAAGACAACACAATTAGAAATGGGCAAAGCGTTTGACTAGACAGTTCTTCAAAGAAGTATGGAAATGGCCAATAAGCACTTGAAAAAATGCTCAGCATTGTTAGTTACTAAGGAAATGCAAATTCAATCCACAAAGAATGCTACTTCACATCAATTAGGATAAATAAAAATCACAAAGGTGGGCAATCACAAGTGTCAGAGAGAAAATGAAAAAACTGAAACCCTCATACATTGCTAGAGAAATGTAAAATTATGAGTTGCTTTCGAAGTTTGATATTTCCTCAAAAAGTTAAACATGGAGCTATCACATGAACTAATGATTCCACTCCTAGATACATATTAAAGAGAATTAAAAAAAATGTCCAAACAAAAACTTGTATACTGATATTTATAGGAGATTTATTTATAACAGCCCTTTCAAACAACCAAATAAAAATTAAAAAAAGAATGGATGAACATTGTACTGTATATAACAACAGCATATTATTTAGCCATAAACAGAATGAAGAACAGTCCTCCATCAGAATATTTAGGGACTGGTTCCAGGACCCTTCCTGTATACCAAAATCCCTGGATGTTCAAGTCCCTTATAAAAAATGATATAATATTTGTATACAACCTACGGACATCCTCTAGTACACTTTAAATTAATCTCCAGATTACTAATAATACCTAACACAATATAAATGCTATGTGAACAGTTTTTATACTGTCTCGTTTAGGGAATATTGACAAGGAAAGTCTGTAATGATACCACCAAGGTAGACCAACCTACATAATACATGTCAGAAAAAAAATAACTTATTTTTCTGCCAATATTCTTTATGTTAGGTTATTTGTGGATGGGGTACCTGTGAATGCAGAATTCATGGATATGGAGGGTCAATTATACTGATAATGTGCTAAAATATGGATAACCTCAAATCTATTATGGTAAGAAAAGGAAGCCAATCATAAGACATCATACATTGTTTGATTTCATTTATATGAAATGTCCAGAACAGGGAAGTACATAGAGACAGAGAGTAGAACAGTGTTTACTGAGGAGAGGTGAAATGGAGAACCGCTGCTCCTGAGTAGGGGGTTTATTTTGGGGGTGATGAAAACATTCTGGAATCAGATACTGGTGACAGTTCTGTCATGGTGAAGAAACTAAAACCCACTTGAATTGCACACTTTAAAATGATGCAGTTTATGATACATGAAAAATGTTTCAATAAAGCTATTTTGAAAAAGAGTATATCGGGTTACTGACTGAAAGGTTGTTCATTATATTTTTGGAAGGTGAGTTTTAAACAAAGATTACCAGCCTGTGTAAAACAAAACAAAAAAAGAAAGAGTACATTTTTCTCCTCTGTAAGATAGCATAAAATGTCATATGGTGTTTTAAGTATTGCAGAGAAAAGAAGAAAATAAAAGTGATCGAACAGGGAAAAGAAATAGAATGTTAAAAGATTCTTCTTGTTACTTTAGGATCACTTTATAGTGCTGTTTTGGGAATCACCTCAGGGACTAATAAATGACACCAACTTATTATGAGATCATTTTAGTTCTTTGGTAACCAATTCTCTAAATGGATTAGCTGAAGTATATTGAATATTGTTCTATATAGAATCCCTCTGTTGTGAGGTATTAATGCAGGAAAGCTTTTAACTGTTAAAAAAATCTTTTCAGATAAAAGGAGAGAGATCTTTATTAAATGGAAAGATAGCAATTATGATAATAGCTTAAGCTATCCTTTTTCAAAGCATCCCAAAAGTACAGAAAAATATCACATGTGAAAAGTACATAGGCTAATTGACTTAATACTGGAAGACCTATAGCTTTTATTTAGAGTTAGATAGAAAATAGAAGGATAAAGGGTTGAGTACCAGGATAATGCTTTTAAAAAAAAAAAACTCTCCAATTTTAGATGAATCTTATAATCTTAGAAAAACATATTCACCATAAAATGATACAAGATCCTCCTGATAAATGACACCACCTTTATTTCAAAAAAGGTCCCGACATTTATAAAAATGTACTACATGAGGAGTTCTGTTTTCTTGTAATCCACACCAAATACGAGGCCTTTGAAACAGAAGAGTAGGAACACGTTGATGTGACAGGGGGTGTTTGTTTTCTCTATTGTACACGTACATTTTCATATTAACAGAAGCACCAGCATTTTCATACATACTAAGGTCCACAGGGAGGGGAGAAGAATGAATGCTTCTTTACTTTTCCTCCTTCCATCCCTCTTCCCTCATTTCCCATGTCCCAGTCCTTCCTTTCATTTTTATAAGATAAATGGCTTCTATTTCTATATTGTTCCTGGCTTTTGTTTCAAGGATTCAAGACTGTTCAGAGGAGGACTCATTGGTCTTTAGAAAATCAGCGGAATGGATATTTGACCACAGATATGGAAAGTGACGAATGACCTGCCTGTTCGTATGGGGTAAGAATAAACAGAATACTATTCCCTTTGAAACTGTCGGGAGCTTAAATGTTGCTGCTGAGGACAATCAGGTGGGTGCTCACATAGCTACCACATCTATTATTTTGTTTCCTTTCTAATTCTAGCAATTAGCATTGCTCTTGGCACAATGCTTGTTGAGTGGATGCAGCCAGGCATTTGGCTCTATTTACAGGGTCGTTCATATGAGATGTAAGTACACTATCAATATAGCTGAAACATAAATGCTATTTCTGAGAAATACACAAAGCAGATATCTACAATGATCAAAGAAGAAAGAGTTAAAACTAAGATCCCCTGAAACAATTCCCATGTACTCTTTTTGCTATGTGGACTTCCAGTTGATAATCTTAGACTTTCTAGAGAGGTTTGATTTTATCACCCTAGAGTTAATTTTGATATAAAAAAACCCAGAAATGGTGAAAGTCTAAATTTGGCATTGCTTATTCAAAGATGGAAGTACTATGGGGAGATTATAAAATTTTGATTTCTATTTCAATGCACAAACAATCATCAAAGAAAGGCTTTTGTAACAAAGCCTGGTTTTGTGCGTACATGCGCACACTTCTTTATTCTGCCCTGTTACCTTGTACCCTCACTCAGGCTGTAAAAAGTAATAGAAAAGTGGTTGACCACATGAAACGGCAGACATGCTCATTACAGCTATGAACTGTTTTGTCTGTGATTTGAGTAAAAAGCATGATGACTATTACAGACACAGAGGAAAAAGGCAATTGGAATTCAACCATAAAGAAGAATGAAGAATGAGCATCCTCCTTCCTTTCTCTCTTTCTTTCTCTCTTTCTTTCTTTCTTTGACTCCAATCTGTTTTTTGGTGAGGAAAAAGATTTATTTTTTATTTTTATTTTTTGGAGGGGGTACCATGGATTGAACTCAGGGGCACTCAACCACTCAGCCACATCCCCAGCCCTATTTTGTATTTTATATAGAGTCAGGGTCTCACTGAGTTGCTTAGCACCTTGCTTTTAGCACTTCGCTTTTTGCTGAGGCTGGCTTTGAGTTCACGATTTCCCATCTCAGCCTCCCCAACTGCTTGGATAACAGGCAAGTGCCACTGCATGGGACTCTATAGTTCAATATTCCAACTTACTCAAATGTCTCCAGCTTTAAAAAATCTACTATCTTTTTAATTCCAATTTCCAATAACTCTTCAGTCTTCTAAGTAAAATTTGGCTTCAAGTGTTTGATGTTGAGATCTCATAGAGCTGACCCAAACCAAGCAACCCCACTAGACGCTCTCTCCACATACTGCAACCATATTATTTTGGCAGAATACAAAAGGCAGCTACACCAAGATTCTGAAAAGCAAAATGTAGGTGGATGATGGTGGAAGTAAAAACTTAAAGATTGGCCAGTACCACTGTGTTTTCTGGTTCGTCAAAGACAAGCCTGGTAGCCAGATTTGGGCATGGGCATAGGCATAGGTGGCGAAAACTCTGAAATAATCTGTTTCTCCTGTTTCTGGACAGATGCAAAAAAGGAGTGGGGCAGTGGGGGGAACTCCTGAGAACTGGAAGTTGCAAGGGAAATACCTGCTTATTGTCATCCATCTTCCTCGCCATCCCACCAAGTCTGTCCCTCAGAACAGATGGAATTGTGAAGATGCACTGATGTGGCAAGGACACCCACAGTGGCATGGGTGTGTAAAACTCTAAGAGAAAAGCCTGCCACTCTCAACAGACAAATCAGAAAAAGATGCCCTGAGGTTTGAAGAATGTGTGGAGTGTGATTTGGAAATCTAGCTTTTGTCCCACTTTCTCTTTTTGCTTCAACTTAAAGGTAGATATAGTAACTCAGAAATGTGCAAAGAATTTAAAAGAAGAAACACATGGTCAGAGGGAGGCAGGACAAGGGGGGACCCTCTGGGACCAGAGAATACGGGGAAATCCTAAAGAGAGGAAAATTGGAGGTGATCCCTTGAATCTATATTATAAATGGAAGCAAGTCCCAGGCTCAACCTCAGCCATGCATGCATGGGATAGAAAAAAAAAAAAATTACTGATAAAGGCAGAGTGGATTGAAATTGAAAACAAAATCTACGTAGAAAAATTAATAACAATAGCTGGTTCATTGAAAAAGCTCAATAGAACTGTGAAATATTAAGCCAGTTTTGCCAAAATGATAGAGGAGCACAAACGACCAATAGTAACAATAAGTGAGGTGATATCAACTGGATGAAATGGATTGATTTATTTAAAGACACAAACTACCAAAACACATTCAAGGAGAAATATGTAAGCTGAACAAAAATGTATAAAAGACATTCAGTATAGAGTTAAAAACCTTCCAACAAAGGAAACACTAAACCCTCATGGTTTCCTTAAGGAATTCTGGCAAATAGATACAAAAAAAAAAAAAATAGAAATTCTACACTACCTCTTCCAGAATTAGAAAATAATACTGCCCAACTCTTTTCATGAATAATACTTTTATTATTCTCATAAATAAATTTGATGGCTGGCTGTGTCCCTCATGGATGACCATCAAAATCATCAACAAATTTTACCAAACTCTATGAAGGAAAATGTAAAAATAATAACATCACAATAAAATAAGTCTATCCCTAAACAAGGCCCACTCAACAGTAAAAGATATTAAAAAATTAAGTTACAACACTGAAGAAAAATATTCAAGAGGACAAACAAACATAAAAAATAAAAAGTGTGTGTGTCGGGGGGAAGATATATACCATGTTCATGAACAGGGAAAAATGGAACAATGAATATTCTTAAAATAACCATACTATCCCAAATCATCTACATCTTCGGTGTAATCCCCATTAAAATATCAATGATATTCTTCATAGAAATAGAAAAAAAAATTCTAAAATTCATATGGAACTACTAAAGACCCAGAATAGCCAAAGTAATCCCAAAGAAAAACAACATCAATAAGAAAACAAAACAAAACCCCTAGAAGTATCCCAATATCTGACTTCAAACCATACTATAAAAGCTAAGTAACCAAAGAGCATGATACTGGCATAAAAACTGATATAAAGAACAATGGAACAGAACATAGAGAGAGCTTCTTGATTTTTTTTTTTTCCTTTTAACAAACACAGTAAGAAGAAGTTCGGAAGAAAGGGGAATCTCTTCAATATATGGTACTGAGAAAATTGGCTATCCACAGGCAGAAGAGTGAAATTAAACTCCTACATTGTACCATATACAAAATTAACTCAAAATGGATCAGAGAGCCAATTGTAAGACTTGACACTATGAAGTTACAATAAGAAAACACAGGGGGGAATGCTTAAAGCATTGGTTATTATGGTTTAGATGTAAGGTGTCCCTCAAAAGCTCATGTGTTGAGAAAAATGCAAGGAGGTTTAGAGGTAAAATGATTGGGTTGACTGTATTAACCTAATCAGTGCATCAATTCCCTGATAGGGATTAACTGTGTGATGACTATAGCTAGGTAGAGTGTGGCTGGAAGAAGGGGGGTATCTGGGGGCCTACCTTTGGGGTTTATATTTTGTCGTGGTTAAGTGAAACTCTCTGCTTCCTGGTACCATGTTCCCAGTTGCTTACTCGGCCACACACTTTGGCCATGACGTTCTGCCTTCCTCAAGCCCTGAGAATTAGAGCCAGCTATATATGAACTGAGACCTCTGAAGCTGTGAGCCCCCAAATAAACTTTTCCTCCTCTAATTGTTGTTTTCATGTCCTTTGGTCACAGCAGTGAAAAAGTTGACTAAAACATTGGTCTAGGCAAAGAGGTTTGGATAAGACCCCCAAAGTATAGACAATGTAAGTAAAAATGGATAGAAGGCTGCTACACAGCAAAGGAAACAATCAACAGAATTCAGAGACAACCAGAAGGATGGGAGAAACTATTTGCAAAATAGTTCATCTGACAAGGATTGTCAAACAGAATATATGTTGAGCCAAAACAACTTAATGGGAAAAAACTCAAATACTTTTGTTTTAAAAATAGGCAAATGATCAGAACAGACATTTCTCAAAAGCTGACATTCAAATGGCTAAAGCACTCAGTTTTATCAATAATTTAGCAAATGCAAATCAAAACTACAATGAGGTAGAATGGCTACTATAAAAGAAAAAAAATAACAAATGCTGGTAAGGATGTGGAGAAATGAAAACTCCTGTACATTGTTGGTGAAAGTGCAAATTAGCACAACCATTATGAAAGTCAGCATGGAGATTCCTCAAACAAACTAAAAATAGAATTTTCACATGATCTAGCAATCTCACTACTGGGTATGTAACTAACAAAAATGAAATTATTATATCATAGACACCACCTGCACTTCCAAGTTTAGGGTAGCATTATTCACCATAGCAAAGATATAGAATCAACAAAGGTATTGTTCATCAATAGATGAATGGATAAAGAAAACAACATACACAGAAGAATATTATTTAGTCCTGAAAAGAATGGAATCTTGTCATTTCTGTCAAAGTGGATGGAACTGATGGGTTATGTTAAGCAAATTAATCCAGGCATAGAAAGACAAACACCACATGTTCTTACTCATTTGTGGAAACTTAGAAGGGTAGAGAGACCAGAGGATGTAATAAGGCTACGAAGGGACACCAAAAATACAAATAGGTGGAATTAGTCCCTATTTTCTATAGTGTAGTAGGGTAACTATAGCCTACAAAATTTAGATTTCAAAATAACTATAAGAATCCATAAGTTCCCAAGAGAAATAACTAATGTTTGAGGGGATGAAAATGCTAATTACTCTGATTTGATCATTACACATTTTATACATGTATCAAAATACTGTACCATACCCATAAATACGTACAAATATTATTAATCTAAACCCTCTTAAGGATCAATTAAATTAATCAACAGGGCAAGGAAAAATACAGAAAAAAACACCAGATGAAATTTAACATTCATTCATCATTAAAAAATGCAAGAAATAAGTGAACCAGGAATAAAATGAAATACATGTTCTAATAAAGAACATCTACAAATAAAAACAAACATTATATTTTAGAAGGAAAGACTTAAAGCTTTTTCTACTATCAGGAACTGGACAGATAGACCTTTTCTCACTACTCCTATTTAACATTATTCTGAAATCCTAGCCATGCGATAAAACAGGTAAAGGAAATAAAGAGCTCTTAAATTAAAGAAACAAAACCGTTTCTATTCACATAGGAGACGATTATCTACATGGAAAATTCCAAAACACACATGCATACACACACACACCCCTACTTCCTAAGAACTAACAAGGAGTATTAGCAGAATTGTAGGATGTAAGGTCAATATAAAAAATGTATTTTTATATAGCAGCAATACATAATTAGAAAACAAAGTACCATTTACAATATCATAGATACACGGACCTAAATCTAAAAAATGGAATGGACAGATTTATATGCTGAAAATCACAAAATGCTGGTCAAAAAAAGAAAACTGAAATGAATAGACATACTATATATACGGGAAGTCTTGATATTTTCAGGATACTATATTTCTTCCCAATGAACCTATAGATTCAATGGCACCAGCTTCAGAATCAGCTTGTAGATGCAAACGAGGTGTATCTAACACTTACTTGGAAAGTCAAAGAAGTGAAATTGCTAAAAAATTTGGAAGAAAATCAAAATTGAACCAATCATACTCTTTGATTTTAAGACTTATGATAAGCTACACCAATAAGCGCAGTTTAGTATTGGTAGAAGGATAAAGACAGATCAATGGAATAAAATAGGGAGTCCTAAAATAGATCCACACAATATGGTCAATTAATTTACAAAGATACAAGGGTAATCTAATGGGACATTGATCATTGTTCTTAACAAATGTTCCTTAGAAATTCTGACATCTATGTGAAGAAAAACAAAAAATTTTAAAAATCCCCCCAAACAAAATTCAATACCTCATAGGCCTAAATATTAAAAACAAAGCTATATTACTTTTAGAAGAAAATCTTTGTGCCCTTTGTTGAACAAAAAGAACTTAAATAAGATACCAAAAGAAAAACAGTGGATAAGTTGGAAAAATTAGACTTTATCAAAATTAGGAATTTTTGCTATGTGAAAGACTACTAAGAGAATGGAAAGACCATCCACAAATTGGAAATACTTCCAATTTCATTTAAAAAAGAAAAGGAAAAAAAGGTGTAAAAATAGATTACATAAAGCATTCTTAAAATCCAAAAGCAAGCAGGCAAGCAGTCTGATTTAAAAAATACACAAAAGATTTTAACAGATGCCTTCTAAAAGAAATATGGGAGGCAAGTAAACACATGATATCATGCTCAAGTTCATCAGTCATTCAGAAAATGCAAACTGAAATTGAAATAAGATAGCATTATACACCACAATGGCTAGGCTTAAAATAAAAGGTTTAAGCAGATGCTGGTAAGATGTAGATCAACAGGAATTCTTACCCGTTGATAGTCAATAATACTGCTAACTTCTCAAAGGAACAACCTAAAAGGTCTCAGGGAACAGATTGCTTTCTAACACTGTAGGTTGGTTGTTAGAAAGTAAAACTAAAACTCTACTGGAATTTCTGAGTTTGATTTCAAAGAGAGACCCAGTAATCCAGAAGGCCTTGCCTTGGTCTTGCTTCTCAACAGGAAGGACCAGAATGCTTATTCCAAACATGCTAACTTTAAAGAAGATGCAAATTCTTCCATTTGCTGAGAAAGGCTGGGGCATAGCTTGGCTGGGCTGAGTTTTGATGAATTGTCCTAGAGTAAAAGTTTCCAGAAGTATTGAGTTAATTTCAAATGACTTTTTAGATTTAGAATAACTCGTAAAATGTTAGCAGCAGACTGTAAATTTGTTCTTGATTATGGGTTGAGATATTTGTTTCCTTGTTTGTTTTAAGGGGGAGGTTTTCCCAGAAACCCAGGGCCAATAAAACAAACTGATAAAGAGCATTCTTAATTTTGTCAAGATTTTCTTATTTTCATAAGATTTTATGGCTAAAGGAATGTAGAGTTAGCATGGTTCTTGCTCTGTGTAGTGATTATTTCTATGGCTTGAATGTGTCCCCAAAAACATGTGTTGGAAATTAAATCCCCAATGCAAAAAGTGCAAAAGGTGTGTCCTAATGAGAGGTTATTAGGTCATGAGAGCAGAGAGAATGGATTTATGCTATTTTTCCAAGGGTGACTTCCCTGTAAAAGGGGAAGTTGGGCCCTGATTCAGTCTTACTCTTCCATTTTGTTTACCTTTCTTTGCAACGTGGATGACACAAAACAGCCCCCTGTCAGATGCAGGTCCCTCAACCTTGGAATTCCTAGCCTCCAGAACTGTGAATTTCTTTGCTTTATAATTTAACCACTCTGTGATATTTTGTTTCATCAGCACAAAACAGATGAAGACAACTATTTACTGCTATATAACCCAAAACAAAGTGAATCTTAAAGGAGACCAACGACATATGTGTTTTTTAATATGGTAGTTCTGTGTGGCTACTTAAATTTGAAATGAAATCAAGTTAACAGCTCATTTTCTCTATCACATTAGCCACATGTTATTAGGGAGTACATGTGATGCTCAATAGCTCCATGTGGCTAGTGGCTACCACCTTGGATAATAGTACAGTATAGAGCTGAATACTGTGGGTCCTGGAGTCTGGAGACTACAGTTTCCATTCTGGCTGTGAACTTTACCTTTCTGTAAACAAACAAATAACATCTCCTCTCTGGTAAGATTAAACCAAGTGAAGTATGTAAAATTCCTATCTGTGCTGACACATGATATATCCTTAGTAAATATTAACAATAATGATCTCTATTGTCAGAAATTGAACACTAGGTACATATGACCTACCTGGGCTAATTTTTGTTTGAAATAGTCTAATCCAAGGTTAAGTAACAACTTATGTTGGGTGAAAAGGACATTCTATTTGTTTGTTAAGGTCTGAGATTTGGAAATTAAAGGGAGAAAGAAAAGGTATTCTATTTTTATGTGTGATTCCATAAAACAGGGAAGGTGAGCATAAACACTAACTTGACTTCATTTTCTATGAATTCTGTGAGTTCCCAAGATGGGAAAAGACATGATATTTTGGGTTTGGTGGGGGGGAGGTCACAATCCAGGTGTCCTGAATAATGATAAAATCACATTTCTCCAAGTAATTATTATGAAATAAAATCATTTGCAATGGAGTGTATTTGCACAGAAAGAGAATGGAAGAAGGTACAGAGAAGGGCATCTTATTAATTACCAGGGATTTCTAGGCTAAAACTTGAGGATAAGCATACCTCATTCATTATTTTTATTTCTTTGATGTCACTAGCACCATCATTCATAATATATTTACTCAAGATCCTTCTCCACTCTAGAAATATGTTTTACAATACAAGTCTTTGATGATCTCAAAAGCTATAGTCCACTTAATTACTAGTCCACTGAAGGAGAGGATGAGCTTCAGTGGGGTGACCTGTCACACCCAGCTCATCCATTACATCTCTTGTCACAACTGTTTACTTTTTCACACTGTGCTGAAGCCATTAGGAAGAAACACGAAGGTAGGATTGGCTACATGCTGTTCTCCTCTTGACCTGCCAGGGAATTAATCTTGAATGCTCAATTTAATGCTTTCTAACCATGGCTGCTGGGGTGGGGTGGGGGAATCTGTTGCATTAAAAAAAAAGAGAGAGAGAGAAGAAAAAAGAAAGGGCCACCCATTTAAATCACAGAGCTCAATTCCACTGCACTAACATCTCAACATTTTATCTTTGATAGGGAAAGAGTAGCAAAGAGTCTATACATCTTCTTACCATTATACAATATAGCCAGTGATTACTGGAGTCTGATGCTTAGTTATCAGTGAAAGACACCAATTTGTAAACCGTCACTGCAGATGGTCATAGTTTATGGAGAACTATAATTTTCTACCATTGATTGACGAAAGAACGTGGAAGGTTTGGGATTTATCAAGTTCAATTTAGGAATCTTTTTACTTCTGTATGCCTTCAAGAAGTCACATGATATTCACACAAAGATGATGAAATAAAAATACATCTACTCTCTTTCCTGAAATTGATGGAAATGGTCATTAAAGGAATAAAAAGTAGGTTAGAAAGGATTATCTATAATTAGATGAGGAAATAATTGCAACCACAAATCATGGACTAAAAAAGAGCTTGTCCAAAACTATGATATTTGCTCCAAATTGAGGTTTAAAAAAACAAACAAACACCAAATACAAATTCAAACTTCTCTAGCATGACACAGATCTTTCTGAAGGTGAGTTGGCAGGATATTCTGAAAGACTTAAGCAGCAGTTTAGCCCTTTGAAGATGGAGGAATGAGTTAATGAGCAGGACATCAGTGACAAGGAAACATCCCTACAGAGCAACAGATACTTACTTGGGAGAAGGTGAACTAAGAAGAAACCTAATGAAAAAGAAGAGAAATAAATTGCTAGTGAGGAAATTTCACTAGGAGTTACCACCACCAGTACCTTGGTGATTTGGTCTCCCAGAAGAGCAATATTTTTCTAAGGCAAAAGGTATTTTGTGAGGGTGTCCCTGCAAATCTCAATTTCCTCTTTGCATGCATGAGTCTGCTCAGACCAGTGGTGAGCAGACAGTCACACACAGATGACATGATCAGCCAGGATCAACATGGTCCCTGCACATGGCAACCAGGGCACTTTCGTGTTTCCTACAAAAAAAAAAAAAAAAAGCCAAAAAGGAACCTAACTAGTCCCTTCTTTTTAGGGGATTGGAAATGAGGGAAACGACAGACAAATACTCCTATACACTCTTGAATGCAAGGGGACTTGGACTCTGGAGGTTGTGGAGAGTATCAAAGAATCAATAGAGGAGATGAAAGAAGAGATGAAACAATTAAGAGATGAAAGGCATTCTGGTCATGCTTAGAAGAGAAATTTAAGAAAGCCATGAAACCATTATTGAAGGAAAGGGAACCTCCTTAGAAACAGAAGTAGATGGGATGAAGCTAAAAATAGAGGCAATAGCTGGGTGCAGTGGCTCACACCTGTGATCCCAGCAGACAGGGAGAATCTCGAGTTCAAAGCCAGCCTCAACAATGGTGAGGCACTAAGCAACTCAGCAAAACCTTGTCTCTAAATAAAGGATAAAATAGGGCTGGGGATGTGGCTCAGTGGTCAAGTGCCCCTGAGTTCAATCCCCAGTACTGCACCCCCCACCTCCCCCTAAAAAAGAGACAATCAGAAGGAAGGCAAGCATCAAAATACAATAAATACCAAGTAAAACTAAAACCCCTGGGTGGTACAAGGAGATACCTTTAGGAAGATGGCTTCCTGTGGAAAATGAGGAGAGCTGCTAACTTACATTTGCACCATTCCTGTCAAAACTGCATTATGTCTGCTGTAAAGTGGCATTACCAGAAATGAAGGAAAGCTTCTGTGCCGTATGATACTAATTATCAACGTTGGCAGGGTTGGAGGGATAGAATTGGCTGGAATAGAAATTTGTTAACATTTAAGAACTGTATGAAATTTCTGCAGTGCTTTTATAATTAATATCAGATAAATAAATTCCCCTTCTGAAAGGGTCAACACGTTGACTCTGCTTAGTCAACATGTTGAGCTGATAATTGGAGTCATTTTTTTGTGTAACTTATTTTCTTCGAAACATTGAGTCTAGCTAAGGCGTGATTCTGCATCACTGGCCGGTTCCACAGTCCCTACCCTCAGCCCTCTTGAACCTGTAACGTCTTGATCTGTTTCTGGTGTGTCTCCTTGTGTTTGCTTCACAGAACAGCTTGATCAGGAAGGACATGAGTTTGGGAGAAACGGCCAGAAAAGGGAAGGGAGATGCTATTTTTGATCGACTGTCCAATGACAATCCAGACAGCAGGTAACTTGCTTGAAGACAGGTTGAATGTAAAATCAAATTCACGTTTCTCAGCAGATGCTGTACTTGTTGCCTGTCATGTATGTGGTATTGATTGAATTAAGACATTTAGGATTGACAGGTTTACAGGTTTTATTCTAAGAAAACTTGTATAGAGAGCTCCATGCAACTTAAAATTTTTTTTTTTTAGGTGGACACAATACTTTTATTTTTTATGTTGTGCTGAGGATCAAACCTAGTGCCTCACACATGCTAGGTGAATGTTCTACCATTGAGATATAACCCCAGCCCAGAGCTCTGTAAAACTCTTGAACAGTTCATCATACTGATGACTTTAAGTCTTCTTAAGAGACACTGGTCCTAGTACATTTTTTCCTAAAAGAAATATTCCAATAGGGCTATTTAAAAACTAAATTATCCTAAAGTCAGAGCAAGTTCACTGCTATTTTAATGTATTGTAATTTAGCTTCATTGTTTGTATAATAAGGGTTCTTATAATACCTACTAAAATAAACTTCAATACTGTAATACAAGAGCCTCATTTTACAGAGTAAACATGAAGTCTAATTGAAGATATTTGTAACTTGATTATCTGAGTGAACAAGCAAAATGAAATAATTAAAAAAAAATCTCATGGCAAATCTTTTAGAAAAGTAGAAATTCACTCCTTCCCTTATACATCCTAGAAAACTGAAGTCTCACATGGGTAATTTACATAAAAACGTTACAATTATCTTTATCAATTCTAGCTATCAACAAACATTTAAATAACCAGGGATTTGCGCTTTACCATTTTTGAAGAAAAACATAATTTTAAAAATTCTTGTGATATTATTTTTATTATATATCCATTTTCTGATTTTAGTGGTTATACATGCATCCTTATTTAGGCAACAGCCAAACAATCTTCCAACATGAACATCTGAAATGAGTACTAATTTGTTGGGTGAATCATCAGAGGTTGTCCAAGTCTCGCTTGCCTTTTTTAAGATCTACTCAAAGATATTATCATGTGATTGAAGTAAATTAAAACAAATTATTAGTCAGAAATCACTATTGTCAGTACTGATGTTGGTGATCTCCATCCCAAGTATGTGTGTGCAAGTGTATCTGCCTATATCATCTGTACCTGGTTTTCATGTGGCATATCCAATTCTTAATTCTTTTAACATTGCATCACAAAATTCTATCTGGCTATCATTTTCTTTTTTTCTCAAGTCAGATATTCTGTTCTATCAATATCTTATTTTGTGAGACTTCAAGATTTTTATTATGATACTGTATATTAATGATTGGGAATTTAAGGATTCCCGATAGTACAGGGTTTTCAATAATACCAAGTTTTTTGTTGTTGTTTTTTTTTTTTTTTACCTTGCGTTGAAATACAGTCGAAGTCATTTTAACTCACTTTCACACATATCTCCCTTTGGAAAGCATTTATATCCTCCCCCAATGGAACCCAGACTGAAGACATCTCAGATATTGCCCTTTCCATAGGGACTCTTTGAAGTCCCTGTAATCCCCTTCCTCGTGATAACTAAAATGCTTCTCTGCTCCTGACGGCCCTGCCCACAAGCCACCTCCTCTTGAGGTCTTCTTACTTTCCTTCCCACATGGAAGACCTGAGTTCTTCTCTTTGCACTGCTGGAGTATTTTATTTTATGCTATCATGTAGTAAGCGTTTCTTAAAAATTTTCTAAATTGCTAGATGGACGAATGGTTAGAGGAAACTAGAATTTCATTTGGTGGCAAGGAGATACCTAAAACCCTGGCTTGGGTATCATCTTGCTGGGATTGTAAAACCAACACAATTTAATTGTCTGTTCACCAGATTTGTAAAATTCAGAGAACAAAAGAGGCCTTTTGAAGTTGTTTCATCTGCTGAATTTAAATCTGTGTGGATGATAATCTGCACAGACACAAGCAAGTAATAAGAGCCAAACTTACTGTATTAAGATTTTAGGTGAGAGGCTGGGGTTTGAGCATTTGCCTAGCACGTGTGAGGCACTGGGTTCGATCCTCACCACCGCATAAAAATAAATAAAACTAAGGTGTTGTGTTTATCTTTTTAAATATTTACAGGATATTTGTAACTTGATTATCTGAGTGAACAAGCAAAATGCAATAATTAAAAAAAAATCTCATGGCAAATCTTTTAGAAAAGTAGAAATTCATTCCTTCCCTTATACATCCTAGAAAATTGAAGTCTCACATGGGTAATTTACATAAAAACATTACAATTATCTTTATCAATTCTAGCTATCAACAAACATTTAAATAACCAGGGATTTAGGCTTTACCATTTTTGAAGAAAAACATAATTTTAAAAATTCTTGTGATATTATTTTTATTATATATCCATTTTCTGATTTTAGAGGTTATACATGCATCCTTATTTAGGCAACAAGCCAAACAAAAAAGCTTTTAAAAAATTAGGTAAAATTTATTTGCTATTTGAAAACCTAACTTCTGACTTCATAGAGAAAAAGAAAACAAACAAAATCTTAAAGGACAAACTAAGGTAAGGTTTACCTTAAGGCTAATCAATTAACCTTATGCTATGAGTTTATAGACTTTGTCATTTGCTGAGATGTCTTGGAGAGTTGAGGCTTGGTCTGCTTCCAGTACCAATCTTGGATTTCTTTTATCTATGTGCTTTTTTTTTTTTTTTTTTTTTCCCCGCCTTGACATGGATTCTAATTCAAGCTCTGCAGCTGGCCCCTCATGAAAGTTTTTCTCCCTCACGTACCATAAAGTACCACTCAGCATCCCAGAACATGCACTCCCCATTCTCCCAAGTTTAGAAATGAACAACAAGTACACACACTAAGAGAGTTCCCTTTTGTTTTCAATTCACTTCTGCAAATTACTCGCTTATTTGGATTAATAGGGGATTAAAATCACCAACTGCACAGAACTTGCCACCAAACATTGTGTGAATGGGGGCTGCTCGTTCTCTAGCATTTGGTTTCCTCCTCAGTTAAAATGAGAACATTAGACTAAATCATCTTCAAGTGCTAATAGTCGCCAGTGTTCTGTTTCCAAGCATGCCATTTCTGGGTTATACTTTTATATGTTTAAAACACCACTTAGAACTGAAGAGTGTGCATAATTCAGAAAATCACTAGATATTTAGAAATACTCTTAGGGCCAGTAAAGGAGAGTAGATGGTAAATGTATTGAGTGGGTTAGGCCAAAGCTGAAAAGTCAGGATAAAACACACTGAGTTAAAAAGGTTTTAAAAATACGAAGGTAATAGAGCTAAAAATAGATCAGAAAGGAATCTGAAATATGCTCAGAATCCCAAGTCACTACACAAGCACTCCTATGATAAGTGCTCAGTGAGTTGTAACCAGTGAAACTTTTCTCTATTTTACTGTTGCATATTTTGAGGAAGTGCTCTCTCTTCATTTGACTATTGTACAAGGAAGGTGAGCATCTGTTAACGTCACTCCTTTAACACTGATTTATTAAGCACCTAGTAAATGTAGGCACTGGGCTAGAGAGTTTCAGATATAATAGCAAGCTAGAGAGTACAATTCCTACCACTGCTTGGCTTGCAAGCTGATCATTGTAAAGTATTAAAAGAAACATTGGAATAGAAGCCATTGGTTGTCTATGCAAGGATGAATACAAATGGCCATGCTTGTTATCAAATTCATATGAATATTTCTTGTAGCTATAAGGTTTAATATCCTTCAAGCTTTTTTTTTAAAAGAAATCCTAATAAAACATTACTCAGCAATAAAGAAGAAAATATGGCTACCTACCACAACTGAAAGCAGTCCAACACAAAAGAGTGCACATGTGATTGTATTTTTATGAAAAAAGATAACGGGCCACATCACAGGGCTAGAGAAGAGACCAGTGATTTCAAGGCTGGGCCATGGATTCATTTTGAAGGGGCATATACCTGATGGTGATGGTGGTTACATAATCAGATATGCCACCAAAATTTACCACAATGCGTACTTACAAAGGGGAAGGTTTACCACCTGTAATTGTACCTCAGTAAAGCTAAAATAAACCATGAGTTGCTGTTTTGCATCTCAAAAAAAAAAGTTTAAGAGAGAAATGATATTAAACTATATAAATAAATAATCACATTTATTCCTACAGGTTTTCTAACTCTGTTCCCAAAGTTATATACTTGAAGAGCATTAGCTTTGACACACAATCCTTAATCTGATAATATTCTAATTATAATGATCCTTAGCTTTATCAAAAACTGAAAAGAAATTACTATTAAAGAATGGTACTGAATTTTCAGTGCTTTTACCCTGGCAGCAAAATAAAAGGGATGATGGATTGAAAGAACAAACACCACTTTGTTTAGAAACTTCCTAACATTTAACTCTGAAAACATTTTATTTAGATCCTTATTTAGGGAACTAAAGGATCTTTAGGAAAGACCCAAACAATGCAATCACACATCAATATCCTTGGGCAGTAAAGGAATTGGGGATTAGACTGAAGCAAAGACGGAGAAGAGTTGGGGACAGATGGTCATTGATGTGGACACTTGAAAACAGCAAAACTTCGTGCAATCAAGAAGCAGGTTGGGGGAAGTCCATTCTGTGAAGCCTGAGGCTATCGTCGACAGACATCTGCCTCTGGATGCTTTCTACATAGGACAACCCTGTTAGTGGGCTTCACCTGTTGATGGATTACACTAATGCATCATTAGAACGGCAGGTCACACCGGGGATGTATTGCCAGGCAACTTAACAGGAGCGATAGCTCATTGCGATGAGGCTCCCACCTAAGGCAGGAGAACTCATCAACAAGCCAATTCTACTTAATTACAGGATACAACACGTGCTAATAGTAATGTCAAGATGTTCTCTGGCACCAAGTTTTTGGCACTGATCAAAATACGATTTACTGCTCTGCTTCATGTACTTGAAAAATCTTTGCACAGGATGTACAATTTCAAGAGGAGGAGCAAGACCCCCTGGAATCCACTTGGTTTCTAGGCTGGCAAAACAAACCCATTTCTACTGTGACTTTGAGTGCTTGTGTCAATCAAGTTGCCCTAGAAGCAGCATCTGGCTCAAAAGACGTGGGGTTTGGAAGACATAATGTGATTTCCCGTTAAGTCTGTTCTGGCAGACAGTGTTTCTTAGACAAACTGTATCTTTACAGTGACAGATTACTTTCATATGGATTAGATGTAACCAACCCACCAATGTCTTGGTCTTGTGCGGAACTTTGACTGTTCTGGCATCAGCATAAGTGCATAAAAAACATGAGGAGGAAGAAAAAGAGGAGGATTATTCATGAAGTTTCTAATAATTATTATTACCACTAGTTGCCTCCTATGGTGGTAATAATAATTGCCTCCTCATTTTATTAAAAAAAAAGTATTTGGTAATGACTTAATAAGCCTTTGTTAAAATATAAAGCAACCTTAGAGGCACTCAGCTATGAACTAACACAAGCACAAGGACACGGTTCTCTCAATCAAAAGTATGTTTTCCCTTGTTACTGTGACTACTAGGAAGCTTAGAAAATTTTATGTTCAGTGTTAGTGGTTTCTCCTAATTTCTCTTGACTTCATTCACAGTCAGCTGTTTATGCATACTAGTTTGATTGGTTCTTCTATATCATCTTGTAGCATAATCGACTTCATTACTCTTAGACGTGGAACACAAGTTACAATGAAAAAAAAAAGGACACTCAAAGCTGCTGAGTGTCTGTTTAGCGGGAGGGTTTAAAAGCAAAACCAAAAGAATAACATCTTACATCATCCGTTGCTTTACAGTTTTGCAAGTGCTGTTTGTTCATCCCACTTGACCCACATCAGTGACCCCATTAGATAGCCAAGTCCATGAAGCACCATCCCTGCTTAATAAATGACTTGCCCAATACCACGTAAGGAATAAGTGGTTGAGTTAGCTTTTGAACCTGGATCTGTTAACCCCAACCACGTGGTTCTCTTTCCTTTACATAATGCTTTCTCAAAAAACAAAAACAAATAACTAAGACAGTGCTAATCAAGTGAGTTTCAATAACTGCTAAACATTGGTTAAAAAACACAACAGCTAACTTATTGCAAGATGAATTCTCAGAGAAATTATTCTGTTTTTCTAAACAAAAGAAGATTATATCTGGTGAGGGAAATACAGCTGTCAGACTTACAGTCCAGGGGTGAAGGAGCCCAAAGGAAGCTCAATTACAATATTTAATCAATAGCTGCATGTGAGGATTTTGAAATATGCCAAATAATGGGTTTCCTGTTATGTGAGGTGACACCGATGCATTGTTTTATTTAAGATAATATATTCATATTCAATAATCATATTTAGGAAAAAATGAATTCAACTCATTTTTCTGAAGTGTTACATTTTGAGCATAGCAATTCGGTTTTAACATGAGCTATGCATACCACATTATGTAGATTCACTGTGGTTCCCAGATTATTTTTTCTTATCAAGGATCACACTTAACTCTTACATGGATCCAAAACCCTTTCTGGAGTGTAGAGGTGTGTGTAGGAGTCTGTGTTCTAACTTTTCAGGAGGACAGTCCTTGGACAAATTTCAGGGGACTCCCTGAAGCCATGAGGCTGTGCTGATGATCTAACATATTTATCTAGAAAAAAAATACCTCCCCCAACCCTGGGATTGAACCCAGTAACCACTGAGTCACATCCTCAGCACCTTTTAATATTTTATTCTTAGATAGGGTATCAATATGTTGCTTGGAGCCTTGCTAAATTGTTGAGGCTGACTTTGAAATTACGATCTTCCTGCCATGGCCTCCTGAGCCACTGGGATTACAGGTGTGTAATGTCACTGTGCCCAGCAATGATTTTTGAAAAATATTATACAAGCTCAGTGAGCAAGTACCTTAAGATTCTGATAAAATGGCATGAAGGCAGGCAGTATACAACCCTACACCAGTGTGGTCACAGGATAGGGGAGCAGGATCCCTACCCCCAGAGGCTTGCTTGTGGCACTAAGTGATATGTTAGGTTTTATTAAAAAAAAAAAAAATGTTGACTTTAAATCCCAAATGATATATTAGTGTTACTTCAAACCACAATGACTCAAGATGGCTCAGGCATAAGAACACCTCTGAACCCTTAAATGGCTATTTCCCAATTTTCTCCTATCCTTCCTTTTGTTTTCTTTCTATTTTTAAAACAGTATCCAGAAAATAACAGTAGTTTAAGATTTCCTTAGTCTTTGCTATAAGATCATATATGGATACACACTGATTTTTTTTTAACCTAGAGGCTCTTCCTTTCCAAAGATCTTTAAAAATTGATTTTGATGGGAAACTTTAGATATCATTCTATATACATATAAATGCTCTTCCACGGACACAGGGTGTTTGGTTCCCTTCTAAAGGGGACACAGTGCTTGACACATAGGAGGTGCCGAATAAATTCTCACAGTTGAATCATGGAACCCCAGAATGAATGAAAGAGAAGATGATAAACCATAAGAGCCTGCATCAACTGGAACTCTAAGAGCAGAGCCAAGAGCCATCTCATCAGGGGAGCAAGGCCTATGTGAAGGTTGGCACTCACACTGCCTGCAGAAAAAAGTGGAGGCAAACTTTTGGATGGAGTAGAAGGGGGCCAGTGTTCGTCCTGGTTCTAGCAGCTCTGAGACCACAGTCACCTCTCTGAGCCTCAGTTCTCTCCTTAGCTTTCCCTAGGATTACTCTCAGGATCACAGGCAGCTGTGCACAGGGAAGCCTTCGCACAAATAGACTTGAGCCCTACAGTAACATAAGGCCCTGGAGAGTGGCTTCTTGTTTCTCTCATGTAAAAAACTATCTAAATGTTGATAAAGTTTGAGGTCACTGCTGTAGCGACCTAAAGGCCCAGGTGTTGAAGACTTGGTGCCCAGGGTGGCATTGTAGGTGATGATAGGGACCTTTAAGAGGTGAGACCTAGTGGGAGGCCCTTAGGTTGTTGGGATTTGTCCTCAAAGGGTATTATCTTCCCCTCTTTCCCTGTTGTGATATGAATCCTTTGCGCTTATACATACTCCTGCATGATGTGCCACCCTCACCAGAAGCCCAAGGTGATAGCCCCCTGCCCTGATCTTGAACTTGAACCTCCAAACCTATGAGCTAAAAAGCAGTTTCTCTTTGTAAGTTCACTGCCTCAGGTGCTTTGTTATAGTAAATGGGAAGGTGATGAATACAGTTAGTTTTTCACAGTCTTCCTCTTCTACTGGGTAGATAAAGGTTATCTAGATGGAATATCCAGACCACTGCTTGGGATCTGTCCAGTAGTCTCTAGTTTCCGCCACAGCTTTCATAGAAAATTTATTTCTAAGCATAACCACATTTGACAATGATACTTTCTCACAAATGAGAAAGAACAAGTTGGGAAAATATAAAACAGCATGCCATGTGTTTCAAGGTGCTTTGAGGGGTTAAAAAGAAGGCCACATAAGGGATGGGACATGCATATGGGACGTGGGTGGAGGTGTGGGGCTGACACACTGCCTCAGCATTTTTGAAAGAGTACCAAGGAAACCTTCTCCCTAGAGGCTGGAACCCTTCAGACTAGACACGAGAGGGGTCACTCTCATCTGCCAGGGAAGCCCACCGTGCTGGAGCTGAGAGCATTCTTTTCAAACATTATAGCTGCTTTGCCTTGTGGCTCCTAGGAAAATAACAGTTAACTTGCTTTGGAAAACAAAGGGAAAGAAAATAAACTTTATTGACTGGCAATAATGAAAACTTCATTTAAGATAAAAACAAGAAAGAGTGAAAGAAAACAGGGGGAGAGTGGGGAAATCACACGCATGCACAGACTCAAATCTTTGAACGGGTTGCCCGGTGGATGACCTCACGCTTAAAGTACTTCCATTTCTCATAAACTTGCCCATGGATAGGCAGAGAGCTCACTGCCTCTAGGACTCTGCAGGCATCCCATGAGATTGAGGGGCGGCGGGTGGTGGAGCCAGGAACATGAAGAACCTGCACCAGGCATCAACCATTCATGGAGCACAGAGCCAGGTCTTCTGCGCATTCTCAATTCAGACATTATGTCAAGATGAGACAAAGGTGACTGCTCTCACTCTTGTAGATGTGGAAGGAGTCTCAGCTGTACAGGTCCAGGAGAGATAAAGGTCACACAGGTAGTAAGTATGAATGAAGAGGCAAGCCCAGTGGCTTGGAATCAGGACTCTCTCCACCTTGCCTCCCTCGGCCACATGACTTTCAAGGATCAAAAGGGAAAGGCAGAAATTATCAATCTCCCTTGGTTCTCTCTCCATTCTTCCTCAGGCCATGGCTGGATAGGCATAATGTCGTCCATTGTGTTATCCCAAAAACATTCTCCAAAGAGAGGTGATAACAACTGGGATAGATTGAAGCAGATCAAATGTTTTATTTGTGAGCTCCTAATACTACAAAAAAAAATTTTTTTTAACTGACCATCTTTTTTGGTAGAGTGGTAGGGAAATGGTGGTTTATTTTGAACACTGGTAAAATGAAATAGTCAAGCATATATCCTGCTTTTCTTCTGCAAACCATATCACTAGGGAACCAGATAGACAAGGAAGTTTCTTAGTGTAGAAATATTCCAATAATACATGAATTATGAAAAGATTGCAATTTCATGATTTTTATCCCTCACTCCAAACTCTTTTGGGGGGCCTAAAATTGAACCCAGGGGTGTTCTACCACTGAGCTACACCCCCAAGTCCTTTTTATTTTGAAACAGATTCTTGCTAAGTACTGAGGCTGGCCTTGAACTTGTGATCCTCCTGCTTCAACCTCCCGAGTTCCTGGGATTACAGGCTTGTAACCTCTCCTTGCCCGGCTTCACCATTTACATTTAGTGAATGAAGAATGGAAGGATAGACCAGAGTAGCTGCTTCTAAGACAAAAGGAGAATTAAACAGTACCTGTCTGTTCTTCAGATGATCAAACCGGAATGCAACCAAGGCTCTAGAGCAGCTGCCAATTTGTGGGAAACAGAGGCCAGAGATAGATGGGAATCTCCATGGTGGTGATGCAAGGAGCAAAATCTCAGGTGAGGAGAACTATATAGGTAACCTGGTTTCCTCAACAAACAAATTGCAAAAGAGTGAAAATAAAATATAAAGGGGAAAAGCTATAGATTCAAAGAATTTTAAATGATATTAAAAATAAAACAGACATATATGAATACAACAGAGTGAATCTCAACATTGTGTACAAACACAAGATTGGGATCCTTAGTAGAATAAAATATATCTCATGCTTGTATAAATGCATCAAAATATATTCTACTGTCATGTCCCTGTGGAAGAGGACCTTGGAATGAAGAGAGGCCAGCAGTAGACTCTACAGAGATAGAAAAGACGAAGAAGCCACCTGCATCTGGGAGTGAGTGGGACAGAGTGGAGTGTATGAAGATGGAGCAGCTCTGCGAAAGCCTGGTGTGTGCTGGTGTCAGACTTGAGTATGTGTTAAAGCAACCTGAAACTGAAAACCTGTAGAGACAGACCACCTTAAATATGCCAGGGTTTAAGGAATCCTCTACAGAGGCATGTTTCATACTCCAGGACAAGGCTTAACCCTTTGAGAGTCCCCAATTGAAAAATATGTCCCCAGAGCAAGACAAAAACCCAAAAGACTTTTAAAACAGCATACTACAGGGATGCAGCCACATTAATGTTTTTAGCAGCTCAATTCACAGTAGCTAAACTGTGGAACCAACTTAGATGCCCTTCCATAGATGAATGGATAAAGAAACTGGGATGTATATACACAATGGGATATTACTCAGTATTAAAAGAGAATAAAATCATGGCATTTGCAGGTAAATGGATGGAAATGTTGGCTTCAAATCACCATGAAGAGAGAAGCTCCCAGCAGTCTTCTATGTGCCCCATGTCTGCTAGGCACTTCTTCCCAAGCCTGCCCTTCCCTCTGCAGCACCCCAACCCCAGTGCTTCTTGCCCTGGCTGGAGTAATAAGGCTCACACTCTCTCTCCCCCCAAACCCCATTGACAACTCTGCAAACAGCAAGTACTATACACAGACTGCGTGTCAGACGACTTTCATAAATCATGTTCTTTTTCATTTATCATTTTATTAAAGTTCCATGTGTAGGAGAGCTTGTGGTTTAACCCTATCCCTGAGACATTTTCATGCTTTAAAAAAAAACTGCATTCATGATTGAGATTTTTCGATCTACAAAGACATTTGATATCAATTTATGGTTCTCAACTCTGGCTGCAGAGATTTGCCTGGGAATTGTTTGAAACATACTGCTGCTCAGCCTTCATGGTACACCAAATCACACTGAAACCGAGGTGCTGACATTTGGGCCCCAAATGATCCGGTGTGCAGATGGGATTAAGATTTGCTGGCCAGAATCTTTGCTGATTTGGGTAAAATCAGTCAGTCCCATTTAATACATGGATTCCCCCCTCCAACACACACACCCTTATTCTTCTTCTTTTGTTTTTTCCTTTGTGGATTTCAACTTACATATGTTCCAAACACCACTCTTTTCTTCCTAGTCACTTATTGTTATGTGTGGTTTAAAAGGTACCCTCAGAAAAGGACTTCCTCCCTGAGTTGAGAATGAGAGAAAAGGAGTGAAGGTCATGGCTGTATTGGGTGAAGGTCATAGCTCTACAGCTTGTTAACTGCAGGTGTGCTGTAGGCACCAGGAAACAGGCAGAAACTGACAACTGAACATACACATCCCCCGTGACTCAGTAATTTCATTTCAGTGTTTCATGTGCACACGGGGTCACCATGAGACATGTGCCAGAAAGCTCACGGTAGTCTTACAGGTAATAGTCCCAACCTGGGAACTAGCTCCTAAAGGCCCATTGTCAACAGAGTGGATGAATAGAATATGGCACATGCATAAAATGGAGTAATGCAGGTGAATGAAAAGGACAAGCTACAGCTACCTGTGACAACACGGATGAATCTTCCACACATCATATTGAGCCAAAGAAGTCAGATTTAAAAGAGTCCAGACTGTGGGATTGTAGTACCAGGAGAACAAGAACAGGCTGCCCCAATCTGCAGTGGTGACACTCGGGGTACTGTGGCGAAAGGGGAAGGAAAGCCACTTCTGGGGCTTTTTTGACCCTGACAAGGGTTACACAGGGGAATTTGTTCAAGTAAAGTCTTTCAGATAGATAGATAGGTAGGTAGATAGACAGACAGACAGACTCATATATATCTAGATATACTATTCTCTATTTATATCATGCTTCAATTCAAAATTTTTTTTTTTAAAAAAAGCTACAGTGAGCTAAGAAAGAAGCAAAGGATGGTATTTAAATTTAAACTACCTGATCTCTGAGGAAAGCCCAAGAGGCTCACATTAGTTAGAGTTAAGCACAAGAGCATCAGGCTTCAGAATGCTCAGGGACATCCCTCCCTTCCAGAGTTCTACTCCAGGTCCCAAGCAAATGACCTCTGCAATTAACATTTTCACTCTACATACCTTTACTCCGAGATTTCCTATTTGAATTGCTTTGGTCTTTCAGTTCATGGGGAATTGGACTTGCAGCTAATAATCAGAGGTTTTAAAATTATTTTTTGCTTTTCTGTACATAAAAAAGCAGGAAATAAAACCATCCATACATTCATGGAAATAGCACCAGACTGTGATATAATTTGATCGATGATATAAAGATTTAGAAACATAATCATCAGGATAGCACACTGTCTCAGAGTTAACAAGATACATGTTTTTTGTACCTAACACAGTTGATGTAAAGTTGCAAGTTCTTGGAATTATTGATGCTCAATTTAGCATAAATAGTCTCGATTACTGAATTTATTTCTGCATTGAGCTTATTTACTCAGGTAAGTTTTTCATTTTTCTTTCAGTTTTATTCTAGAAATGTGAAAAACAAGAGATGGGATTTAGGTAAACTTTTTTTGTGGGGGGGTTCCAAATAGTTTTTTTTTTAATTTTTTTATTTTTTTGGGGGGGGTTCGAAATAGTTTTTTTTTTATAATTTTTATTGTTGATTGTTCAAAACATTACATAGTTCTTGATATATCATATTTCACATTTTGATTCAAGTGGGTTATGAACTCCCATTTTTACCCCGTATACAGATTAGAGAATCACATCAGTTACACATCCACTGATTTACGTTTTGTCATACTAGTGTCTGTTGTATTCTGCTGCCTTTCCTATCCTCTACTATCCCCCCTCCCCTCCCCACACCTCCCCTCTTCTCTCTACCCCATCTACTGTAATTCATTTCTCCCCCTTGTTATTTTTTTCCCTTTCCCCTCACTTCCTCTGGTATGTAATTTTGTATAACCTTGAGGGTCTCCTTCCATTTCCATGTAATTTCCCTTCTCTCTCCCTTTCCCTTCCACCTCTCGTCCCTGTTTAATGTTAATCTTCTTCTCATGCTCTTCCTCCCTACTCTGTTCTTAGTTACTCTCCTTATATCAAAGAAGACATTTGGCATTTGTTTTTTAGGGATTGGCTAGCTTCACTTAGCATAATCTTCTCTAATGCCATCCATTTCCCTGCAAATTCTATGATTTTGTCATTTTTTAATGCAGAGTAATACTCCATTGTGTATAAATGCCACATTTTTTAATCCATTCCTCTATTGAAGGGCATCTAGGTTGGTTCCACACTCTTGCTATTGTGAATTGTGCTGCTATGAACATCGATTTAGCAGTGTCCCTGTAGTATGCTCTTTTTAGGTCTTTAGGGAATAGACCGAGAAGGGGAATAGCTGGGTCAAATGGTGGTTCCATTCCCAGCTTTCCAAGAAATCTCCATACTGCTTTCCAAATTGGCCGCACCAATTTGCAGTCCCACCAGCAATGTGCAAGTGTACTCTTTTCCCCACATCCTCGCCAGCACTTGTTGTTGTTTGACTTCATAATGGCTGCCAATCTTACTGGAGTGAGATGGAATCTTAGAGTGGTTTTGATTTGCATTTCTCCGACTGCTAGAGATGGTGAGCATTTTTTCATGTACTTGTTGATGGATTGTATGTCCTCCTCTGAGAAGTGTCTGTTCAGGTCCTTGGCCCATTTGTTGATTGGGTTATTTGCTTTCTTATTGTTTAATTTTTTGAGTTCTTTGTATACTCTGGATATTAGGGCTCTATCTGAAGTGTGAGGAGTAAAGATTTGTTCCCAGGATGTAGGCTCCCTATTTACTTCTCTTATTGTTTCTTTTGCTGAGAAAAAACTTTTTAGTTTGAGTAAGTTCCATTTGTTGATTCTAGTTATTAACTCTTGTGCTATGGGTGTCCTATTGAGGAATGTGGAGCCCGACCCCACAGTATGTAGATCTTAGCCAACTTTTTCTTCTATCAGATGCCGTGTCTCTGATTTGATATGAAGTTCCTTGATCAATTTTGAGTTAACTTTTGTGCATGGCGAGAGAAAGGAATTCAGTTTCATTTTGTTGCATATGGATTTCCAGTTTTCCCAGCACCATTTGTTGAAGATGCTATCCTTCCTCCATTGCACGCTTTTAGCCCCTTTATCAAATATAAGACAGTTGTAATATTGTGGATTGGTTTCTGTGTCCTTTATTCTGTACCATTGGTCCACCCGCCTGTTTTGGTACCAGTACCATACTGTTTTTGTTACTATTGCTCTGTAGTATAGTTTGAAGTCTGGTATCGCTATACCGCCTGATTCACACTTCCTGCTTAGAGTTGTTTTTGCTATTCTGGGTCTTTTATTTTTCAATATGAACTTCATGATTGCTTTATCTATTTCTACAAGAAATGCTGTTGGGATTTTGATTGGCATTGCATTAAACCTATAGAGAACTTTTGGTAATATCGCCATTTTGATGATGTCAGTTCTGCCTATCCATGAACAGGGTATATTTTTCCATCTTCTAAGATCTTCTTCTATTTCTCTCTTTAGGGTTCTGTAGTTTTCATTGTATAAGTCTTTCACCTCTTTTGTTAGGTTGATTCCCAAGTATTTTATTTTATTTTTTTTTGAGGATATTGTGAATGCAGTGGTTGTCCTCATTTCCATTTCAGAGGATTTGTCACTGATACACAGGAATGCCTTTGATTTATGCGTGTTGATTTTATATCCTGCCACTTTGCTGAATTCATTTATTAGCTCTAATAGTTTCTTTGTAGACCCTTTTGGGTCTGCTAGGTATAGAATCATGTCATCTGCAAATAGTGATAATTTAAGTTCTTCTTTTCCTATTTTTATGCCTTTAATTTCTTTCGTCTGTCTAATTGCTCTGGCCAGTGTTTTGAGAAGTATGTTGAATAGAAGTGGTGAGAGAGGGCATCCCTGTCTTGTTCCAGATTTTAGGGGGAATGCCTTCAATTTTTCTCCGTTCAGAATGATGCTAGCCTGAGGCTTAGCATAGATGGCTTTTACAATATTGAGGTATGTTCCTGTTATCCCTAGTTTTTCTAGAGTTTTGAACATAAAGGGATGCTGTACTTTGTCGAATGCTTTTTCTGCGTCTATCGAGATGAACATATGGTTCTTATCTTTAAGTCTATTGATGTGGTGAATAACATTTATTGATTTCTGTATATTGAACCAGCCTTGCATCCCAGGGATGAATCCTACTTGATCATGGTGCACAATTTTTTTGATATGTTTTTGTATCTGATTCGCCAGAATTTTATTGAGGATTTTTGCATCTAGATTCATTAGAGATATTGATCTGTAGTTTTCTTTCTTTGAAGTATCGTTGTCTGGTTTAGGAATCAGGGTGATGTTGGTCTCGTAGAATGAATTTGGAAGTTCTCCCTCTTTTTATATTTCCTGGAATAGCTTGAAAAGTATTGGTATTAGTTCTTCTTTAAAGGTTTTGTAAAACTCTGCTGTATACCCATCCGGTCCTGGGCTTTTCTTAGTTGGTAGTCTTTTGATGGCTTCTTCTATTTCCTCAATTGATATTGGTCTGTTTAAGTTGTCTATATCCTCCTGACTTAATCTGGGTAGATCATATGACTTAAGAGATTTATCGATGCCTTCACTATCTTCTATTTTATTGGAGTATAAGGATTCAAAATAGTTTCTGATTATCTTCTGTATTTCTGAAGTGTCTGTTGTGATATTGCCTTTTTCATCCCATATGCTAGTAATTTGAGTTCTCTCTCTTCTTCTCTTCATTAGCATGGCTAAGGGTCTGTTGATTTTATTTATCTTCTCAAAGAACCAACTTTTAGTTTTGTCAATTTTTTCAATTGTTTCTTTTGTTTCAATTTCATTAATTTCAGCTCTGATTTTAATTATTTCTTGCCTTCTACTTCTTTTGCTGTTATTTTGCTCTTCTTTTTCTAGGATTTTGAGATGAAGTGTGAGATCATTTATTTGTTGGACCTTTCCTTTTTTTAAAGGAATGAACTCCAGGCAATGAATTTTCCTCTTAGAACTGCTTTCATTGTGTCCCATAGATTCCGATATGTTGTGTCTGTGTTTTCATTTATCTCTAAGAATTTTTTAATTTCCTCCTTGATGTCTTCTATAACCCATTGACCATTCAGTAACCTATTATTCATTCTCCAAGTGATGCATGATTTTTCCTTCCTTCTTTTATCATTGATTTCCAGTTTCACTCTATTATGATCAGATAAGATGCATGGTATTATCTCTACTCCTTTATAATGTCTAAGAGTTGCCCTGTGACATAATATATGATCTATTTTTGAGAAGGATCCATGTGCTGCTGAGAAAAAAGTGTAACTGCTTGATGTTGGGTGGTATATTCTATATATGTCAATTAAGTCTATGTTATTAATTGTATTATTGAGTTCTATAGTTTCTTTATTCAACTTTTGTTTGGAAGATCTGTCCAGTGGTGAGAGAGGTGTGTTGAAGTCTCCCATAATTATTGTATGGTGGTCTATTAGACTCTGGAACTTGAGAAGAGTTTGTTTGATGAACATAGCTGCACCATTGTTTGGAGCATATATATTTATGATTGTTATGTCTTGTTGGTGTATGGTTCCCTTGAGCAGTATGTAGTGTCCCTCTTTATCCCTTTTGATTAACTTTGGCTTGAAGTCTATTTTATTTGATATGAGTATGGACACTCCTGCTTGTTTCTGAAGTCCATATGAGTGATATGATTTTTCCCAACCTTTCACCTTCAGACTATGTATGTCTTTTCCTATCATCTCCTGTAGGCAGCATATTGTTGGATCTTTTTTTTTTTTTTTTTTTTTTTGATCTACTCTACTAGCCTGTGTCTCTTAATTGGTGAGTTTAAGCCATTAACATTGAGGGTTATTACTGAGCTATGGATTGTTCTTCCAGCCATATTTGTTTATTTATGTTACTTATCATGGTTTGTTTTTCCTCTTTAATTATTTTTTCCCTTTACTGTACTACCTCCCACTGTTGGTTTTCATTGTTATTTTCCATTTCCTCTTCCTGTAATGTTTTGCCGAGGATGTTTTGAAGAGATGGTTTTCTAGCTGCAAATTCTTTTAGCTTTTGTTTATTGTGCAAGGTTTTAATTTCATCTTCCATCCTGAAGCTTAATTTCGCTGGATACACAATTCTTGCTTGGAACCCATTTTCTTTCAGCATTTGAAATTTGTTGTTCCAGGATCTTCTAGCTTTCAGGGTCTGTGTTGAAAGATCAGCTGTTATCCTGATTGGTTTACCCCTAAATGTAATCTACTTCCTTTCTCTTGAAGCTTTTAAAATTCTCTCCTCATTCTGTATGTTGGGCATCTTCATTATAATGTGTCTAGGTGTGGATCTCTTATGATTTTGCACGTTTGGCATCCTGTAGGCTTCTAGGATTTGGGATTCTGTCTCATTTTTCAAGTCTGGGAAGTTTTCTCGTATTATTTCGTTGAATAGTTTGCTCATTCCTTTGGTTTGGACCTCTATACCTTCCTGTATCCCAATGACTCTTAAGTTTGGTCTCTTTATGTTATCCCATATTTCTTGAATGTTCTGCTCATGGTTTCTTAAGAGTCTCACTGAGCTGTCTATGTTCTTTTCAAGTTGAAATACTTTGTCTTCATTGTCTGATGTTCTGTCTTCTAAGTGTTCTACTCTGTTGGTAGTATTCTCAATTGAGTTTTTAAGTTCGTTTATTGCTTCCTGCATTTCTAGGATTTCTGTTTGTTTGTTTTTATAACCTCTATCTTCCTGTATAGTTGATCTTTTGCTTCTTGGATTTGTTTATGTAATTCATTGTTGAAGTGATCTTTCATTGTCTGATTTTGCTGTCTAATGTCTTCCTTGAGACTCCAGATCATCTGAAGCATGTATATCCTGAATTCTTTATCTGACATTCCACCTGCTGCAGCTATTACCTCTTCTAAAGTTGAGTTGACCTGCATTGCTTGTGGTCCTTTCTTTCCTTGTCTTTTCATACTGCTCGTGTTTCTTTCTGCTTGGTAAAACTGTTGTGTTATTGAATTTTACCCCTATAAATTTATATTGCTCTTGTATAATTGCAAAGTCTCCATTGCAGGGGTGGGCAGTGGCTGTGTTCTCCCTTCAATTGCGGTGATCTGTCTATCACGCCCGCGGGCCGCTGGGCCCCTTCTCCAGGTCGCATGGTCTGCCTACCTTGCGGGCAATGGCTGGGCCCCTCCTCCAATAGGGGTGATCTGTCTACCATGTTGGCGGGCTGCTGGGCCTGTTCTCCAGGTTGCGAGTCTGCCTACCTTGCAGGCGCGGGCGGCGGCTGTGCCCCTTCTCCAATTGTGGTGATCTTTCAACTAGGCCGCTGGGCTGCTGGGCCCCTTCTCTGGGACGCACGGTCTGCCTACCTTGCAGGCGGCAGCTGGGCCCTTCCTCCAATTGGGGTGATGTGACTACCACACCGGCAGGCCGCCGGGCCTGTTCTGCTGGTCAGTCGCAGTCTGCCTACCTTGCAGGCGCAGGCTGCAGGCGGCGGCTCTACTCTGCTTCTCCTCCAATTGGGTGACATGTCTACCATGCTGGCGGGCCGCTCTAGGTAAACTTTTTAATAGTAGTCTATTCCTGTCCATTAGTGTTTGACAAAGTCATTTCAAGTTATTAGAAGAAAATGATAACATTCACCACCCCTTCAATCAACAAAATAGAGACATTTGACAAAGAAAATTGAAGTTATTTCTTTTCTTTCAGATACACCCATGATCTAGCCAAATGGGTTTCTTTAAGTGGGGAAATAACATTGTATACATGAGAATGGAAGAGTCATGACAAGAGAAAATGAAAACATGATTTGTCATTATTTAAATCATAAGCCTGTACATTATAGAGCAGGCATCAAATCTGGCCATGTACCTAATTTTATTAAGTTTTATTGATAATGCAGTCACAGTCAGTCATTTTCATATTATTTATGGCGGCTTTTGTGCTACAACAGGAAGTGAATAGTTGCAAGAGAGATCATGCAACCTTACTAAAGCCAAGAATATTTACTCCTTGGTTCTTTATAGAAAAAGTTTATCAACCTCTGGTTGAAGTAACTAAGCTTACCTATTTCAAATTTCAGATTTGCAGGTAGATGAACCAGGTAGCTATTCTATCTTTTGATGCTGGAATTTTTATGCTATGAGAAATTCATTTATTGTTAGTATGTGTTACTGACCATTATTAGTAAATTAATAAGTTAATTAGTCAAACCATAATGCTCCTGTAATATATTGTAAAATACATTATATGCAGGTATTATGTCTCCTAACACTTAGCAATTAATCTCCAAGGCACTGTGATGATACATATTTTTAAGAAACTTATTTGTTATGTTTTTGTAGAGTTGGTTCAAATCCATGCCAACCAAGAAGACCTATAAAAAATATTTCCTTTTGCTTAGCACCCAATCTACTGTCAGGCAGCTTTTAGGATCCTCTTCCATTTCATGTTCCTTCCGCTCTGAAATACAAGAATGTAATAAAGTGCCTTGCACATGGTTTGGTCCTTGGTAACAGGACCACATTTTCAGATCAATCAAAATCAAATGATCTGATGAATGAGAGCTACCATTGGCTGAGTGCGTACTAGGTCCCAGACATGACTCTGAATGCTTTCCTTAATCAATCAACTACACGAGATAGGTATTTATCTCTGTTTTATCAAAATGAGAAACAGAGGCACAGAAAGGCACTCTACCCCAAATCACACACTAAACTAGCACCTGTACTGGGATTCACATCAGTCTTAAAAAATAATATTGTACGCTGTTTCATGGGTGGATCTCAAGTAAGTGTCAGCAAACTTTGTTCTATACAATGCCACATAGCAAATATTTTGGACTTTGGAAGTCAGAGGAACACTCTTTGTAACTTCTGACCTTGAGTGAGACCACAGCAATAGACAACCTGCAACCAAATGAGCATGGCTCTGTTCCAGTAAAATCTGATTTACAAAAGCAGGCTCCAGACTGGATACAGCCTGTGGCCATAATCAGACAACCCTTAGTCAGGATGATCCTACCAATCTACAAATTTTGTTCTTTTTTATGTCAATATTGTGCCAGGTACATTGAGATAGGAAAGAGAAAAGGTCTGAGGATATTCTTTCTAGAATCAACACTGTGTCAATTCTAACAGAGACTCCACTTCCAGTCTCATTACTTCACAAATCTTATCGGCTAGCTAGCATCTAATTTCATTATTTTCTGACCCAAACTGAATATCTGAGAAGTTATGAAACCTCTTCTGAAATTTCATCTCCACCCAGGAGAACCAGCTCAGGAGGAAAACATTCATAAAAGATAACCTGAGAGAGCCTTGTGGGGTGATTTTAGTATGTTGGCTATTGTAATATGTCATAAATGAGATTATCACATTTACCTTACTTAGTTTCCAAAATGCATTACAAAGGCCAATTAACCTTCTTCCAACATAAAATAGGGAAATCATGTTTTCAGTGTTCTCAATTATTTTGAATAAAACTGCATTGGAAATCTGAGAACTTGGTCCTTTTTACATTTGTTGTTGTTCTTCTTCTTCTTCTTGGTACTGGAGATTGAACCCAGAGGCACTTTACCACTGAGGTAAGTCCCCAGTCTTTTTCTTTCAATTATTATTTTGAGACAGGGTCTCACTAAGTTGCTGAAGTTGACTTCAAACTTGAAATCCTCCTGCCTCAGCCTCCTCAATTGCTGGGATTACAGGCATGTGTTACCACACCTGCCCTTTTTACATTTTCAAAGGGATTTGGGGTGGCGGAGCAGGAGAGTTTGGATGGGAGGAGGGAAATAATAATCCAGCCCACTCTGCACAGGTATGCAGACTGCACCCCCCCAAAAATTGGAATCCAGCTAAAAAGAGGTGAAAGGGCTAAAATGCACTCTCTATGCCAAGCATCTGTAACTCCACCTCCCTCCAGAGTGATTCCTTTATCAGTTCTCACAAATGCACCCTACTGTTTATCTATGATCCTTGAAGACATTGACTTTGGCAGTCTTCAGGTTAATTGTGACTGCATGGATATGAAATATGATCTCATCTTAGCCTATGGGGTTATAAGGCTTCGTCACATCTAAACATGCATCTGTAAGAGAGGAACAAACTTCAAAGTGTCTTCAACACCCACCCCAGGAATGACTAGACACCTAAAATGCTGCTCATGCTCCCAAACACAGAACTTTAATGAAGTAATAGTAATGCAAAATAATGAAGAGGAGGGACCCTCAGCTTCCTTTTGGTCTCCAGGGATCTTTTGCATAATCAACCAACCTCAGCATCTGCAAATGGAGTTCCAGCTGAAGGATGAAGGGGTCAACTGACTGGGACACAAGAAAACTCCAAGCTAAGTTTAGACTGAACTGATATCTGTAGATACATATATTGCTGGCCACTTGTCACAATGAGCATGATAACTGATGACACACCTGCAGCCTTCTGTGTTCCTTTTAACTGAAAGCCTTGTCTTCACACATGTTTGTTTTCAACCAGGAGGCTGAGCCATGGGTAGTTTGCTGCTTACCTATTTTGTGGTGGTCATTTTATTAAATGACGAGTTCCTTGAGGAAGGAAAAGACCTCATGAACTCTAAAGAGCAAATTAATAAGTAGTCAGGGGCTTTCCAGGAGTCTGACTGGCCACCCTCCCAGGTGGTAAGAAAAGGTAACACAGATACCAGGTTCATCAACAAGGAACTTAGCAGCTGAAGTCCAAGGGCTCAGTGTGACCCATGGCTTTAGTTAACAAAGGAAATATATCCCTCTGAGAGAGAGAGAGAGAGAGAGAGAGAGAGAGAGAGAGAGAGAGAAAAGAGAAAATGTCCAGGTCAGTGAGCTGGACAAAACACATGGGTACAGTAGGACATTTTTCTCCCTTTATCTAGGAGAAAAGAAGAGCAACAACAATTTTTTTTTCTTAAATGGGAGGGAATATTATTTTATTTCAACATAGAATGGCACTCATAGTTAGGATTTGGGGCTACCTCCTAAAGTGAATCTTATTGGTATAATTTTTAAATAGAGCAAAGATAAAATTAGCTCCTCTGATAGAAACATGGATCTTAGGTTCAAATTCCAGAATAATTTTAAAAAATGCTATTCCTTTAAAGAGTCTGAATTACATTCATTAATTCAATGAAAATTTACTCTGAGAATCTGGATACCATTCTACATGCTTGGCGTAATGGCAGAAATAGCAGATGAGAAAATTTGATTTCTTATTCTTTTGAGTTTTCATTCTAGTAGGGAAAGAGAAATAAATAAACGACATGGTACAGTAAAAATTTTAAGTAGCATAGAAAAATAAGGGAAAAGGCATATTGACAATTATAAAAATTTTGGTTTTGTGATTTTTACTAGTTATCACCATTATTAAAAAAGAGTAGTCCTCTTTCTCTGTTTATGTAACTTCCCTGGCATTATTCAGAACATGTAAAAAGAGCATTAAAATAGGAAAAAGGAGAAGTGAATATGTGTCCCAGGTCAGCTGGGTTTCTCTGGGCAAAGCATGTGATCGCTTCCAATTTCAAATTTTCTCATCATTATAATAATGGCACTAAAGTTGAGAATTTCTTTCCTTTTTTGGCAGGGGGTGGGGTAGGAGTGTTACCGGGGATCAAACTCAGGGACACTGGATCACTGAGCCACATCCCCAGCCCTATTTTATATTTTATTGAGAGTCAGGGTCTCCCTGAGTTGCTTAGTACCTCGCTTTTGCTGAGGCTGGCTTCGAACTCGCAATCCTCCTGCCTCAGCTTTTTGAGCCACTGAGATTACAGGTGTTCGCCGTGGTGCCTGGCAAGATTTTACTTCTAAGGTCCTTTAAGCTCATGATGTTGTGACTCTAAGAATGAACCATGACCTTATTTGGAGAAAAGAAAACAACCATGAAAGAAAGGTGTTGGGGGAAATCCTGTGAATCCTTCCTTTCATGAAATTCATTACCACCCACTTTTGCACAGTTGAGGAGCTGTCCTAGCAAGAACCATCCCCTGCCATGTGCCAGGATGGGTTACTGCAAAAGCACTAATGGTTAATTCCAGCCTCAGGTGGCCATCAGTCTTGGCCGAAGGGGTAAAAGTGGGTGAGGAAAAGTACAGCCAGGTTTGGGGAATCTCCAGGGATGCTGGAGCACCCACATCACCCTAATACTGGCGGCACTCAGTCTATCAGGTTTTTTTCTGGAAAGAATAATTTAGGTGGTTCTAGGCTACCTACCTCAACCATAATTCTCAATGTTAATTTTGTGTATCTCATTAAGCCTCACCAGATATTCTTAACTTAGTAATCTACTTGTCTTTAAGTGGTTGTGCAAGCATCCTCAAAGCTCAGAAAGAGAAGCAATCTGGAAAGAGTAGACAAGCAAGCATAGGAACATTTTTTTAGAGAGCTCCTCAGTGAAGGCTCAAAATGAACACATACTTGGCAGACCTGAGCTGGAACTCTAACTACACCCAAATGGCCCCATTATTCTCTCCTGACCCACCACCCAAATCTCCAGCATAAACCAATAGTGATTTACAAATTTTGACCAGAATGTTGACATGGGCCCCGAATGGTTTAGGAGTGAAAACAAGCAAGCAACAGAGATTTCTTATTCAGAATCAGAAATTTCACTTGAAGACTTTCAAGAATCAACTTAATAAAGAAAGAAGACTAGCAACTCAAATTCTAGAGAAAGGTTTTACATTGCAAGAGAAAACAGAACCAGAGGATGGTTCTTCTGAAACAGAATGTTTCCAATACCAGAAAACTAGAGTCTTGGGCAAACATTTAGCTATAATATTTCTCATGTATTATACATAGTTGAGTAATTAGATACAAGAAGAGATTAATTATAAAAACATTGTAATCAACACCCCAAGGGCAGGTATCTATCATATTTATATATATATATATATTCTTTTGGGGGGAAGGAGCTTATTATTGATCTTAAAAAATGGCACATTCTTACTTCTTTGATGATCAAAAGACTATGTGGCCATTAAGAAGTCTTAAGTTTCCACTGTACAAGACCAAGCCATATTTCCTTGGGACTGATCCTTTCTATATATCTCAACTGCCAGTTTCTGCAACTCTTTGCCAGAGGGCTTCTCTGGCCACCCAAACCCAGGGCATTTTGGGTGCAGTAGCAAAAAGTGCTAGGCGTCCCTTCCCCAACCTTTTGCATTCAGTTCAAGGTGTTTGCCCCTTAGGTGGAATACCTCCAAGAGGCATGCCCTACACTTTCTCTCATATTACTCCTATAGAATGAAGCTCCAGTTGACCATATGGTAACTTGAATGATGTGCATGTTACTGGCTCTCTTTTCTTCCCTCTTCCATTTCCCCACTCCCATGTTGTAATTTCTTGCACATCCTAATATAAGTACTTGCACATGAATCTTTGTCTCTGCTTCTTAGGGAATCCAAACTAACTAACTATCATATCCACATGGAATGCTTTTCATCTCCCTTTCTTCTTGGCCTGGCCTATAATAGCTTGCCTTGAGTAACATAATAGCAAGGTTAAAGAATGTTCCACTTAAAAGGCAGGCACTATGTGGAAATATTCATCCACAGATACAGGAAACATCAGAGCTGATTCTATTAATAGTACACTTGATAATGTGAGCTGTAAGTAGATATTGACCACAATGAAGGGTTTTTAAATGACTTAAAGCCTACAGAAGAACAAAGCAAATATAACCACAAAACAACCGAATAGCCCCGTTTGCACTAGCTCACTAACAAAATAATTGACTTAATATAGTAACAAAGACGGCTTCTAGGAAATTAAACAGATTGCACAAACTTCAGATATATATATATATCTCTTTGGGTATCACACAGAAGATGTTTACACTTTGATATTCCATCACTACCAATATTTTATCAAAACATTATGGTTTTTATTTAAATCTGTGATTAGATCCACAAGATTTCTACAGATAATTTTAACTTAGACCTAACATTCCTTTCCTTCATTGAGAAATGAAGCTATAATCTCACAATAAGGCAGTAGTTAAATACAATCCCCTGAACTGAAATTCACTATCAAGATCAATTTTTTATGTTCCTTGGTTCCATAAAAAAGCATTTTAAACTTGCTGAACTTTATGAGGTGCTAAGAAAATTCTTGGGAACTCCGTCAAGATGGAGCTTAGGACATTGGAACAAAAGTGGATGGACTTATCCAGAATAAATTCAGAAGTTGAGTATGATATCAGGGATAACTAAGCTAATCAGACAAGCACTTTTTTTTGAATGTTTAAATCATATTAAGAAATATTACTTTCCTTTGAAGCCAGGTAGTGTGATTCTTCCAGCTCTGTTCTTTGTGCTCCAGGTTGCATTGGCTACTAGAGCCATTTGTGGTTCCAATATGAATTTAGATTTTTTTTTATTATTTCTGTGAAGAATATCTTGGTATTTTGATAGGATTGAAATTGAAGATTTCTTTGGGTAGTATGGATATTTTAATGCTATTGCACCAATCCATGAACCTGGTTTTATTTGTCCATTGCCTTCAATTTCTTTCATTAATGCTTTAGTTTTCATTGTAGAGAATTTTAACCTCCTTAGTTATATTTGTTCTTAGATATTTTTTTAATGATTGTAAATGGGATTGTACAAAGCTATAGTGATCAAAACAGCATGGTACTGGCATAAAAACGCACATAGAGATCAATACTCTGTAATCCCAGCGGCTCAGGAGGCTGAGGCAAGAGGACTGAGTTCAAAGCCAGCCTTGGTGAAAAGTGAGGCGCTCAACAATTCAGTAAGACCCAGAAACATGTAATATATTTTTATGAGCATTCCAAACTCAAACAAATGAACAAAATACTGCTTTGTAAACTTAAAAAATATTATAGGATATATATACTGCTGTTGTCTATAAATCCCTCTATCAAGTTTTTATGATTGTTACTTTGATCTGGGCGTTGTGCTGAGGCAGGAGGATCAAAGCTTGAGGCAGGCTTCAGCAATTTGGAGAGAGTATTATCAGAAAGACAAAAGACTGCAAGTGCTAACGAAAGGTGGAGAAAAGGGAGGTCTTACTCATTGTTGATGGGGATGTAAATTAATACAGCCACTATGGAAAACAGCAAAAAGTTAAAAGTAAGAGTATCCTAGGACCTAGCAATCCCAATGCTGAGTATATATCCAAAGGAACTTAAATTAGTACTTTAAAAAGTTGTTCAAACTTTTTTTTAATGAGTTCATAGCAACACTCAAATATCCTACATATGGAATCAACCTCAGTGTCCATCAACATATGAACGGGTAAAGAAAACATGGTATGAATAAATAACAGCCATAGGAGAGAATGAAATCCTGCCATTTGTAACAATTTGCATGAACCTGAGGGACACTACATTATGTGACACAAGCCAGGCACAGAAAGACAAACACCACATGATCTTATTCATATGTGGATTCCAAAAATGTCACTCTCTTAGAAGTAAATTAAATAATGGTGGTTACCAGAAGTTGGGGTGGTCAGAAAAAAGGTGGGGATGGGGGTGGTGGAGAGGAGATATTGATCAAAGGATGCATTGTTTCAGATTAGTAGGATATATTTTTAACGATCTACTGTGCAATAAGGTGACTGTAGATGATGACATATTGTGTTCCTGAAAAAGCGAGTGGATACTCAGTGCTCTCGCTGCCACACGCAAAAGAAATATTAACATGTTTCTACTGGATTCTACCCACCAAGTCCTAAGCCTTTGAAAACCTATTTCATTAGCCCATGAATAACTAAGAACTATAATAAACTTTTGTTTTCACATTAGTGTCAGAAATTGAGTACAGAAGACACTGTAATTATAGACCTGACTTGATGGGGGAATGAGTAGGTACCTGAGAAACACCTGAGGGAAAAGAGGAAGGTAAATGCTCAAGGCTGACAGGGCGGATAGAAAACAACCTATGGTAGGATTTCAAGTGGTCCTATAAAGATCCTTGGTACCAAGAAATATTCCTTGTCTTCAATTACTGAGTAATAGCAAACATGTGCTTTTGGAGATACAGTTTGAAACTTGTTGCTAAACTTTTGTTTCTATGAAAAGAAGATATCCATGGGAAGAATAAGATACCAAGTCATATGTGCCATTTACCCTTTACTATGAATTATTACACAATCCCCTACACTTTCTCAAGCATGCTTGATGAAGACAGTCAGAAGAAGAAAATTTTAAGTAGTGTTCAGAAAGCCCAGCTCAGAGTAACAATCATAAAAGCTTGAGACTAGGATTCATGGGCAACAGCAGTATATATCATACAATATTTTTAAAAATTTTACAAAAAGCAATGGTTTGTTCATGCATTTGAGTTCAGAATACTCTTAATATATTACATTCTTCTGGTTGGTAAATATTTGTTTGGAACTTCCGTGTACCATAAACTGGAGATTTAAAAATCCAAGAGAGACCCTGTCCTCAAAGAACCCTTAATCTAATGATACTCTTGTATTTTTCATCTCCAGACACTGAGGTCTTTCACCATGTAACATTTAACTGTACATATTTAATGTGTACAACATGTTTTGACATACACACATAGATGTATTCACATACGCATGTGATCACTACTGTCAAGAGAATTATCCTACCCACTTCTTTCCATAGTAACCTTTTTGTTGTTGTGTATAAGAGCACCTAAAATCTCTTCTCTGGCAAATTTTCAGATTATTATTATAGTTGCATGCTGCATATTAGCTCTCTAGACTTATTCATCCTATGTAACTACAAGTTGGTACCCTTTGATCTACTTCTCTTCATTTCCTCTCCTTCCTTCCCCTAGTGTGGGAGACCAACCTTACACGTGACTGAGTCACACTCTCCGGCTGGGTGCTGAGGTGCTCAGTCACAGAAATGTGGCAGAGCTTTCCCCACCCTTCTTGGATGCGAGGGTCGGTGTCTCGTGCATGGGTGTGTCTTGCTACAGCCCCAAGGGTGAAGCTATGCTCACCTGTTCCTTTGTAATATAACCCCTTGCCCTGTTTAGGATAGAATCTTCCATAGAAGTGCCTTGTGTTTGTCCCCTTCTCTTACTGTACCCTTGGGTGTGGCCTACCCTGGTGTCAGTCAACCTGCTGACAGTGGACATCATGAAGCTAGACTCAGCCCCCTGAAACCTGACCCCTTGCCTCATTTGAATGGCTTCTCCTCAATAAAAGGGGTCAGCACGAGCTCTCGCTCTTTCTGCGGACCCTTAAGGTCAGAGGAGCCGTCACAGCGACCCCAAAGAAAAAGGTATTGTGTCTCTTGTGTGGTTATTTTGTGCAGCCCAGTCAGCCCAGTTCAACTGGAGTGACCCCTGAGCCTTTTAGTCGCGAGAACAGAAATCCGGCAGTAATGCTCTTTCTACTCTTTTTTCTGTATTCAATGATTTTATAAATTCTACGTAAAAGTGAAATCATGCACTATTTTTCTTTCTGGGCCTGGTTCATTTCACTTAGCAGAATGCTCTAAAGAGTCAACCATGTTTTTGCAAGTGATAGCATGTCTTTTTTAAGGCTACCTAATACTCCACTGTTTATGCATTTACACACTTACACACACACACACACACACACACACACACATATAAAATTTCTGTATTCACTCATCGGTTAGTGGAAATGTGTTTCCAAAACTTGGTTAGTGCAATTAATGTACAATCTAATATTAATACACAGAAGTTTTCACCTAAATGGTGTAGGTAAATAATCATCTTACTGAGTGGTTAATATTAAAATAATTTTTAAAATTAATTGGTATATATCTTGAGACTGAAAGCATATAATGCACCTGTATATAATATAAATACACAAAATGAGTATTTTGCACATTTATATAGTCTCTTCCACTTTCCTTTTTCTTTTCCCATCTGATCATTTTCTTTCTTACTCTGAATAGCAATAATCTACATACGTAACTGGAAGAAAATTACAATGGAAATTGTTAAAGTATCTCCCCATAAAATATATCACAACAGCTGCTAACAAAGAATATATCCCCAAGTACCAGGAACAGATAAGAGGAACAATAAAATAATAAAATGATGAACAATAAAATTTGATAATTTCTACTCTTTTTACGACAAATTTATTGCTTAGAATGAGATGCTGACAAGCAATTACAATTGAGTTAATTGAAACATATAAAACAATAAAAAGCACAATGAGATGGAGGGTGATGAAACGGAGCTCACTCAGAAATGATTCCTCAACTTTTTACAGACTTAATGCTTTCATGTTCCTATCTTTGTACTCCATGCAAACAGAAATAAAATTAATTGCAAAAGATTTCTTTCTGTATTTGGACAATTTTCAAAGTATCTAAATATGAAAAGGCAGTTGGGCTTCTCCTTCCACCAGAATATAATTTCCTTTGGTTTAGGGAGAATGTAAAATCAAGGGGCTGGAAGAAGCAGCCCACAGTGGAAAAGGGAGACACCTAACAAGCCAACAGTGGGGAGGTCCAAAGGGAGAGTCCACTGCATAGAAAGTTAGCATTCACTTGAGCACCTCAAGCCTGTAACTCAAAGTTGGCTCTTGCATATTTGGTTATATGGTGAATCAAAGTTTGCAGCTGGCTTTTTACACCTAAAAGGCCTGAAGCAACTTTTGTGAAGGGCCCCTCTCTAGATTGTGTTAGGAAGGCTGGCTCTTGGTTGCACACCTAGAAGAGGATCTGCTACTCAGTAGGTACTCAGGGGTGTTTATGCACAGTGGACAGGACGCTGTTCAAATCACTGCATCTTAACAGTCAGGGATTCCAGGGCTCAAGAAGCTCATGTTGCTCAATAGGGTTACTAGAGTTTGCACAGAGCGAGTCTTGTTTTGGTAGGCTTCCTTGTGGTGCAGGACTGTGAAGCGTAGTACAGACACTGCATGTCCTCAGTAATGTCTCCCCCAGTTATCAAGCAAAGCTAAAATCTCCCACAGATTTCCAAATGCCTTCTGTGTCCCCACTGAGAACTGCTGGTGGGAAAGACAGATGAGTGAAAGGAGCTCCTCAGGGTCAAGTCACTAAGTAGCAGGACGGGCTCTTCATAACAAAGTTGCAATTCTTATTATAGGCATATTAAAAGCTCTTTCGGTATCCAGGCAGTATTTTATTGCCTTGGTATCCCTTATTTTCAATCATGTGTCTTCCATTAACCAAAGAGAATATATGCATTTTTTTTTTTTTTTGGATTTCTATAGCTCAGATTCCTTTGGACCCAACTCACACAGAAGTGGTATCTTCACTGAGAAGGCTGAACATGCAACTTCAATTATTTCATGTCACAGGTGAAGTTTTCATAACAATTATTTCTTTTTATCTACCTGTACATACTATTAAGGATTAACTCTCCTCCCTACCTTAAAAAAAAAAAAAAAAAAAAAAAAAGACAAAATGAGGTTGGATTGGTTGTCAGCATGAAATCTTTGAACCAATCATTTCATTCCTGAAAGTTTATCCAAAGAAAGCAATTTGAAGGCATGGGATACAAATGTGAAGGTGACAGTTTATTCTATTATTTTTTGCACCAGTTTAAAAAAAAAAAAAGGGAAGGGTGAACCACTCAAATACTAAGGATGGATAGATGTCATGGTTCATCTACACCACAGAATATTATGCAGAAATTAAAATGATAATTATGATAAGCATATTCTAACAGTAAAAAAATAGTTTCTTCTAGGAAGAATTTTAGGTAGTTCACATAATATAAATAAAAGGAGCTATAAGATATAGAAAATTAGCAAAGACATAGAACTGGATATAGGAAAAAAGGGATACAGGACAGGAAGTTAATATGGAAAACATTCATCATAATTATTGTACTTAAAGTACTAGTGACTTCTAGGAACCATTGCAAAAAAGGGGGGTAGAATCAACAGATTCTCAGTGGCTTAAAAAAATTCTTTTTTCCTCACTGTAGACATGGTTATTTCTCCTGTTGAGATCAGAAAAGATATTTCCTCCATAATGACTCATAAAGAGAATGCTATAAGATACAGCAAGCCCTATCCTAAGTAACATCCAACATAGCAACAGTCAACAAGCATGGATTCATAATAGCAAGTATAAAAGAAACCATAATTTAAAATTATCTTTCCCTTAGGACTATAATCACATAAATTACATATGCATACGGTCCAAGACCAAAACACATGTGAGGAAAGGAAATATAGCTTATGGTTTTAGGGTTTATTTTAGATGAACCTCTTATTTCTACATCCTGATGTTGTAATATTGGGATATTCGTGAACTATATCTATTTAATAAATGCTTGCATTATATAAATTGTAAGCTACAGTATCTATTAATGAATATGAGAAAATAATCTAAGTATTAGTGGCCAGTATCTAACTACCTTTACTATAGGTTCAGTCCCTGTAAACACAGCTAGCTCCAAAAAATTATGAACCAATGGTTTAAAACTAATTACAGTGATTTCATTTAGAGTCTTTTAAAGGGTAGCAGGAAATCTACAGATTAATTAGCTTATGAGAGGCCCCAGGAGGCTACAATGCTTTACTTTGTTTGATCTATAAATTATTTAACCATGAGATGTTTAGTTGTACTTAAAGGATCACACCATAATGGTTTCTTATTTCTATTCTGATATTTAGAGTCATTATTCATAGATACTACCTTTTTTTTCCTATTAGATCCCAAGATGAAGAATCATGTAAATATTAGATTTTGAACATTTAAGGCTCTCAATCATTGTTACACTTCCACAAAGCTGTTTAAAATAAGTACTTCCAGAATAAACACTGTGACTCTGCATTATATCAATGCTCCATCTCTTTCCGTCAGAGTCTCCTCCAGGCCCCTACCTGCTCTGCCTGTTTGACATTAAGGAAAACCTACACCTCAGCAAATTCACAGAATTCCTTGACTATGTAATCAAGTCAGTGTGGGGAAATTTCCCCCAAAGATTAATCATCAAAGTGTACTACTGTTGCCTCGTTACCCTGGATTATAGATATTTTCATCTCTATGGAGGGATTACAATTTAGAAACACAGCATTCCTGGTTGAAGAAGCACCATTTCAAGTCCTTGCATAGATGGTCCTTGCATAAACTGAGTTAAATCTTCCCCCAATGCAAGTTAAGTAGCTACTGTCTCGCTTAGTTACTGGAACACAATCTAACAAAGTGCTTTAGAAGCTATGTAGGGATCTTTTCATTGATTCCCTTGTGTGCTCTGGAATGAATGTTCACAGTCATCCATTTTTGCATTCTTTCTTTCATTTAACAAAATCAGTGAGACTGTCACTGGTGAAAGGCACCATCCACAGTGAGGTAGGAGATACTGCAGTTGTACTTTCTTTCAAACATGGGAGGATTTCATGGGAGGAATAAACGTTTCAACCAATGATCGTGTCATAAAGCGGAATGGACAGAACTCTTTATTAGAGATATAAATTCCACTGGTGGGGGCCCAGAGTAAGTAAAGATGAATTCTATGGGGATCTTTCACTCAAAGGGGAAAGGAGCTATCCCGTGTGCAACACGGGAGCATTTATGAAATGTTGGCACCAGTGTTCTGAGTGACAGTCTGTATAAAAAATGTTTGTCTGGGACTTTTTAAAACTTTCTCTTCTTGCCCTTCCATTAGACTGAAATACCCTTTCCGCACATAAGAGAAACATGGAAGTTTCTGTAGTATCTGCTAGCAACCCATAAGAACGCTGTATTGACAGATTCTTTGTTTTCTACCTGCTGGAACCAGAGGATAAAGAAGAAACTGGGTGGGGCCCCCGACACAAGACCCTGCAAACCAATCAGTTGCCTTCAGGGAATTAATTGACTCTAACTCGATTTATCACAAGTTTCTGAACCGGATGATTTTTTTTGATGGCACATCTGGCAACATCATAAAAAGTCCAGATCCCAAGTGATTAGACAGGAATTACTTTTGTAAATCATTTATGACTATTACCGATGGGAGCTCAGCCTGTGCAGCAAGCGACAGAAGTAGCCAAGGACAAAGAAAAATAAATCTGAGGGTGGGGAGAAGACCCCCTTCTCTTGAAGCCTTTTTAGAAGGGCTTGCCATTTATCATTGGAAACTAGAAAATTGCCATCATTACTAGGTTGGAATTAATTAAGCATACCTCGAGGAATCACTCAGCAGTCTCTTTTTCATTTGGCTGTTAAAGAAAAGCATTCTTTAGTGGAGCAGTTGAAGCTTTCTATGAAAAAAAAAAAAAAAAAAAAAAGTGGCACACTGTGACCTCAGACAGAACTTGCCAGTTGAACATCCCCTGCTGTGCTCTGTAGAGCAAGACCCAGCAGTTAGATTAGGGATACTTTGTATTTCTCCCCCCAAATTAAAATAACACACATTGTTGCACATATCAGCACCTTAATGATCACATGAAAGAAAGCATTATGGTTCATTATGGTTTGAAAACCTAAACCATCTTTTCCCATGAGTGTTTTTTGTTGAAAGTGTCTGTCTGGGGTGTGGTTTCGGGAGGGGAGGGTACAGGACCAAGGGAGTACATTTATTGACTATTCTTCCTTTGTCCCAAGGGAATGAATCCAATTGAGAAAAATGTACTCTTGAATCTTTTTGTCTCTATCTACCGAGACAGTGAGAGTTTTCCATCTACACACTCTTACTTTCTATTTCTACTTTCTCTCTCTCTCTCCAACTTCTTCATTTCACTTCTCCCAACCCCTTACCACCCAATCAATAAACTGATCCATGCTAAGGGATAAATTTACTGAGAACTCTGCACCAAGCACCTCCTATGCATCCTTGGGTCCTAAGGAAGCTCAACTGGGTGGCAGATAAAAACGGAACCACAAGGCCAAGAGTGGAGTGAGAGGGGAGGTGTGTATCAGCTTTCGCACAATTGGGCTGCAGTGGAGATTTCTGACTCCAAGGTCTATACTTTTTAAACACATGGCTCTACGTTTTTCACGTCTGTTGGAGCTGATTCAAAATTTGTTCTGCAGGAGAACACTGTGGGTTTTCCCCGGGTACTGCCTGGGCCCCTGTTCCCGGGGGAGGTTGGAAATTTGTCTCCTCGGGTTCTCATCCAGGGAGTATAACCTCAATTCCCATGGCATCTCAATGCTTGCAAAAATCTTTGGCTGAGGAAAATAGGTCTTGTGGGGAACTGCCTGAAGGCTACAAAGACCATTTATTTATCTTGACACTCTAATATTTATTTTTGGATTAGGTTCAGATTGTCAGAGAGCTGCGTACCTGGAGACACTGTTTGGGACCCCTGCAGGGACCTGCTTTCACTGACTGAGCTTTGGGATGATTAATTTGGCCTACACTGAGGGATGTTATTAAAAACACCACGCACATAAAGAGTCATATTTACTGAAAAGATAGTGCTGGGATTTGGTTCGCTATACAGTCATCTGTGCTCCTCTGTGAGCCTGGGTGACTTCATTTTATGAACCTCTTAACCTTATGACTGTGTGGATCCTCTTCCTGGGATGGGCTTCTAAGTCATTTGAACATTTATCATCTACATTATGGAGTGCTCTTTAATGTACTGGCCTCAAGTCAGTTTCAACCCATTTCCCCATATTTATTTTCTCTTTTCCCCAATGTTCTCCATTATGATTTTTTGGGGGGGGCGGGGGCGGGGTACCTGGGATTGTACTCAGGGGCACTCAACCACTGAGCCACATCCCCAGCCCTATTTTGTATTTGATTCAGAGACACGGTCTCACCGAGTTGTTTAGCGCCTCGATTTTGCTGAGGCTGGCTTTGAACTCGTGATCCTCCTGCCTCAGCCACCCAAGCCACGGGGATTACAGGCGTGTGCCACTGCACCCAGCTTCTCCATGACAAATTTTAAAAGTTATACAAATATTTTTTTTTTGGAAACAGTCATAAAATATTTTTCCCAAATATAGTATCATATAAAATATTTTTGAATTAACTTTTTATATCTATGTGTGAAAAAATGCATTAATGTATATAGCTTTTCAGAGAGGTGGTAATTATGATTATTATAGTAATGATAACACTTATAATCTGTCTGGGGCCTGCTAAAACAGAGCAGGCCTTAGTAATGAATGAAGTACATGGGTACCAGATGGTATAATTTTTAAAGAAGCTGACAAAATAGCTTTCTATTCCAAATTATCTCCTTGGAAATTCTACCAGTGCAGAGTCAGGACCTTAGCTTAAAAGTTAATGTTTCAAAATGCAAGTGTCAGGCTGGGATTGTGGCTCAGTGGTAGAGCACTTGTCTAGCATGTGTTAGGCACTGAGTTTGATTCTCAGCACCACATGTAAATAAACGGATAAAATAAAGGTCTATCAACATCTTCATATATATATAAATTTTTTTTAAAGCAAATGCCCTTCTGAAGGGTTAATTCTCTGGAATGGAAATCAGGTTTGAATTTTTTCAGTGAGACATTTAACTTATGGAGAAAAGGATCCTGATTTAGGTAGCCTGTTTCAGCAGAAATCTACAGAATTAGTTCCTTAGAAGATCTTCATTCCTTCATTTTAAATATTTCCACAAATTATTACTGAATGTATTTCTTCATATAACACACACTTAGGAGGTACCTACTATGTGCCAACCACCTGAGGATGCAGTAAGCAAGATATCCTGGTCCCTCAAGAGAGAAACCCTCATGGTAATCCCATGACCCAGAAATGAGCACTAGTATTACACTTGCAGAACACTGGCACACACCCCAAAATACGTGCAATATGCTTCTGCGTAATAACGTACAGAATGTTAAGCAGTCTTAGTATTTAATTCATTTATTTTTAAAAAATATATTTTAGTTGTTGATGTACCTTTATTTTTTATTTATTTATATGTGGTGCTGAGAATTGAACCCAGTGCTTCACACATGCCAGGCGAGTGCTCTGCCACTGATCCCCAGCCTCAGCCCCTTTAATACTTAATTCTTAATCTTTAATTGTATTATGTGACTTATTTTTACCATTGAACATTTTCATGTCAATATATTCATTTCTCCATCTACTCCATTCTCTCAGAATCTCAGTTATCTTTCATTAGCCAGGAGAATTGGTTCCAATTTTTTTTTAATTTTATATTTTAGTTAATTAAGTAGTTTGATTAATTTTTTGAACCTAGAAATGTTTTACCACTGAACCACATTCCCAGCATCCCCGGCTTTTTATTTCTATTTTAAAATTTTTTTCTTATTTTTTCAATTTTGATATTGGGGATTGAACCATATCCCCAGCTCATTTTATGTTTTGTTTTAAGACATGGTCCTGTTAAGCTGCTCAGGACCTAGCTAAGTTGCTGAGGCTGACCTCAAACATGTCATCCTCCTGTCTCAACCTCCTAAGCTGCTGAGATTACAGGCATGTACCACTGTGCCTGACTAGGTTCTGTTTTTTTTTTTTTTCCAGATATAAATATGTCTGTGTTAATGTCCACATTCTCTCAAACACACTAAATATTATTTGTTTGTTTTTTGTGGAAAAAATATAGAAATAAATGCAAGGCCACAGATAAGAATATTGCAAGGCCCTTGATGATCACTGCAAATTATTCCAAAGAAAGGAGATATTCAATGTTCATTTTCGCCTTCAAGGTCATAGATGAGTTTTCGTTTCTCTGAAGCCTGAACAACACTGGGAATCTTTCTTGTAAATCTTTGCCCCCCTCATCAGCAAGAAAGACAACTCTCAATCTGCATTTCTTTTCAAAATTGGATTTGTATAATCACTTTTAAGACTAAAACCTTGAAAATATTTTTATTAGCCACTTTCCTTCTTATAGCATGCAAATACTCTGTTAAGGCTATTGCTCTTCTTGCCCTTTCTCCTAACACATGAAAGATATCTTTTATGTTTTTAGTGCACATTTAGTAGCTACAAAAAAAAAAAAATGTGACATATGGCATATGCCTACGGCAAAGCCTACTGGAAAGAAGAATAGTTAGTCCTTTAGAACCTTATCTCTCCTTCTGCATCTGCCCATGGGCTCCTTTCCTGTCGCCACACTGGCCTTTCCCACTGGACCACCAAGAAACATCTCTTGTCTGGAATTTATAATTCCTTGATTTTTTTAGTGTGTGGTTTTGTTAAAAAATACATGTTGTTCTAAATAAATTTTTAGATTTTGATGGGGTTTAGAACATGCTGCCCCCAAAATATTGTGCCTTAGCATTTCAGAATACAGCAGATGCTGAAGGCCACTTTCATCTTGCCTTCTCCCTTCTCTCCTAAAACAAGCCATAAATCCTAGGAGGGGTCATAAGACCCTCCCTGGAGGAGGACCCTCCCTAGACCCGGAGAAAAGGACCATCCTTATCTTGGAGGACTCAAGAACACAGTGAAGAATCTGAACAAAGAGTTCCCTCCAGCTTATTATCATCAGATTATACTCCCTGTGTACAATCATACTTCTGTACAACTGTCCATTCTTCATTAAACTTTGCAACACACATGCACACACAATTCCCCTGTTTCTTTAGGTTTTCATTTGTGAAGGTTCCACTGTCACATAAAACTGACATTAAATAAAATTGTATATTTTTCTCTTGTTGATCTTTAACTGTAGGTTTCTCCACCATGAATCTAGAGATGGGTGAAAAAATCATTTCTCAGAAACTTGTTAAAATGTTAGCATCCTGCATGTAGTCTTAAGGAAATTTCTTTTTTATTCAATGTTTCTCTAAGCTATCCATGTTGCTGCTGTAACTCCAATGAACTAATGAATAATATTCAGTTTACTGAATATAGCAGCATCTTTGCCTTCACCTACTCATAGATGATTGGATGGTATCCAATGTTTTGCATTCTGTGAGTAGGGCTTCTATTAACACTCCTATGCATGACTCCTGGTATACACATTAAAAAGTTTCTCTAGGATAATACTGAGGTGTTAAATTGTTTGGTCATAGGGAATCTGAATATTCAATTTTACGAGATAAAGTTTTCAAAGTGATTATTGTAATATTGATCTTTTGAGATACATCCTAACAATTTTTATGACTTTAATGGCTATAAAAGAGCATTGCATGGTTGTCTTGATTTGCATCTCCTTGATGCAATGTGAGGTCAATATGGGATGCTTGAATTCCTATGGTGAAAGAAGGTATTGTTTTAGTCAGCTTTTTTTGCTGCTGTGACAAAAAGACCTGACCATAATAATTATAAAGGAGGAAAAGTTTATTTGAGAGCTCACGGTTTTAGAGGTCTCAGTCCATAAAAAGCAGATTCCATTCCTTAGGGCTCGAGGGGAGTCAGATCATCAGGGCTGAAGAGTGTGGTGGAGGGAAGTGACTCACAGGATGATCAGAAAGCAGAGAGAGACTCCAGTGGCCAGATAAAAATATATACGCCAAAGGCACACCCACAATGACCCACCTCCTCCAGCCACACTCTACCCACCTTGAGTTAATATGCAGGGATTAATCCACTGATTGGGTTAAGGCTCTCTTAACCCAATCATTTCTCCTTTGAACCTTCTTGCATTGTCTCCCTTTTGAGGGACACCTCACATCCAAACCATAGCAGGTATTTTATGTTTTGAGTGGCCTTTTCTTCTGATTTATGCATATGTCTTTACGCATTCTTTATTCTGTCTTTGTCAGTTGCATTTTCAATCAGAGTGCAGTGATTCCTAGAGTCAAATCTTAGTCCTTTTCCTTTACTCGGAAGCACTTTTCTGTTGCCCAGGACTGGACCTATCCTTTTATATTCTGGTCCCAAATTGAGGATCGAAAAACTATCTATACACACACACACACACACACACACACACACACGAAACAAATGCACTTATACTTAGATCCAGTTGGGGATTCAGAACTAAAAATATATATATGTACTATCAGTAGTGAAATATGCATGCTTTGATTTGCTGTTTGGTCTTAGTCCTGGAATAAGATTGGGAGCAGAAATGCCTATAAGAGGTCAGAACAGGAGTCAATGGGTTTAGAAGGTCACTTCATGTCTCAGAGTTTTCCACTGGGACTCACAGAAATTCCTATGTTATCGAACATTCTGGAAAAAAAGAGGTTTACTAAATATACTTAAGGGTAGTGGTCCCTTCCACCATCTGGTTGTTATTAAAGTGCTATTTACTTGTGTAAAATGTCAAGGTTAACTTTTTCCCTTAGGTATCTTATTTTGGATTTGCTAACTTCATAATCATTAAGCAATTAACATTAGAGTCATTTGGTATTAATACAAACAATCCCACAATGCCTGAGAAGTGCATTATTATAAACATCACTGAAATTAAATCAAGCAGCATCAGAGATTGTTTACAGAGTGAGCTGCAGACCCTGGAGGTCCTAGGAGAGAAAAGTTCAGCATTTGACTAAGTTCTCTGACTCCAAAGGATGCTTATCTGTGAATGATAAACCTTAAATGCGTGTGCTTTTGGGGGATGCAAACTCTATTATATATACCAAATTATTCATCAGGCCATGCTCACTTGCAAAAAACATATCTTTATCAGTACCCAAATTTAAGTTCACCCCTGGAGAATTTTGAAATTGAAAGGAAAGTCCTGGCTGTCCATGAACTCTGTGAAGTGAAAATTTCCATATGCCTCACAGAGACTGCAGATATATGTGGAGAAGCACATGTGCATTGCATAAAAACCTTTGCATTTAGTACTAGGCAGTTTAGCATGCCTGCAATTCCAACAACTGGGGAGGCTGAGGCAGGAGGATCACAAGTTCAAAGCCAGCCTCAGCAACTTAGAGAGACGCTGTCTCAAAATAAAAGAAAAAAGAACTGGGGATGTAGCTCAGCAGAAGGAGGGAATGGATGAGGACAGGGAAGGGAACAGAAAGAAATACCTTCTCATTTTGGAAGCAATTATTCAAATGCACAGTTGATGGGTGACTGTCCTGTGGTAACAAAGGTTTTTTCTTACAAGAGGACAGATTGTGATTTCGGACCATGGATAAGAACAACAATTAGTATTTGTTGAGTTTTTACCGGCATGATATTGTGATATGTAATTTACAAGTATGGATTGTTGAACACGTACCATCTTTGAGGGATGCCATTGTTATCCATAGCAGAGACTGACAATCTTGTTCAAAACTGGTCTGGCAACAGCCACCTCTCTCGGACCCATCTCCAGTTCCATCCCTCTTCCCTGATTATCTGCGTTAACACCATTCTTGGTTAGACTACAGCTCCTAGAGGCTGGAGCATTCTAGGGACAGTATTTCTCTAGGGTCCACAGGAAATTCACTGTGAAACAAGGCTGGATAACTTCCTGCCACCAACAGTGACCACAAGGCTCTATTTACCACTGTCCTTGTTCTCAAAATATCCCCTGATTTGTTCACACGTCTCTGAATCTTATGGGCATTTGAGAAAACAGCTCATCACGAAATTAACAATATACATTCTCAGTGGAAAGTGGTTATTTCCCATGAAAACTATATGGCATTTTTTAAGATTTGGGCACTAATCTAGAGAAAAGTAATTATGTTTGCAGATTTTCATACTAAGTTTTATTCATCTTATTACATAAGAAGACAGTGGGTAATGAGGATAAAGCTAAGCAGGGAAGGGTTTAGTAAGGCTCAGAATTCTTAAGTACAGTTTATATATAGTGAAAACTTAGGTTGCCTCAAAAAACCTCAAACAGGTTTTTGGCCATAAGGAACTAAAAAAGAATTCCAAGATATAGAGAACTAATGGGGGCAGATGTAAAGACCAGGGCACAAGCAGTGTATACAACTAATTAAATAATAACAAAATTAGATCTAAGTATAAAGGAGAAGAGCTTATCCTGAAAGGAAGATACCAGGGGTTAAACAGGGAAGTCATTAAAATTCTGCTGTTAAAAGACAAGAGAGGCCCCCAAGAATTCTGGACCCTGGAAAGTTACACAAAGTCAACTAAATTTACAGTCTCCAATGCTGAAGAGAAGCAGTCCGGTAAGCCAGTCAAGTGGCATTCAAGATAACAGAGCACTGAAAATGAACAGTGGTAAGATCACTACCACCAAGAATTCCTCAGTGACCGGAACTTGAACATGAACTTGCAACCTGAAGGATTCTTGTGGAGAGTGTCACCATAGAAGCCCTGCAGAATTCTGAGGCAAAAACCTTTAAAATCAAGAGTCAAATGGATCCCAAAAGCACAGGCTGGAGTCAAGATGCATTTGCCTTGAAATGATGCCACAAAAAGAAAGCTAGAGAAATAAAGAAAAATTCATTAAAAAAAAAATCGTGAACATATGTCATGACCATGTCCTTGGAGCTGCCAGAATCAAGAGAGATTAGCTGCATTGGCTATGTAGCGGGGGAAATGCTGTCCTCAAATATTAGTCACTAGTTCAAGGCAAAGGAGCTACATAAAATCGAAAAATTCATTGTGAGGGTAAATTTATGAGAATGGATATTTTTGGAGGTGGAGAAAGACGGGAAACATTATTTTTCCTTTCTAAGGGATAGAAAGTTATGATTCCTGTCTTGGTTTCCTATATCTGCTGCCACAAAATACCATAAACAGTTCTGGAAGCCACAAGTCCAAACCCAAGGTGTTAGCAGGATTGGCTTCTCCTGAGGAAGGATGGGTTCCATGACTCTCTACAAGCTCTTGGTGGTTTGCCAGTGATCCTTGACGTTCTTTGGCTTGTGATAGCATAACTCCAAACTTTGCACTGCGTTTTTCTGTGTGTCTGCGTTAAATTTCTCCTTTATACGAGGACATAGCCATATTAGATTAGCACCCACCCTAGTGACCACGTCGGAAATAGGACTTCTGCTAAGACACTATTTCCAACTATGTCTGTATTCATTGATACTAGGGATTAAGACTCCAATGTCTGTGGGGGAGAGACAATTCAATCCACAAAAATTCCATAGTTTCCCCCCTAAATCCTAAAAGGATGTCTCACTGGAAGTAGAATCTGCCATGACACACATGTGAAAACTGATCATGCTGACAGATTTTCCTGTGCTGTGAATCTCATGCTGTAAGATTAACCCTCAAGGAGTCTAGGATGCCCAATCCATACCTGTCATAAATATTGGAAGACTGAATTCATGAATACCAATGCCTTTGATTTATTTTGTACACTCTGAGGACAGAGGTACACATCAAGAATTGGAAACAGGGGCTGGATGGACCTTCTGTAACCCCAGATGTTGTGCAAAATAAGAAACTTGAAATATGTTCTTGTTTTTCCTGGGTCTTCTGCACATGGCTTTACCCACTACCATGCCCACTGCCCCATGCCTGCCTGGCATAATTATCAGATGTGATTTTATAAGCCTTTTCTGGTCCACTTATAAACTATCTTCCTCTCTTCTGATCAGTTAAAGAAGTTATTTTCTAAGCAGTTTGACCCTGTTGGTTATTCTTTACTGATTTAGTTATTTACTCCAGTGATCCCCATCATTTTGGACTCAATACTCCTTTTAGCAATATAGTATGTAACATATTATATTTTGTTTTAGTCAGCTTCTTTGTTGCTGTGACTAAAGGACCTAACCAGCACAATTATAGAGGAGAAAGAGTTTATTTGAGGGCTCACAGTTTCACAGGCCTTAGTCCATAAAAGGCTGGCCCCATCCCTCAAGGCTCAAGGTGAGGCTGAATATCATGATGGAAGAGTGTGGTGGAGGGAAGCAGCTCCCATTGTGATCAGAAAGCAGAGAGAGAAATTCCACTTTCCAGATACAAATATATACCCAAAGCCATGCCTCAATTCCCACCTCTTTCAACCATACTCTACCATTTCAGTTACCACTCAGCTAGTCCCTGTCAGGGGATTAATCCACTGATTGGATTCAAGGCTCTTGTAATCCAATCATTTCCTTTTGGAACCTTTTTGCATCATCTCACATGTGAACTTTTGGGGGACAGCACATTTAAACTATAACATATACTATTCCAAAATGAAAGTCACAGGTAATATAGGCCACCTAAACATATAGTTTCAAAGAAGTTAATATCATGCCCTGAAATAACAAGGATGAATAAAAATTAAATAATTTGTAACAGTTCCATGTATAAATGCTCAGACATAAAGTGCTAAGATGTTTGCCCAGGTGCGTGGAGTGACAGTGCACGCTTTAGCTCCAGATGCAGTTTAATAATAGTGTGTGGCACCAGTGATTCTAATACCAAGAACACACTGCTATCCATGACATGAATTTCTGAAATGGTGAATGACTCTTAGAAAAGTTCCAAACAGAACAAAGGCTATCTCCATAGCACCATCCATTCTAAATAATTCAGGGTATAACAAAATCGTACATCAATATATTGAATTTATATAGAGAATGAAGTTACTGTTTAGGTTCAGCTTATCATCATTTTTTTTTTTCCTGTGGGGGACATCTGGTGGGATACAGCAAGTCAAGAGGATAAGAGGCAATTCTTTTTTTTTTTTAATGTTGCAGATTATTTTTAAGAGAGAGAGAGAGAGAGAATTTTAATATTTATTTATTTTTTTTAATTATCGGCAGACACAACATCTTTGTTTGTACGTGGTGCTGAGGCTCGAACCCGGGCCGCACGCATGCCAGGTGAGCGCGCTACCGCTTGAGCCACATCCCCAGCCCCAAGAGAGGCGGCAATTCTTTATCATTTGTAAATACCATGTTGCAGGACATTCAGCCTCCTGGCCTTTACCCTAGAACTGAATGCCTAACATGCTCCCAATCAGTGTGACTTCCAAAAACACATCGACAATTTTACAAAGTTCCCCCACCAACAAGAACCATGGATTCAGTCATTCCACAAACACTGAGTTTCTACTCTGTCCCAGGTATCAGATTAACAGATGAGCAGAGAGGAAAAGCTACGAAAACAACTAAAGATGGCAAAATAAGACAGTTCTAGTAAATCAGCATGTACAGTGCTTAGTGGGTACCCAGGGGAGTGGATGTTACAAGATTTACAAACTCCAGGCTTTGGAGAGCAAAGAACAATCAGTTTTAGATCTAAATGGTTTGAGGTGACTCTAATTGCCCAGTAAAACACGATGCTAAAAATCAGACAGTGTTTTAGAAACCTTTTTACATCCTCTCTATCTTCAGCAAACATGGAGCTATGAAAACAGGACCGGCCTTGGTCAAAGCAAGAAGGGTTCAAACCTATTCCCACCATCTTTGAGCAACTTAAGGAAACTTGGTTACCTGGATTTGACCTTCTCTCCTGACTTTTTCCTAGTTGGCAGATAGAGGTAACATGTGTAGCATGCTAAGTAAACAATGGTTATTTTCAATACTTATTATCATATCAAAGTAAAAAAAAAAAGTAAAAACCAAAAGAGATGATGGTACCACCTGTTCACTGGTTGGTCTTATGGCTTCAAGTTCTTGGAGGTGGCTTGGATCTCAACCAACATGGTTAAACAGATTTATTTTCTTTCTCTCCCTCCCTTCCTCTTTCTCTCTTCCCTTTCCCTCTATTCTCTTTCCAGTTTATTTTTTTGTTTAGTTTCACTTTTTGATTGACATAATATCTGTATACATTTCTGAATACAATATGATGTTTTGATTCCCATATATATTGGGTAGTGATCAACTCAGTAATGATCATATCCATCCCATCATCTTAAACTTTTATCCCATTTCTTTGTAGTAAGTACCTTCAAACTTTTCCAACTACTTTGAGATATATAATGCATTATTGCTAATTGCTAATTTATTTACCCTACATTTCAGGGAGCACACCACAAATAGCAAAGAATCATTCAAAATGTCGGAGCCAAAGCAGACAAAGAAGCAGAAACAGATCATGGAGCTGCGACACCTTAGGGACAGAGCACGAGTCACATAGCTTTTGTGGATGGCCTGAGATACATCCTGGAGGTGGCCCCTGTCCTCATGTCCATGGAGGTACATCTCCCATCCCTCAATGCCATCTTAATGTAGCCCATCTGAGATCTGCAGGGGCCAAAGTCTGAGGTAGAACTTTGGGACACATGGAAGTTTCATATCTCATGCCTAAGTCAGCCGGGTCAAGGCTTTTGCATGATTCTAATTTTTCAGAGGTTTAATTTTCATGAGGTTAAAAAAAATGTTCTTTTAAAATATTTCTGTTTCATATACCTAATAAATATTAGAATATTTTTAGAGGAATTAAAATACTAAGTCTAAACTCTGTTTCTTCTCCACTCTTGGTCTTTCTATCCTTGTGTATATTCTAACACATTCCCTTAAGAAAAATTATTGGCAAGAGTGATTTGGAGAAAAATCTATTCCTATAGAAAAATCTATAGTCTTTTTGATCATCTCCATGGACTGAATACCTGCTTCCCTTCAAGAACTTACGCCCACAGTTGGGACTCTCCATTGAGTATTGTAGTGAGTTTGATGAAATGGAACAATAGCCTTGTGGTTTCTAATTCATGTTTATGTATTCTTGATCCTTTTTAGGGTTAACTTCAATAAACAGCAGGAGACCCACCCCCCGACCCCCACTAGCACTCTGCCAAGGACCTCAGTCACACTCATGCAGAGTTTGGGGAAATAGTAGAGCCATCAAGAGACACAAAGTTTCCTTTATTTGGGGGGAATGCAGGCACTGAAGTAATCAAAGCCTGTCCACCTTGAAGGAATGGTTTTGGGCCTAGGCTAGGCACTAAAATAGTTCTATCACATCAAAAGTGAAAACTTGCCCGGGTTCGATCCTCAGCACCACGTACAAACAAAGATGTCGTGTCCGCCGAGAACTAAAAAACAAATATTAAAAAATTCTCTCTCTCTCTCTCTCTCTCTCTCTCTCTCTCTCTGTTAAAAAAAAGTGAAAACTCTTGTTTCTCAAACATTCAGGTACAGCCTTTGACCTCCATATGTCAATAATCAAAGGCAGATGAAATGGGCAAATGGTTAACAACTGGGTTTGCAAATTCCTCACAAGTTTCTTTTCCTTTATCTATTTTTATTTAGCTTAGAGATGTGAGGGATATGAACCATACGATTATATTTGATATCCTTGAAAGAACAGCAATCTATTAAACCTCAGTTGTCTTAAAATCAGATGAGATTCTTGCTCAGTGGGGTCATTATGTGAGTTTAAGGACAAATAAAAGTCAGCAGAAAGAAGACCAAAGAGCAAAGGGTGATGGATAATAGGGATGAATAAGTTGATTTTTAATTGCCGTCAATCTGCATGTATCTAAAACAGGAGTTGCACCTCTGGGTCCAGCATCCTTAATATGCTGGGTGAAGAATTCCAGCCTAAAGCAGGCTGCACACCCTGCTTCAGAGGAGCTAGGTAACAAGGCTCCTCTTAGTTTAAGACAAGAAATAGAAGTAAGCCTTGTTTTATGTCCTGTCCTTGGTAATTCTGAGACTGCACAGCCTGTCTCTCCAGAAGGTTGGGATTTTTTTTTTTTTAAGCAAAATACACTATTTTGTGATTTTGACAGGAGAGCACTTTCTGATCATTAAAGAAGCAAGGGAAAAAAAGAGAGCTCTCATTTTAAGATGCCAGAGTTAAACTGAGATCATCTGGGGAGAAGCTCTGCAGCCAAAATGCTTAACAATATTTTCCAGCTTGTAACAACCTATAAAAAAACACATGTGCAGCAATAAAACAGAACAGGCAGCCATGCAAGGCTGAGAGACAGACGGACAGTTGTCCGACTTTCAGAGAACCCTGGAACATAAAATCTTGAGTGTTCCCTGGCATAGTTTATCAGGTTGTGCTCCCACTGGAAGTCACCCCACCCCCATCCCCAGAGGCATCTGCAGCAGCGCCCTGACTATGGGCTCCACCCTGAAGGACCCATCCTGATGAAAAATGATAGCTGCTCCCACAGTAGTTGGTGAAACTGAAGAGGTTGCAAGGTCCCTTAAATGTCCATCATCTCCAAGGACTCCCTGAAGCATCATGGGAAAGAAGTCCCTGGTGGAGCTGTGGATTATCTAAGGGTTAACTTGGCCTCACTGCCTACCACAGCGGGAGAGCCATGCACTCTGGGGTCCTGAGAGCTGGCTTTGGAATTGGACTCCATCGTTAACTGGCTGTGTAAGCGTTTTACTTTCTCTGAGCCTCTTGGTCTTTATCAGCAAAATGGGACTTTTGCTCATGGCCTGATGGCAAAGTCATAAGGGGTCTGCAAAAATTATGATATATATTCCATGCACTCTGGTTGATCCAGGAGGAGCTCAAAGCATTCTACTTTTTCCTTATTACGCATGTTAACTCAGTCTTTTATCATATGCTTCCCAGCTTATAAAGACTCCACGCTTTTAAAGTTGTCAGAACGCAGAGACAAGGGCAGGCACACATAGAGGATAATTTCAAGTTCACGTCTCCCCCACAAATAATTTATTTTTAACTTGAGGAGAGAAGATTCTAGAAAGTTGACTTTAAGAAAAGGGACGAGATCTTTCCCTATGAATTGCACAGGGTCATACCAACAGCAAAATACTCCACGCTCTGAAAGAAGAGGGACCACCAATAGCGCAAACTAACTGAGTTGTCTGACTGCGAGAGGCATGGGACCAGGAAAAGATCTAAGTGATACAGAATCATCACCTGTGGAGTTGGAAAGATCCTGGAGATTATCTGGTTGTAACCCTTCTGATGACAAGTTTAGTTTCTAATTTATCCCCTATTTCATCCCCAAAAGAATTAAGTGATTGTTATAAAATGCTATCCTATAAATTAAAAAAAAAATTAGTTGGTAAAAACAAATTCAGAAAGGAGACATAACTGTAACCTAGAGGTAGAGTCAAGGACATCTTTAGATGTGCAAAAGGGGACATTGTACTATAGGCAGAGAGAAGTTAGATGTACAGAGTTCATTTGGCTGTAGGTTCTGGTCTAAGAGCAGGTGTAACATCAGTAGCTACTCTGGAAATTGTTCTCACTTGATTTTGAGGTAGAAAGGTTTTGAGTCTTCACAATTATGTGGTGCTGACAGAACCTCATTACCGGGGCAGGAGAATTTATTCTTTCTGGCTGAGCTGCAGAATACAGATGTGTATAGATTGTGGGAAAAACACCAGCAAATCTCATAGTTCAATGACATGAATCTCTTTGTGGAGTCATTGCCCAAGATGTCTGCTCCCTTTTTAGTCTATAATTGCCACCTTTTCCACCCAAGTATTTGTGTCATTATTGAGAATTTATGGCATTTGGCTACTTCTCGAACTAATTTCAGTACATCAATAAAACTTTCAGTTTACTTTTAAGCCAAGAGAAAGTCTGTGGGTAACTTTTAAGACTTCACCCTTCTTCTAATATCTAAGAAACAGGCTTTAATAAAGACAGTTCCCTCTTTGAAGGCCAACTAACAGACCTCTTTTAACAGTGGCTTCCTTTAACGAATTTCATCTGAGCAGCTGTCATGTGCTTTGACTGTAGCAAGAAATAATAAAACAAAGTATTAGGGAATGAAGTCAGCCAGCTTTGAGGTTCCCAGCCTGAACTTTCTGTATCCACTAATTTTTCTGCTCCTTCCCCAACTACCTTTAAAATGCAGTTACTCAGAAAGGCCTCAGAAAACCTGTCTTTAGTTATTTAACACACACACACACACACACACACACACACACTCTTTTAACTTCAGCCCTTCTCCTTCCACAGATTGAATCATATGCAATTGCCAGTATCTGACCAATTCTGACCTACAAATATGGCAACAGCATTTTGGTTCAATAGTAATAGCATCATGTGTACTGTTGGTAACTGAAACAAAAATATTGCCTTGTATTTAGAAATGAATGGAAGCAGGGTATGGGGGTACACGGCTGTGGTCCCCATGACTTGTGGGGCTGAGACAGGGATCGCAAACTTGAGATCAACTTCAGAAACTGTGAGGCTCTAAGCTGCTTAGAGAGAATCTGTCCCAAAATCAAATAATAGAAAGGGCTGGGGATACAGATTAGGGTAAATCACCCCTGGGCACAGTCCTAGTACCAAATAAATGAATGAACAATAAAAAAGAATGGAGCCTCAGATGTGATATATCCCAGCTCATGCAGGGTACACACTGAGCTCTAGAAACGGGAAGAAGGAATTACAACTAACATCACCAGTTGCAGAGCCTGGGCTAGATTTGGGATGATTTGACTCTTATGTCAATGGTCATATGTCCATAGCAGGAGTCAACAAACTTTGTCTATAAAGGGAAGCAGTAAATATTTTAGGATTTGTGGGCTCAAACGTCTTCTTGTAACTCAGAAGCAGCTACACCCAATATGCCATCAAAGAAGTGGCCATATTCCAATACAAATTTATTTACAAAATCAGAGGGAGAGTTGGATTTGGCCTCCAGGATGTAGTTTGTCAAGTACTGCTCTATAGAATTCCTGGACCTAAAGATAACTGCAAGCAGATGGGTGAGGGGTTTGTATATTGAAAGCCTGTTCCTCTGTTCAGGGATGCAGATCAGCATAAAGATTTCAACCATTCCTCCGGTTACTGTGACCTGCATTTTCCTTAATATCAGTAGCTAAAGTAGCCCCAAATCATTAGGATTTGCTTTTGGGCACCTTGGGGTCACAGGCTACCTAAGAGTTTCTAATCTTCTGGATTGGATCACCCAGGATTATACTCATGTCTTTACTCCTTGACTGACATCTACAATGGATACTTCCGACATGAGAAAAGAAGCATGCTAGAATATTCCTTCTATCTGGATGGCTGAGCTATGGAATGAGATAGTGATGCTCTTGGGTGACTTGTCACAACTTTTAACAATCCTAGAGACCCCCTCTGTGGGCTAAAAGTAACTCCATTATATCACTGTGTATTGGTGAACGTACATGGTTTGAATTGGCACTTGGATCAGCAAGGTATTTTTAGATGCACATACTCTTTCCAATTCTCTGAAGCTTAGAAGCCATTTAACTGACATTTACTTTTAATCTGAACTTCAGAAGCATGGGAGAAGGTCATTATGCAACTTCAAAGACTTTATTGGTTCCATACTCAGGCCAGAAATCCAAAACACTGAATGGATAAATTATAATCAGGTCCTTCCAAAAAGGAAAATGAGTATTTACCAAGCCTGATCATATAAGAAGGCAATTGACATCCCTGCAGTGAAAGTCTGTCCATCCATCGGCCCTACTATTTTTTAAGGAACTGCATCAATAGTTAAAGGGTCCTACTTAGGTGGAACAGGATTCTTCCTCCCTATGAGCTAAGGATGTATTCAGAGGGAAAAACTAGGGCATAAAGAACACAGTACAGAACTTTAAAAGATGAACTTTTGAGTAATAAACCAATATTGAGGAAAAATCCTTAGAAAGCAGTAGCATGTGAAATGTCACCAGTAAAAGCTATGCAGGGCTCCAGTCATGCTACAAACCAGGAAAAACTCAAGAACATGCAGTGAACACAGCTCTGATGAGTCACTATGCTTTTTATCCCCAGAGGCCAAACCATTCTAGCTTCCTAAAAGCTGAAACCACTCACTGGCTACGATGCCTTGTGCACAACTAGGAAGGACATTCTTTTTTTTTTTTTTTTTAAGTTGCACAATATGGTGAAGTCCATTGGTCTTGAAGAATTCTCTTAATTTATAATATTTTACATACAAAATTTGAGAGAAGATCTGGGGTAAGAAACAGCTTAGCACAAAATCCAAACTCAAGGATGGTGAAAATGCTCAATGTGATCTGAATTAATGGCAAAGTTCTGAGGGGCATGGAAAGCAACTGCAGATGTTACCTGAGCACAGTGAAGAAGAAACCTCATAAAATGGATTCGAATTCTAGCAGTGTCAATAGTGATTTTTACAGTGTCATCTTCTAATTCAAGTTCACGTTATTAGTCACTATGTCAGTCACAGCTGCTGATCAAATTTTGTATTTGCACTTTACAAATAGAGCAAAATACCAAAGCAGCTTAGAATGTACCAAATTCAAAAATTCACCATTCATCTGGTTCAAAGCATATTTCTTCCCATAGAACTAAAGGTAGAGTTCTAGACCAAGAGAAACCAACAGCAGACGAAGTAAGAGCTTAGCCTCAATACCAACCACCCTGCTTTCTCAGGCTCATTAAGTCAATCCAGAGGATAAATGGCAGCGGTACTTACTTGCTGGCGATGGGGTGCTGCACCCACTTGGTGGAGGGTGGCCGTGAAGACCATGGAGGGGAGGCAAGGAGAGTCCTCCGATGACAGGTGGGAAGAGCAATGGGTAGGGAGTGGCTGGATAGTGAGCCATGTGTCCATTCACAGCCGGGACAGGGCATGCGTGGCTACTGGTGGTCATGTTTCACAGAATGAAAGGTGCTCTGGGGCAGGAAGACATACTCCAGTCCCAATTTGAGGGAGGTAAACACAGGAGAGGAACTGAGGCCGAGTTGGGTTCTGAGCCAAAGACAAGACAGTTCAGTTCAACCAATAACCTGGCTTCTTCCCGGTGTGGTTTCTCCACCTCTCATTTTGCTACTCTGTTGACAAGAAGGATGCCACTTTTGCTCAGCTTCTCAGTTTAAGGCTGGGGAGACACAAGCACCTTCAAATTCCAGGGCAGTTAATCCTGTAAGAAAAATAATTATATATATATGTCACAAATCAAAATATTTCTCTCTTTATTGAATAATTATGCAAAAACCCCTAATATTAATTCAGATCTCTGAATGCCTTGTTGTTTCTCTACACTCTTTTGCAGTTTTAATTTTATTAAATTCTCACATTCTAACATAGAATAAAACTTCTATAATTCCATAAATTTTTAATTTATTTTTTAGTTGTAGTTGGACACAATAACCTTTGTTTTATTTATTTGTTTTTTATATGGTGCTGAGGATCGAACCCAGGGCCTCGCACATGCTAGGTGAGTACTCTACCTCTAAGGCACAACCCCAGCCCTACAATTCCATAATTTAAAAAATAACTGATCATCTTATATTGGACAGCAAAAATCCCCACTCCTCTCATACCCCATGGTACCACTCAACCTGGTAAATTTTTCTTCATAGCTCTTCAACAACTTGACACATTATGTGTGGGAGTATTTGTTTTTGTCTGTCTTCCCATTAGCAGGCACTCAAAGTGGTTCTCTGTTTTGTTAACAGTTATGCCTCAAGATCCTGTAAAAGCACCTGACAGAGGATGAACACTCGATAAATACTGTCAAATGAATGAAATGTTTGTCCCGTTCTTTAGGGAAATTGATTGTTTACTGCTATTCTGACCTATATGCCTCCAAGATGTACATATTTTAGGTGATCTACTTTGGATTATAAAACAGCCATTGCAAATGATAAACCCAACAAAATAAATATAATTATTGGAGAAAAGAACAGTATAATCTAATGCAAAGTGGGAAAAACTTTTGTTTCTTGGTACTGGGGATTGATTGAACCCAGGGGTGCTTAACCACTGAGCCAAAAAAATACCCAGCCATTTTTTGTATTTTATTTAGACACAGAGTCTCACTAAATTTCTTAGGGCCTCACTAAGTTGCTGAGGCTGGCTTAACTTGTGATCCTTCTGCCTCAGCCTCCCGAGCTGCTGGGATTCCAGGCCTGCACCACCATGCTGGCTTTATTATTAACAGATACTGCCTTTCTTGTAAGAACACCATCCATCCATTGACTGGTACAATCATTGTTCACTCCTTTGTTGTCTGTCCATTCACCCATCCATCAATCAAATCTCAACTTACTATCATGTCCCAGGTGCTAATGTAGTGGCCAGAGATCTATAATGTGGAAGAACACTGATGTGGTTCTTGTCCACATGGAGTTTCTAGTTTTAACAACTCCTGATTAAGATCCTGTTAGTCTAAAACTGCCCACAAAGGACATTCCAGAGATACTCAACACCTAGGATTCCTTGAGATTCAAAATGGGTAATGTTAGGTGCAGAACAGGCTGAACTATGTTATCTGCAGGGCAGGCTGAACAAATGTTAGCTGCAGGATGGCCCACGCACTCAAACCCCCTTCTGTCTGGTCCTTTATCACCTGTTTGCGTCAAAGCTGAAATTCAACCCCCACTCAAGGCTGAACACTCAACCCCCCTTGTGCCAACAAGGCAGCTTGCAGACCCAGAGGCCCCATTAGATTTGGGCTATAAAAACTCCCTCCTGCTGGGCCCCCCTCTCTCTTGCTCTCTTACTCTCTTGTTCTCTTGCTCTGTTTCTCTCTCTCTTGATCTCTCTGTCTCCCTTGCGCGCATGCTCTCCTCTCTCTCTCTCTCCCTCTCTCTCTCTCTCTCTCTCTCTTTCTCTCTTTTCTCCTCTGTTGCGCTGCTGCAAAAAGATCTCTTGGTCGCTCCGAGTGTTGTGGTCACTTTCCTTTCAGATAAAAGCCTAAAATACGTTCTAAGGTGGACAGGCTATGGATTTCACATGCTAACCTTGCTTTCAATAACCAATATTCAGCAAGAACTTCCCAACTCTGGATTCCACTGAATGGCAAACTCTAGATAGACCCTGGTGGCACTGGATAAGAACAATACTTCAAGGCTAGCAAAAAGCAATTATTAGGAGCATGATTCTAAAGCCAGACTTCTTAGGTTCAAATCATGATTCCGCACCTTAAAAAACTGACCTCTTAAGGTGTCATTTTGTTCTGCATCATGAGGATAACTATAGAAGTTACTTCAGAGGTTTATTGTAAGGATTAAAAGAGGTAATGCTACAGAAGAACAAAGCCTGGTACATAAGAAGCACTAGGTAAAAGTTTGCTATTCATATATATGTTATCTATCTCATTGGTGGTTGCTTCTGAGAGTGAGGCTCTGGTATAGACGAGAGGCTTTGGGGCTAGAGCAGGATGGAGAGCACATTACAGTAGTCCCAGGAAAAGAATATTAGGTTGATGTCAGGGAAATGAGAAAAAGTGGGATCTGGATAAAGTGTGAAAACAAGGAGTCATTACTGATTCCTCAGTTTGTGAAGTGAGCCAGTTTGATAGTGTTCTCATCAATAGGAACTTTCATTTGCTCTTTTCCACATGTCAAATAGTCTACTTAAAAGCTCCGAGCTCTAGCCCTTAGAGTAGTCTTATGAGATAGCCCTTATCCTTATTTTCCAGATGAGAAAACTAAATCTGTGTGAGTTTAAGTCACATCTCTGCAATGTCGCAGAGTCAGCCTGGGGCTGGGTTAGAATTTGAACTTGGGTGTGGATGCTTCTCCCCTCGAAGGGCTGCACTTATAAACATCAGATGCCCACATGGCCCTGGTTGCAACTTACAGAGGAAAGGCTCTGGAGCATTGGGGAGGTCAGCTTCTGTCCCCCTGTAGATGACATCTGCCCCGGGGCCTTGAATCTCCAGCTTATTGACATTAAGAAGAACACTGTCAACAGTGGATCCCATGGTCTCAGGCTCCCCAGAGCTCTGCTGAACCCCACAAAGCAGACCACATTCCCAGCTGGCTTACGTAACAGTTGATTCCAGAAGTGGTGTTCCACCCAAAATACCAACATCCCTTTCAGACTTTCAAGACATAATTTATTTCTCCGAAGGAAGGAAAGATAATAGATCCTGCATCCATTTTATCTCAGAGGTAAATGCTTTTGGTGCTTTGTCTCCTAAAAAGCAGACCCCATTCCACATATTAATACTTTTATTTTGTAGTTTGTTGCAAATTAATTAGGAAATAAACAACGCCATTTACTATTTGCTGCATTTCCACTCAATTTGATTTTTAAATCCCACACAAAGCCCAGCATTGTTGTAAGTGGTCTTTTCTATCTGCATTTGACAAACTACCTCATTAACGGGTGGAACTGACAGTTCAGCAGACCCACCCCCGCAGGGCACAATTCTCGGATTGTTAAAGCTGTTTGTTTGTTTTGTTTTTTTTTTCTTCTTTTTTTTTTTAAACCAACCAGGGACTCTTTCTACCCTCAATAATCCTAGATTTCTCTTTGCTTTCAAAAGCTACAGATTGTCAGCATCCTGCCTGCTAAATTGAAAGGTCTGGTATCATGACTGGGATCTTAAAAAGATAAAATTAAAACAACAACAACAACAACAACAAGCTACTTATACTGATAATAGGCAAAAGAAAAAAAAAATCAATGTGTAGGGAAAATCCTGTTATGTCTGTGGAAGACTGAGCAGGCCACTGGGTCTGTGTTCACATATGTGACTGATTAAGGCTATTCCTGGAAGCAGAGAATTCCCTTTGTTTGAGGCTTTTAGAAACAAAGATGGTTACTGGTATTACCAGGGCTCTTTTTTTTGTGTGTGTGTGTGGGGGGGTCATGCTTGAGTGGAGTCTGGGCTCATTTGGGGTTCTTTCCCTCACCACTGAAGGCAAAGCAAATAGGAGGTGGGTGGAAGAGGGGAAGGAAGTGGGTAGGGTCAGGAGGTCCTGGATCTACCACCCATGAGTTTCTTCAGTATCAGTTTCCTCATCTGTTAAAGGGGCCAACTTAAGAGGAGTGGGATTTAAATTAAGTTTCTCCAACTGCAGTGTCTAGAATACAAGTGCTTTGTAAGAACATACTAACTAGAGGAAAAATTTTTTTTTTAAATAATGTTTTAGATGAACAAAGTAAAAGGGATTTTTAAATAACTGTGTATTGTTGATACTGTTAGGCAATAATCTATCTTTGGTAAATAAGATGCCAGACAGAAAGTAGTACTAAAGGCCTACCCACTGACCACGAAGATGATACAGGCACATTTAAGGGTCTTGGCAATCATACTAGTCATGCTGTACCTGGGATACTTTATTAATAAAACCGAATGTTTTTATTAATAAAAATAAAATTTTAATATTAAAAATTAATATTTAATTTTTTATTTTTAAATATTTAATATTAAATTTATTTAATATTTTTGTTACATTAAAATTTTAGTGGCGGGGGCTAGGGTTGTGGCTCAGTGGTAGATTGCTTGCCTAGCACTTATGAGGCACTGGATTCCATCCTCAACACCACATAAAAATAAATAAATAAAATAAAGTTATTGTGTCCACAATTAAAAAATTTAAAGGAAAATTTAGAAAAAAATTTCATCAGCATTTAAAAGCCATTAAATGTCATTCAGAAGTTGTTTTGTGTTACTTTAGTTATATGCATTCTTCTGGAACTTCTATTTCTCACCTTTTAAAATTCATTTTATCGGCATGATACTTATACACAATTAAAAATAATCAGATAGTCCCTTTAGACCAGTGGTTCTCAAAGTGGGTCCATAAGCTGGCAGCATCCGTAATCATCTAGAAATTTATTATTCAGTCAAATTCTCCAAGACCCACCCAAAAGACTGAGTAAATCAACTCTGGGATGAACCCATTAATCTGTGTCCTCCAGAGATCTGGAGGCAGCCACAACTTGAGAACCACTGCTCTGGGCAAGAAGTTGGCAAATTTCTTCTGTAAAGGGATAGAAAGGAAATATTATAGACCGACCGTGGGCCATATATTCTTTGTCACAATTACTCAATTCTGCTCTTATAGCACCTACTTATAGCACAAAAGGTGCCACAGACAATCCATAAATGAGTGGCCTGGCTCTTCTCCAATAAAACATTGTTTACAAAAAATAGGCAGCCAGCTGAACTTGACCCAGGGGCTGTGGTTTGTTGACCCCCTCTTTCCAATTGACACAGAACCTGCTCTCTCTGCCTTTCCCAGTCCTTCAGCCCTCTCCCTGGAAGCCCACTATTTGAAACTATCTAAACTGGGCTTTTTGTTGTTTTCATCATCACTTGTATCTAAATTTCCAGATAATGTACTTAAAATCTTTTTTCATAATCTTGCAAAAATTTTTTTTATCTTTCATTGTGTGCTATAAATATGATCTAGCTCTTTACACATAACCACTGAGCCACGTTCCTAGCCCTTTTTAAAATTTTCTTCTTTTGAGACAGGGCTTCCCTAACTTGCCGAGGCTGGCTTTGAACTGGTGATCCTCCTGCCTCAGCCCCCGGAGCCACTGGATTTCAAGCATGTGCCACAGTGCCCAGCTGAGTATAATTAGTTTTAATTATACTATTATGTTCTATTCGGCTCACTTTATTGACTGTTTCTCTTCATTTTTCATTTATTTATCTTCTTACCAGATAAACTTCTAACGCATCATATGCCAAATTCTTTAGCCTTATACACTCATATTCAAAAGAGAAAGCTTATTACAAGCTCTGTTTTCATAATCAGGCCTTTTCAAATGAGTTTCAGGATAAAGTGGTCAAATTGGGATACTACTTTGTGGAACTCTCCAATGTCAGATTTATGAATTCTTTTTCGTGTGTGTGCGCGCGTGTGGGGGTGACCCTGATAGCACTTTTGATAAATTTCTAAACATCTGCCTGGAGTGAGAAGGAAGGAATAAATGCTATTTATTGAAAGGCTTCTGGTAGTTGACTGGATGAATGAGGCTGGGGTTGCTGATGGACTTATTATCAAATATGCAGCCTTCCATTTCTTCTTGCTATTTTCCACTGGTTGCCATCTCACATTCTGTGTTCATGCCTCATATCCAGGAACCCTACTGGTTCAGTTTCTTCGGGGAGTAGACTTATCTTCTTTACCAAGGGTGGGTCACAGTAACCACCAGACGGACAGATTTAATTGTTCCTTGTTCAGAACAGATAATCGACTTTTTTTGTCATTACTTCCAGTTTTCAAGATGTCTGATGCCTTTACTCTCTGGGACTGGCTGAGAACCTCCTACATTCTTGCTCCTCCCTTTCATCTCATTCTTTAGACACTTAGCCATGGGCTTTCTGCACTTTGCTCATTCATTCACCACTGCACACCTACTTTCCCTCTTCAAAGTTGCTACCATTTCTTGTGTGTGATTAGCATTGTAATGGCACTCCCTCCTCCATAGAAAATCTTAATTAAACTTCTCTAGAAATCTTCATCATAATTGACTTTAGGATTACCAGCCAAAGAATCTCTACAAAAGAGTTCAATGTAGTTAAGCTTCCTATTTCCTGTCGCTCTATCTCACTTGGCCACGGGCCTGAAAGAGATCAGCACTCCAGGTGCTGAACACCCCTTTACAAGTTTTTCACAAACATTTATGGACTATCCAGTATGGTAACAATGCATATGATAGTTTGTAGAAGTGTGTTGCCAAATGCAAAGTGTGATAAGAAAGAGAGATCCTTTAACAAGGCCTCTGGCCTTGGCCCAGAGCTTCACAGAGATGTTTACATTTCAAAAAGAGAAGAGAAGATGTTACTAATTCGGTTCCATGGTAACAGCTGGCATGGAGAGGAGAATAAGTTCTCCCCTTCTCAGGTGCAGTCCTTGAAGCCTTAACTTGCCCAGCTTATATACTGGGTATAAAGTTCTGAAACTGCTTGAACTTGGGATTCAGAGGCATCGATTGATTACAGCAAAAGCTTTGCCCTCTGAACCTGGCTGCAGCCAAATAAATCTGTTTCCCGCTGTCTTCAGTGTCTTGCCGTATTGCATCTGTCCCCTACAACAGCGACATTTGTGTTATCTTTGATGATTTATACTTCTTACCTACCCATTCCCATTATTTTAGTAAGTGAGAATGGGAAAAGTGCATGTCTTTAATCCATTAGATTTCACTTGAAGTTTATAAAATGGAAGGAAAAAAGTGATTTGTGGCCGAAGAAGTTTGGAAAATCTAGACCTGGCTGTTCCTTACTCTTTCAGGCTTCAATTCCGCCTGGAAAGAGGGAGTTAAAGAATAATGTAACTATGAGGAAAGGATTCATTCAAGATTGCTGTTGTGATATGGTCAGTGATGATTGATTTGTTAATCTCATACAGCAAAAGAGAGACAGAAATGGCCCCAATCTGAAACTGAACGAAAGTTAAGATTTGACCAGCCATCATGTGCAGGCCATGGGGCTGTGTCAAAAAGCTTATATGAATAAATACTAAAGGTGAGTTGTGACCTGCCTTAGCCAGGTACCTGCAAGCATATGGGACACTAAGGGAAAGCCATTTCATGTCATAATTTGATACATGCTTTCTTGAAGATTCCAACTTGGAACAAGGACTTCATCCTTGGAGCCTGCCTAAGACACAGAAACCAAACACTCAAGCACGGTGAGGAGTGAGATTTTAAATCCAAGTGGAATCCAAGCCATCGACAAGATTTCTAGAGAAGATGCTTCATTCATTTTCTCCTACTGCAATTCATGGGCAACAGGGCTGATGTGACTAACACAAAAAACAGGAAGTGAAAAAAGATAAATTTTTAAACATCTTGTGATGTACTACAGAAATGTTCCTTTATGTCGTTGGCTGATTTAGAACTTGGTTTGGGGAAATCTTTGCTTCAACACATACTCCATGAATATTGCCTCTTCGTCCAATGTACTTTAGCTCAAACCTCCCTATTTATTTAAAATATTTCAAATGCATTCAGCCAAATACCTGTTTTTTAGCAAAAACGCCAAGCTCAGCACAAATCCTGTCAGTTGCTTTTGCTGCTGTTTCTGTCAGAAAAGAAACATGGCTGTAAAAGAAGTCAGGTTTGCCTGCCTGGTAGTTTTGCATTCTTTCTTCTATTCAATATTCTCATCACAAATGTCACCCCCACAAAAAAAAAAAAATGTTTAACTTAAACCAAAGAGAAGCCACAATGGAAAATTTTAAATTTGACCAAAATGATGCATCTTTTACCTTTTATTAAAATTGAATTTAGCAATGAAGGCAATAGGAGAGGGTGGTTTAGAGGGGATAATTCATTCAAAGGAATCTCTTAGACCTCCAAGTAAGCACAGAATGAAATCTGAATACTGTTCTCTATATCAGGAGAGGTCATTGGACTTATTAAAGATTCTTTTTTTTTTTTTTTTGGAAGCATATACAGAATGTCTTTCTATTCCTTTTTAGGCCTTTTTTAATTAGATTCAATCTGTTAAAGAATCACAAAGTGAAAATAGAACTTTTAGAAAAATAGGCAGAAATACATATACATTAGAATGTATAAAAGTCTAAGATTTTAGTTCTACAAATTGCAGAAGCAGTGATATAAATATGAGTGTTTAGGGTATCAACACTTAACTCAAAGTTATTATACATGCCAGCATTGCATACATATCCCAAAGAGACATGTTTCACCTAAACTCTTTTCACATAATTCCAAAACATAAAATATAGAGTATATAATGGATTAATTTCTGCTAGTACTTAATTGTTTTTGAGAAAAGGCAGTGCCAGGCAATTCCCAGACAATATGATACTTTGTATCATGGAATTCTGTCAAGCCAAGCAGAATGACAGATAAGGGATTCACTTTGAAGAACAAGCCAGCCATCTCCAGGCAGGTGAGTGGCCTGTACAGTAGTCTAGAAATTTGCCTACTAAAGGCTCTACCTGCATAGTGACCCACTTATCCCATTAGTTTTGCTGTTTATTGGTTATGAGTGTCCAGAACACCAATAAAGATAGACAAGACTGGCATAAAAATGGAGAGATAAACAAAAAAGTTGAAGCAGAATCCAGGGGCTAGGAAACCAGATGTGAACCAGAGACACCAGACAGGACAGAGAACCTAGGTATGGGTAGATACAAATCGAACAAGTCACAGTAGCTACAAATATGCTTCTAGGGTTACCGTTAGGGTCAAGAAAAGCATTTTGGGTTTTGTGAGGTCTAAGTTTCCCAAGTTAAGACTATTTTGTATTTTCTCTTTTTTCCTTAACAATAAACACCCAAATTATCTCTCTCATCTTAGATCCCAGAAAATCTTTGCTAATCCAGTACTTAACTCTCCAACTTTTGGTAGGACAAGATAACCAGTCTTCAGTCAACTGTGGCTATAGACCACTGATAGACTGTCAACTTGCATGTGAAGATTAAGATTTACACAAAGTTACCAAGTGAAATTCAGTGTCCATTTATGAATGGTACAGTGCTGGAAGACAGCTAAATAAAGGTTCATGGCCCCTTACAATTTATAATTTTAACATGGAGAGTATACAGTCAAACAGCAGATCTTGCTATAGTCAATCAACCCAGTGTGGGTGCATATCCATTTTCATTTAAAAATTAACTTACGGCATCTTTGTTTATTCAGTTTAGAAAAGGAAAATTCATAAAATAAAGTTATAATAGGGCCCCCCAAATAGTGAATCTAAATAACAAGAATTTAATGTTGTTTAAATATTAAAGCATGTTTATATTATGGGGGAGCTTATGTACTCTGGAAAGTAAGATCTAGCTGTCAATGTAGTTTTTGCAATACACTTGCATTCACAAAGTCAAGACAACAGAACTGCAAGAATTTCCAAGGTATGTTTGGTTTGAATAAATGAGATGGACACATGGTTTCCAGTTTAATAAGGAATAGGGGCTGTCAAAGCTGCTGCAGAATCTCTGGGCAATGAACACATGTGTCACATAAACCCACTTCAGGTCTATTCCAGCTTTGGTACTAATGCTCGTCTCCTCCCCTGCATGAACCAGGTTAAGGGCACCTCAGGGGATTCTGGTGTTGGCAAGCAGAACATCAAATTCATCTTGCTGTTCAGTATCCCCTGGGCTATGAGCAATGTTTGGACTCATTCTCATTAGGATTCTTTACCACCTGACCAACTTCCCTTCCCTTCCTCCCCAGAACCTATTTTGGGATTGAACTCAGAGGCACTCGACCACTGAGCCACATCCCCAGTCCTATTTTCTATTTTATTCAGAGACAGGGTTTCACTGAGTTGCTTGGCACTCCACTTTTGTTGAGGCTGGCTTTGAACTTGCAATCCTACTTTCTCAGCCTCCTGAGCTGCTAGGATTGCAGGGCAGCACTGCTATGCCCAGTTACCTAGCACCATCTTGCTGAGGCCAAAAAACACTCTACTTAGCTCTTATCAGATGTTCTCTCCTTAGTGGCTGAACCTCATCCTGTACTCCCAAAACCTAGCTGTATGTTTCCTGCCAATCTGGATTGGCAATCTGGAACTATCATCACACAGCCCTGACCTACTACTTCTGTCTGTAGTCATTGTAGCTTGATCCATACTCCTTGGTCCATACTAGGCTCTCTTGGAGAGATCAGTGCCAATTTGGGACATAATGTGTCACACTGTTAGGCACTTTGAGAACAAGCCCTATAGCCAGACAAATTACCATAGCTCAAGTCTTTTCCTGAATGTTCTTTACATTCTCCATTACCTTTACCTCCTGTAGTCAAAAGAAACATCAGATCTGTATTTAGTACAATAGAGCTCTCTAATAGGTTCCAGAAAATGGATTCAAATAGATGCCTGTGACTTTGATCTCCCCAGTCTCTAGTGGCTTGGCAGGGCCTGAGGGTGGGGGAGGGAGAACAGAGCCCTGGGCTCACTACATTCATCCATTAGCAGGCAGTTCCCAACTTGGGCCATGTGAACATTATTAATGTCTGTATAACATGGAATAAGAAAAGGTTGGGAAGTTCTGCGTTAGAACTATGATACTACACAGGCAAGGCAAGACCAGTCAAATACATTTTTTTTTTTAAGGTGTGAAAGAAATGCTTACTTTCTGTATTTCTTTAAACTAGATTTGATCAGATTCTAAATCCTGATACTAGCAAATTTCAGGGAATTCATTCTGTTATTATTAGGGTCTTCTCTCTATTTCAGGGTTATACATAAAACCTGGGATTTCATACAGTGTAAACCATTGTGGTGAGTTATAAGAAAAAAAGAGAATAGCAGTTGTTGGAGACATGTATGGACATTGGAACATTTCAACATTGCTGGTGACAAGTACAATGTTGCAGCCACTTTGGAAAATAGTTTGACAGTTCCTCCAAAGTGTTAAATATAAAGATGGCACATGGCCCAGCAATTCCACTCCCAGGTTTTTACTCCAGGTGATTAAAAAAAAAAAAAAAAAAGCCATACAAAATCTTTGACATAGGGCTGGGGATATAGCTCAGTTGGTAAAGTGCTTGCCTCACATGCATAAGGTGCTGGGTTCAATCCCCAGAACCACCAAAAAAAGAAAGAAAATATGTTAACAAAATCTTGGAAACAAGTGTTCATAGAAGCACTGTTTATGATATCCAAAAAGTAGAAACAATCAAACGTCCATCAGTTGATCAACGGACAAAATATGGTTTATCCAAACTATAGAAAATTATTTGACCCTAAAGCATGAATGCAGTAGTGATGCAGGCTGCAACGTAAACCTTGAAAACATTATGCTATAATTATGCCATTATGCTAGGAACCAGATATAAAAGGCCACTTAGTATAGGATTACATTGATAGGAAATGTCCCACACAGGCAAATCTCCTTACAGAAAGTACATTTTGGTTCTCAGGGACTGGAAGGAGGAACAGACGGAGAGTGATTCTTAATGGGTAAAAGGTTTCTTTTTTGGAGTTATAAAAATATTCTGCAATTAGATAATGACGATGGTGGCACAACTTTGTGAATATACGAAAAGCCACTGAATTGTATTTATCAAAAGCCACTAAATTGTATTTGTTTATAATTTGAATTATATCCTAATAACTTAAAAAGAGAAGTAGGTACATACATACATTCACACACCAACCAACCAACCAATCTCTGGGGAGGGGTCTAGGTTCTGCTAATGTGTGCCCAAGGATAGAAGCCAGATTGCCTTGTGTCTGGCTACCTTGGTCTCTAGGCATAGGGTCCAGCCTCCCACTGGGCACCATGAAGCCATTTCTCTTGATCATGTCCAGGGACTCGGTCAGGATTAGGCTGGGGTCCTCATCTCTCACAGGCCCATGGAACTCTCACCCTTCACTCGTCTTCTGAAAACTTCCTTTCCTCCTCCTTCACCTCTTATGCATTCTCTTAAATTCTTATATTCAGGATTTTTAATGTCTTTTTACAGCTTTTATCTCCTGGAAGGCATTTTGTTATAAACTTGCATCTGTTACTTAAAATATACTCATTTTGGGGGGAAAAAAAAGAGTGACCAAGATATTCATATGCAGAAAACTAGGTCTGCAAAGAGACATGGATAAAAATCTGTACTAAGGAAAGTGGGAAGAGAATGATGTCAGTTTTCCATTTTTGATTCAGTGAAGGCTCTGAAGAAAGGCTGGTGATGCAGGAGGGGTGTTGACTTCCTGTCCTACACTTGCAGAAGGGGACATGGACTTAGGTCTCTGAGGGACAGAAGCACCTGTAGCATATCGAATAATGGCTCCTCAAAGTGTCCCTGTCCTCCTATCTGCTAGAACCTGGCAATGTTACCTAAACTAGTGAAATGGACTTTGAGACGGGATTAGTTGTGGTTTTGAAATGAGGATCCTAGACTGAATTATCCAAGTAGCCCATTGTAATCACAGGGGTCTTCATAAGGAGATGGAAAAGGGAGATTTTATTAAAGAAGAGATGATGAGGAGAGGGAAGCAGAATTGGCGGAGATATACTCTGAAGGTGGAATAGGGGGCCAAAAGCCAAGGACTACAGGCAGCCACTGGAAAATGGAAAGGTTAAGTAAACATTCTTTACAGAGTCTTCACAGAAGGACCAAATCCTGGAGACACGTGAACTTAAGCCCAGTGAAAATGATTTTGGATTTCTGGCTTCCAGAGTTGTACAAAAATACATTTGGGTGATAAGCCTGTGGTAATTTGTTATAGCAGCAATAAGAAACTAATACATTAGCCCCCTCTGAACCTTAAAGAACCCAATCAAAATATGAGCCACAAACAATGGCAAATCACACATCTTGGAGCCAATAGCCAGTTTCTCCCAGATAATTTTTTTCTTTTTCTTTGCAAAAGGGAAAAGCCAATATTGTGGTGTTAGGCTGTGAGGAAAAACTTGAAGATATTCACCACTGGTAACTAAAATTGCTACAATGCTGAAAGACAGGAAGCCAAATGATACCAGTTCTACACAGATATGAACTCCAGAAACCAGGACTCACGTAATACCAAGAGGAAAGTCAAGAGGGTAGTATCTTTGATGGGAATGCATAACCATTCTTGAACAAATATTTATATTGTCTGACTATTCTGTGCATCTCCCATGCCATGTGAAAATTATCCAAGGTCATTTATATAATCTGCAGTGTGAGAGCTTCTCTGGAAATTGCCAAAATGGAGACATAAAATGTCAGGGTGGTTTAATCTGAATGTGTATGATAGGGACAATTACAAGAAAAAACAAACAAGAGGGTTTGCATGTCTTTCTGAACTCTGAGTCTGAAACAAAAGTAGCTAATTTGGTTCATGTTCTTCTTCTTATTTTTTAGCACCAGGGATTGAATCCAAAGGCACTTAACCACTGAGCCACATTCCTAGCCCCTTTTATATTTTATTCTGAGAGTGAATCTTGCTAAATTGCTTAGGGCTTCTCTCAGTTGCTGAGGCTAGCTTTGAACTTACAATCCTCCAGTCTCAGCCTCCTGAGCTGCTCAGATTCCAGGTGTGCCCCACCACACCTGGCTGTTATTTTATTATTTTTTACTTTTTTGTGCTTAATTTTTCTTTATTATCTTAATTTGCCTCAAGAGACTTAGCGGTAGGAGAAAAAGTGTGACGATCTCCCCCAAATAAAGATAAAAGTGTGTTTGAATTACCTCCCCTTAACTCCTTGCAGGGAGGAGCCTGGATAATGCCGAGAAGAGAAAGCAAAGTTTCAACTTTATTCAAACCATGAAAGTTGATCTCCCACCTTTAGGAAAGACTTGTTTTCTTTTTAGGCTATCCCAGTGCTTTCCTCTCCCTAAGGTTGGCAGTTTTGTTGTGTGGCCTCCATCTCATCGTCGGAACCCTCCTGCCCCGCTGCCAGGCCCCACCTTGCTCCAACCTCCCTCTTTTTCAGAAAGATCCTTAATTTAATGAGTGGTGGGAGAATAAATCTGGATCCTTTTTGCTCACCTCCACATGCAAAGTGGATCAAATGTAAAACCAACATAAGAAATCCAGCAGAATGCACTTCTAGGTGGCCTTTTCCTTCCAAGCCACCACGGTAAGAGGCTCATTAATTTATTCAGATTATGACACTAATTCTCAGGATATTTTTAGAATATTTTTGTGAGGGGATGGGGGTGGAAGGGAGAAGAAATACCACTGGAGTCAATTTGGGAGAGACTGCTGGATTCTCACCAATCCCCTCTCCCTTTCCTGCCAGTCATCATACAGCTGAACCGAATTTCTTAACTCCCCATGCAACTGGGTGGGGACCTAAGACAGAGTTCAGGCTGGTGGAAGGTGGTGGCTGTGATCAGTGCCACGGGCTCCCACGGATGAGTCCCAAGGAATCCTTCAGGCTGCTTTCCTTGCATCACTCATGGGACATGGAAAGTCCAGGACAGAATCTGAAGGAACCTAGACGTGGAAGGAGCCTGGTCCTTGACTGGTTGTGTGAAGTGAAGCCTTCCTACTGTCCAGCATTGGACTGTGACCTCAGTGAGAAATAAACCTATACTATGTTAAGCCACTGAACTCAGGGCTGTTTGTTATAATGAAACTACTAACGCCAGTGATTGTAACAACAACAACAAAAATCATGACATTATATATACACATCAACTTTTGATCCCAAATCTTCTTTGCTCCTACTGACTAAAGTTTTTTTCTGGAATGCTTTTTTTTTTTTTTTTTTTTTTTAAAGGAAAATCTGTCTCAAGGATGAAGAACTGCCACCTTACCAAATAAACTAATGCTTGCTACAAAGGCAGTTCAAAAGAGTAGTAGCTCCAAAGACAGTTTGATCATTAATGGCACCACTGAAACAGTTCCATAGCTTCTCCAAGAATCGTCCTTTGAGACCCATCACATTCCCATCTGAATTCATAGGAAAGTGAAATTAGTGAAGGCCTGCACACATCTGGCCATAAATTTCCTAAATAACCAACTGCTTTAATTGTCTTTTAGGAAAAGCCTCCAGAGTCAACTCAACCACAGTTTGAAATGGGCATTTCAAGAATGGACATGCACAGAATAAGCCACCTTGTCTGATCAACGAACTTCTCACGTCACAAGCTCAAAAATCTCTTTCACAGATCATGGTGACTATCCTCACACTCACCAGCACCATCCCCCACCCCCCCCCAAAAAAAAAGAAAGAAAGAAAATGCCACCTGTCAAGAGGCATGATGCTCTATGCCCTTCTAAGGACTGGAAAATTCCCGCATCTGATCATTCATCAACAAGTTTCTCCCTTTTCCCCTTCTACAAATTTCCCAATACCAGCTAATTCTGGAGTCACATTTGAGACTTTTCCCCCACAGCCCCTGGCCTCCTAGCAGGTCAACTGTCCTTGGAAGAAAATTCTTTCTTTTTGCAAAACCTGATGGCCACATACCTGGGGCAATGAGCCCTTGCTCAGCATCAAGCCTTTCTAAGGAATTGTTACAGTAAGTACTTAAGCCATGGAGTTACTGTATCTTTAAATGTTCACCATTTAAATAATCACACCATTATAATAATGGGTTTGGTTTTTATATGGCATGAGGCAGTGATGTGATCTCCCAATTATAGCAGCTCCAGCCCCAGGATAAAGACAGGGGAAGGGATGTTTATAAGGACATACACCAATATCATTTGAAACTTTGGCTGGTCAGGCATGGGTGGTAGTTTCTTAGTTGTTTATATGTTTGAGCAGGAAGTTATATTGAAAGCATTTAACTTCAGTTGTGCAAGTATCAAATTAGGGATAAAATGTTATTTACTTAACTGTTACTTTTTCTTTTTTTCCAAAGTCAAGATATTTGGAAAAGTTTCCATACCTTGGAAAAGTTATTAATCCAGAATGTGTCAAATTATAGACATCTGGATCAAAACAATAGCCTGCTTCATCAGTTTTGGTGCGTTGGGTTAAAATTCATAGGCACATTGCTTTGTGAGTTCACACCTTACAAATACAGGTAACTCTTCTTCAAGGAACTGAGCCACATCCGTAAAGCAACTCTCAGAGGAAAAGAGTGAAGTCCTGATTTCACTGACTTTCAGTTTCCCAATTTAAAAAATGAGAACAACAGTACCCAACTTGGGATAAAGATCAAATGAGTTAATGTATGTACTTGTAGCTGTGCCTTGAATCTAGGATGCACCAGTCATTCTTAATATCTTAAAACTATGCTTATAGTTTCAAGCATAGTTCATTGATTCAACCAGTTCACATTTACCCTTTCCTAGAAACATATTTATTTTTTTTTTAAATACTCGTGTTTCCTATATTGTGTCTCCATCTTTCTGTTTGTATCAGGTGTACATTTACAGATGGACACACATACACACATAGATTCTTTTCAAAGTTCCAATTTCTTGACTTCAAAATCAATTTAGGAAATTTCTTAAGAAGATGACAAATGTATGAAAACGACCCTTATTTCCCCTGAGGTTTTACAAGTGCTTACTGTGATCTCCAGTCAGACCTGGCTCTGGCATTCCAGCTGTCCAGCTAGCCAGGAGCTTCAATGAAAGGCCTGCCACATTCTTAACTATTGTGTCACTGCAGCAATCTGCAAGAGACAGCACCTCTTTTAGCCCTGTTCTAGTTATCACTCAGCCTGTTTGTCTATTGCTTAAACTGCATTTCCAGGAGGAAAAAAAAAAAATTACCCTAAAAATTCCCCAGGGCCAAAACAGAGCCTTGGGCATCTTATGCTAAGAAAAGTCTCAAAAAATACTGGCCGAGGCATTTTTCAAATCTGTTGTAGGGTTGAGAGCATCTCCATTTAGAGTCTGCATTCTTTTTTTTTTTTTTTTTTTTTTTAAGAAAAAAAAAAAAACAAAACTATTTAGTTCTGTCTTTGTGGGCAAGCACTTTAAAAATTAAGAAAAAAATCTAAGTGAAAACCTCAATAGTTTCCCCCTCCCCGATTGATACAAGAATCTGTGTGATTAGAGTCACTTAAAACTAAGAAAATTAATAGCCAGAAAGCTCTCACTGGTGATGTGAATGAATGGCCACATTTGCATGACATTTTACTGCATCCACTCAAACAGATGGGATTCCAGGGCTAACTGGCCTCTGTTGAGATGAATGAGATTCCACAACTATTAGCACATTGGCATAGAAATGGGCTGGATTCGGTTGCAGGGGTATTCTTACAGAAACAAAGAAGATCACAAAGCTATCCTGTCCCCAGTGTCTATCAATGCAGACCCATTTGTTATCGAATCCCATTCATTCCTGTTACAGCTACATTCAATATCAGATGGCACTCCTCAGGCACCTCATGGAAATCCTGAGGATTTGATCATCTATTAACTACTATTGATGCCGATGTGGCTGATTTGGCTACAGAAGACCAAATAGCACTCTCACAACTGGTGATACAAGTCAAAAAAAAAGTGTCAGAAATCAAACAGGCTGAGAAAAAAAAGTGGACTCACCCATAAGCAAATGGAGTGAGGCCTCCTGTGTCGGCAAAGGTCACCCAAGACATTGAAATTCAATGAAGGGGGTTTTAAGTTAAGGAAAACAGGCAAGCACCAGGGAACCTATCATGTAAAAAGGCTGGGGATCAATGCCCCCTTGCCTATAGAAAGGCGCCAGCATGGGGTATGCTTTGCAGATGGGCTGGGGTAGCAGACAGGCTGCAGAGCACATCTGGCACACAGGTGTATGGCCTGGTTTTCCTAAACCAGTCATCAACAGTCATGTGGAAAGAGTCCTATTGCTGTTTTGAGTGGAGAGCAAAAGGAATTATAGCTTAGAGATCATAATGCTTTTCCCCCCCTCTTTTAAAGAAGTATGCAGGTCGCAGCCAAAACATTCTTCCTCCAGCAGATTATATTTTTAATCCACCTACTTAATTAACTAGCCCTCAGTGGATCAAATGATATTAGTGAGTTAGAGTAATATTGCCACTGGAGCAGCCATTTAATTCTGGCAACTCTAAAGCAAATTATTTCATAAATGGAGAGTTTATTCAATTCAGTTCAGTTCCAATTCAATTCTGAGCCCCTTCTATGACCAAAGCACTGAGAGAAACCCATGTGGAAACAAAGCAAGGGAGAAATAAACCTTGCCCACCACCTAACAAGGGAAGGGTAACCTCTTTACAAACTTCAGCAATGCAAATAAAGCATGTGTGCAGGGGCAGGGTTGGTGGCAGAGGGTAAAGAAGGAAGGGATCTCATTTCCCTCCCTGTAGGAAGGCAGAAAAGACTTGATGGAACAGAAAGCATGGAAGATGAATACTGAAAGTTACTGATGAAAGAATTGAGCAGATTAGGGGAGAGAGATTAGAGGAGTGGCAAACGTCCATTGTGGGTGGAATCTAATACAAAAAGAGAATAGAGAAAATATTCAAAACTAGAAAATAGCAATGAGAATAAATAATGGGGGATAGGTATATAAGGATATTGTAATTTAACAAGTGATGGAATGAGCTGGACAAGTTTCCAGAATGTTTGCAATGTTTTATGTCTTATGTTGGATATTGGGATACAAAAACGAAAGACCTGCTCAAACCATCCACTCCCTCCCATGTTATCTTACAGCCTAATGGGAGGTAAAAAACTCCTTAGGGTTGCTCCAGGCCCTCATGGGAGGTAGGTGCTCATTATGAAAACACAGAGGGTGAGCGTCTAAGCCAAAAAAGGGCCTGGCGGTAGGTGACAGCTGAACTGGGGCAAGGTCTTCTACAAAGAAAATGGAAAATGCAAAGCATCAGGCTGAGAGTAGTAAGAGGTGAGGCTGGAAGGGAAGGAACTAGATGGAGGACCCTGCACACATTATTATGAAGAATGGACCATTGTGGCTCAAGCGGTAGCGCACTCGCCTGGCATGCCTGTGGCCCAGGTTCGATCCTCAGCACCACATACAAACAAAGATGTTGTGTCTGCCGAAAACTAGAAAATAAATATTAAAATTCTCTCACTCTCTCTCTCTTAAAAAAAAAAAAAAGAATGGACCCATTGTCCTACATGTGCCCACCCCGAGAGATGAGCAGCAGGAGAGTGACACTGTAAGATTTGCACATCACAAGAGCCATTTTAGCAGTTATGTGAGTAGATTGCTGGCAAAGTTTAGAGGCTGGACAACCAGACAGTGGTTCCTCTAAGGGCCTGAAACTTTGGTTTATGGCCATGATGAATCAAAGGTGATATATATGTCCATATATAACACTTTGTATATAACCTTTGACTACACACACACACACACATGCATGTATGCACGTATGTGTATATTTTTATTTATTTTTTGGTACTGGGATTGAACTCAGGGACACTCAACCACCAAGCCATATCACCAGCCCTATTTACATTTTATTTAGAGATAGCATCTCATTGAGTTACTGAGCGCCTCACTTTTGCTTAGGTTTTTAGAAACTAAGCAAGTAATGATAACCTTCATCAACAAGGAGCAACAGAGAAGGATAAATGCAGTTGTTTATTTTATTTTTTTTAATAATTAAGTTTTTTAGTTGTCAATGGACCTTTTATTTTCTTTCTTTATTTATATGTAGTGCTGAGAATTGAACCTAGTGCCTCATATATGCCAGGCAAGCACTGTACCACTGAGCCACAATCCCCAGCCCCATGAATGCAGTTTTGAATGAGTTGATTTGAAATGCCTGTGGAGTATAGTAGCAGAAATGTTCATTAGTGAAAGTTGATACTAAAGCAAGATAAAATCCTTATTTAAAAAAAAAAAAAAGGAAAAAACAAAACAAAAAACAAACCAATAAGGTATCTCTAATTACATACCCCAACATAGCTGGCTCCTTAAAAAATCAGTGTGATCACAGAGGAGAATAATTTAGAATGAACATAATACAAGTTAAAAGCATACAAGGATGAAGTTCAAATACAAAAGACTTTAATGCCTAGTGAATTCTCTGCACTCTTTCAGGTACCTGCGTACTGATAATGGTCTCTAGAGGGTTCTATAAATGTCAACAGGATCTGATCTCTTGATTTGCCTGGATCTTTTATTTAATAAGCACTTAGTAAGTAATTGCTAAATACAATGCAATATATTGGGAAAGGTGAGGAATATGGACATGGACAAGCCCTTGTTCCTAACAGCAAGACATCATCTACTGTAGCTGATGAATGATCATAACACACAATAAAATCTGGTTGGAGATGAGAAAAGAGCCAAATGCTCAATTTCAGAGCAAGGTGCGTCTGAGACAAAATCAGAATAAATTGGATGATGTTGAGCTGGTCCTTATTTGAATTTTGACTTTTTTTCATTGTGGAGGCTTTTTCATTAATTTTGATTTAAAATTTCACATCAAAATAATATTTTTAGCTGGGTACAGTGGTGGTGTACACCTGTAATCCTAGGGAGGCTGGGGCAGGAGAATTGAAAGTTCAAAGCCAGCTTCAGCAACTTAGCAAGGCCCTAAGCAACTTAGTGAGAGCCTATAAATAAATAAATAAATAAATAAACAACAAAAAAAAATAAGGTTTAGAATTTTGATTGGAATCGCATTAAACCTGTGTAGTGCTTTTGGTAGTATGGTAATTTTGACAATATTAATTTTGCCTATCCAAGAACAAGGTAGATCTTTCTATCTTCTAAGGTCTTCTTTAATTTCTTTATTATTCTGTAGTTTTCGTTGTAGAGGTCTTTTCACCTCTTTCATTAAGTTGATCCCAAGTTTTTTTTTTTTTTTTTTTTGATGCTATTGTAAATGGGGTAGTTTTTCACATTCCCTTTCAGAGGATTTGTCACTGATATACAGAAATGCCTTTAATTTCTAGGTGTTGATTTTGTATCCTGCTATTTTGCTGAATTCATTTACTAGAAGTTTTCTGGTGAAATTTTTTGGGTCTTCTATTTATAGAATCATATCATTGGCAAAGAGTGCTAATTTGAGTTCTTCTTTACCTATCCATATCCGTTTAATTTCTTTTGTCTGTCTAATTGCTCTGGCCAGTGTTTCAAGAACTATGTTAAATAGAAGTGGTGAAAAAAAAAAAAAGGGGCATCCCTGTCTTGTTCCAGTTTTTAGAGGAAATGCTTTCAATTTTTCTTCATTTAGAATGATGTTGGCCTGGGCTTAGCATAGAGAGCTTTTACAATGTTGAGATATGTTCCTGTTATCACTAATTTTTCTAGTGTTTTGAACATGAAGGGGTGCTGTATTTTGTTGAATGTTTTTTCTGCATTTATTGAGATGATCATATCATTCTTTAAGTCAATTGATGTGATGAATTACATTTATTGATTTCCATATGTTGAACCAACCTTGCATCCCTGGAATGAACCCCACTGATCATAGTAATCCCAATGACATTCTTCATAGAAATAGAAAAAGCAATCATGAAATTCATCTGGAAAAATAAGAGACCCAGAATAGCTAAAGCAACCCTTAGCAAGAATAGTGAAGCAAGTGGCATCACTACACCAAATCTTAAACTATACTACAGAGAAATAGTAATAAAAACAGCATGGTATTGTCACCAAAATAGACTTATAGACCAATGACACAGAATAGAGGACAGAGAAACTAACCCACATAATTACAGTCATCTTATATTTGACAAAGGCACCAAAAATGTACATTGAGAAAAAAGTAGCCTCTTCAACAAATGGTGCTGGGAAAATTGAAAATCCATATGCAACAAAATGAAATTACATTCCTATCTCTCACTATGCACAAAACTCAACTCAAAGTAGATCCAGGACCTAGGGATTAAACCAGAGACACTGCGTCTGTCTATTAGAAGAAAAAGGAGGCCCAAATCTCCATCATGTCAGATTAGGCCCCAACTTCCTTAATAAGACCCCTATAGCACAAGAATTAATATCAAGAATCAATAAATGGGATCGATTCAAACTAAAAAGCTTCTTCTCAGCAAAACAAACAATCAGTGAGGTGAATAGAGAACTTACTAATTGGGAACAAATTCTTACCACACACACACACACACATCAGATAGAGCACTAATCTCTAGAATATATAAAAAACTCAAAAAATCTTAACACAACAATCAAATAACCAAATCAATAAATTGCCCAAGGAACTGAACAGACACTTCTCAGAAGATGATATACAATTAATCAACAAATATATGAAAAAATGTTCAACATCTCTAGCAATCAGAAAAGTGCAAATTAAAACTACTCTAAAATTTCATCTCACTCCAGTCAGAGTGGCACCTATTAAGAATACAAACAACAATAAGTGTTGGCAAGTATGTAGGGGAAAAGGCACACTCCTACATTGCTGGTGGGACTGCGAATTGGTGTAGCCAATATGGAAAGCAGTATTAAGAATCCTTGGAAAACTGGGAGTGGAATCATCATTTGACCCAGCTATCCTACTCCTTGGTCTATACCCAAAGGACTTAAAAACAGCATACTACAGGGACACAGCCACATCAATGTTTATAGCAGCAAAATTCACAATAGCTAAACTGTGGAGCCAACCTAGATGCCCTTCAGTGGATGAATGGGTAAAGAAAAATGTGATATATATACACAGTGGAATATTAGTTGGCATTAAAAGAGAATAAAATCATGGTATTTTTCGGGTAAATGTATGGAGCTGAGAACAAAACGCTAAGGGAAATTAGCCAATCCCCCAAAACCAAATGCCGAATGATTTCTTCGATTTAAGGATGCTGATTCATAATATGCTGCAGGGGATAGGGGGCCAGTGGTAGGATTAAATGAACTCTAGATAGGGCAAAGGGGAAAAGGGGCTGAAGGGGAAGGAAGGAGGCATGGGGGTAAAAAAGATGGTGGAAAGAAAATCATTACCCTAAGTACATGTATGAAGATATGAAGGATTTGACTCTACTTTGTGTACAGAGACATGAATAATTGTTCTCTATATGTGTACTATGAATTGTAATGCAGTCTGTTATTATGTATACCAAATTAAAATTTAATAAAAAAAAGAAAAAATAAGGTTTGGGGATGTGGTTCAGTGGTTAAGCACCCCTGGTTCAGACCCTAAATAAATAAATAAATAAACAAATAAATAATATTTTCATTCCTGAGTATACTGATACCCCTTTATATTTTGTTTCTGGGATAAGTGTTTTACTTTCATCATCCCAATCCTGGCTCAGAAAAGATTATCTGTGATTAGGATGAGGCCCTCAAACAGCCAGGGAATATCAAGGCAAAATCATGACTTTCCCCTAAATTACTCTAATTTCAGAATTATTCTAAGACCCTGAGGTAAGAATAGCTGCTGCCCCCCAGTGATTTAAACAAGAACCAATTATATGATCTGACATTTTCTTTTGGAGAAATCCTCTATGATGAATTATCAGGAGGAAGCTGATAGAAAGAATTCCGATATTACTGATGGGCCTTGATTTTATATTTTGTTCTTCTAAGGGTAATTTTCAAATCAACATAGGTACGTATGTTGATTTTCTTTAAGACTATTCCTACCCACCATCCTCCAACAGGTCTATGCATTTCAGAATCCTATAAAAATATTTGAGCAAAGAAATTAGAGTTTGCTGCCTATGGTCCTGAGCATCAGAATTCATCGTAGCACCCATACGGCTGTCCCCAGGCTTGGGCCTAGACCATATTGGGTACTTAATAGACATTTACATGAATGTTGAGAAATTGTAGATTCTTAAAAACTGCAGTAACTTTATCAGAAGAAATCATAAGTTATCATGTTGCTTAATTATCACTGTTTTACAGTAGTCTAATAGCTACACATATTCAAGGCCCACCATTTCAACCCAAATGTCTCTGCATTGCAACCTCGTGGTCTTTGGTAGAAGCAGCTGTAAAAATGGACTGGAGTTCAGGGAGCTTTATTACTCAATGAAAAGAAATTATCTCTGCATATTCTTAAGTAAGGATGAAATTTTGAGCCACGTTTGGCAGACATATATTAGTGATATTTGGTGATTAAGAATCTTTAGGAATTACTTGTTAAGGACTTACCGGTGACACAGCCATGTCAATGTTTATAGCAGTTCAATTCACAATAGCTTAACTCTGGAACCAACCTAGGTGTCCTTCAATGGATGAACAGATAAAGAAAATGTGGTGTATATATATATATATATATTTTCAATGGAATATTATTTCATTCTTCTTCAGAGAAGAATGAAATTATAGCATTTGCCAGTAAATGGATGGAGTTAAAGAATATCATGCTAAGCAAAATAAGTCAATCCCAAGAAACCAAAGACTGAATGTTTTCTCTGATATGCGGATGCTGATTCACAATAAGCAGGGTAGGGGTGGGGGACATGGGTAGGGGGATTAGGGAAGAATAGAGTTACCTTAGATTGGATGGAGGAGAGGGAGGGGAGGGAAGATGAGAGGATACGGGGATAGGAAGTAGAATGAAACAGACATTATTACCTTATATATCTGTATGACTGCATGACAGATGTGATTCTACAACATGTTCCATCAGAAAAATGAGAAATTATACCCCATCTATGTATGATATCTCAAAGTGCATAAAATGCATTCTACTGTCATAAAATAAATACATAAAGAGTCTGGGAATGATAAGCACCAGAGAAAACACACATCTTTGTGTGCCTGTGCCCTGTGAATGTGTACATAATTGCTATACTCTTGTTTCCTAGGGAGGAACCAGAGTCTAGGACACTTCTTCACCGAAAACATACACAGCCACACAACACCAATCTCGACTCTGCCACTCGGTTGGTTTGGATTGTAAATGTTGGGAAAGGGATGAAGAAATTCCATGAAAGGAATAAAGGCACTTATCCAGAGATGCAAAATTCTTCCATAGTGTCCTCCTGCAATTTGAATCTCACTCATCCTCTCCCCTCCCTTTGTCATGGGTCCACCCAAAATAACGTGTAGAGAAAGCTATCTCGCACCACAGCCCACATATTTTTAGAGGATTTGGATTTTCTTGGGAAGCACTGTCTGGTAGAGGCCGCACATGACTCTTCAGTTTATGAATTCTGGTGAGCACATAAGTCAAAGAATTATGCTCTAAGTCATATTTTAAATGATTTTTAATACGTTTCCATAAAAGGTCAGCTGCCAACAGTCACATGGCTGGACTCTAAGGTATAGAGACTGTGGAGTCTTTGAAAATATCCAGTGAATTTAATATATCAGACTTTGGTATTTCTTACTATGTGTGTATGTTTATAAATATACACAACATAGAAGATAATATTGTATATACACACATACTATACATACACATAGAGGGTTTTATGGAATAGAGGATTCATATCTTTCCCTAGTTGAAGTATTTAATGATATCTAATAAATTATACTTTTCTTTTCATTTTAAGTTCAATATAAATAAAAGAAAAAAAAAGGTAATGGTCATCATTTCCCCTCAGTTGTTTTATCTTTACAATAAAACAAAACTTCCTTGGACCTGACCAGAACTGAAAGGTACCAATTACTCATCTACTTTATAACATAATAGTTTCCACCAACTTCAAAGCAAGTTAATCAGGCTTTCTCTGGGAAAGGATAAAATCTTCAGCTAACTCTTCCTAAAAAGACAAGTGAGTTAAAAGCACAGCAATTTGAAATCACAGAAAAAAAAAAAAACAACTCTCCCAACACACACACACACACACACACACACACACACACACACACACACATCTAGAGAGTATTTAAACTATTTCACTTTATAAACTTCAACGGGGATATGATTTCTGGTGCTCTGGCTTATAGAATCACTTGGGAATGAATAATTCATAGGCATTTTACCAAGCCTCCAGTGTAAATCAGTCAAATATAGCAACATGATATTCATGCTGAATTTTTAAGTACTTAAAACATTTAGATGGAAACTTTTTCTTTTTTAACAGAGTGAGGAAGAATGTCATTTTCCCTCTGCTCACGTTGCCCAGACATACTTTCATGACATACTTAAAAAAAAAAAATCTATAAAGAGGGATTTAATTAAACAATAAACCAGTTAATGGTAGAAGAAGTAAAGAAAAGCAACGACAACGAGAAAACTTTCTCAGTGTTATGTTTTCTTTATTAACATACTGATGTGAAACTAAACAGAAAAAGCAATCTAATAACAAACATTCCTTTGAGACATGTTCAGGGAGCAAAAGGACATCCACTTATTGTTCCGCCCATCCGATTGGTCCATATATGGCAATAAAGGTACAATGGACGGAAACAGGAAACAGACTGGCACATCTGTAGTATCTTATTAGCAGCTAATGGATATCTGAGAAGAACACGCATATAATGCTGAATCGTCTGTACCAATCTCCTAAGCAATTACTCTTAATTAGTGGGTTCTGTTTATAGATTCAACTTAGTGTACCCTTATGTATCAAAGAGATGAAGGCAGATGGAGAGGAAGAAATGACTCCCTTAAAGGAAAAGTATGGCAAGATGTTGGAGGGTTTCTTTTGGGTGGAGTGAAACTTAATTTCTCTCCCTTCCCTGGCAGAAGCAGGCTTCCTCTTTTTGTGAATGATTCAAGAAGAGGTAAGACACATTTACCAAGGCAGGCTGCGTGAAAAAGTGCTCCTGTCTGTCATTTGCCTCAGAAAAATGCAAAAAAAAAAAAAAAAATCAGTGCATGCAAATAATGGTGCAGGACAAAAATACTCCCTCATACTCTAACTCTGAACACTTCCAGAAGGCTCCATCCTCCCCCCACCACTCCAACCAAATGCAGTGCTTTAATTCAGAGATGCTGCACCTGCATTTAGCGTCTGCCAAATTGGAAGCCAAGGGGCAAAATGGGCGGTGTGACCAGCTGTATCTCCATAAAAGAGAGAACACAAAATGGGTTTTCCAGGCCAATATAGTCAAAGGGGATCTGAATATATACATAGAGCCACGGAGCCAATTGCCCACTTCTGTAAATGGGAAAATACTGTGTAGCTCAGCTCCACCCCTACCCAGTACTACACAGACCTGCCTTAGGAACAAAATGGAGAAATTCCTGTTGGGTCATAGAAACTCCATTTGTGCATGATTTGTTCCCTTATAAACAGCTGTCTGGGTATCTTTCTTAAAGGAGAGCCAACACTGGTACTGCCTCTCATGTTTCTAAAAGAACCACAAGGCTGGATTCTTTAAGCCTGTCTGATCATTTGGACAATAAACTGTCCCACTCCCTCCGAAGTCAGAGGAGCTTTTTCCTGGCCTCTTGGAATTCTGTTTAGGAAGACCATGGTGAATACACAACCAGTAAACTAATATAAAGCTGTGATTGTTCTCTTGGATGATGGTACTCTATGAATAAAAACAACAACAACAACAACAACAAAAAAAAAAACTGGATTTTTTTTTCTTTTTTTGGTGGAGAGAAGGTAAAAGAAAATACTTGTTATTTCTCCATATTTTCCACAAGCAAGAATTGAATGATATCTTTAGGACCCATCATTCAGAAGGTTCAAGACTCTATGTAATATCCTTTTCCTATCAAAATCAACCAAAGGATCCACCTTTTCGGATGGCATGAGTGTCCAGAGACAAGACTGAGGTGTGTCAGCCAGATATGGAAGCTGTAGGAGCTGGTGACATGCTTGGCCTCTCCTGGGAACCCCGGCCCTTCTGGTAACCAGTTCCAGAGTTGCCCCTTTCAGACGAACCAGTCTCCATCAAACATTTGCTCAGATTCATCATATGTTTGAGTTTCCATCAAGTTTAAAATGTAAGATTTTCTGCAAAATGTTCCACTGCTTATGCAGATGGGCCAAGGTGTTAAAATGCAGTTTATAAACATTTTTTTCTGACTTCATCTTCTGAGAAATATGACAAGAGTTTGAGCCAAAGAGTGACACACACACACAGAGTTTCTAATTCACACACAGAGAAACTGTCTGAGCTGTGGGAGGCAAGTGAGAGACAGAAACCACTCCGACACTAGAGGGTGATTCTATCTTGCCTCTGACTGAGTTTGTATCCCAGCATCACTGTGCAACTGGGAACCTGAATGTGGCATATCCTATCAGCCTCTCTCCCCATGGAGCTCTATGGATGTATGAACATTGCCCCACCTACTACGTAATGGCTCACGGAAGAAACTGTCTATGATCACATTTTCTGGCAAAACTGTGGTTGGCATATGTGTTCTTTATTATATACCATATATTATTCTATAGGTTATACAATTACATATACATACATATGTGTATATACATAATTATACATGTAATTATATAGGTCCATATATTATATACATGTATACACACACACACACACACACACACACACACACATACATATTATATGTTACTGCACAGGATTAAAGATGACAAGACACACATAAATGGCTCGCTTTAGAAGCTATCTCCTTTTGTAGGTAAATGTTGAGAACATTTGTCAAGTAGAATCATTCATCTCAAACTTTAGAATCCATTCCTGTGGAAGATTCATCATAATGTCGTACCGCACATATGTTCCAAGAGTACATGATCCTTCCTCTCCCTTGCCTCCAGCTCCACACCCCTCTCTCACCAAAAAGTATACAGTTGGTAATTCATTTCTCTTCCCTGCTCAGGAGTGTTATTTCTGGAAGAAGTTCAGAGAGAGGCAATGGGATGGCCGTGTCACCAGATGGTTTCCAGGTATCTCCTTAGCAGGTTAGAGCAAAACTCGTTCTTCATTTACCATGTGTCTTTCCTCTGCTCAGAGTAAGGACAGGCCAGACACAAGGAGGAATGTTTGGTGGAAGCACAAAGGAAGGAGATAAAGTGGGAAAAGATAGAGGAAGGAAGCAGCCACTCACAGCCCCTCTGGGAGGGTAAGCTATCCAAGGCCAGACACGAAGCTGCAGCTTCCTAAGGGGTAAAGAAATATCTGGCAACTGCTTATGGCATAGAAGGCTCTGCAAAATACACCTTTCACATAGAGACGTTTTCCAGCCTTTTCACTAATGCTGAGAGTCAATGCATTACCAACCCTATTTTACATTTAAGGAAACTGATGCACACAGAAATTGGACAATACGTTCAAGAGTACAAAAAATAGAAGATTTTAAAGCAGGGTCGGTACCTATATTTTCCACGCTATATGCTCCCATTCAAGAACAGCCATACTGATGACTTGGTAATTAGTGACCAGCTCAATAATATTATGGCCCCTATAAGTGAATTAAAAGATCCATTTCAGAAAGCTATAAAGTCTTGAAAGAGCCATCTCTCAACTGATTCAATGAGGTCCACCGACCCAATGATTTTGTAACATATCAAGGTTACAATTTATAACAATACTCAAATATCTTTTGTAAAACAGCTCCCACATTAGATGGCTCATATATATTCTTTTAAAATTTCTGCCCATTATTAATTGAAGAAAGCCTTTCTATGGTGAGTAACTTTTTAGACCTGACAGCAAAGTACCCTTCTGGCTGGCTCATTCAGAAGGCTTATCTCAGGATATTAAGGTGTTAAATTCTCTTTATCATTGCACCTTCTGTAAGATAGGAAGATGTAGTTTAAGTATCCCAGTTAGGAATTTCTTTTGGCAGCATGTAATAGTATTTCTGAGTGGTTTAAGCAGCAGAAATGTTAAGAAGAGCAGCCCGTTGACCAGGCCGACCAGAAAAGGACCAGAGAGTACTTTCCTACCTTCATTAACACATTAAGTTTTGCTGCAGGGTCACAGATGGTAACTATATCCAATGTGGGAAGAAAGGGGAGAGATGATAAAAGGGTATGCATATATAATCAAAGCTTTCTCAATAGGTCTCTGAAGATTTCAGCTTATGTCTTGTCAGAACTGAGTCTCAGGGTCAGCTGTCACTACAGGGGGGACACTGGGGAAATGAGTACCTTTTCCAGTCTCTTCAGCGGTGACAGGAAAGAATGCCTGGGTATACCTCATACCACCTTACTATGACTAATAAACAGATGTCAGATCTTGCATGATTTCTGTTATTCTTCCATACCCATAAAACAATGGCTCACCATCCTGGACCCAAAACATCTTGGTTCGTACAGTAATGATTTCCTTTCATTTAAAACTTGGGTTCTTATGCTGAAAACGGAAGCATAATACTTCAACTCAGTCACCCAGGAAAACCTGTGTCACCTGGTGACCACTTCTAATGGGAAGCATAATTCAAAGTTTCTGGTCTGGAAGTAAGACCCTTATCCAGTAATGCAGCTCCACCAACATGCGGCCATGGCACATTCTAGAAGAATGGGCTGCTCTGGCATGGATAAACTTATAGGGTGGAAGGAAGTTTTAGTGTTGGAAAGAAGATGCAGAAAGAGTAAGATTTAATAGATTGTATAAGGAAGGGAGAACAAGATCCCAAATTTGCCTCAAAGACAAGAATCATGTAGCATGCCTAAGATAGAGATTCCTGGGTTTGAGACCAGGATTAAATCAGAATGTGAAAATCTGTTTTCATTTTTATTTTTTTTAACCAGATGCTTCACCATCAGGTGAGGTTGGAAACATGTGATGCTGAGGTTCTTAAACCTGGATACTCCTTAGAATGATCTGGAGAGCTTCTGTAAAGAACTAACCACTAGAGCCCCATCCACACCCAAATATCAGAGCACGCAGCGCGGTTGTATTGTTCAAAACATTGCTGGCAAGTCCACTGTGCAGGGTGACAGCAGCAGCCGTCATCAAAGGCAGAGACTCTGGTATAGAAGGCGATCCATATGGGGGCCAGATGCACACCACAGCTTGAACAAAGAGCTGGGTAGCCAAATGACCTATTTCAGCGTTGGAGAATCATGGCTTATGGGCCACCTCCTCCACCCATGGAATTTTTTTGGATTTTTTTTGGTATCAGGGATTGAACCCAGGGGTGCTTAACCACCGAGCCACATCCCCAGCCCTTTTTTTACATTTTATTTAGAGACAGGGTCTCACCAAGTTGCTTAAGGCCTCACGAAGTTGCTGAGGCTGGCTTTGAACTTGGGATCCTCCTGCCTCAGCCTCCCGAGACACTGAGATTACAGGTGTGCACCACCGCACCCAGCAATCCATGTGCTTTTGTAAATAAAGTTTTATTGAAACATAGCCATGCCTTTATAAATACACACATACATATATTGTCTGTGGCCTACTGATCACTTTACATTGACAAAACAATAGTTGCAGTAGAGATGATACGTGGCCCAGGTAGCTCAAAACAGTCACTATCTGGCTCATTACGAGAAAAGCGGACCAACTTCTGAACTAATTCAACATCTAGACCAGGAGTAGATACGTATAATCATTGCTATTATTACTTACGGCACAGTTTTGAGTGCTTGGCATCTATTTAGTCTTGAATCTTCATTATAAAACGGAAATCAAATATCTGGAAGTTCAAAAAGCTGGCCTGAGGGGCTGGGGCTGTAGCTCAGTGGTAAAGCACTTGCCTCCCATGTGTGAGGCACTGGATTAAATCCTCAGCACCACATAAAAATAAAGATATTGTGTGTCCATCTACAACTAAAACATATATAAATATTTTTTTTTCTAAAAAAAAAAAACAAAAAAACAAAAGAAAGAAACTGGCCTGAGTTTTCAGAGCTGATCAGAGGCAAGGCCAGGATCTGATGCAGTCTGGCTGACTCCAGGAGCTGTTAAATAGCTTTGGCTTCATCAGCGGGTCTCTTCGGTGTGAATTTTTTTGACAAGGTGTAAGAAGTGTAATATCCTTCCAATTTGTAACTAGCGGTGAGTCAAGAGGACAGACAGATGTCTGAACGGTCTAAGCTGCCACTTGTCCTCTCCCTTGTGCCTAATGTCCACTGGAGCAATCAAACTGAAAAGGACTCATTCTTTTAGCAAGCTTGAAAAAAAAAAATGGCAAGTGCTGAACTGTACAATTTCTTTTTCTTTTGTGAAATTTACAATGTTCACTATGACTAACTCTATAAGCTGGAGCACTAAGAATCACTCAAGGCTCCCAGACATTTGGCATTATGATCACTTCCTTGGCTGCATTAAGCCTCACACCCTTAATTTGTTCCATGATATATTCAATATGTTCCCAGTTTTCCACAGGGTCAGCAGGATAGACAGTTTGCTGGTAAAGATTACAGACATTATTCTGGAGTCACCATTTGCTGTGGCTCTTTGTCAAGGGAACGGTGAGGCAGTTGGAAAAGAAGAACAGGCATCCATTAAACACAGAGGAACAAAGACTGTGTGGCGACTGGGAAGACAAAAATAGCAATTTTATTGTCAATGTTTTGCTTTACAGGGAGCCAATAAAGCCATTGAAACCTATGAACTATATGCTTCAATTTAGATAACCAGTCCACAAGAGGACTTGGGAGAGCCTCTGCATTATCTGCCTCTAACGGTGGAGTCCATCTCATTTTTAGTGCAAAGACAATAGCCCACATGAGGCCTGAGATTCTCTAATCCATTTGCATTCCAAAATACTATCTTCCAAAATTTAGGCATCCTCTACTCTGAAATGCCAATCAGACAAGGTAAACAAAGCATGGACAGAGTCCTGAGGCTCACCCACCACCACCAGAATTCCTGCTCTTATTGAATTTATCGGACATTAGCTTGTGTAGCCTTAAGATGCACAGCCCGATCATGAGCTCAGATGGTCCAGAGACCACACTCCACACTTATTTATCACCCATTCATGCCAGGCATTTAAAATAGGAGAATGTTTTAGCCAGCTTTCTCACTGCTGTGACTAAAAGACCCAACCAGAACAACATTGGAGGAGAAAGAGTTTATTTCAGGGCGCACGGTTTCAGAGGTCTTGGTCCATAGACAGCTGGCTCCATTCCTCAGGACTTGAGGTGAGGCAGAACATCATGGCAGAAGAGTATGATGGAGGCAAGCAGCTCAGGACGATCAAGAAGCAGAGAGAAAGACTCCACTTGCCAGAGATCAAATACACACACACACACACACACACACACCCTTAAGGCAAGCTCCAAATGGCCCACCTCCCCCTAGCCATAACCTACCTGCCTTCAGCCACCTCCTAGTTAATCCCATCAGAGGACTGATTTGCTGATTGGGTTAAGACTGTCATTACCCAATCATTCCTCCTCTAAACCTTCTGCATTGTCTCACACATGAGCTTTTGGAGGACACCTAATCCTGAAATCATAACTGAGGACATGGGTAAGGCTGTCAAAGTGGTTACTTGCCAACAGAGGAGCATCACTATGTCTATCTGTTGTCAACATCAGTTCAAGCAAACCTGCTGAACCTCAGGCACTGTGTGCGGTGCCAGGCATTATTTGTAGAGTGAGTGTATACTTTAGTCAAACCTTTTTTTTTTTATTTGTCTTGTTCCATCTCATTTGTTCTATCTAATGTTGAATTATGGGGACTGGGTCTGAAATCTTTAACCAGAGAACTTCGGTCTCATCCCTTGCTGACCTTCTCCTGGCTCAGCTTGCCTGGTGACAGCCCTCTCTGCCCATCACTTCTGTCACTCAGAATTCCAGGAAAGGATCGTTAGCCTCTCCTCACTCTGAGGGTGGCAATACTATTTTTGTCAAGAAGCCCCTTTGATTCTGAACCCACAGTGTCTCAGGTCTACACTGTTTTCAAGTCCTCTGCCACATTCTGTTTAAATGAGCTTCTCAAATACTTGTTACATGCCTCCTCCCGCCCCTGCTGCACAAATATACAATTCTTGAAGCTAGATACCTTGCATAAATAGCAGCTCAACAAATTGTGCTGAATGTCTGAATCAAAGGTTGTCAGCGACAGGTGACCCCACCCGGGTAAAGAGGAAAAGTAAATTCATTCCTACAGTATACATTTCTGCTCTGGGACCTGGGCTCCTGGGCTCCTTATCATAGGGAAAAGGAAGGAATATTCCCAGGCTGAGCACCGAACATTGGCCACTGGGTTTACTTTTTTTCTCTTGCATTCATTACTCCATTACATTCCACTATACAGATTAGGAAATTAAAGCCCTTTATGAAATTTAAGCCATATGCTTAAAGTCACATAATTTCAGGGGCCGGCCAGGGCAGTATGTCCACCTGAGCAGTCTAATTGCCAAGGGCACTTACTCCTCCACTGAGTTACATTGCTTCTGGGTCTGAAGGTGAGATGCTTCTGGGTCCTCAGTGGCAAAGTTATCACAGAAGAAAGGGGAAATTCTAGAGAGGCCGGTGGGGCATGTGTGGGCATTCCTGGTTAAGGAGGAGAGCCTGGCTGTGCCTCAACTCCAACCTGCATTTATATGCTTGTGCGACACACCTTTGTAGTGTCCCTGTGGAGGCTGCATTAGCATCTGTGGGGGCGGGTGGACCTTGGTGGAAATCTGAACATTAGGTCACACTAAATTACACAGATTGGCTAAACTGCATGCTAGAAGGGTTTTAGAAATGTTAAAAAAAAATACAGACAAATTGTTTCTAGTTGGAATTTACACAGGAAATCCAGTTCTTACAGTGCCTCAGCAACTCACCTTCCCTCTTCATCCCACACTGTCAGGCTAGCTTAGGAGCTGCCTCTTTCAATTTGCCTCAGTGCGCGAGCAGCTGCTAGCTAAATTACAACCTCTAAGAGACTAGACCGCTAGCTGAGGTGGAGAGTATGTGGAAGTACAGACTCCTGAACAGCAGAGTGAGCAAAGAACCCATTGGCAGGAGATGATTGACCTGCTATCAGTGGGTTCTCTAGGCTAACTTCTACTCAGAATAAATGCCCTTCAGCTAAAAGTTCAGGTTTTTGGCCTGCCCTAGCATTTAATTCCTCTTTCAGAAACAGTCCAGAAGTTTCCTATCACTGGTATGACATTTCTTTTTTAAAAAATTTATTCATATTTCATGTATATATATCATCATCATCATCTCTGAGGTTGGTTCAACCCCTCCAGCAGAGGCCCAGGCATGAAGATGGCTCTGGTTTTGTTGACTTAAGTCTGTGAGTCCTCAGAGGTCCCATTTGCTCCCTGGTCTTGACCACAGGTCCTGAGGTCAAGTGCAGACCTGCCAGCCACAGGACTGCAGCTTATTTTGCTAAATGCCATGTTCTGCTCTTGGTTTCCCAGAGGCTTTCCGGGGGCAACATTTCCTGTGGAAAAAAACACAGACTTACCAGCTGCCTATCAGCCCCATTACCTTTCCCCAGAACTGAGGCTGATGGCAAACAGTCATGTCCTCAGATGTGCCACTGAGAGGATATTTACAGAAATAATGACAGTGGGACAGAATGTTGGCAGGCACAGGAAGGACACAGAGCTCATGGCTCTGCCTGGTCCTATTGTTGTGAGGGATAAATGAACTAGTGTAGGCACAGTCTATAAAGACGGCCAGGGGTAGGAGCTTCCCAACTTCTGTGTGTGCCGCTCAGGGCTCTTTTTACAATGAAGATCCCGCCTCAGGATTTCTGAGGAAGGGCCTGAGATTTTGCATTTCTAACAAGGGCTGAGGGTGCAGTGGGGAGGCTGATGCTGCAAGTCCTTCAACAATACTTGGAACAGCAAGACTATAAGAATATTCCATGAATGAATGCTGTAAGTATTAATAAATGCAAAGCCAATCTTACATTCTACAAACCTGTCACTCACATATCTCTCACTGACCAAACTTGCATGCCACTCTGCTGTCTCTAGGTGAAGAAGTTGCTTCATTGACTATAAAAACAGCTTCATTTTGTAAAAATTTAGATTACCAACTGACTTAGACCTCCTAAAACAGAATTCCTGGTAGGAGTACAAAGCTTTCCTGCTAGGAAAACACAGTTTACTTTTTGAAGTCCTAATTCAAATACAGATGTACAAGAAGGCTTTCAGGATTAATTTGGAAAGGGTGGAAAGGAGTTACCACCACAGGATTGAAATGATAGCCCCTTTATTTTCTCAAGATTTGAATTGCTATGTCTGTCATGATGCCAAGGCTTGGACCATGGCATGCCTTGAATGCTAAGACTTGGGTACATGCTGGCACCTTCAGAGACTCCCTGACGCGGGCAGGTCACCTGGAAAGTGAAGTAATTGGGCCACTACAAATTGGTTGTGGGGTTTCTTCAAATACTACCTGAGATCTAAAGTTCACCGAAAAGAAGCCAAAGCAACCTAGAGTGATTCTATTCTCACCATCCTTACACCTCCAGTATATTGAATTCAGAGAGTAGCAGAATCTATATTTGTCACAGTCAAAAGTCATCCATGGGAAGGGAAACATCTTCTGGGAATATTTATCAGTTTCCAAATACCCTGAATTTCATCCGATGGTGCTTTTGACTCATCTCTTAAAGAATTATATTATATATAGCATCACAGGACAAAACAGAACATTTTTTTTTTGAATATAGAATTCCTGTTGTTAACTAATTTAGCCAAGTTCAGGTCAAAACTAAGGGTTCCGCTTTTTGTTCAGAAGTGGTCTCAACTAGGAATAATTGTCTAAGAAGATACATGAAATTGATGGCTTCTAGAGATAATTGAGTTGTAAAATAATCTTGCACATCCACCTTGATTTTCTTTCCTTAGAAATTAGCATTGTTTTTTCATGTCCACTTACACGCAAACCCATCAAAGCCCAAGGATTCATGTTCCTACTTGGATTGCTGAGTTCAAAGCTTAAACAGAAACAGAAAAAAGTAAGTGCAAGTTGAGGATGGCTGTTTTGCATTATGCTGTACACCTGGATACAAAAATCCAGGGATTGAGAGTAGTCCTTTCTAAAGCAATGTTCAACCTAGACACTGGCAGAATTTTCCTTTGGCATTTTTTAATATCTCAATCATGGTGCTATTTTTAAAAGGATGTATCATAGCCTAGAGGCAAGACACAAACCTCTAACTTTTTGTAATTTCTTCACAGATAGATCTGCTTTCATCTATGCACGATTGTAATTTGAGCATTCGCCAACAGTTTCCAATCACCTTGTGACTTTTCGGTCCTGCCAGATGTTGGGGAATTGCTTGAAAGGCAGGCTTGTAGCTCCCTGAAGACTGGAATTCCCAATAACCCCAAGGTATATCATCTGAAGTCAAAACAAAGCCTTCTCGACTTGCTCTGCTAGAGTCTTTTATCTCTGTAGTTGCCTGGCCATGCCGCCCTGAATGAGATCTCAAATTTGATCTTAGGTAAAAAGGATGTTTTGAGTAACTTTACTTCAGTGTAGACAATGGCTATTTCAGAGAGCTCTGGTCTTTCCAAAGCAGAAGCTTCTTTTGAATGCAGCTCACCCCTGCCTTTGGGTTTTACAAAGTAGTTCCGCTCCTCAGTTATGGCTGAGGCTGAAAAGACAGGGTAATTGCGGATTAGAAGAGGGGACTCTTTGACCACTCCTTATGAAATGCCAATATGAACTCTACGTGCATACACGGCTTCTTATTCCACACTTATTTGAATGGCAATGAACAAAGATGCACTCATGGGTCTGGCAAATCTTGCTCTAACATTATTAATTTGCACTAGAAATACAGAATCAGCGTCAAATTCAGCAAGAATATATTTACCATAGGTGAAGCTCTTCGAGCTTTAACCTCCTCAAGGAAAAACATGAAGATTTTCTACTGAAACCCAAACTCCTTTGCTTCCTCCATATCTGACCAAACTCACCTTGTTGGACTTTTCTAGAAGTCACTGCAAAATATTAATAAGCAAATTCAAAACTCACAAAATATATAACTACTCCTCTATTTTAACGTTAACAAGCTTCTTCCAGCTAAGAGGAAGGGGGACACAAACCACATCCTTTTCTAAAGTTTCATCCCACCATTGAAGCAGAACTCCTATCTTATAATACCAAGCTCCATCGTTGGTGAGAAATTATAAGCCTTACAGCTGCTTTGAAAATTCCTTGAATTTTAAGTTCTTGCAGCTTATTTTCTTTGGCTGTATAAAACTATTCTTCTAAACACAACTCAGCCACAGTGAAAAAATCTTTTGAAATGGGAGAAATATGCAGTCAATCATAGCATCTGGGGTCTCATTCAATGGCCCGAGATTAGTGCACCTTCTTTGGAAAGTGCCCTTTGAGCACCTCGGTGATGACAGCATGTGAAAATCCAAGGGCTGCCTGCCACTCCTTGCCCAACACTTGCTCCTTTTCCAACAATTTAGATCCAATCAAACCACTGGCTCTTTCACGCTCCCAGTAAATCTGCTTGGTATTTGATGCCAAAAATTAAAAATCTTGGCCTAACTCTGCAAAGATATGGCCTTCCAATTGCCTATTTAATGATCTGGTATGGACACTACCACTCCCTCTCCCATTTTTCTAAACTCAACTTCTACATCAAACTTGGTTCTTTCAAGGCCTTCCCTCTTCATACGATACTCACCCCATTCTTCAGTATGAAGTCTAGTCCTACCACAACTATTATTCCATTTTTTTTTCCTGTCTAGTGTAGCATGCTGCCTGTATGCACTGATTTATTTTCAGTGCTGGGAATGAACCTAGAGCCTCCCCTGTGCTAGGCAAGCACTCCAGCACTGAGTTACATCCCCAGCCCGACCTACACGTTCTATCAATTGAAGTTCTGTGGCACATGTTATATTGAGTTTTGAGGGGGGAATTCCTCGATTGTGGGCTTTTGGGGCCACTTCAATCATTGTCACGTAATTGGTTATTTCTATGACTTTCACATAGTTATTACCCTACTAATGGAAATCCTACCATTTATAAAACAAAATATTATAACATGCTTAGGTTATATTTAAAAAATATTAAACGGATGCTTTCATTAAGGTAAAAGCAAATCTTTTCACAATAGCTCTATACCCACTAAAAGAGGGACTATGTGGGGTAGGAAGGATAGTAGAATTAATTACCCTATGTACGTATATATAGCTATATGACCAGTAGGATTCCACATCATGGACAACTGGAAGACTGAGAAATTATACTCCATCTCTACACGAGGTATCAAAGTGCATTCTATAATTATAATTAGTCATGTATAACTAATTAGAACAAATTTTAAAAAGAGGGACTATGATGTGAATTTTATGCAATCATTTTTTTTTTTTTACATATAAAAGAAGAAAACAAGAAAATGTCTCATCCATGCATGCCCTGGCCTTTGATAAGTGTCAGTCATGCAGGTAACCAGCCCGTCTTCTCTGCAATAGGGCCTTTAATAAGCCCCTCAATGAAGTTTCCAGCCATGACACATGCTTGTAAAGCTTCAGTCTATTCTCCAGGCACACCGAGGGACCCATGGGCCAACAAATACTTTCCATTCTGAGGTCTGTGGATTGTATGCCACCCTTATATTGTAAGATGAGTCAGCAGGGCAGGCTGCTGAAACTAAGAAGGTTGGGGCAGATAGAGAGTGGTTTCAAATATCAATGTTGCTTATCCCTCCAAATGCCAAGAATTCTCTTAAACATTTCTTATAAAACATTTAAAATATTATGCTCTGCTTTATTAAAAGGAATTTCAAAAAAATTTTTTTTCTCAACAAATTCGTTTCGACATTACAAACTCTGCTCATGAGACTGTGACATTCACTGGAGCTTGTCCTAAATTGAGCTTTTCCCCTTGGTGAATGGCCTCAAATTGATAAGTCCATATAGTTCTACTGTCTACATTTTTCTGTTTTATTTCATTTTTATTTGGGCTTCAAATACTGCCTGTCTCAAAAACATGACTTAATGCAGTACTTGTTTTTTAAAAAAAGTCTTATGCTCTTTTCTTTCTCCCATTTAGCTATATCTTCCTGGTGACATGGATCTGTTTCTGGCTCTGCTGGCTGTTTTATTTCACACACGGCTGTTAGGCCAAGAGTCCCAGAGTGACTCAACCTATCATGTTGAGAATACACTTCGACATCACCAAGAATCATGGGTAGCATAGTATTTTGTAGCATAATAATGGCCTCTATATTTTTTTTGACATTCTGAAGCTCTTCCTACTTATCTCTTGTTTCCAGCTAAGATATGAAGGCTTACATTTCCTAAAAATCAGATGCCCAGATAACTAAGGTTATTTCTATAATTTCCAAGAAAATAGAAATGTTATGAAGAATGGTCTACCACTGTGCCATCCAGTAGAGTGGTCATGAGTTTCCTATAGCCATTAAAATTAAATAAAGTGAAAATTTAAATTTCCCAGTTATATTAGTTATATTTTGGGTGCTGGACAGCCATATATGGCTACTATATCAGATAGAAAAAGAAAGTATTTCCACCATTACAGGAAGTTTTGTGGAAGAATATATCCTAATAGATTAGGTGAAACATGCTTCTAGACCTATTAAAATGATTATAAGAGGCTGGGCACAGTGGCGTGTGGCCTGTAATCCTAGCAGCTCAGAGTCAGAGGCAGGAGGATCGTGAGTTCAAAGCCAGCCTCAGCAATGGTGAGTTGTTTAGCAACTCAGTGAGACCCTGTCTCTAAACAAATTACAAAACAGGGCTGGGGATGTGGCTCAGTGGTTAAGTGCCCCTGAGTTCAATCCCTAGTACCAAAAAGAAAAAAAAGTCTTTTAAAAAAATTAGGGAAAAAATGATGAGCTCTAAATGACCATTGTTACACCTATCCCAAATTCTTACTACTTAATTTTTAAACAGTGCCATCATGAAGTGAAATTTAACTTTCATATAGCATGAGTAGACATGAAGTTCGTAGAACAAAGAACTACCCGTGGGGAAGTTGGTAATGGTAAGAAAGCTCACATGTGATTTGGTTTCATGATTCAGACCAGGAGAGGCAGTGGTAAGGTCTGGTTGGTCTCTGGGTACATTCTCATCGTTTTCTAATGAATATGCTGCCTGAAAAAAAATCAAGAGTCCAGTTTGACAAAAAACAAAAGCCACAGCATTCTAACCCAATCTGGATTAAAGTGGAATATGGAGCTATGAGAAGAATGGAAAATCATGTATTGGGAAATAAAGATGTTAGTTATCAGAGAGTCACAGTATAGAATATTACTATGCTATCATCATGGATAGCACCTTTGAGTGGTTATTATAGAATAGTTCTTTATATGTATGGGCCCTTTTATGTCTTATAGCAATTTTGTGAGGAAGGTACTTTAATAGCCTAATTTTTTATCTGACAAACAGGCACAGGAAATAACAAAACAAAACCCAAATAAAAAAAACTGCTATGATTTAAGGGTGGCCTGAGTGTCCACCAAGGTTCCACTGGGACTAAAGGTTTGGTTTGCAGGTGGTTCCATTGTAAGGGATCTAGTGGGAGAACACACAGTCATTGGAAATGTCCTAGGAAGGTACTGTAGGACTGTCTCTGACTTCCTACTTGGTGATATAAGCTCTTACACACACACACACACACACACACACACACACACACACACTCTTTTACCATGATATGTTGATATCCATCACCCTCACTAGAGGTCTAAATAATAGGGCTGCCCACTCCTGGATGAACCTCTGAAACAATGATTTATATAAGCCATTTTTTTTTCTTTATAATGGAGGTGCCTTAGGCATTTGGTTATAGTAAAGGCAAGCTAATATGCCATCTTACATGATTCAGCAAATAAGTCATAAAAGTTGGCAGAAGCCCAGTAGAATCTGGATTCACTGTATTCTATCTTCTGTCTTATTCAAGAGCTTCGGAGTTCTTTACTGGACAAAGGATCTCATATCATTCCAAAATCCTACTAAGTATCATTTAGTATTTTCTCCATTGGCTCAGAAAATAGTTCAGATATTACCAAATCTCCTGATTTTCATCAAAAGCAACAGTTTCCACTAAATTAATAATTGGCAAAGTGTGAGTAAGCAAAGAGATTTGATTAATAAAATGCCAAAAAATTAGTTTACTCTTCTATCCATGCCAGTAAGAAGAAAACATAAAAAGTAGAAATGCAGATCAATAGGAATTGCTAAAACAAAGGAATGCTGTTTCACATTATGGCAAATGCCCCTTTTCCTTTTTACTTTCTTTTTAAAACAAAAACAGTACTCTCCAGGAAATCTCAGTTTTTGTTTTTGTTCGACTAGGACTGTAATATTTAATTAACTTCACAGCTGGATCAACATATTTATGACATTCTATACTCATTTTTCTTAAATGCTACAGTGCCAGGTGAATAATATTTCCACAGATCCTTCCCCTTTTCTCCAATTCACACACATGCCTTTATTTCCATCAGTGCTGATCAACCCTTTTACTTGGAAGAGAGAGTATGTGTGTACAGATTTTCCAATAACGATTGAAGCATACTGTCAGACTCTGCTCTTGAATTTTTAAAAGGATGCTATATAAAAAACAAAGTAGATTATGTATAATTATAGAAAACAATTTTTTTAAAAAAATGGGTCTAAACTTTTTTAAAGGCTGACTTTTATGCTCAGAGTGAATTTTCTAGATAACTTAAGCCAGCATAAGAATTTGGGATTTATTCTCAGCTCTGCCTCAAACCAAGGAGGCAGTAAGCCACACATCATTGATTCTAAACCACATTCTTTTCCCCCTTTTAACATCTCAGCAAGCAGTTTCCCATCCCCAGGGTGCACTGGTGATACGATTGTCATTGCCTCTGTGTGTCCCTCAAAACTTGCAGAATAGGTTATCAGAGGTTGGTGGGGGGAATTTTGGCAAAGATGGTGTAGCATGGTTTTAAGACACATTGTATACTCACGTTCCTTTTTTTTTTTTTTTTTGATCATGAGCATCACAGAGGATGATACTCTTGGGGCAGCCATCAGAGACTGTGAGTGGAAAAGCAATTGAGATCAGTCTGTAACTGTGGAGTCATTTAGAAACATCTTAACCAATTTATTTCACCTGTACTTTCCCTTTTCCAAATGGTGTTCAGAATTAATTCAAAGTCCTCTTTCCATGTTAAAAAAAAAAAAAAATTCAAAGTGATAAAAAAGGATTGTACCATGGTTTAACTAGGAGTATTTTAAATTTGGCACATAAAATAGTGGTATGTGTTACAGTGGTACTTGATTTTTAGATTTAATGAAGTACCATAAGAGAGTGCTTTAGAACATCAGTCACACACACCTGGAGCAAGTCCTCAATCTTTACCTCATTCTTGTGAATCCTTGGGTGAATTACTTTACATATTGATTTTAAATTTCATTGTCTTTTAAATGAGGACAGAAAAGTACCAATAATAGGATTGAACGCAGTAATGCAGGGAAAGTACCTTCACACAATGCTCCACGCAGGAAAGACTCCATAAATGCTAACTGCTGCTATGATTGGATGGGTTAATGTGGACAAATCAAATTTGGGGGGTACCTTTTTTTTTTCTTTTTTTTTCTTTTTTTTTTTGGTATGGGGGATTGAATCCAGGAACACTTACCACTCAGCCATATCCCCAGTCCTTTTTATTTTTTTAATTTCAAGACAGGGTCTCCCTAAATTGCTTAGGGACTCATTTAGTTGCTGAGGCTGGCCTCTAACTTGTGATCCTCCTGATTCAGCCTCCTGAGTCATTGGGATTACCTATGCCTGGCTTGGGGTGCTATTTTCTTAATTGTCAAGTTGATCTTAAAACACCTGCTGACCCTAAGAGCCGTTGGGATGGTCAGATGCATTAATACACATAAAAGCAGGAAATGACAAACTGCAAACAAATATACTACTGTTTGCAATTACAGCAGCGATTGGTGCTGCTAGCAATACAGATGTTTCTTTTAGGATCGTGAGCACATGGGAACAGAAAGGAATCATTCCTTGGGCTCAAGTTCAGTTTCCAAGAAGGAAGAGACTGAAGCCTTTCCTGGAAAGGTGAAGGAGAAGAAAAGCTGGGACAGACCAATCCTAAGGTCCCTTCCACTTGTAAAAATTTTTGAATTTGAGTATCAATAATGCGTCACGAGTCAACACTGAGGAATTTGCGGCAGGCACATATGTAGATTCCTGAGGGAACCACAATCTCTAGATACCCAGCTTTTAATTTTCTTGGCCCCAATTCCTCTTCTCCTCTCACCCCACCTTCTTTTGCACTCCTAATTCCATTTCCTATCCTTTCTTCTAAAACCCCACAATTTCCTCTGCCTTGCTCGCTCCGTTCCAAATACATCTACTGTCGGTAATGATGAGAAACTTCTTAGCTTGGTATTTTATTTCCCATAATTTGGGGGAGCCATTCCAAGTGGGAAGGGGCCGGCCTATTGATTTGGGCACCAATTCTCAAATCAGCATTGTGAACGTGATTCGGTCCTGGGGTCCTCTGCCCCCTGGCCAGTCTGGTAAATGATTTTACCCTCTACTTTCTTGATAGGGTGAGTGGGATTCATCATAGATCTTTTTGATTCCTGCAATCTAAAACCTTTACAGATAGATTTTTCTTAGCAGATGAGGAACTTTGAAAAATGATAGCATGCCAGACGGGTTTAAACAATTCATCTGGTATGTTGAAGCTAATTAGACATGCAACATAAACACGGCCGTGATAAAAATGTACAGAAAAAGGCATTTCACAAACAATATGGCTATAAAACCCCACATCTGATCAAAAATGTTTAAAAAGAAACAAGACTGTGCCAAGATTATTTTCCAAAGTCCATTATTTTTAGCGCGATATCTGCAGAGGGAGCCAAGCACTGAAGAGCTCAATGTTCAAGAATGAAGGACTCTAGCTGCACAGCGGGAGGAGGAGCTCAGGGAAGGCAGCGGGCCTCAGACAAGACTTGCTGCCCTTGGCTCATGAATTTTGCTCCAAAGGTGGCTTTTTTCCTGTAGGCACCTCACTTTATGTAATGTTGGGTTTGACTTCTAGGCATGTCCAAAGAGCTTCACTGATTGACTTCACAAAAGAGAGGTTGATTTCCCATAAATGATGGAGAAGACTGGAAGAAGTCTTGATGAATGCAGCTGAGAACTTTGGGACACACTGTCATACAGTGAGAGGGGGGTGGACAAGTCATTCCTTCGTAATTTCCAGATCAAAGAGATTCTGTAGGCAAGGAGGAACTATAGGAGAGGACAAAGTGACATGATACTTTGGCCTCTTAAGGATTTACTGCAAGATATATGATTACCCGACCTGTGTAACTCGACATCATGTACAGCCAGACGAATGAGAAGTTACACTCCCTTTATGTATGATGTGTCAAAATGCATTCTATGTTGCATATAACTATTTAGAACTAATATAAGAATTTACTGCAAGTAAGTTGGTGACTAGGAGAGGTGGCACAAGGCTGTGCACTGGATTCAAGCAGAAAAGACCTTGCACACCTCTCTCCATGCTACCTTTTTGGTCCCCCAATTCATTAAGTTTTAATAGGAGATATAATCCAGGGTAGCAGGAGTAGAAGAAGAAACCCAGGAGACAGGCAGGAGGAGAGGAAGTAAAAGGTGGTGCATTGCTAATTTGCCTGCAGTTTTGTTTTTAAAAGTTCACAACAGGCTCATTCTTGCTTAAAAAGTGAGGTAGAAATGCATCACCTTAGGAAACAGTTCTTTAGCAACTCACCATCCAATCCGGTTACAGAGGAGGAAACTCGACATGCTCTCTAATCAGAGTTCAACTGAGAGTGTTCAGAGACCCCCACACTGCATTTTAACTTTAGCTTAAAAGTTAGGAAGGGCATTAAAGATAGCAAAAAGCACGTGGACATGCGCTCAGGTGAAGACTGGTTGTTTTATTCTCCTGCTTGGAAAAGAACAAATTAGACCACAGAGACTATAGCCCTGTCAATCCTTTGCCACAGGCTTTTTCAGGATGGGAGAAACATTTCTGCTCCAGTTTCCCATAATAAAATAGTGAAATCTAGACAAAGACTTTAATGGGTCTTGCTACCATATACTCCAAGCTAAATCCCATTCAGTACCAAAGATTTGATCCTGGGACTGAAGAGGGTTCAGTGAAGGAAAAGTGATATGAAGGGAAGCTCCCAAGTAAAACCATAAAGAAATCAATTTTCAATCAGCACAAAATATTTCTAAACAATTTCTAATCACATTTTTCCTTCACTATTCTGTACCCGAAGGGTATGTAACTAACACCCAAAATGACAACACATGGTAGCAACAATGCTTAAGAAAAAGAGCAAATCCAACTAAATGTAAAAACATGTTCTGATTTTTTAAAACATTTTTTAATGAATCTTCCTAAATATGATATTAGCTGATAGGAGCCATTCATTCACTTGACAAGTATTTATGAGTTTCCAACTTTTGATGTGGTATAGTCATAGTTCTGATCTTAATGCTTACTTACAAAGAAATATTTTATAGTCTATATTTTGGATATATTGAAAGATTAAGGAGAAAGTAAGTCTAAATTCTGTGACTAGGACTATTGAAGCTATTCCAATTTGGTCTTGAGATTAGTTATTTTAATACAAAGGGAACCTACATAAACTACTTGAAAATATGCCTATTAAGAAACATATGCTTCAAACTCTGTTTTAAATAAACAGAAGCTCAGGAAACCCAAAACCACTTATGCACAAAACACACACACACACACACACACACACACACACACACACAAATTGATGTTTTAACATATAAATTGAGGCTGAAGGGAAAAATCTATCTTTGTAAGAAAACTCAGCGATAGAATCATGAAATAGAAATATTTACAAACATAAAAAAGTTGAATAAAATTCTGAAATTACTGAAATAATTCTTTTCTCATTAAACTTATCTTCTGATTTTAATAGCTCCTTACCAGCACATAAAGCAGTAAGAAAGAAACACACCTTGTGTAATGATAAAAGGAGAAAAAAAATTACTTCCCAAACATAAAATTTTACTTTGCCGAATTTCTAGAATGGGTTAATTTTTTTTTAAAAAAAATATGTCCTCTTCCTAATTATGACTCATTGGACCCTTTTATCTTTTCCTTCATGCCTTCGGTGTGTTTTTTATTTTATATTTCATCACTAATGCCTTCCTCAGCTTATGTAATTTCTTCTCATCTAGCTTCCATTTAACTCATTCTCCCTTTAGCACAATCCAACCTCTCAATTGCCTCAGCCATTGAGGTTTTATTTTTAATCACTGCTACATTTGACTTGATTTTTTTTTAAAGTCTCTTAAAAGCCTCTCTTCTTTCTATATGTGTGAGATTAATTTACTACTTTCCCCACATATTTAGTTGTTTCCATTGAGAGGACTGAGTATCTAGGCACTGTGGTGCCCCCCTTATATAACTCTAGGGCACCATTTAGGTCCTATTCCTTGTAAAATGATGTCTCCTAAATCAGTACACCTGGAACCATTTACATAGAAAAACTGTAAATAGTCAGGCTGATGGCAGGAATTACAAAATAAAGAAGGCTCCTGGAATGTCAAAGGCCCCCATGTCCCCAGAAGTAAATATATTTTTAGAAATATGCATATATGTTAGAGAGCTCTATGTGGCTTATAAGAAATATGAGGCTAGGTACTTTGTACAGATGACTTAGAGATCTCAAAAAGAGCCTTATTTTCATGTTACATGAGAAACTAAGGTGGCCCAGAATGGTTCAGAGACTTCTACAGTTTAGATGACTATCTACTACTGAGCCCAAATTTGACAAGGGGAAATTTCAAAGTGCACATTCGTTGGAGCATCTGCCATGGACGTTACTACATTGAGTGATTTCTGCTGCTTGGTCGTGGGTTGTCAGCAGATTGAACCAACCTGCTAAGGCCAAGAGCAGAGACCAAACACCCACGCAAACTTGACCACCTCCTTCTGCCCAAAGACTCCAGACTGGCCCTAGCCTGAGGGGACCATTTAGCAAATGTTGGCTCTTATTTCCCCCACAGCAGGTCTGGAGTCCTATCAGAACAAATTCGTTATCCACAGGGACAAACTTCATTAGGAGTGTCACTTTTATGTAGAGTTCCCCAAATGCTGCCCCCACCCCCCACCCGCTTTTAACTTATTTGAGTTTCAGGAAACAAAAGTTAATGATGTTAATAAAACTCAACATAGGATCCCTTTTGGTAAAAAAAAAAAAAAAATTGCACATTTAAAAAATCTTTTAAAAATCAGACATGGTAATTTCTATCATTGTCTCCCTAGAGCATGAGAAAAGAATAATTGCAAATAACAGTAAACTGAAAGGGGACCCATTTTGATCCAAGGTAGGTGGATTGCCCGTGTGCCTTCACCTGACTCTCTCCTTCCCAATCACTCCCCTGTTAATAAATACCAGGCTTTCTTGGAACTTATAGTCTAGTGTGGTGCTGGGGAGGCAGAAAATAAATGAGAGAGATAAAACAACAATAACAACAACAACAAAAACCAACCAAACAGGTATTTTTAGACAACACTGAGGGCTGAAGAGGAAATAAAGCAGGTAGATGAAATATAGAGGCATCAGGTCATCCTAATTTAAATGGGGTCTTTAAGGGGCTGTCACAGCATGAAAAGGCACCAGTGCCATAGGACAGGGCCATTCTGACAGAGCCAAGCACCAATGCACAGCTCAGAGGCCAGCAGGACCTTAGCCTGCAGTATTTAAGGAGCAGATACAAGGCTGGTGGACAGGGCCAGGCAACAGGGAAAGGGGCCTAGAAAAGATGGGGTGTGGGGTGTGAAGGGCCAGACCATGCCACTCTTACATGCCTTGGTCATGGGTTTGGGTTTTATTCTGAGCACACAGGAAGCTGTCAGAGGGTTTAAAGCAGAGTGACATAGATTGCTTTGTACTCTGCAAAGATCACTGATAGCTGCTGTTTGGGCAACAGCTGACGCAGGGAGAAGAGTTGTCAGAGTCTTTTGAGCCCAGCTGAGAAGGGATAGTGGATCTGACTGGAATGAAGAGGCAGAGAGAGAACAGGATGGAGACAAGGTGCCATTTGAAAGCGTGGTTGGCAGAACTTGCTGAGGCACTGGGTGTGGTGTGGGAAGGAGAGGCAGTATCACAGGGGACTGAAGGCGCTGCTCTGCCTTGAGTTGTCTTTAGGACTAATTCTCAGTTGAAAGAAGCGTATGCTGATTAACTCACCTGAGTGGTCTTGGCAAGTTATCCAAGACACTCTCCCAGGACATGCAAAAAAACAAACTAGACTGTCAACAGTAAATTCAGTGTTTCCCTGATCAGTGATGCAAGTTAGCTTTCCGGGGAAGCAGAGGTATCATTTAGAGACTTGTTACATACATCAAGCACTTTGGGCAGACCAACTGCAGGATCGCCTGGCTAGAAATATACTGACTTGGTCCCCACATGAGACCACTGAATCAGAATCCACTCTGAAATGGCGGGGTGAGAGGCGGGCGGTGGTGGTGCAAAGAGATTTTCCAGCTGATCAGAGAACACCTCCTTTGTTTTAAGAAATATGCAAGAACATCATGCTTATTTAGCATTAGTGGCATCAAAGGAGGCTACTTTCATTGGAACAACAACAGCAACAACAAAAATACAAAATAGAACACTAAACCCACCTTCTACGAGTTTGCTTCAAATCACCTCACTTACCAGATTCTTTCCTTTTCCGGTGATCTTACTTTTCCATCATTTTCATAATTGCACACAAGAGAATGGAAATCTGCACAAATCTGGTTAGCGGGCTTCAGCGACTTGTGGTCAGAAATACCGCTCTCCAGTAATATTTTAAAGAAAACATTACTTTCTTCAATTATAAATAGAGGTCACAGCAATTTCTACACAGACCCCCTAAATGTTTTATGATGTTTTTAATGAAAAAAAGGCAAAGGAGCTAGCACTTCAATATGTCACACCAACCAAAGCAGCAAAAAAAGTTATAATAAAAATCTATTTACAACATTTTCAGTTGACAATGAGTCTAGTGTGAGTGGAACCATTTTTATGTAGCTCATTCCTTACTTCAGTGCAGGGGAACCTCACTGAGAGGCACACTTCCCCCCAAATCTGGATTTTCTTCCTAGAGAAGTACCTAAAAACAGAAGGCAAAAGCCACATGTTTAAGAACCAAATCAAGATGTTTTTCAGAGCACGGGTGCTGATATCACTGTATTGGCTTGTGCAGAGGGGTTATTAATCAATGTTGGGAAGAATCAAAGTTCAAGTCAACAAGTATTTATTGAATACCTATAATACTTAGATTTTTTTGAGTCATGTGCATGGAAATCTGCTGAAAGTTGCTGCCTGAGAAATGTCCACTTTGACAATTTCAAAGCCCAAGGAGTAACTTTTCTTAAAACTCTCCCATAATTATGGAGAGTCAACTTTTGGAGTATTAAATCATTATGTTTTTCCCTCTCGTTTTAAAATATCTGAATCTAGTGATACTATTCAAATGCTGCCTCCTCAGAGGAATCTTTGTGTCCACTCCAACTGAACACTGATTTTTATTCTGGTTATTTTTTCATATAACCTAGTACTTTCCTTTCATAGCATCTAATACACATAATTCTATTTTGCATATCTTTAAATGCTCATGCTCTATCTTCCCAGTAGGATGAACCTCATGGAAACAGGGGTTTGTCTGATTTTCTCTCCAATGAATACCACTTTCCTACTGGAACACCCTCTGGGCAAATGATAAATATTTATTGAACGGAAAAACATGAAAGTGTTCAACTATCAAACACTTGTGTCTGCCCCACTGATTCTCTCTTCATTTCAGACACGTTGATAAAATGTAACCTTTCCTCTAAATTTCTTATTCATCTTTTTGTTCATTTAGTGACAGTACAAGTGTGTGGGTAAAGTATATAGCTTTTTTTTATCTAAAGGAAAATAAACCTTTTTTGAGGTCTCTTTCCCTCAATGTAAGCTCTCCTGATCAATAATTATGGAATAATAGAACACTTGCATTGCTGTGCTAAGTTCTGACTTTTTTTTTTTTCAGTAAACTTGGCAATCTCTATCAAGCATTTCCATCAGTTACTAAAGGCTAAATCGTGGAGTTCAAGCTGTAAGTCATGAGTAGCAAAATTTCCCAGTAACATCTGCCCTTTCCTATACTAACCAAATGAATTGCATATTCCAAAGATGAAACCTCCCAAGATGGATCTATTCAGAAAACGCATAAGGAAGGTGAGCTGATGGTAAGGGTGTCCAATTTGTCTCTGGATTACAGTTCAGCAGCAGCGAGGCTGACAGCAAATATGAGGAAAATAAAACCAACAGTCCACAAATAAGGACCATAAATCAAACGGAAAAAGAAAGCAAATACCTCCATCTGCACTTGTCTCCAGGTCAAAACCCCAAAGCTGCATTTCAGGGGATATGTTTAAATGGTTCACAGGGAGCAAAACAGAAGTTTGGAGAAATATAAAGAAAACATTCTGAAACGAGGTTGCTTCCAAGGCTGGGGTCGGGGATGGGGAGCCGTAAGAGGCCATTTGAACCCCCAGATCTATTAGGACTAGAGAGCATAGGAAGAGGGACTCTCAATGAACTTCCCATAAAAATTCCCCAAGCAGGATCCAATTCCTTTTAATTTATTAAGTGTATTTTTCATTATAAAAGTAATAAAGATTAGAGAAAGTTTGCGATATAGAGAAATAAAGGGTACCATCTACAATTGCTAACATCACAAGACGGTCACTGATTGACGGATCATGGTGAAAAGAGGCGGCAGAATAAAGTTTGTCTTCTATTTATCCACTCAGTGTACTTGCCTGCCAAGATCATCAGAAGGACCTTAGTGTATTGATTTTTAAAGGGGACCACAGAGTGCATTCAAGTTGAGAAGGAAAATTTTATATATTTTATATTCCCTATCTTTTCACAAATTCATGGCTAAATAATCAGAGGTCTGGGGCTGGAGAGACTTTGAAAGACCATTTAGGTCATTATCCTAAGTGTATTCTCTCAGGTCTCATTTTTAGTGGACACGACGTGGGTCCATTATCTAAATATCCATCCTCCTCTGAGTTTGAAGAATTTACATCGACTAAAGGGATATACCTGGTTATTCAAAAGGTATACTTGGTACTGATTGGTTTGAGACTGAACTATTGGGACCAAAAAGATATAAGAAAATGCTTGCTATTGGCTTTTTGGAAATTTGAAAGAAAGCCACAGGACATGATCGTTTCCCATAGTCAGGCCAAGAACTGTCCTTAAAAAAATTTTTTTTTAAAAGGCATTATAGCCAGTATATCAGACAAAAATATCTAGAAGACATGGTAAGCAGATGGATCTGTACACTGAACTTTAGCTACATAAGGAGTAGATTGTAAGAGCCAGAGTATAGATGGGTGTTGGCTGTTCTTTGCTGTTTTTCCTCCAAGAGGAGCTTCAAGAGGTTCCTAGTTTGCAGATAGAAACACAAGGGATGAAGTTCATCTAGGAAGTAGGTGCTACATCATGTGGTTAGAAAAGGTGATACAGCTGCTGTTTGCCTCCCCAAAAGGAATGTATTCAGTGGCTTTGATATAGACACCATCAGTGTAAATGACAGATAGAGGCAGAAACAGAAACAAACAGGAGAATCACGTCTCACAAAGAACCATGCACTGGGAAGTGACATGCACAAGTAGATGAGAATACTATGATTTTGAGGCCGAGAGAAGGATAGCCAGGGGAAGAGCCAAAGGCCCCAGAAAGTAGTGGGCAAGGGAGTTTTACTGAGATGACAGAACCATCAAGGAACTGCTGCCTGCCATTGCCCACGGTCAAGCCAGTGTATCCCAACACCCATGTAGGAGAAATGCTTTACTGCTGTGAAGCATTTCTTCACCTGATTGGCATTTCTTAGTGATGTTAAAATACCTTTGGGGGCTGTTGTGTTTGTCTGTGTGTTGCTGTGATAGAGGATAGAAAACTTGTCTTTTATCATATAGATTCTCAGAGCACAAGGAGTCAACTCCAAGCATGATGGAAACAAATTAGCATCAACAGAAATCCTGGGTTTAAACTTGATGCAGTATTGGGTTTTTTTCTTTTCTTTCTTCCTTTTTTTTTTTTTTTGCACTGGAGCTTTAACTCAGAGGTGCTTTACTTTACCACTGAGCTATATCTCCAGCCCTTTAAATTTTTTTTTTTTTTAGAATCTTGCTAAGTTTCTGAGGGTCTCACTAAATTGCTGAGGCTGGTCTTGAACTTGCAATCCTCCTACTTCAGCCTCCCAAGTCACCAGGATTACAGGCACATGCCACTGTGCCCAGCTGCATTCAGGGTTTCTTTCTTTGGAGAAGAGAGGGTATTTTACATGTGGCTACAGGGATGGACTATAACCAAGACTCAGATGTCCACCAAAATCTATGACTGGGTTACACTTTTTAGCTGCATTTGCTATTGCTTGTGACCACGGAACTAACAATATGAGTGAAGCAATGTGAGAGCACTAGGTGGGACCTTTGAGCGAATGGACTTGCCTCTCCCATACTTTCCTTTCCCTTGCCATAAGTCTGAGCATGGACATAAGCACAGCCAGCTTTCACCATGCAGCCTACATATATGCATGCTCCAGCGCACAGGTTCCCAAACCCTCTCATTTCAAGGCATCCTTAGGGTTAAGTCATAATTCCTCAAGAAATATCTAAGGATTCCATTTTAAAAGTAGTTACATTCAAAAATAGTTAGGGTTCATCTATTCCTCCCATGCTTCCCCTCCCTCCCCCACTATGAGTCAGCTTCCTTATACCAGAGAAAACATTCACATTTTTTGGGGGGGTGGTGGATTGGCTAACTTCACTTAGCATTATTTTCTCCAACGCCGTCCATTTACCTGCAAATGCCATGATTTTATTCTCTTTTATTGCTGAGTAATAGTCCATTTTGTATATGTGCCACATTTCTTTAATCCATTCATCTACTGAGGGGCATCTAGGTTGGTTCCACAGTTTAGCTATTGTGAATTGTGCTGCTATAAACATTGATGTGGCTGTGTCCCCTGTCCTTTGGGTATAGACGGAGGAAAGGGATAACTGGGTCACATGCTGGTTCCATTCCCAGTTTTCCAAGGAATCTCTATACTGCTTTCCATATTGGCTGCACCAATTTTCAGTCCCACCAGCAATGTATGAGTGTACCTTTTCCCCCACATCCTCGCCAACACTTATTGCTGTTTTTCTTCATAATAGTTGCCATTCTTACTGGGGCAGGGGGTTAGCAATGATGGTGGAATGTGATAGACATCATTATCCAAAGTACATGTATGAAGACACGAATTGGTGTAAACATACTTTATATACAGAGATATGAAAAATTGAGCTCCAAAAATGTAATGAGAATTGTACTGCATTCCACTGTCATGTATTTAAAAAAAACAATAAAAATAAAACAACAACAACAACAACAAAAAGATTTCTCATACTATGAAACAATTCCTATTAAATATTTTTGCCATTTAAAAAAAATAGTTAGGTTCCTCCAGACTCTCCCGGCACTACATACGCAGGCAGGCAGGTGAATTGATGCACATTTATGTCTGTCACAGGGCTCTTCAAACTACTATGCCATCATTTTTTTTTGGTTGATGTGCTTGTTTAAATCAGGGGTTAGCCAACTTTTCCTATAAAGGGTCTGATAATAAACATTTTAGACTTTGTGAGCCAAAAGGTCTCTGTAGTAACCATTCAATTTTGCCTTTGCACCGGGAAAGCGGCCACAGACAATATGTAAATGAATTAGTGTGGCCCAGGTTCAGTAAAGCGTTGGCCGTGGCTTGAATTGGCCAAAAGGCAGCAGTGGAGGACTCCTAATCTAAATCTTTAAGACAGCCAGTCCCCTGTGGCTTATGAAGTCTGCCTGTGTCATTTCCCTGCAAGGCATTTGCTGGGTCCTCTACCCATTTCCCAAAATTCTGTGGGGATCCTTGAACAAAAAGATCCATTTTTTTGGCTGAAAATTTTTGGAAATGGTTTTGTATATAATTCACATCCAAGGTGAACTGGGTGAACCACGTGTTCAGGAAATCGCATGCCATCACTCAGGAGGATGTGTTTTCTTTGGCCTATAAGTGTTGACCCAGAAAGAGTCTTACAATTAATTGGTTAATACTTTAAAATAAATATATTAACAAATTACTAAATAATGTGCTTCCTATTTTCTTTGATAAGCTGGAAGGCATGCTGCACTCTGTCGGATTTTACTTATGGTGACAGTCCACTGGATCAGAGCCGCAGTTGACCCCTTATGGGTGCAAGGAAATCTGTATGGGCTGAGGGTGTAGCTCAGTGGTAGAGTGCTTGCCTAGCCTAAGGAAGGCTGTGGGTTCAATTCCCAGGATGGGAAAAAGAAAAGAAAAGAAGATCAACATATAAAATCTCTAGTTTATAATCTCCAATTTATTTTTCAGTTATCATGAACTCTCAGTCTCTCCAACATCCAATGCAAATACCAGTTGTAAATGTCCATTTATCATCTTATGCCTGCCCGAACTCTTATGTTATTTGTCTGGTTCCTGCTGTCGATGGGGTTCCTGTGGGATTTTGGACCACAAGTCCTTTACTTCTCTTGGACCCATTCAAACTTGATTCCTGTTCTGTGTACTCAGGGATAGGCACGCCAATTTTTGTGATGGGTCAATCTTGAAACTGCATGAAGTTGGGAAATTCCCTGATTTCCCTTTCTGCTCTATATTAATCGAACCATCACCTCTGTTTTATTGTTGTTGTTGTTGTTTTTAATTTTAATTTTTAAAAATTTTAATTAGTTGTACATGACAGAATGCCTTTTGACACACTGTACACTATGGAGCATAACTCCTTATTCCTCTGGCTGTACATGGTGCAGAGTCACACCAGTTGTGTAATATACATGTTTATAGGATAACAATGTCCATTTCATTCCATTGTCCTTCCCATCCCCAGCCCTCCCCTCACTTGACTCTGCACAATCCAAATTTCCTTCATTCTTCCCTACACCCCTCTCCCCACACCCCAATTTTGGATCAGCATCCATTTGTCGGAGTAAACATTTGGCCTTGATTTTGGGGGGATTGGCTTAATTCACTTAGCATGATATTCTCTAGTTCCATTCATTTACCTGCAAATGCCATAATTTCATTCTTCTTTAAAGCTGAGTAATATTCCATCGTGTCTATGTACCATATTTTCTTTATCCATTCACCTGTTGAAGGGCATCCAGGTTGCTTTACTTCTTGATTATTCATAGCCTTATTTGCTATTTCATTTATCTACTTGTCAGATTTTTTAAAAATGTAAATGCTCATTTATTTTTTCCATGATTAAATACAGGTCCCAGCTATGAGCATATTAAACTCTACTAGAAAATGCATCTGAATGTTTATCATAGTCATTGACTGTTCCTATGGGAACGATTAGGTTTTTAAATATGAAGGCAACTTTCTTACTATTGGCAGGTGAGCAGTGTCCTTGAGATCACTTTCTCACTAGCAGTCTTGGTTTGGACACATCCATTCATCTGGCCCACCTCCTGCCCTGTCTTGCAGCCCACATCAGTGAGATGGATTGGGGTCAGGGCACATAGATCTGGTAAGACCAGTGACAGCACCCTGTGTACTAAAGATGTACCTAAGACTGCCCTGAAATCTCTTATTTTGTTTATTCTTCACAGTATACCCACTGTAAGGTACATTATTACTACATTCATTTTATCACTATGGAAAAGCTAGCCCAGAAAGTTCATTTGCCAAGATCAAATATAGAAGCTGGGATTCGAACCCAGGAAATCTGCTTTCAAAGCCTATTCTCCTTCCCACTGACCTGCACCCCAGCCCCCACCAGTTGTCAGCAGAAGACGATGGAGCAGCATCAAGCACCTTAACAAACAAGTTCAAACCCCAGGTATTGCTGACTGTCTACTAAGCAAGCTATCAAGCTAAAATCTGATGGTTAATAACACTGCATTCCAAAACTACCCCATATTGGTGACTATCTTGCTTAGTAATAAAAAAGAAAAGATTTACTGTATCCAGGGTTAAACAACCTGGAATAGCAGTGACAATTTTGATGGAAACTTTTAAAAAATTGCATTATGTGTTTTTTAGGCCTACACTTAGAATGAGACTGCACAAAGCCCTACGTTCTCTGGATACTCTATTCATTGAGATTTTTATTTTTATTTTTTATGGGCAAAGTGGGCATTTGGTTATAGCTGCTTTAAAATTTTTTTGAAATGAAGATTAAAGTTGTACCTTAAAACAGGGTATTCTGGGACCTCCATGTCCCATTAGTCGGTATTGTAATGGACCCAAAATGACTTTCTGGGGAGGATTCTCGGTGGCCTGGGACTATTCCTGTGGCTCATTGCTAAGCAAAACCAGGGATCCTTTTACTCAGGCATATCTCATTGTGAAATGCTAGAACTTCCATGGGGCCATATTAATTTCAGCCCCAGCTTGGCTGGAAAAGCACATGGCTTTTCCCTGACAAAACAGAGCAGCTGTCCTCTCAGTCCTCCTTGAGAAATAAGACCTTCAACTCATTATTGATCCAGCAATATCTTTCAGTAACTTGACGGAGAGAAGATGTACTTCCAGGAGTGCTCCTTGCCAATGCGACATCTATTTCTAGGCACAGCGTGGCCTCTCTTATTTTGGAGTACACAATAACAAAAGCCTCAGAATGTGTGTGTACTCACTCTTTATAGAGGTTCAGGGACCTCACAAAACAAAGAAAAAGATCTTCCATTTTCCATCCAGCGATTGATGGCAGAACATGAGAAAGTGACAAATCCCGACCAAGTCTGGTCGAATCTGATGAAAACACTCCCTTTTTTTCACGGAATTGATTTTCAATCAATTTTACTTTGGCGAATGCTCTGGTCCACATGGAGGGACAGTACAGGAGGGAGCTGATGAAGGTTGTCACTGTGTTTACGATATTATACAGTGTCTTCTCTAGAAAACTTTATTGGAGAAATTTCTCTTTGGGTTCAATATCGGGTAGGATGGAGCCTCTCCAAGCAATTGGTTTCATTTCATTTATGAAAACGATGAATCATGTTTGCCTCCTACCTTGGGCTACTGAGAAGCTCAGTGTCACATGTGTGGTCCTCCTCTACAAAGGAGGTTAGACTTCAGTGATGAGCTAGTCCAATGCTAAAGGGTGAGATCATTTTGTCTTTTTTTTTTTTTTTTAAATCTATTGATTTTATTTTCTCTTGTTATCTTGAACAGATTTTAGAAACACATTTCAGGAAGATTTTTTGAGGAAAAAGAGTAATCAGTAATTAATTCCTTCGATGAGTTGTACCCAGAGATGTGTTACTCTAAAGATCCAGTTGCTAGTTGGGCACGGAGGCACACACCTGTAATCCCAGCAACTTGGGAGGCTGAGACAGGAGGATCACGAGTTCAAAGCCAGCCTCAGCATCTTAGCAAGACCCTAAGCAACTCAGTGATATTCTGTCTCGAAAAAAAAAAGTGTGGGGGGGGGCTGGGGATATGACTCAGTGATTCAGCACTCCTGGGTTCAATCCCCAGTACCAAGCAAACAAACAAACAAATCCATTTGCTACCACTAAAATCCCAAAGCCATCTTTGACTTTTCCTTCTTATGCCGGCAGTTGGTTCTGCTTAAATTTAGTCATTTAAATCCTCACTGCACTTCCTTAAGTCTAGGCTACCAGTTTATCTTTCCAGGGTCACTGTAATATCTTACTTGGTCTCACTTGCTCATATCTAAGCCATCCCATACCCAACTCTGAGCTTCAGCTATGCTTGAAACCCTACATGACTCCCTGTTATCCTTAGAGTATTGTGCAAACTTCCTAGACGACCACAGTAGCCCCCAGGAAATCTGTAATGAGCACTCTTGGACCTGGCCCATGGAATATCTCCCATTCAAGATATTTTCCCATTCTATTCCCTTTGCTGAGAAACTCTTATTCTATTTTCTTGGTAAACTTTTATTCAGTTTTCCACTTAAATGTTCCTTCTTGGAGATCATTTTTCTGACCTTTAGACTTGGTTACTGATTCTTGTTATACGCTCCCAGAAGCAGTTACGATTTGGGAGATATAGGCAATTGCATTTGATTTTAGTGACTTCCTACTACAATCTAGGACAGGTACCATGTCTGTTCACGACTCTACCTCCTGTGATAAAACATAGGACCTAGCACATTAAAATAACCCAATAAATATTGGTTTACTGGATAACTGAGTGAAATAAATCACCACTAAAGCATCAAAAGAAGAAAAGACTAACACAAAACTATACCCATTTCTGGTGGGTATAGCTTTAGTAATGTATCAATAAAAACCAAAATTAATCTTCACAAGTTGTTCGTCTTATTAAGGGAGACTGAGGCATTTAGACCTAAAGGTAAGAGTTAATTTTTTTTTTTGGTGAGTGAGAGAATAAACAGACGATTAACTACCAAGTAATTCAAAGACAGTATTTCATTGCCAAAGTCAATGGTAGCCTCCTTGCCTGCATCCTCCTCACTCAGACAGTACAACAAAACCTAGCTATGACATCAAGCATTTCCATATTTACTTCAAATAAATTGTTCTTACCTTTTCTGTTCATGCCACAGCACAAGACAACATTACAGACATCTATTCTTGGAACAAAGGTGCTCAAGTAGACCTGGGATGGACCAACTCACTTCCTTTATTTCTTCTATTCTTAATTTGTTCCTAAACGTTAATGAGATGCTCCTGTTTGATACATGTGGGGGATCAGTTAGATCATGGCCTCCACAAAACAGAGCAAAAGTGGGCATGATTATTTTTATTTTTGCTAAAACAAACATTTATAACTCGAGGTTGCTTATAAAGCAACTAGTAAAACTCTTACTTATAGATGGAGTGGCGTCTCCTAGGTGGCTACACTACTCAATTTCTCAAACTCAATTGCATCTTTGTCCCTGGGTTCAATGAGATGCCCTCTGCTCTACAGTGACTTCTGTTAGTTGCAATTGAGAGAACTTCAACTAGTTGAGCAAGAATTTAGTCAATGAGATTTCAAATGCATTAATTGCCTGAAATACAAGCTCTATTAAAAAAGCATAGAATCACATCTTGAAATTATCTTTGTGGGAGAGAATACTCGGGGCTCTCCTTAAAGAAAAATGAAGATTATCTTCAAATATTTGTGTGTGTGTGTGTGTGTGTGTGTGTGTGTGTGTGTGTGTATGTGTATTCTAAAGAATAGTAAGTATAACTAGAAATGCTGACTTCTGCACATAGGTTCAGCTCAATAAAATAACCATCTCTTACACATGCATAGAACTTCAACCCGTTATCTGCTCCTTTCTAACTACTGAATTTTATAGACTTTAAAATGTCATTAAGAGTAAAGCACACTACTTTGTATATTCTACTAGGAAACAGAATCCACTGCCAATTAAATGGTGATAAAATGCTTTCTTGGTCTTATTTTAAATTTTATACTTTTTAAATGGCTCTTTTATATTCACATAGTTTTTTTTTCCCACTTATCCTAAAGCACCTCAAGGGAAATCCAAGTCAAATACATTGGTTGAGGTACTCTTAAAACTTTATGTTCATAGTCCAACACTTTCCAATTGCTTTTCATTTTTCTGTAATTATTTTTTTAAACCCTGTATCATCTTCTATGACATTAAGATCAACGGTACTGTAGTATTTCTTAAAAGAGTGCCAACCATCCTTTGGCAAGAGTTTAATGCTGTAGCTTTCTTCATTTTATAAAGAAGGTGTTCAGACAGCACGTGGATTATGATTTTAGAAACAGTGAACTGTGTGTGTTTGTTGGTGCAGTAGTTTATCTTAGAATCAGTCAAATATAATGTTAAAGACTCACACCAGAATACAGAGCAAAAATCCCTCCAAGAAAGGATCATTTTTTACTTCTGCTAAAGCAAATATTTTAATTTCAGGATACTTTTAGAGCATTCTCAAACTAAACCAAATTTGCAGTTACTTGCAAATGTAGAATAGCTCTGCAAAATAATCAGCTGGAAGCCTCTACTGTTCCCACTGACAAATTTGGCCACGTAACTCTTCTTTAATAAAAGGAACTTGGGTGCAAGTAGGACTGATCAAGAGGAGGCAAGGTTCATAAAGAACAGATCCCAATTCCCTCAGCTACAAAGAACCAGGCAGGTGGAATAGAAAGACTATTTTTTATTTTGCAAGAGTGTCTCACCATGTTGTTTAGGGCCTTGCTAAGTTGCAGAGGCTGACTGTGAACCTGCGATCCTCTTGCCTCAGCCTCCTAAGCAGTTGGGATTGTAGGCATGCATCACTGTGCTGCACATAGAATAGAAAGACTTTAAATACAAATGTCTCAAATACATCATGGCCTGTCTCTGGTGCCCAGCCCTCTCACAAACAGTGAAGAGGATTCAAGTTGCATTCTTTTTGAACACTCAAAACATAAAGCACTTAATAAAACACGTAAGCTGACAAAATATCTTCTATGTACCATATTTGAATTCCTCTATCTTTTTGGGTTAAATCATAAGCTCCTTCATATCTAAAATCTAGGGATGATGCCAGGTATTTTCAAGGGAACAGGACAGGCCTTTCTATCCTCAAAGGATCCTTTGAGGCCACATTCTCTGGCCTCTGCCTTCTTAGGCAGAAGGGCATTGCCAACACAGCCTTTCCTATTCTCCACAAGGTCCTTTCTTTCTCCCTTGGTGGCCTTTGCTTATAGCTGGAAAACTTTTTGGAATTGCTTTCCAACCATCACCCTTTAATTTAAGATTCTTGAATCTATTCTCTGTATCCCAGATGGGAGAAAAGACTGTCTGAAACCCTGGGACTGTGGCTAACTCAGAGGATTCTGAGGACAAGGAAGTAGCACTCAGAGAACATTAAATAGCAGTTCAATTATTAGCAGGAAGTTGCACAGAAAAAAATAATCACATATTATTCTCTTCCCACAAAATAAAGCAATGATCTTTTTCGTACACCTTATCTAAGACTTCATTTTCCAAAGAAGAAAACAAACAAATGAAAAATATTTCCAGTGCATATTTATTAAGAAATCCCTGGTTTTAGGATTGTCAAAATAAACTGAATATAAATAAGACTGAAGAAATTTACAGTGATTTTTTAAAATGTATTGTACCCAGTGGTAATTTAATTTCCTTATCAGTCTCTACCAAGAGAAATGGGAGAACGGAATATTTCCAAATCCAATAATTCCTGAAAAGAATGTATAAAGGAAGCTAAATTGCTTATTGAAACAATTGGGACCAGACCACATTGGTTCAGATAATACAGATACAAGCGAGGAAAAGTCAGGAAGGGATCAGTGAGCAATGAGAAGAAGAAGAAAAAAAAAAAACAGAATAAAAATAAACAAAGTGGCAGTTTTCTTTCTAATGTGATTCATTTCCAAATAAACAGCAAGTCAAGACAAAACCACATGAAAACAAACTGACTGTCAGTTGTGCTGAATGATCTCCTATCAAAGACTCTGCAAAAACAGATACTTGCTAGATAATAATAAAAACAAATTTCAGAGAAAATTTAAGGTTGTATCTACAGAAAGAACACAGAAGACTTTATGGTCCCTGTAATTTTTAGGCATTAGAATGATGTGATTCTGTTCCCGAAACAGAACACTGGATATTGATTTCCTATATAACCAGTATAACCAGAGTTAGGAAAACAATTAGTTTCTTGTTGTTTGTGGGGTTTTTTGTTTGTTTGTTTGTTTGTTTTTGTACAGGGATTGACCTCAGGGACATTCAACCACTGAGCCATATCCATAGCCCCATTTTATATTTCATTTAGAGACAGGGTCTCACTGAGTTGCTAAGCACCTTGCCATTGCTGAGGCTGGCTTTGACCTCGAGATCCTCCTGTCTCAGCCTCCCCAGCTGCTAGGATTACAGGCGTGTGCCACCGTTCCCAGTTAACAATTAGTTTTTATATGGAAGTTTTCATATCTTTTGACACAGTCAAGGAAACAAAGCTAGTATGTAGCACTAGGAGACATCTCTAATTTTTGTTTTTTAGTTGTTGATAGATTTTTATTTTATTTATTTATATGCAGTGGTGAGAACTGAACCCAGTGCTTTACACACACCAGGCAAATGTGCTTCCACTGAGCCACAGCCACAGCCCCTTGAGACACCTCTAATTTTAGGTCTAAAATTCAATGAACATTTAAATTGCTTCATAAGATTTTGAGAAACGTATTAAAGCTGGAACTTCACAGTTCAAGTGGATTATGTTTAAGATTTTGAAGGCTGCTAGTTGCAGGTATCAGGAAATCATAAATGTCACAAAAGGGTTTCTAGGCCAGTATGTTTGCACTTTCGCCACTGCTCAAATTGTACACTGTGCACAAATCATCTGGGAAGCACTGAGATTCCATTAAACTGAGACCTGAGAATTTGCAAGTGTAAAAGCTTTCTTCTGTAGCCTGTGACTTGAACACAAGGCCTACCTTGCACAAGGCCCTCTGTCATGGGATCGTTCACCAGTGACATGTGCACCAAACGGGTGGTCCATGTCTGGCTCGGGACCATGTCATTAACTTGAATCTGCTCTCAATTATGGACCTTGGTTTAAAATATCTAAGTCTGAATAATTGCCAACTTTTATAAGAGCTGGTTCTCTCATTTATTTAAAATTATTATCATAATCAAAACACTGAACAGCTGCCTACTATCTTTTGGGTGGCAGATTGGATTGCAAAAGGAAATACTGACTCCTCCACTTAGGAGTTTATCATTGAACATGAATACATTGGTATTGATATGCATGTGATGTTTCAAGGCAGGATAGCTATAATGAATTGATACATGTCTTCAAATGGCATCCAAATCAAATGTTTAATTTGTTTTTGGAATAAAAGGGAGATACATAAATACAAAATTTTATGAAAATTGAGGTGATTTGACTTAGGAAACTTAAATTGCAATATATATTACAGAGTCGTCAATCTTTTTTGGACAATCCCTTAAGAAGAAGAATGGTATTTCAGAATTGATTTAAAAGTCAGTTTGCTAGGGTGCTAGGGTGGCAGCCTTTCCAAATGCACAAGTAACACTGTGGATACCAACAGCACTCTAGGTGCTTAAAAGAGATACTAATGGTAGTTAAGATGATGGAGAACTAAAGAGTAGGTGCTAGTAATCAATTCTTGAAATAAAATATCATTTTGACTTTAAAGTACACTTCCTAAAACTATGCCACAAAGTTTTTTCTCCAAAAGACTGATATAAATATCTCTCTTACTTAATGAAATCAAAACAGCATTAGGATTGATTACTTGCATCTGAAAAAACAAGACAGATCTGATAATGGATTCTGGACTCCCTTGCTGCCACAGCCCTACATGTATTTAGCTGGTAAGAAAATAATCCTGCCAAGCCCCAAGAAACACTCTAGAGACTGGAAAGAGTGCCAAGATGTTAGAAATCTCTCTCCATTCCCACTGTTCTCCTTTCTGTCGAACTCATAAAAATGTACACAATCTGTACACATTTGTAAAAGTACACTCTATTTATGTCAAAGTAAACTTAAACTTGGAGGTTATGTGTCTTCCACATAATGCAGCTCATTGTTTCCTTGAGAAATGAGGATGAGATATTTTGATACCTGGGGCAACGCTAAGATTATTTAATTTGAATCGAGTAATTAAGAACAGATTCTTAGTAATAACACTTGATCAGCTTAAACTAAGTTACAATTCACAAAATACTCCTTCCTGAGATTTTGAAATTTAATATCTTATAAAATGGAAAAGCCAAAAATTATTTCTTTCCCAGAATAAGACATAATTATAGACTTCTGAGGCTGGCTGTAGCTACAAGACTAAACTGAGCAAATTTATTGGATATGGTTCCCCTTTCCTATGTCAACTGCTGCCTTATTCTCTTGCTGGATAAAGTCTTAATATTGAAACACAATTTGCTGTAAAGTAAAAAAAAAAAAAGTGGTACCTTTGGAACATTTCTGAAAGGTATTTTATAGTGCAGAGTAAAACACATCGAATTGAAACATCTGAACTTGAATCCTAGGCTCTTCCACATACTGACTTTGGCCATATCATATGATGAGTTTCCTCATCCTTAAAGTTCCTCAGAGACATGAAGCAAGAATTAAAAACACATGTGAAAATTCTTGGAAAAAAATAAGTATGTTCTAAATGTGTTACTTTTATATCATATTAGGTAATAACAAGAGCAGCTTCTATAAGAAGAAGCATAAAATGTGTTGACATACATGTAGCTTAGACATGGTAAACTGTCAGCTTATAACCACCACCATGTCCCACTTTTAGGGTTTGTTTCTGGGGCCATTACTGATAAGAATTTTCACAGGAGTCAGGAGATGCAAACAACACCAGATAATTTAACGAGTAAGAATCAATGTCATGAATTGTTAACCAGACATGGGAGAACAGGAAAGAAAAAAAAAAAAAATCCAACTATCCTAAGATGTTGTAGGACTTGGCTCTCATAGGCTGGGGTAGGAGTTGGGGGGAACAGAAAGAATGGAATCCTTACAACTTAGAGCTTCAAGGAGGGATATAATGGGGCTGGGACCAAGACATCTGAGAAGTCTACCTGTCAGGTGTTGGTAGCTCAGGGAAGAACTACAAACTGGGATTAACAGCTGCTACTGAAACAAATGGTAGCTGGCTGGGTGAGGAAGTGGGGCTGAAGACATGCTCACAGGGAGGGAGGCAAATCTGCCTCATTTTCCTTATTCTTTCTCCTCCTCTACCTATCCTCTGGTGTCTCATTTGGCAGAGCCAAAAGGGGATCAGCTGTAAGTGATAAATGTGGTTGCATGGTCCTGGGTCACCCCCACAAAACAAAGAGTAGAAGGGTATATTTGAACTTCAGAAGTAATATCTCAATAGCCAACTTTCAAATGTATTCTCCTTTTTAGGAGAAGGTCTTTAAAAATATACTGATTTTACTGTTTTTATACTGGCAAATGCTCACATTTTAACCACAGTTTCTACCATTCCCTGTTACATTTGACTTGATCCCCTGAAACGCTGTTCCATATGCCACTAACTCTTCTGAAGATGTTGTGGGCCATGCTCCAAATAACTGTTTTATACTATGCAGGAAAATAAAGCAATGAGTCACAAAGACCCATCTTTTATCAGGTGTTGCAAAGCAAAGAAGGCAAAAGCTAAGCTTGTAACATCTTTTTAAAAAAGTTTTTAAATTTGTTTTAGTTATACATGACAGTAGAATGCATTTATGCAGTTTGATATATATAAATAGGATATAATTTCTCATTTTTCTGATTGTTCATGTTGTAGAATCACATCAGTCATGCAGTCATATATGTACATAAGGTAATAATGTCTGTTTCCTTCTACATCTTTGACCTATCCATGCACACAGAAATATCTTCAACATTCTGAAATTACTAATCTACTTACATGCATTTATCTAACACAAATTACTACACGATTTTAATAATGTGACATCATTATTAGGGAACAATACCTACCATTTGCATGCTTATCATATGACAAACAGAACTAGATAATTTATATATGTCATTGATTTAATGTTTTTAGAGTTGTGATTATCCTCAAATCACTGAACAAGTGCCAAATTTTATAAGTTCTGTGTCATATCCAAAATATGATCCTGTTGTGTGACAATGTATGGATATACTCTGGTCTGGATAACTCCAAAGCCTGAGATCTTTGTCCTATAGTCCACCATTTCCATATTAATTTTCTATAAAGTGGCCCACTTGGACACTGGCCGAGAGCAGCATGCGAATAAAGAGGTATAGAAACATTGCTGTGACCCAGCGAGGATAACATTTAAGCGATAGTTTTATCCAAGTAGGTTTAAAAGTTGGCTTTATTTTAAATAATATTTTATAGTTCATTCACGTAGGTTTCTTTTTAAAATGCTGTACAATTTGAAAATGGTAAAAGCTATGGATATGAAAAAGTAACTTCAGAATTGTCAAAAGTAAATCTCACAGAATTGCCAAAAGTAATCTGCTGCAATATTTTTGTATCTCTGTGCAAAAATATTATAGCAGAGACTGATCCTCTGTCCACCAGAATCCATTCTCCCTTTCTTCCTGGGGACTGAATTAGGCTACATTTCCCTGGTTCTGTTGCAGAGGTGTAGTCCCACGACTTAGTTCTAGCCAATAGAATCACAAATAGGAATGAAGGGAAGAGAAGGGGTGGGTGCAGGGATGGGAATAGAAGAGACTGGAATGAATCTAACTTAACTTTCCTACGTACATGTATGATTACACCACAGTGAATCCCACCATTATGTATATCCATAAGACTGGGATCCTAATTAGAATAAGATGTACCCCATGTTTGTATAAATATGTCAAAATATACTCTGTCATGTACAACTAAAAAGAATAAAAAATTTGATGAATTAAAAAAAAATAGCAATGATGCATTTCATGGGCCAAGTCAGAAAAACTCCTAGTGTTATGGTTTGGATGTGAGGTGTCCCTCAAAAGCTCATGTGCGAGACAATGCAAGAAGGTTTAGAGGAGAAATGGTTGGGTTATAAGAATCTTAACCCAATTGGTGAATGAATCCCCTGATGGGCAACTGAAGTCGTGTGTAGGGTGTGGCTGGAGAAGGTGGATCATTAGGGGCATGTCATTAGGGTACGAATTTGGTTTCTAGTGAGTGGAGTCTCTCTCTGCTTCCCTCTGCCACATTCCTCTGCTCCACCTCAAGCCCCGAGGAATGGCGCCTGCTGTCCATGGACTGAGACCTCTGAAACAGTAGGTCTCCAAATAAACTCTTTCTCTTCTGTGGTTGTTCTGATCAGATCTTTTAGTCACAGCAGTGAAAAAGCTGACTAAAACACCCACCGTGTCTTTATCTCTTTCCTCTTCCTCAGGGTTGACTTTTAACAACATCAAGATTCGAAGCGGGTAGTGGAGAACTGGGTTGGAGGAGGCCTGGAAAGCTAGATCATCCCGTGAAAGATGACCTACCTGGTGAGTCCACCCTATGCTGGGCTCTTCCGTTTGTGAGAAATAAACGTCTGTGACGACTGAGCCATTTCATGTTTGAGTATATTTGTTTCTACTACTTAATTTATCCTTAGCCAATACACACAGTGGTGTTTAGTAATTATACTACTAAACTAATATCAGCTGATGTTTACCCAGCTCTCACTAAAACGTTAGGAAGTTGATATAAACACATTACATGTATTTATTTACAAAAGAACACGACAGGCTCTTTTTCAGAACCTCTCATGCACACAGCATAAATGAGCCTAGTTAGTTGGTCCACAGTTAAAATTAGACTAGAGGCAGGAAACCAGAAAACAAATAGCAAGTCAATCATAAATAAGAGCACTGATAGACAAACTGAGAGCTGATAACTTTACCGCAAAGGACGAGGCAGAAGGAAACCAAGCCATGTGAGAAAAAAAAAATGCAATCTGAAGCCACTTGGTATGGGGCCACAGCTCCACCAACCCTTTCCAACAACCTTTGAGGGAAGCACTATGTAATTGCTTCATTCAATCCTTGATGTTTATAATGACTAAGCCATCGAAAATTAAATTACATTCCCTAAGCTTAGTTTAAGAAAGCAGGAAAATGTTATGTCTCTGAATATTTTCCTACTGACATGGAAAAGATAAAAACCAAAACAAATCCTACTACTTAAGGGATGTGTGTTTTGTTTTGTTTTTTTGTAACAGGGTTTGATTGAACCCAGGGGCACTTAACCACTGAGCCATGTCCTCAGCTTTTTTTCTTATTTTGAGACAGGGTCTTGCTAAGTTGCTGGGGACCTTGCTAAGTTGTTGACGCTGGCTTTGAACTTGTGATCCTCCTACCTCAGTCTCCTGAGTTGTTGAGATTACAAGTGTGCACCACTATACCCGACCAGGGATGTGTTTTTGTTAGGTAGAAAATTTACTTACATGAATAGATATTTCAAAATGACAGTACATTACTGTTCATTTATCTGAGAAACCATCTTTGAAACATCACAACTATAAATTCTGTCAGAAACTCAGAGTGCGTATAGATTTGATATGGCACAGAGTATCATTAATAGTCTTCCTGTTTTAATGCATTCCTATTTTATGGGAAACAAACAAGCCCTTCAGCTGATGTGAGTCGTAAGAGCCCATTCTCACAAGTTGTTGCCAAGGCTCACAGTATGACATCTCTCCACCGCTGTCATTGTGGGGCATCTACTGTGAACTGTGTAACTGATCTGTGCTGCTTTTCTGCTGGGATTCGTAATAGCCATACTATTAAACAGTACTGTGCAATCGACCTGGGTGCTGCATTTAGATTGTATTGGATTTCCATACCTGGGGAATGCATGCTTTCATTTTCCTCTTATGTTAAAATTGGTAATGCATAAAATAGAAGATGCCTTTTCATGATGCTGACTTTACATAGGAGGTAGGATTTGCTCCTAAGAGCAATGCTTGTACCACCAAAAGAGCACTTCTGATTTAGACCAGCCAGCCTATGAAGAGACACTGTCCAGAGAAAACACTATGAAGGGGAAACAATCCAAATGGCAGAAAAGGTAAAAGAAGATGCTTCCTCCCACTTAGCAGGGGAATGTCAGGAGAGTGCAAATTTGGTAATCATATGTTCCTAGTCCCTCCCTCTAAATGCACTGAGGCCTATAAACAGCTAAATCCATTATTCACAAGATAAAGGCCAAGGAAAGAATGAAGACTATTATACCAGAAGCAGTGCAGTCTTACTTGGCAAAGTGTATGACTGATGCCCTTTATGACACCACAAATCTTGTAGTTTTTTTTTTGTTTTTTTGCAGATGTATACACTAAACAGCTGTCACTTCTTTTTATACCTGTTATGAATTTTTTAAAAGTGCTATCAAAGCACTTGTTTTATTATCTTTTCTTTTTACTGTCTTTTTTTTTCTTTTCTTTTTACAGTGGGTCTCAGAGAAGCTTGGAGTCACATCCAAAAGCTCATTAGGTAGAGGTGGAATAAAGTCCAGCCGTGTGTAGGTTCTCTGTGGGGATTCAGGATATTTGTATGTGGTGTAAACTGTGGGGAGCCAAAATAAAAATTTTCTAACTCTGAAAATAATATAATTATGAAAATATTTTACCTTTGGAATAAAAATGTTTGAATTAAAATGATATTTCTTCATCATTAAGAATTTTTAATATTTTATACTTTTTAATTAAACTATATATACTTATGGAAAAGTGCACAAAATGTGCAGTTCAATGATTTTTTTTTTCACCCAACACCCACATGACCACCATTGAAGATTAAAAATAAAGAACATGACCAACAAATCGAAGCTTCTCCACTCCCCAGGGTAAACACTCCCTGACTTCTAACATTGGACATTAATTTAGCATATGTATGTATACATACTGGCATCAAATAGTATGCACTATTGTATGTATGGAATTCATCTAAATTGTTTTATGTTGCTATAATTTTTTCATTCTCATTGATATAGTTTATTGGGATATACCTCAATTTATTTATCAGTTCTAATACTGATGGACATTTGGTATTTTCCAGTTTAGAGTTATTAGGAATATTATTACTGTGAGTATTTCTAAATTTTTTTTGATGGACATATTAATGCTTTTTGTTAGGTTTATACCTAAAAGTGGACTCATTGAATCATAAGATACATACACATTTGGGTTTTATTGTTACTGAGAGTTTTCTAAAGTGTTTCTACCAATTTATTCTCAAACCATTCACAAAAGGGAGTTATAATTGTACCTCATCCTTATCAAAAATTGGTATTGTTGTGCTGGAGCTGGGGCTCAGTGGCAGAGCACTTACCTTGTAAGTGTGAGGGTTCGATCCCCAGCACCACATAAAAATAAAATAAAGATGTTGTGTTCACCGAAAACTGAAAAATAAATATTAAAAATTCTCTTAAAAAATAAATAAAATAAAGGCATGCTGTCCATCTACAAATACAAAATAAATTTTTTTAAAAAATTGGTATTGTCTGTTGTTTTAGTTATTTTTTGTTTCCTGCTGGGACCAAAAGACATGATAAGAACAATTTTAGAGGAGGAAAAGTTTATTTGATGCTCACGGTTTCAGAGGTCTCAGTCTGTAGTTGGCCAACTCCATTGCTCTGTGCCCTTGTGAGGCAGAAATCACAGCAGAAGAGTGTGACAGAGGCAAGCACCTCAGGCCATGACAATCAGGAAGCAGAGAGAGTGTTCCTCACCAAGGACAAAATATAAACTCTAAAGGCACACCCCCAGTGACCCACCTCCCACAGCCACACCCTTCGTGTCTATACTTACCAACCAGTTAATCTCTATCAGTGGATTAAATGACCCAATCATTTCTCCTCTTATTGTCTCACACATGAGCTTTGGGGGATATCTCCATCTAACCTATAACATCTGTCTTCTTCATTTCAGCCTTCAGGTAAGCGTGTGGTCTAATCACACTGTGGTCTGAATTTGCATTTCCCTGCTGATTAATGCGATTGAATGGAGTGAGATTTTTAATTTTTTATATATTTCCAAATAAATGCATATTTTACATAATTCTGAGATAGTACAAGAACTCAAAAGTGACCCACTCCAAGGAGAGCCACTGTGAGCCCACACACCACCTCGGCCAATACCTTTGCAATACACTGGGCATCAAGTTCTTCACCTGAATTCAGCGTCAGAACCCTCCCAGCACAATTCATGACACAGGCATTTCCAAGCCATCAGAATAAACTCTCAAAGAGAATCTTAGTGGGTAGATGAAGTTTATCAAAAGCAGAGGAGCAGGTAGAGTGGGAAATGCTAAGGTAGACGGTTGTAGGTTCAAATTTCAGACATGCTACTTTATAAAGTGAATATGAATCGATGGATAGTAGCATATTCAATTTGCTGAGCTGATGAAATGGGCAAATGACTTTATTTCTAGACAATGTTTTGAGGATTACTCGAGAAAAGATTTATACTGTTTCTGATTCTAGTCTCCTTCCCCTTGCTCAAGCGTGGCTTTCGGTCTCCTGGAGACAAATATTTCTTAATTTGCACTAATCTATCTGTTCTTGAGTTAGTAGTGTATTCTTGAAAATACCACTGGAGATAGCATGAGTTTAAACAACTACTAAGTCATCCAGTGAGTAAGAGTCTTTCCCAAATTTTGTCTAAAGCAAGGTACTTTCATTGGGGTCTTTTAAGTCATCCCTAATCATGCAAAAGAAGGAAAGAGACTTAAAGATGGGATTAGGAGAAGGTTTGAGTCATTCTCTCATCACGCACAATAGCGCTTATCACCTTTGATACATTTGGGGAATTACTCATTTACTTAGTTCTTAGCAGAACTCCTCAAACTGATAGTCAACCATTGTCCAACAGTACAAAGTTGCACTCTCCTCCCTGAAACAATACGGACTAGAGGAAACAAACCAGTTGCTCCTAATAAAAAGGCAGCTCTTTATAAAAGATCACAACATCTTAACTGCAATTCTGAAATCCCACAAGTCTAAATGCCCAAATTTTTCTTCCATAATTCATTTCAAGGCAAGATTTTCTTTACTCTGTCTTCCGTGGCAAAGCCATTTTCTAAACCAATGCATGGGCGTGTATCAGCTTTAGCTACACTATTTTTGTGGGGACATTTGTGTACTTGGCAGTAGAAATATTGGTGTGTTGGGTTAGGAAGTGCTGGCCAGGATTGGGTTACGAGTTATACCTTATTTATGACACCTGTATATATCATCTTTCAAAATTTGAAAGATTTTTAATTTTTAAATAAATCTGGCCCCAGGAATGTTGATTGAAGGACTAGAGATCTATACCTGGCTTACAACAGACCTTCCTGTCAAACTCCATATCCTCTGAGAGTTTACCCTTTAATGTGAAATTATCTATTTAATTATTTAATTTGATTCATTATCACCTCACAGAGCAGCCAAAGTAGCCAGGTGAATTACCCAAAGTGAAAGCAGACATGGGAAAGTAAAGGACCTCCTATACTCTTGGTAGAAATGTATGTCGGCGCAAACTTTTTGAAAGGCTATTTGTAATTTTTTTGAGGATTTAAAATATACATTTGATCCAGCATTCTCACTAGAGGATATCCCATGGAAAAATTGGAAAAAAAAAGTTTGCCATGGATATGCCACATTGACTATAATAGAAAAATATGAAAAAAATAAAGTTTACCAACAAGAGACTGCTTACATAAAATTGGATATAACTACATAAAATAACATAATGCAGCTTTTAAAAGGGGGGGAAATGTGGCTCTGCATGTGATGATATAGGCCTCTAGCATAGATCTTTAAGTGAAATAAGTCTGTAGAATAGTATATATTTTGCAAGTTCTGAGGACATACTTATATTCTAGATTGACAACTTTTCCTTACACATATTTTTCTGGAAAGTGCCAGGCAACGATGGTTGGGGGTGGAAACAAGAGAGAAGGCTTTTGTTTCTTGTATGTGTTTATTACTGTTTGTCTTTCCCACATCCATGTTTTGCTCTTATGATTGGTGCCCAGTTTTTGGAATTCTTATAGGCTCAGGGATAGCGCAGATTGTTGAGTGTCTTTCCTGAGACTAGGAGTGCTATAAGGGGAGGCTTCCAGCTACTAGAAAACTCCATCACTTTCTGGTTTATCAGGATTTCCACTAAATGACATCATGGAATTCCAGTGATGACGTTCTGCCCAACAAATCCAATAACCATCTCCATTTCTTCATTCACTGCATCCTGTGCGAGACAGGCCAGCCATATTTTGGTCTCTACTCCAGTTGTATACTCTGTGCTTAAGCATTTTGGAATCACTTGTCATTCTGAGAGTTTCAAATGTCCTTCTGAGAGTTGACAACAGCCTGTAATGGATGAATAGAAGTGTATTTCTGTCCGGGTGCCATGATTCACATTCTTTCACTTCCCATTTCCCCTTTTCACCCAGCATGTAGGACATAGCATCGATCTTGGTATGTCAGACCTGAGTATTGTCCCTTCCAATGCTTCCTGAGTGGCCGGCCATAGGAATCTCCCCATTTAAATGGGACAGTAATTACAGATTGAATATTTTTATGGACTCTGTCAAATTTAGTCCATAAATTTAACTTTGCTCTAAATTCACCTTGTATTATAAGTGAAATAGAAATAATAATGATAATAGGAGAAAGACTTTCCACTCCCAGACCATAATACTGTTTAATACTACCACTTCTATCCCACATACACACATAAAACAAAGGAAAGTAATTTGATGATTGCCTATGATACTGGCATAAAAATGTAATCTTAAGAATCAGATGCTTGGCTGTACTTCAGGTTTTATTATTCTGAGTTTAGTCTTCTTTATTTTTCCTAAGTATTTATTTTCAAATATTTTTTTTTTTTAAATCTAAGCACATTCCAGTCTTCAGCTGATTTTAACATCTAGACCATCCTTCCTGATCTTGGCCAGGTTGGCCCTCTTGTTATTTATATCATGGTTGAAATAACACCTACATTTGCTTTTCTAACCAAGCACTGTCATACGTAATTTGTATAATACTTATCATTATTCCTTTAACTTGCTAGTTATTCAATTAATATTGGTTCATCCCCTACTTGCCCAGAAAACAAATGTTGCAAAAGCAGAAAGGTTGTCTGCTTTCCTTGTCGCTATACTCAAAGTGATATCAAGCTGTCACTTTGGAGGGATGTTTCAATCCATGGAGGAAGGAGGAATGAATGAATGAGTACTTTGTCACTTCATCTCCCGGAAGTAGCCAGATGCCTCAGGGTGGAAAAACCTTTTTTTGGGGAGGTAGAAACCAGGAAAAGATATTTTAAACTAAGATCTCTGGCCATGGTAAGTCCATAGGAAGAGCATTTACAAACAGCCACTGATGTCAACCCACGACTTTCCTGCATATCTGAGCCAGGGAAGCGTACTCACAAATGGACGAAAGCATGTGCAGTGGAGAGTAACCACGCTCTCTAGAAGTGATTCCAAAATGCACTGAATTCAGATCTGTCCAGGATCACTAAGCCCAGGAAGAACTGAAAAGAGGATAGCAAAGGCCAAAACGGAGAACGCCAAGGGCCTTCGCTGGACAGGCTAGCATCAATAAAACCTTTACATAAATGTTTAGCCATCTTCTACCACAGAATAAAAGCTTCTCATTTTTATCCTGAAAATACGCAGGAGGAAGTTAGAGGAAAATTGACAGTAATGGGAAAAATGTTAATAGTATCATAATATCTAAGAAGATATAATTTGATTCGATGATACATATGCATCTTATTCTTGGCACTTTTCAGATGAACTTTTTCCCCCAGTAGGTTGTTCTTTTCTAAGACATTCTAAATGAAAGGCTTCACTCAGTTCATTTGGATTGTGTTCTGTTCCTATTCTTTCTCTGAGAGTGTGTCCTGGCAATTCAGCCCTCCCCTTTGCTCAGGTTGCATGTCCACAGCAAGCCCACGTCTCCCCAGCACAATGCTGCCTGTGGGTACATAGGACTTTAGCCCAGAAGGTAAGAAAGGCAGGTGCAGTCTTCCACAGAGATGGGAGACAAATCAACTTGCTCTAAAGCCAAGGTGTTGAGGTGATGCCTGCTTGTTCTATTATCATCTTTCCTTTAATACAACTTAACTACTGCTCCCCACCCCGCCTGTGGGCATTATCTTGCACATATTCTCTGTGCTGGGCACATGACCAAACATTAAGTTTTCAGCAGCGGATGGACCCAGGCTCTTGCTGTCTTGGGGCTGACATTCATATTAGAAGTAAGGGTGCCACAGAGGGGTTGCACCTTAAATATCTTATAAGAAAACATTTAAAAATTTTTTTAGCAATAAAGCAAATACAATGAAGAATATTTATGATTTCGGTTGGACTCAGGGGTAGTGGGTTGGTGTTGAGAAGGAGGATGATATATTAGGTATCACAGATCAGATTTACACAGGACTAAAGATAATAAGCATGTGCTAAGTGCATAGGTCAGGGATTAGCAATCTTTGTCTTGTAAAGGAACGGATAGTAAATACTTCAAGCTCTGTGGGACAGACAGTCTACTGCAACTATCCAATTTTTCCATTCTGGGACAAAAATCACCCACCAACAATGTGTCATGGCTATGTACCAATAAAACTTCATTCACAAAAACAGTTGGCTGGCTGAATTTGGGTGCCTGGGACAAATTGCCAATCCTAATCTAGATTTGTCTTTTCCTAGAAAGCCTTTACAATGAAGAAGCAACTTTAAACAGGTAGAATTCTTTACCCATGATACACAGATAGCAATAGCTCTGGCTCACCTTGCCACCCTGATTTTATGTAGTTGGTGGATAAAAATCAAAGAAACATAAATAAGCATTGATGATACAACATGATAGAGGCCTAAGACCTTTGAAAGTTATGCACTATAATTTGGGTAAATCCCTGTCATTAAGAGAATAGTTTCAGTTAGAGCTGAGTAGTTATGGAAATCTTTCTGGAGAAGGTGGGTTGGAAGAATTCCTGCCCTCAAAAATCTAGTCTTTCTTGTCCCATCTACTTTCACCTACCCGTAAACAACTGCTTAATCCTCAAGTCTCACCTCCTATGAGAGGCCTCCCCAGACTCCCAAGGCACACTAAGAGGTTCCTTTCTGCAGGGTCCCTATCACTCCTGGGGAAAGCACACAGCACCACGTGAGCACTTTTGTGCATATAAATCATACTGCAGTAAAAAAAAAGACTCAAATAAAAATTGACAATACTGGTGCTGGGGTTGTGGCTCAGTGTTAGAGCGCTCGCCTAGCATGTGTGAGGCCCTGGGTTCCATCCTCAGCACATAATAATAAATAAAACAAAAGCACTGTGTCTACCTAAAAAATAAGTATTTAAAAAAAAATTGACAGTACTTATCATATGTGTACTGTGTACTGGTAATTTCCATGCTTGAAACTCCAAAGGACTGTGGGAAACTCAAGGGCAGGGACCACCAGATTCCTTTTTAGTTTCCATTCTAACTCAATGCTGGCAAGTGGCATATGGGCGGAATTCATGAGTTAAAGTAGGCCAAGATTCACCTGAGCATAAATAGGGATGAAAGCACATTTCCTAGATGTGGAATCATGTATGACTTGAGACTATGACCTGTGAGACTGAGTTTAACAAGGCAAGGATGCTGAAGAGGTGAGCTTGATTGTCTTTGGGACACATCTCCAGAATGCCCGGGAATCTACTGTCCCTTTAGGAGTGTACCGCCCTCCGTGCGGTAATATTTTATGGTTACAGAGCTACAAAGTATTCATTTATTTTTTTTATTTAAGATATTTCCATGTGAAATGTGAAAATTGGTTTTTCTTTCCATCCCCAAATATGAATCTGTATTACCATCTTAGAAAACCGTGCAAATAACCACCTAAATGTTTTCATGTTGCTCTCTTTCAGTACCTGGGCGCTTGCTTTGGCTAGATTTCTATTTCAAAGCATGCTTCCTCTTGCTCCTTCGTTTTCAGTTTCTTCTTCAGTTTTTCTCAATTGTTGGGGCAGCCATCAGATAGTGTTTGGGCTTGTTTCAGTGGGTCTTGGCGTTGTGGCACCACAGTGGAAACCCTCATGGGCAGAATCCTCACTGTGCCATCACTGATTGCCTGTTCTTCCTCTAGTTCCCAACTCACGGACACCCTTTTAGCTAAATGACCACAAAAACCAAGAAGGAACAACTTCAAGGCCAGGTTACTTCCATTGTGGGAGACTCTTCTTTTGTACTTCATTATCAGCAATAAACTTTGGTCTGCCTCGTGGTTTCAACTGCGCAGACTGGGAAGGCTTTCATCAGAGAGTTTTCAGGATACTGGAAAAAAAGCACCCTTTTATTTATTTTTTGCCTTTTTAAATTTTTTTTTTAAATTTGTTCTAATTAGTTATACATGACAGTAGAATGCATTTTGACACATTGTACACTAATGGAGCACAGCTTCTCCTTCCTCTGGCTGAACATGGTGCAAAGTCACACCAGTTGAGTAATCATACATGTATATAGGGCAATAATGTCCATTTCATTCCACTGTCCTTCCCATCCCTACAGCCCATCTCCTCCAATCACTCCGCTCTGCACAATCCAAAGTCCTTTCATCACCCCGCCCCTATTATGGATCAACAGCCACTTATCAGAGAAAGCATTCAGCCTGTGTTTTTTTTTTTGGGGGGGGGGTTGGTTGATTTCAATTAGCATTAGTCTCTAGCCCCATCCATTTAGCTGCAAATGCCATTATTTCACTCCTCTTTATGGATGAGTAATATTCCATTGTGTATATATAAGGGCATCGAGTTTGGTTCCATAGTTTAGCTATTGTGAGTTAAGCTGCTATAAACATTGTTGTGGCTGCATCAAACAATGAAGCCAAATAAAATCAGTACGCTGATTTTAAGTCCTTTGGATATAAACCAAGGAGTGAGAATTGTCTTTTCCTAGCAAGCCTTTACAATGAAGAAACAACTTTAAACAGGTGGAATTCTTTACCCATGATACACAGGTAGCAATTGCTCTGGCTCACCTTGCCTCCCTGACTTTATGTAGTCGGTGGATAATTAACTGGTCAATTAACTGGACAAATGGTGGTTCTATTCCAAGTTTTCTGAGGAATCTCCATACTGAAGAGCACCCTTTCATATCCCATGTCACTTCATAGTTGATGAAGGGGTTGTAAGCCGTTTTCCTAATGCAGGACCTGTTCTCTTGTGACAATGTCATGCCTATGAACAGATGAGTCTTCCCAAGAGCCTCCACTGGCAGAGGATTCATATGTGCAGCCCACCCCCAGATCCATCATGCGGAGGTACTGGGAGGTGAGGCACATCTGCCCTGCTCAGGTAAGAACTCCTGACCCGCCCTCTTCCCTATCCTTCTTGGCCTGGTTTCCCCAGGATATTTTAAAACATAAGTCCCTCACCCCATGATGCAAACAGAAAAATTCCAAATGATATCAAAGTCAAAATCTGAAAGTCAGTGATGGGTTAAAAAAAACGGTAAAACTAAAAATTATAATTAATGAAATTATTGGGTGATATTCTGCAAGTTGGAAAGCATCTGAGAATTGGTGGCTAATGACTAATGTCCGACGGCTGGATGTTTTGATCCTGCACAATAATAAATTTAGATAACCCTTTCCCCAAACTTCTCCTACAATCTCTCCAGTGGTCTCCAGTCTTGCGTAGGTATTTCCCCTTCTTTCTGGAGGCTTCATGCGAGTTCTTAGTTTAAACAATCACAGTCCATTAACTCCTCGCCCACCCAATTTCCTGAACTCTTTCATTCTTTTATAAACCATTGTCATAAGGACCAGTAAAACCTAACCCGAACAGCCACTGAGTGGAGTCCAGTGGGGACCGTGTGTAAACGATGACAAAAGCCAGCCACACTGAAATGATCAGGCAACAAAGGACGTTAGGGAAATTAGTGAATAGACTCAGTGACTTAAAATTACAAGGTTGAAAAAGTAAATGCAGCAGGGGGGAAATGATGCCAATTAAGCAGTCCAGTAATGGGCAAGAGGCAGGAGAGAAGTCACTTTGACATTCATAACCCAGCCCCTTCGCTTTCCAGGCACTTAGTCAGTGCCTGTTTTCTGCCACCAGTGCAAAAACTACTTGGAAGATTTCAACCATATTAAGTTTTTTTTTTTTTTTTTTTTAAATAAAGGGTGCCAGCTGAGGAGACCTCACCCTTAACTTCAAAGCCCAGGAAGGAAGGACTGTAAATGACTCAAGTGAAGTCAGATGACAATACTTCATGCTTTCCTTTACTCCAGAGGCCAATTTCTTCCTTTCCTTTTTTTTTTTCTTTCTTTTTGATGGTCCAGTACTCTGGCCACCCCCAGAAAGATTCCAAAATCCTCCCTCAATTTTTTATTTCCACTACTGGCAACCTACACCATTAGAAAAAAAATTCATCTTTTAATACATATCTAAATGCCTCGTACTGTCATTTGGGTTTAAATATATTTCTCCCAAGCTTTGGCTTTAGTAAAAATAGCAGACAGCTGGTCACCATGTTCCACATCATAAACCTGTTGGGAGGATGTATGGCCAAGGGGGTTGGCTTGCACCAGAATCACTTGGAAAGCTCATTGCTGGCTCCACCCCCAGAATATTTGTTTCCTAAGTCGGTTGTGCAAACTGAGAATTCGCATTTGTAACATGTTCCTCGATGATATTGATTCTGCTGGTCCAGGGAACCATACTTGGAGAAAGACTACTCCAAACCAACGTCAAAACTGTTATCTCAAAAGCTACAGCAATGGTTCCCAAATTGTGCTGCATATCAGGGTGATCACTGGCGTGCTTTTACATATACAACGCTCTTGAGTAAATCAGAATGTCTAGATGTGGAAGCCAAGCACTCATATTTATTTTTCAAAGGTGTCCTAATGATGGCATGATACAGGCAAGTTTATTTTATTTTATTTTCATTTATTTTTATTTTTTTCACATATTTTTTATTGGTTGTTCAAAACATTACAATCCTCTTGACAAATCATATTTCATATATTTGATTCAAGTGGGTTATGAACTCCCATTTTTACCCCGTATACAGATTGCAGAATCACATTGGTTACACATCCACGTTTATACATACTACCATACTAGTGTCTGTTGTATTTTGCTGCCTTTTCTATCCCTTACTATTCCCCCTCCCCTCTTCTCCCCTCCCATCTTCTCTCTCTACCCCATCTACTGTAACTCATTTCTCTCTCTTGTTTTTTTCCCTTTCCCCTCACCTCCTATAACGATGAGGGTCTCCTTCCATTTCCATGCAATTCCCCTTCTCTCTCCCTTTCCTTCCCACCTCTCGTCCCTGTTTAATGGTAATCTTCTTCTCATGCTCTTCCTCCCTGTTCTGTTTTGATTTGCCCTCCTTATATCAAAGAAGACATTTGGCATTTGTTTTTTAGGGATTGGCTAGCTTCACTTAGCATAATCTGTTCTAGTGCCATCCATTTCCCTGAAAATGCCATGATTTTGTTATTTTTTAGTGCTGAGCAATATTCCATTGTGCATAAATGTCACATTTTTTAATCCATTCATCTATTGAAGGGCATCTAGGTTGGTTCCACAGTCTAGCTATTGTGAATTGTGCTGCTGTGAACATCGATGTAGCTGTATCCCTATAGTATGCTCTTTTTAGGTCTTTGGGGAATAGTCTGAGAAGCGGAATAGCTGGGTCAAATGGTGATTCCATTCCCAGCTTTCCCAGGAATCTCCATACTGCTTTCCAGATTGGCTGCACCAGTTTGCAGTCCCACCAGCAATGTGCAAGTGTACCCTTTTCCCCACATCCTCGCCGGCACTTGTTGTTTGACTTCATAATGGCTGCCAATCTTACTAGAGTGAGATGGTATCTTAGGGTGGTTTTAATTTGCATTTCTCTGACTGCTAGAGATGGTGAGCAATTTTTCAAGTTTAAGAGCTACTAATCCTTGGGACTAGGCCTTGGACTAAAGGGAAAACACCTGAGACTGCAGACCAGGAGGAGGAAGAGCAGCCCCAATTAACTGTGACCTTGGTACAATCCCTGCATTTCCTCAGTCTCTCTTTTTTCATTTGTCAAATGGGACCACCATCCCTGTCCCTCCTCTCAAACATCTGTAGAAGGAAAATACATCAAACAAAAGCAAAATGGTTTTGAAAATTAGGAAGTGGCCTAGAGATGTAAAGAGTAACAAGGCAACCTGTCCTGCTGGGGTGAAATGCAAGGGCTTTGGCATCAGGAAGACACAGTTCAGAACCCCGATTCAGAGTAGCTCCACCATCTCAGCAAGTTCTATTAACCACTCTGTGATGTAGTTTGTTTTATGAAATGAGAACGGCAGTAGCTTCCTCATGGTGTTCCCCCAGAGTAATTTTGCTATCTTTCCCAGATGGTATAGGTGTTCAGTAAGTCACTCTGAGGCACATGTGCTGGGTGTGTATACTGTATACACCATCACTGCTTGATATCAAGAAGGCATTGCCTTGGGAGAGCTTTTAAGAGAAGTTGTGATATTCACAGTGAATTTAGGCCAGAAAATAGGATCGAATAGATTTCCTATAGGAGGACCATGACAACTGTGGATATATAAAGAGTCATCTCAGTTTAAGTAACTCAATGGCAAGATCTTAAGGCAACAGCGTCTCCAGAACTGCTGGGTCCCATGGCCCTCTCCTCTGTGTCTGGACAATACGTATTTACAAGCCAGCTCGCTTCTCAGACACTGTGTGCTGAGTGTTTAGCCTGAACGTGGGGGAACACAGGAATCTTGTGTGTGATATTTTGTTCTGTGTTTACATGTTTCTCTTGGACCAGACAATAAGCTCCTTGAATCTCATAAGGTTCATGTTTTCCTAGAGCACCGAAGGGTGACGATTCTAGGTGATTAATAGCCATCGATTTCTCATCTGTTTCCAGAAGGTCCTCTTTTAATTGAGCTTCTACAAAGTTTCCAGAATAATCTTCCCCCAATCCAAAAGCCATCTCTTTGCTTAAAAGCATCCCATGGTTTCCTGCTGGTCTTGGGATCCAATTTAAATTCCCTGGTATGGTTTACAAGGCTCTTTGCGATCTGGCCTTTGCTAACTTCTCCAAGCTTGTCAGGGTGGGGTATTCCCAGGGCTTGCTGTGATGGTGATTTTAGCTTGAAATCCAGCTCAGCCTCTGACATCATGTGCATCTGCCAGCAAGTTCTGCAATTTCTATGAACTCAGTCTATCTGAAAAAAAATGAGAAGGGGACTACCTTTGGGCGGGGGTGGGCGGTGGGGGGGTTGGAAGACAAGAACTGATCCTTGTGAAATAGCAGATATGTTACAGACATTTTCAATAAATAAATTCTGGTACTTTCAAATGTTGTAGCTCCTGTCCCAGAAACTCTGAGCTCTTTCAACTCTCTATGCTACCTTGGTGCCTCTTTACCTTTGAATGGGCACATTATTCTCTCTACCTCAGCAGCTTGAAAACCTCTCACCCTCCAAGACCCAGGTGAACTGTGTCACCGGGGTTGCCTCTCTTACCCAAGAGGAGCAAAGCTGCTCCCTTCCCTGGGGTCTCTGCCCAACTCTACCGTGCTCTTACTCAACTGACGGTTCCATGCTTATATCTCAACCCCCAAAGTGGCTTCATAAAGATCAAAAACTGTTCCACACTCACTTAACAAAGAGTGTGACCTGCATAGAGTAGGTGATCAATGTTATCTACAACGGTTTGGTGGTGTCCCCAAAAAGCCCGTGTGGGATACAGGGTAAGACTATTCAGAGGTAATGGGGCGCATGCCTGTAATCCCAGGAGCTCCGGAGGGAGAGAAAGGAGGATCTCAAATTCAAAGCCAGCCTCAGCAAAAAGCGAGGCGCTAAGCAACTCGGTGAGACCCTGTCTCTGTATAAAATACAAAAAATGGGCTGGGGATGTGGCTCAGTGGTCAAGTGCCCCAGAGTTCAATCCCCAGGACCCAAGGTGAAAAGGAAAAAATAATAATAGTCAGAGGTGAAATAATTAGATTGTGAGAACTGCAAACCTAATCAGTAGATCAATCCATTTGAATGGATTAACTGGGTGATAGCTATAGGAAGGTAGGGTAGGTGGCTGGAGGAAGAAGGTTACCAGGGTCTTGATTTGGGGGTTATTTTGTCCCTGGTGAGTAGAGATATTTTTGCTTCCTGCCTGTCATGTCCTGAGCTGCTTTCCTCTGTCACACTCGTTCATCATGATGTTCTTCCTCACCTTGGGACCAGAGCTATGGCGTCAGCCCACCAAGGACTGAACCTCTCAAACAAGGAAGCCAAATAAATTTTTCCTCCTCTTAAGCTTTTCTTGTCATATCTTTTGGTCACAGTGATGAGAAGCTGATTAATGTATTATCTAAATATCCTACTCACAGTTTCTCTCTGCTGTGTAGATTGTCTCCTCGATATGCCATAAGTTCACAGAGACCAGAATTCAGGCTCCTCCCCAGACTTCCTGCATTAGGATCTATATATTTTTTTAACAAGATTCCCAGGTGATTTAAAAGTATGTTAGTTTGAGAAGTGCTTTCCTAAACACCTGTACACCCCTAGAAGCGCAGAGTAGGCATTTGATAAAAGAAGAGAATGTGGATGACTGATCATAATAGTGAGGAAGTGAAAGAATCCAAAGTGTATTTCAATCCCATCTAAATGCTGATGATAGGAAGTCCTATATTTTAGTCTAGGTAACGCTGTGGCAATGATTTCCTAAGCACTAGTTTCTCAGGAAGTCCTGAGAAGTATTACTCCTAATTTTCAATAAAATAAATAAATGAAGAAAAAAAAATGCAAGCCTGTCCTAACCTATATACTTGCATTCAAGGAGACATATCACAGAGCTTTAGAAGGGACTGGATCACAGAACTAAAAATGAAACAACTAAAACCTCATCTTTCATGGGAACAGGGAGCAAAACTCATGAACAGTAACTTGTCCCCTATGAGCATGAAAGTTTGAACTCACCACCTGTATCAGAGCATGGGATGTCCATGACATGAGAGGGACCCGGAGTCAATGTCATGTGAGCATCACTGGTACTTTAAGTGAGGGTGAAATGCCAGTTAATTGAATCCACAATTGGAATATTGTAATCTAAAACCCCCTTTTCCAACAAATCTGTAATGCTACCAGCACTTCTTCTAAGTTGCAGAATCAGTCTTTTCCTCCTGCCTCCTAAATAAATGTTAGAGACTAAATAAGGACACAAAGAAAAATGACAGTTATTCCTGACACTCGAAACTCATGTTCAGGTGTCATTATCTGGGAATCCATTCCATGGGAAAATGTTCCCATAATCAATAGCAATTACCTAGCAAGATAACACATGTCTAGGGGCATATTTTATCAAAAATAAATCCCAGCTGATTTATTTTAATCCAAAACAAAATGTTCACAAAACTGCACAATTATATTTCAAGCTTGTGTAAATATATAAAAAAGATTTCTACTGTCATGTATAACTAAAAAGAACAAATAATTTAAACAAACGTCCAGTATTCTTTGCTTTAAAAAAAAAAAGGAGCAAGCTTAGAATTCAAGTCAAAAGAAGTTATGTATCTTACTGGCACACAGAGAATGATGGCATTAGAAGTCGTAGTAAAAATAAAGAGAGAGCTAATTTTTTGCTATGTTTCCTGTAAATTTTGAAAGAATGCCTGCTTAAAAATTAGCAGAATAGAAATTCTTTACATGGGAACAGAGCCCCACATTTGCGTGGGGGAGTGCATCTAAGATCTTGGGCAAACAAATGAACAATAAAAGTTCCAAATGAAACGAAGAGAAAAAGGCATTTGGAGTATTTGCTTTGCCATCCTGTTCTCAAAAAGAACTCAAGCCTCCCAAGAGTTTGCAACCTTTTTGGTTGGACACTTTTTTTTTTCTTTTCCCATCACTTAACAGATGGGAAAGATTTTGTGAACATTTCTGAGCAACAGACAGGACCGCCTCTTCTCTCTTAAGTGCCATGTCAGCAGATTCCTGGTGCCTGGCTGTAAAAATCACTTGTTTCTACTTTTCCCCAATCTCAGAAAGATGCCTCTTAAGCTATAGTGAGGCAGACCATAGCCATTCAATTATCCAAATACCACAAGTCTATAAAAGAACATCGTGCTACAATTGGCTTCTTAATTTGGGTGAAACGGTATGCCCCAACACCTTCCCCCAGATCCACTAAACCCATCTCCAAACAACACCATCTGATTCAACCACCTTGCAGGATGCATTTTTATCAATTTTGAGATAATCTTGCAGAATATGCAGACCCCAACCAACACCATCGCAGAGCACCACAGAGGGAAACATAAACCCCGGACTAGACCTTTTTACATCAATACTGACAGTAGCAGTAACAGATTATATTTTTTTGCCTTTTTTTTTTCCCTGATACAGATGTTCAGATTTCAATTTCCAGGAGGCTTTTAAATGTATCCAACTGTTTAATGTGACAAATGTCTTTTAGTGCCCGCTCCACAGATATTCCAGTCATACTTAGCTGCATGCATTTAGGTCTACGACCACTCAGAGAGTAAGTGGGGGGAAATCTAAACAAACTAAAATCTAATTGTGAAGTCTATAAAATTTATATCGACCCCATGTGAAACAGATGGTGGATTCTGTAGACGGCAGAAAGCAAAATGAACTGTCCAGTTCAAAGTTTGGTTGGAAGCCGCTATTTCCTAGGGGGAAAAAATACAAAGGCAAGTCTCACCCCTCCTGTTCTTTCCTATTCTCCATGGACTCACCTGTGCTTAGGAAGAAAGACTAGCTTGAGGAGTCATTTCCCTAAGAAAATTCTAAAATCCCAGGGACAGGCTGAGGTCAGCTTCCTACCTTTACCATCAGGAGACAAGATATTCTCAAATCTCAGGGAGCATCCAGGTAGCATTGTACACGTCTCTGCAAGTCTTGCAATAAATAAATACCTTTCACTCACTCGTACCCATTTCTTTATTATAGTTGACATAGGCTGGCCCAGGGGACCGACTTGTTGTCCCATAAAGATCCCTAAATAGACACTAGTGTTGAAACATTTAATCTAAGCCCCAGGATCAAATGGCTACTACTGCCAGGGACAATGATAGAAAAATCTACTCCCCAATTAAATAATTGCATGAGAAGCTATGACTGTTCATTATGTCCTTTCACCTAGTTCAAATTTCCTGGAACACAGCCAACCAACTTCATATTTTATTTTAATAATAAGCATGTAGTACTTGTGAGATCAGGGACTACTTTAAACCTTTCTTGAAGGAAACCATCTCTCCGCCCCCACCCCCATGAAAAATGAAGTGTGAGTTTGAACAGGAGATGGTTCTTGAGATACACCGTAGGACAATTTTTCATGTACATACTGGCTTTTTCTGAAATTCTCTGCTCACGGCTAAAAGTTAGCCTTAATTTGGAGCAAGGGATTTTTGTCTCCTTATTACCATTAATATTTTATGTTTATCTAATCTGGACATTATATAAAAAACAAGAATTCATATTCTATGTTAAGGAGTAGCACCCCAAAATTCTAATAAAAATATTTTCCCCCAAGGCAGAAACATCCACTTTATATGACAGCACAAGACAACAGGAAGGTATTCAATAGAAAATGTCCACAATGATATTTTTGGACATTGTTTTGGAATTTTTAATTTCTTCAGAACATAGTGGAGTATGAGAGAAATGATAGTGGCTTTTTTTTTAAGTTAAAGAAGTTATATATTGAACATGGATAGTGAAATATTTCTTAAAATGAAAACATATGCAAAACAAGTTAAACATTAGTTTTGAAATGCAAAGCTGTTAGAACAATGAACAGATATACCAGAAGTGTGGGAAGAGATTTTTTTTGTTTTCTTTTTTTGGTACAGGGGATTGATCTCAGGGGGCACTTAACCAATGGACCACATCTCCAGCCCTTTTTTGGATTTTATTTAGAGACAGGATCTCCTTGAGTTGCTTAGGATCTTGCTAAGTTGCTGGGGCTGGATTTGAACTCATGACCCTCCTGCCTCAGCCTCCCAAGCAGCTGGGATTATAAGCATGCGCTACCATGCCCAGTGGAAAGAATATCTTATATTCGAAATTTTCCTCAAATTCTTATTTTTCTTAAAGAATTAAAAAGCACTAGAGTGCATGGGTTGTCACCTTTACAACAGGTTTATTTTAAATTAAGTTATTTTTAGTGATATGCAAAGGTGCCAAGACATGAACTGGGTCTCATAGCTTGTGTAGTACCTTCAAAGGGAATGAATTTTCAGTTCTTCAAAGATGACCAATATTTGGGGTACTTTGTACATCCAATTTGGCTAACTATGGATTTTAATTACTATTTTCTGTCCTTTCTTTAATAAATATTTTTCTCAGGCATGTCTGTAGAGCAGGATTAAAATCATATCCCATATCAGGTCAATATTAAGGAATTGTTCTCCAGGGCCCATTGATTCTTGTGTCAAGTGGGGAGTCTGTGGACCAATTCACCAACATCTGGGAACCGTCTTTCTCCTAATTTCAAAGGATTCAGATTTAACTAGGAACACAATCTACGAAAGGACTCTTTCCATTCTGACTCCCAGCATCATTCATATGGAAACTATTTATCAGTCCAAACTCCTTTAAAGAGGAGGAAATGAATTGTAAATGATCTTGGCTTCTCTTTCAAGGAGAGGGCTTGCTATTGCTGAACCTCCCTGAGATAAAACAATGCAAAATAAAACAAATAAATTTAAATAATGCTTATATCAACAGGTGCACAAAATTAAAAATGGACTACAACATCTTCACTTCAGATCACTTTAGGTCCACTTCAATGATAACAGCTGTTAATTTACTAAATAGAATGAACTGATATTAGCTAGCATTTCAACCTCTTATAATTTGGGAGATATTCATGGGATATGATCCAGTGTACAGCACTGCCTATAATTCTCTTTTGTTTTCTTGGTTACTTCTTTTATTGATACATGCTAGAATAACATTCTCAGTCACTAAAATATGGAGCATAAAGAAACTATGTAAAATTTTTTGTACACTCTCATTTACTCTAATTTTGTGTTTTTGTGATGTATTACTCTAGGTTAGGCATTATAATTCATTTGCAAAAAATATGTATTTTATGAGTAGGCTATTGATCATAAAATATCTTTTGCTTGCAAGGTGACTTTTATAGAAGAAAACAAAAGTAAACCAAAAATAAATTCTATTCTTCTCAATGAACACTTAAAAAAAAAAAAAAAAAAAAAAAACAACTTGTCTCCCTCTATTTTTCTCTCTAACCTTTGAGAAGAATCTGGAGTTACTTTCAGGAACTTAGTATCAATCTTTGCATTCTAAAGAAATGTCAACATAGAAAGTTCCACAGCCTCCTTTTGAAGTTCCACTAGAGGGGGCAGGGTGGGGAGAGAGCATGGCATTAAATTCAGAAAATACTAGAATGATGGGTCTGCAAGCTATAGTGTGATAAAGCTGCCAAGAAAAAAAAAAAAGTCTGTAGTTTCCTTCTTTTTCATTATCAGGGAAAAAGAGAGAGAGAGAGAGAGAGAGAGAGAGAGAGAGAGAGAGAGAGAGAGAGAGAGACTTGTGCCATTTAAAAAGAGCTTTCAGAGGCTCCACAGTCCATGACTTAGCAACTTGTCAGGGACTCTTGGGAGCAGCTTTTCAATACTAATAACTTTAAGTACTAATGTCAAATTTTGTTTTTGGAGTAGCAAATATCTCTGGTTCACCAAATAGCTCAGCTTTTCTTTGGAAATGCCCCACCATGAATACATGAGCTTTAACATCTATTCTTTGATAAAGCCATCTTGAGGTGGTCTGACTTTTGTTTTCTTTCCTTTCACAAACACACTCCTCACCATGATTAATGACCTCCCATTGGGTATATGGAAAATTTCCCAGCCCATTCCCTTGAGAATGCTCCACTACATGGATTTCTAAGCAAAGCTAGATTAAAAGAGGAGGAGCATGAGCTATAGTCCCCCTACCCCACAGCCATCAATTATATACAGTTATAAATCAAAGTTTTCAGCCTGAACAAAGACCAGCGTGGCAAGCAAACAAGGGCGTTCACGGGCAGATTGTTTTGAGAACGAATAAAACTCTTGACAGAACACAATGGAGTTGGGAAAGCCACTGTCAATATCACTCTGGAGTTGAGCTGATTTATGAAGAATTAGACATGGTGTATCAAGTCACTGCAGGATTGATAGAGAAAATAGCCAAGAGAAGTGTGAATGAGCTAACATGAAACCAGACGAAGCTCTTCCTTCCTTGCAAGAATGTTAAGCCGAATAATGTTTCCATCCATACAAATTTGATCCCTTAGATACCTATTGTGAAATTTGAATACCCCCCCCACCCCTCACATTTCCTACTATTTTTGGTCTCACTGTGGGCAAACCGACTGCTCTTTGCAACCTTCTCGTGAACCGTGATCTCAGGCTCACACCTTCCTCCTATTTTGTTCCTACACTTGGGAGACTTTAATTTCACTTGTTTCAGATACTGCTTGCATGCTCCACATAAAAATCTATTTTAAATGGAGAAACAGGAAAATATTGACTTTTGTGAAAACAAATGGAAATACCATCAGAAGGCAAAGTCAGCAGCAGAAGGCATGAAATTAAATAGATGATGCTATAGTTTTTCAGCAGGTTTTTTTTTTTTTTTTTTAATCAAGACCTCTCATATGTCAAGAGCTTTCTCTATTAGAGATAAAAATGGCTTACACCTGTAAAACATGTATGCACTCAAGTCAGAGAATAATAATTCTAATGAGAACAACCACTATTACTATAACATTCATTGAGTACTTAATATGTACCAGGGATTCTTCAAAGAAATTTATGTGTATTATCTCATTTATTCTTTAGAAAAGAAAACCTATGAAGTATTTACTATTATTCTCCCCCCATTTAATGGTAGAAGAAATGGATAATTTGCCTAAGGCTACATCACTAAGACAGTACACAAGTAAGACAGGAGATATTCCGGCTTTACCCAGAAAGCATGGCTTCTTGAGCCCTTAATCTTAGCTACCTCAACTGATTCCAATTTTTTGCAAAGTAAACAGTTTTTCTGAGAAAAAAAATAATCCCAACTTCCCCCAATCGCTTTTTTACTTTAGCAAGTTGTAAGCATTAAATCAAATGACAGAGTATGCAAATATGAAAGGGAAACACCTTTAGAACAAAGGAAAATCTGAAGTTTTCTTGCTCAGATTTACTTTCCTGGTCTTGATAATAAAAGTGGTATTTCCTATGGATACCTCATTCCATGTTCTTCCTGGTGGCAGGGGTGATAGAGGGTTAGGACAGGACTGAAGATGGGGGTGATATATGGAGAAGGCCTGATTAGAATTCACTAGTCCCACAGTCAGGGTATGATGTGAGTGGATATGACGTGGCCCACTTCTGCCCAATGCCATTAAGAGGTGAGTGAGCCCCATTATGCTCTTTCTCTCCAAACAAAAAACCTGGATGCCGTGCTTCATTGTGAACATGCTAACTTACCACAGGTACGCTCTGGGGGAGGGTGGTGGCAAAGCCACAAGAGGAAGGAGGCGGAGCCCCTGGATCATTGTGTGGAGAAGAGCTGCTCCCAGCCTATTGTAGCTTGTACTATAAACAAGAAATAAGTTTCCTTTAGGTTTAAACATTTGCTTTTCGATCCATGTGCCACAGCAGATCAGCCTACCCTCATTAATGCAAGAGTAGTGCAAATCAAGTATAGCTACACTTTAAGTCATTGGATGTCACAGTGAAAATCGTGGAATTGGGTTTGAAACAAATCTGAACAATCATGGAGGAGCTGAGTCACCAACACGCAGCAAAGATTATGAACACAAGAGCTTCTTACTTTATCCTTTGGGAGGAAGTAAGCGTAATCAAGACAGAGAAACTGTAGGCCCGTTTTTTTCATTATATAATTTTGTTATACCAATATTGCCCAAAGCATACTTCTTATCAAAATTTAAAAAATCCTTGAGGAATGGTTTATTCAGATTTTCCTCATTGCATGAAAAGGTGGATAGAAGTAATTAATCTGAGAATAATTAGTTCTTGCTTCAAGGTAGTATAATGCAATGGTTTGGATCTGGAATATGCCCCCATGTGTTAAGGCTCATGTGTTAAAGGCTTGGTTCTCAGTGTGGCGCTTTTGAGAGGTGGTGGGAATGTTAAGAGGTGGGCCTAGAGGGAGGTCTTCAGGTTGTTGTGGATATCATCTAGTGGGGATTGTGGGATCTCTTCTCTTCCCTTTTCTTTTTTTTTTTTTACTTCCTGGGCATGAAGTGAGTGGTTATGTTCTACCACATTCTCCCTGACATGGTCTCATGACTTTCTGCAGGCCCCAAAGCAACAAGAGAATCAGCTGACCATGAACTGACACCTCCACAACTGAGCAAAAATAAACCTTTCTTCTTTATAAATTGACTATCTCAGGTATTTGTTATAGTGATGGAAAACTGACAACATCCTGTTGTTTATATTTTACACTTACATTTGTTAAAGAAATTCTGTTTATTTCTCAAATTCAAATAGATTATATCATTGCTTGCCAAAGAATAAGTCCCAATTGATAGTCCATTTTTTTTCTTCTTGACCTCACACAGCACATCTTCTGTGATCCCCTTTTAGTATTCTGCTTTTGAAATGATGCACGCCTCACGCCATCTTCAAAATAATAGATACTATTAATCTATAGCCAATCTAACCTAAAAAGTTGTAAGCTATGCTTTATAATTTTATATTGAAAGAATAATATACAAATGATTCTTGTCTGTCCTGATTACTATATAAAAATGTATTGTGAAGTAGTGGTGAAAATGCTGATATTTAAGGAATAAATCAACTTATGTTGGGGGTGTCTATATTACTTGGTGAATGCTCTTTTAAAAATGTACTTAAAATGAGTTGACAAAATATGATTTAATATTAAGTTTAAATATATATATATATATATATATATATATATATATATATATATATATACATATAAATTTTGATATATATCAAATTAGAAATAAAACCCAAAGATCTGGAAAAAATATTTTAAAGCCCTAAACAGATGGAATATAAAAAAGAGAAAATGCAATAGTAATATAAAGTCAGAGAAATAATTGCAAAAATTTCTCTGTGCATTGTCTGATGAATCCCAAAAGAACAGCTCACACATCCCTTTTAAAATGTAGTTTTATAGGTTCCTCCCCAAATGTCAATAATTTTCTAGTCATAAAAATATCTGAGAATAGTTTGTTGTATATGGAAAAGTTAATTATGTGTAAAGAATAAATGTGGATATCAACATATTTCCAATTCACTAAACAGATGATTAAAAATCAAGAAAAAGATAAAAAAGTTTATAACTGCATTGTAAATTTAACAATGGAAAAAACAAAAAACAAAACAAAAAAAAAAACAAGTACACTTACAGGTACCAACCATGACAGGGTAACATTTGACTTCTTGTTAAATCTCTTGTTGTAAGCAACTATGAAGCTGGACAAAATCCATGAAGCAACTGTTTTTAGACAGTGGACAGAATAAGTCTGGGCTCATTGAGGGAGGTGAAACACATGGCTAAACTGTCTCTCCAGGAAAAATTTTACCTATTGTGGTCAGAGAGAAAAGGGACTTAAACAGAAAGTGGCAGATGTGCTGAACAGAAAAAAAGAAGATTGGAATTTGAAGCTGCTGAGTTACATGGAGTTCAAGGAATAGGGTACTAGAGAGGAGGGGGATGCACAAGTAGGAGCCCACTTAGTCATTAGCCAAATACTAAGATGTTCATCTAGAGGATGAGATTAAATGAGGTCTTCCTGAGAGTAGACACTGGGAACTAGGGTATGAAAGATTCCAGAGGCCATCTGATACTGGACCAATTATACCAATATGGACATACCTTGCTGATTGTCCAGAGCATCTAGCTGAAACTTTATAATTATAGTCACAACTTAGAAACATGTCAGCTCCAACCCAATAATAAGAATTACTTCAAATTTTTCTGGAAAAAAACCCCTAAAACCAAGCTTTATTCCATTAGAAATGAACAGGTAATAATTGAGATAAAATATACTACCATGGATAACAAAAGAAAAAACCTGAAACAAAGATTAAATTAATGAAATACATATAAGATCTGTACACTGAAAACTCTTGAGAGAAGTTTCAAAAAATCTAACTGCAGAGATATATCAAGTTCATGGCTTACAAAACTCAATTACTGTTAAAATGTCTATTTTCCCTTACTAACCTATTGTATTCAATAAAATTTCTGTCAAAATCCCAGCAGGCTTATTTGTGGTATTTGACAAGCTGATTTTACAATGTGGTAATTCAAAGAGTTACAGTAACCAAAAACAATCATGCAAACACCCCTCCAATTTGGGGACCAGAGCTACTTGATTTTATCTTAAAGTTGCTGTAATTAAAAGAGTGTTGTGAAGATGGACAAAATAGAAAAAAAGTATAGAAAATTCAGAAATAGAAACACTTAAGTGGTCAATTGATTTTGGTTTTTTTTTTGTTGTTGTTGTTTGTTTGTTTGTTTTGGTACCAGGGATCGAACCCAGGGGTGCTTAGCCACTGAGCCACATCCCCAAGCTCTCTTTATTTTTTGTTTTGAGACAGGATCTTGCTAAGTTCTTAGGACCTTACTAAATTGCTCAGGCTGGCTTTGAATTTGCCATCCTCGTGTCTCAGCCTCAAGAGCCACTGGAATTACAGGCATGTGCCACCATGCCTGGCTTGGTCAACTTATTTTTTTACAAAAAAGAAAAAAAAAAACAACTCAATAGGGAAATAGACATACATTGATCAAATAGTGTTGCAAAAATAGTATTAATAATAAACTTAAATCTTAATTCTACACCATAAAAAGCAATTTATAGTACTTAAAGTCCCTAGTATAAAACAAAATATTCTAGCTTCTTGAAACTAACAAAAATATTTTTTAATCTTTTGGATGAGCAAAGATTTCTTAGGCTATTGAAAACAATAACCATTAAAAAATGGTAAAATAATTCATTAAAATGAGTAACTTCTACTCATCAAAAAGTCAAGAAAATGAATTAGAATCCCATAGACTGGAAATATTTTTTTGCATCTCTGTTTATCTATCACTATCTGTATATATCTAAAAGCATTTATGTCTAGAATATATGAAGAAACTCTGGAACTCAGTAATAAAACTCAGTAATTAAAAAGAAAACAGACTTGTGCAGCCAATTTCAAAGGAAGAATTATTAATAAATAATAAGTATATAAAAATGGTCAGTCTCATTGCTTTGCAAGGATATTCAGATTAAAACCAAATTCAGGTGTTGCTTCATGCCCCCCCAAAAAGGACTACAATTAAGAATGGAAACACCAGACAAGAATATAGACAACCAAAGCTCTCGTTCATCACAGGTGGTACTGGAAGACGGTAAAACCATTCTTCAAATGTGTTGACAATTTTGTGTAAAGCTAAATATATATATGTGTGTGTGTGTGTGTGTGTGTGTTGTTTATACATACATATATTGTACATTACATAATTACCTCATATGTACACATGTATGAAATTTTTCTATATATTACAATTCTACTCCATAGTTATTCAAGAAAAATGAAAAAATAACTATAAGATTTTGTACAAAAATGTTCATAGAATTCATAGAACTTTTATGCATAAAATCCCATGTGGGAAGTTATCAAATATCTATCTACAAAGAAGAGATAAACTGTGGTACATTAATACAATGAGATACCCCTCAGCAGTAAGAAACAGACTATGGAAACATTACAATAAGATGGATATGTGGATGAATCTTTAAAAAAATTATTTTAAGGTACTAGGAAATGGACTAAATCCAATTATATACATGTACAAATATGGCATGATAAATCCCACTATTATGTGTATCTATAATGCACCAATAAAGAAGTAGATACGAAAGTGTAAATTGCTTTATATAAAATTTTAGACCAGACAAAATTTATCTTGGAAAAACAAAAAACAAAGCACTGGTTGACTTCAAGGGAGGAAGGGAAGAGATTGAGGACATGCACAAGATAACAGAGAGATGGACATAGACTTTTGTTCAATTGGTCCGTTTTAGTTATACATGAAGTAGAATCCATTTTGATATAGTTATTCAACCATGGAATATATTTTATTCTAGTTAGGACCCCATTCTTCTGGATAAAAACCCCATTCTTGTGGATATACATGATGGTGGGATTCACTGTGATGTTTTCATATATGTACGTAGGAAAATTATGTCAGATTTCTTCCATTGACATTGTTTGCTCATGCAAATGTGTCAAAATTCCTTGAGTTCTCTCATGTATGATCTGTGCCTTTCACTGTGTGTGCTTTGCATATTGTTTATTAGAACTGCAAAAATAATGCTCCGATGTACTTGGGTTGTAAGAAACAATTTAAAAGAACAGAAAAATATGCCATTTGAGGAGAACCTTAATTAATTATCAATACTGAGTTTGATCCTGTGAGGAGGAACAACTTTTTTCTTCTTGCGCCCACAGTCCAGTTCAGCTGAGTTTAGATGGCATACAGCTAATGATTCCAGGAAAAATTGTTCTTTTTCCACACAATGATGTAAAAACCTGGGAATGCAAAAAAGAGGTCCAACATCCTTGGCTACAGTGATATCCATCTACAATTCTCATCATATGGGACCAAAGTTTCTCTTGGAAATCTCTTCCTAAAGGAAAAGGCCTCCTGGGAAACATGGGGGTTCAAGAGGTCACCCTATGTTTCGCAATGCATTGAGGGTGGCTTGCTCTCCACGTAATTGGTCTGATTGGAATAAAGACTGCAGTGGTTAAGAAAGCTTTAAGGACACTATTTAAAGAACATTTGGAGTTTTAATATCAAGGTGACCTTAGAATCTTTAATAAGCAAATAATCAGGGTGATTTTGAAAATGGGAATATCTTGGGCAAATCTCAGGTGCATTCCTGTAATCCCAGCAGCTCGGGAGGTTGAGGCAGAAGGATCTTGAGCTCAAGCCAGTCTTGGCAATTTAGTAAAATCCTAAGCAACTCAACAAGACCCTGTCTCTAAATCAAATCCATAAGAGGGCTGGGGATATGGTTCAGTGGTTAAGTGCCCAAGTTCAAACTCTGGTACAAAAGAAAAAAAAAAGGTCCATGGAAAACATTCTTGAGAAATTTCGAGATAGTTCAGACTGGCAGGTAAATCTGTATCTAAAATAGCCACAGAATTCTAGCAATTGCCACTGTGTGGACAAGGTATACGTTATGCTCCAAATTTAAAAATTAACTGCTTCTGGGGCTGGGAATGTGGCTCAAGTGGTAATGTGCTCGCCTGGCATGTGCCGGGTGCTGGGTTCGATCCTCAGCACCACATACAAATAAAATAAAGATGTTGTGTCCACTGTAAAACTAAAAAATAAATGTTAAAAAATTCTCTCTCTCTCTCTCTCTCTCTCTCTCTCTCTCTCTCTCCCTCCCTTAAAAAAAAAAAAAATTGACTGCTTCTGTGGATACCGAGTCTTCAATTTAAGGGTTTGTTAATTTCACTGAGGTCTTAAATCCTTGACTGTATTACCAATTCATTTTTTTACAATGATACTTGAGATAAAACCACAAACTAAATCTAATTTTTAAATATTCATTTTGGTGAGGACTTCTCACCAGTAAGAAGGAACAGACTGCTGAAACAATACTGTAGCATGTATCAATATACTTCAACGACTTATTCTCTGGTGGATGAGCATTTGATTATTCCCAGTGCAAGGTTTTACGCATAAAGTAACCAGAGGCTGACCTGTAGGTTTTCTAACCTCTCTCAGACACCCAATGGCACAAATAAACAACTTGACAGTCTCAACTGAAATGTCATGAGAGATAATTCATCCGTCTATTGGTTGCTGTGATCCTCTGCCTGCCGATAGACCTAAAATCATTACTTTTTGCATACAAGCTTTTCTATAGACAGCTCCCAAGTTCATCTTTTTTTCTTCCCTGCCAAAAAAACTCCCAGTGTGTTGGAATAATATTGTATCAGGGGACTCTGCAACAAATGTCATACTCATTTGCTTGTCAAGGTTTTGAGGGCAATTTTCTCACTAAATTGTCTCTACACCACAACCCAGACTCTCTATATAGATAATAAGAGGATTCTTAGCAATTAACTGAGTTGCAGTAAAATATTTTCCCAAGCTATCATGTAGTAATGACCAAGAGAAACTGGGAGAGAGATTTTTCCTATCTAGTTTAATAAGTGTACATCCAAGTTGGGCTATGCAGGGTGTCGGCTCAGGCAGGCCCCAGGCTGAGTATCCATCTCTCTGCTGCTTTACCACTTCCAGACTGACAGCTAAATTACTGCACAGAAAAGGTTTTTCTGGGCTGTAACCATAATGCTGCCACTGAAACTAGTTTGTTGGCTAAAGGATAAACAGAGATTTGAAGGACAATTTTCATTAACAGAGAAAGCTGCGGTATGGGAGAAGAGAGCTGGATCTGCATGGGAAAACGAGCTTAGTGACTGCAAGGACAAAATGCAAATAGACATATGCTAATTGGGTGGTAATTTTCTCGTCAAGTGGCAGGCACTTGCAGAATTCTTGGATGATCCCCAAATCTGCATCTTAGATTTTGTTTCACATTCTTGATACCCAAAATGGCTAAGCAACAGAGGAGTTTCTTACCTATAAATGGAATTAAAATGAGAGCCGTAAACTAAATTGACAAATCATTTTCAGGAAAATGAACCTCTGTTGAAGTGTCTTCGAACAATAGGACTGGGAATCAAGATTGAGGAATAGGAGGAAAATTGAGTTCATGTTCAGTAAATTATTTGGCTAATATGCAGAAATCACTGTGCGACAGATATATAGAGGAGATAAGGGGTCCTGGCCTCAGTGATCCTGTAGCTTACTTGGAGCAGACGGAAGATAAACTCAACTCCACACTAAGTTACAGCTGTCAGGAGGGAACAGATGCCATTTATCTTGAAGTCTATTTCATCTCCAGTTGCCAATAGAACAGAGCAATTGAGCGGCCCACGCCAAGGGCTCTCAATATACATTGAATAAATTAATGAATATTTCTTGTAATAGGGTAACAGCAACATGAGAAAGTCACGGACAAGTTATTTGGTAAATTAGGAAGAGTAAAGCATTTATTTAGAAGGTCAAAGATGACCTTATAAAGATGTGACATTAGATTTGGGCCTCAATGTTCTATTTGGAGGTTCAGAGTTGCACCAAGGAAGACATAGCAGCCTGAACAGAGAAGTGGAAAATTCCTAGGGATGAACAGGAAATAGCAATAGTATTCTTAATTGTCAGCAGAGACTGTCTAGCATAAAACGAGCACATATTATTCTGATTTCAATATCTGAGGGAGAAGCAAGTGCAACTTGTAGCCACCCATGTAACTGGGAACCACGAATTCAGGTTCTAGCAAAACTCAGTAAATGGTTGTAGACCAAACTATTTTTTTTTCCCCAAAAAATGTCAGAAAAACCCGGTAGGAAGAGTTCCCTTTGCGTGTGAGTAGTTTTCCACTGTTATAAATTTTTGCATTAAAAACACACATTTTAATATGATCTCTGGGTTTGGGTTGGAACTGGCATTAGCTATGGCAACAGTTTCATTCAGAGTGTACTCAGTGCCTGGCATATTCCCTGGCACATAGTAGACGCCTGAAAATACTTGAATGAATAATGTCAGAAGTCGAGATTTCATCATATACTAGGGAATAAACGATCTTCTAGAGAGATGAAGGCTTGACTTGATCATCTTTAGTCTCACACTCTCAATTTTATATATAAAAGCACAAACAATATGTTCTGGTTTACATATGAAGTGTTGCCCAAAAGTGCATGTGTGAGACATGGAAGAATTTTCAGAAGTGAAATGATTAGATCATGGGAAATATGAACTAATCAGTGTGCAGTAACCAAAGGCAAGCATGGAGTCACTGGATGAGCTCCCTGGAGGCATCCCTTTGGGATTTATATTTTGTCTCTGGTGAGCAGAGCTCTGCTTTCTGGTGGCCATGTCCTGAGCAGCTTTCCTCCTCCAAACCCCTCTTCCATGCCTCACCTCATGCCCAGAGTAGCGAAGTTGGTCATCTATGGACCGAGATGTCTGAAACTGCAAGCCAAAATGAACTTTTCTTTCTCTAAATGGTTCTTGTCTGGTATTTTGGTCACTACAACAAAAAACTGACCGATATACATTGCGAATCAGGAAGTCTAATTCATAAGGTAGCTGATGAAGAGGTCACCCATTTTCCCATTTCTACTCTACATAATCCAGTGTGGTTTCTAACTCATCAAGACCACTTACAGGCATCCTAATAAGTAAGAGATGCTATTTGCTTGGTTTTCAACATCTATCGTTCCCCTAGGATTTTCACTTACAGGAATTGCACTCATGTTATTTATTGCAAAGCAAATCACTGTGTGGCTTTCTAAAGCCCTTTGATGAGATATCCACAGAAGTAGGGTGCAAGGGTCAGAGGAGTTTGGGAAATGCTGGATACACTGAGCTTACACTCAGTGGTTCATTGTGTAAGTAATACACATAAGGTTCTGAGAAACCCTTTGGTAGAAAAAACTGATCACCTCTGGTTAGCCCAGTGTTTTTCAAACTGTTTTGACCACCAAACCCATTCTGAAGGGCTTTCACTATCTTGCAGAATGAATATCCTGAGTTGTAGCCTTGGGACAACATTATGGAGATCATAAATTGATGACCTGCATTGCATTTATATTTTCAAACAGAGTGACCACATACATTAAGATAAAAAGTGGGGAGAGAAAGGTACCCTGGTTGATCTAGGAACATGGGGCCTGCAAGCTCACGTAGCTTTAAACTACTGTTTCTTTTGTGATGGATGTGATTCCTCTGCTTCATGACAGCTCTGACATTCCCTTTGCATTACTCCCAAATCACCCCAGACATGTCCATCACTTGTCTAATCCCCATAGATACGTAATTTGGGAATTTTGTCCTGGGGAATCTGCATCATTTAGTTGTCCCATATACTCTTAGGAAAAAATAAAGCCTACATTCTAGTGATAAGAAATGCCAGTACAGATGGACACCCTTTTGTAGCAAGAAGTCATCTCTATACATGCTGGACTTTATGAAAATAGACATCCCTAGATCAGAACATTGGCCTCCAAATGACCTTTATCCCTTCTGAAAGGCATAAAGCTCTTAAAATCTCTTGGGGGTCTTGGGATACTACCAGTTAGTTATCTCTATGAAGTAGTTCACTTGTATTCCCCAGGAATGGACTTCCAATGAGATGGCTCCTCATTTCTGGTTTTGTATCTTTTTAGGCTCAGATCCTCAGTGACTGGCTGTTCTGATAGTCCGTGGGGTTCCAAAATGCACTCTGTCATCTACTAACAAATAGCCCTGGGTCTTCACGCAGATCACCTTCATAGTGAAACCATTGGCTCTCCAGGATGAGTCCTTAGTTCCCATTTTCGAAAATATCACCCTTACTTTTTCTGAGCTAAATGTTGAACTGCTCAGTTTTATCATTAAAAAGCTCTCTGTGGCTGACCTTATAAGATCAGTGCCTTCTCTAAGTATTTTTCATTTTGCACCTTTTACCATTTTAAAAATGGCAGAGGTCAGCGTCCCATGATTCATTAACATCACTCAAAGGCAACTGATTATATTGTCACCAGAAATGATGTGACCTTATGGTCTGGACAGGAAGTCAAAGGACTATGGCTGCAAAGAAGGCATTTCCTGTTTATGTTTCCCTCTTTTGGCAAGGAGGAATTTGAAGCAGGAACACCCCGCACAACACCAACCACTCAGGTCAGGCAAGATACCTGACTCACCACACAATGACTTGGCTGTGGAGGGAAAAGAACATTACCTGGCTCACTAGGCTGCTTTTGTTTCATCCAAGTCTCATATACAGAGTAGCAAGACGTATTATGTTAATACTTTTATGTTCTAGCCTAAGGAGATTGTTCATGATTATCAGAAGTTAGTAACACCATTTTCTCTGGTATAACAGACTTTGGATATGAATTGCCTGCTCATTACTGGCATTTGTTCATTCCACAAATATTTATTGAGCACCTATTAATGGGCCAGTCACTCTTTTAGGTGCTGCAGAAATAATAGCGAAGAGGAGAAAACCTTAGCTTTCATGGAGTGGTCTTATTTTTAATAAGACCCTTAAATCGTTGTATTTTAGTGACTCTACTTTGTTTGCATTTCTGTCGGTAGCAATCAAGACTCAGACAAACACGATGGACCCCATCTAATGCCTGGATCCTTCCTAAAGTACCCCCCAAATGCAGTGGAGACCACCCTGTTAGCACATTGACCACGCTAAAAAAAGACATGACCCAGGAGTCCACATCACATATGAAATGAGTGCAGGAACTTAAGAAAACAAACCTGGAGGACGTAAGCTCTGTAAGAAAAGGCACTGGCTGCCTTGCACTTACCCCAGAGGGGCCTCATGAGGATGAAGTGATAACACAGCACTCGTGGTAGTGCCTAGCGAATATTTTTAGGCTACATAAATTTTAGCAACTATTATGAGGCACTACTGTACCCTCTGGGTTTGGGGTTGTAAGTACTAAAACGTTTACATAATTATATTTGTATCTAAAGATCTTTAATAATGGAATACTATCATATTCATACCCGGAAGGTGAGTGGAGTTTTATTTTGATCATCTCATCTAAACTCTTCGCAAAGTCCTTCATACCAATGATTCCTAGTTTAACTGATTATTGAATTGATTTAGAAAAGTGGCTCCAAGTCTCTTGAATTAAGACTTCAGATAAGTATCTCCTAAAGTGACTATTATGGGCTAGATTACACCTACACTGTCCCTACCACCCTCAAAAGGACAGATTTAAGTCCTAATGTGATCTTTTTGGAAAATGGGGCTGTTGCAGATGTCACTTTAATTTTTTTTTTTTTTTTTTAGTCGTAGATGGACCTTTATTTTATTTATTTTTATGCAGTGCTGAGGATCGAACCCAGTGCCTCACACATGCTAGGCAAGCGCTCTAACACTGAGCCACAACCCTAGCCACAGATGTCACTTTTAAGATGAGACTGTACTGGATGGAGGTGGGCCTCAGATCTAATATGATGGGTATCTGACAATAAGGTAGTCATGTGAAGACAGAGGCATCCAGGGAGAAGGCTGTGTTCCCATACAGCAAATTAGAACAATAATATTGCAAGCTAAGGAACTCCAGAGGTTGCTCCCACACAACCAGAAGCTATGAGGAGGCAAGGTAGGGTTCTCCCCTACAGGTTTCAGGATAAGAATGGCCCTGTTAGCACCTTGATTTCAGACTCTGAACCTCCAGAACCATTAGACAACACATTTCTGCTATTTTAAAGCCAAACAGTCCATGTGGCCTTGTCACAACAATCCTAGGATCTACAGTCACAGTTTAACCTGAATAATTTGCATCAGTAGTTGGGTCAGATGGTCTTCCCATGCAGAGGCCAAGCCACAAAAATGCACTGTTTATTTTGCAGCTAAACATTTGTGCATGCAATACATGAAGGGTCAAAACAGACGCCGTGGCCCCAGCGTAAAGACGGCTCAATCATTTAATTTTCCCTGCCTCTCTCCTCTTTCACATGTTTCCTGAAGTACACCAGATAAAACATCATGACAGTGTATATGCAGGGAGCCTCGCGGGCTGTCACAGCGCAATCCCACTGAGATTTACAATGCCCTCGCCTTGCGTAGCCAGGCAGGTTTTCGGTGAGACATGGGGTATTTGAGGCCCAACTGGGAAACCAGACTGCTCTGGGAAATGAGACTGGTCTGGGAAGTTTCCAGAGTTCTCTGGGTGCCCTGAGTATTCTATTCAATATGAAATCATTCCTTGTTTGGGTGGAAAGATGAAGCATATAAATTTGGTACGATATATGCCAGTTAATTCAACAAAATGTCAAACTGTCTGGGAAAACCCTTAGAAAGGTTTACTTTCTGTGTCACCAGGGAACTGAGTGATAGGGAGGCGAGCGTATGAAAATGAGATTTTTCTCTAACTTATGCCTACAGTGAATAAATCAATGGGATTTTTCAAGTCCTCTCGATATCAATGAGTTTATTTCATAAACAGGCAAGTATTTACGGACTCAAAACATCTCTCTCCAGTCTTTCCTCTCTTCCTATCCCAGTCTAATTTTTTGCATTGCATTCTCCATTTCCTTCCTTTGCATCATTGCTTCCCCTGAGCTTTGCATAACTATAGGGAAAGATCCAACCGTGCATCTCCTCTCTCTTAGCTTCTAAAAGCCATGATGAGTGTGGGCGGTCTTGACTTTCTGATTTTTTTTTTTTTTTTTTAAAGAAGATTTAGTCTCCCTGCCCTGAACTGGGTTTAGGGTAATTGTGTATCTGCTTGAGGGCTGAATGCAGTCTCTAGCCTTTTTCATAAAGTTTATGGCCCTGGTGCCCCTTTAAAGGTCTCATGTGGCTGATTGATAGGCTCATTTCTGATACTAACCGTAAAGAATTGGCCATCGTGAAGATAAGCTGTTCCTCCCCTGAGCATTACAGGAGGTAAAGGCAGGCCGCCATTATAGATGACGCCACCATTATGGATGGTGCTTCTTTCCTCAATCAGATTCATCCTTCAGCAGCCCAGGCAGCGCTCTGTGCTGGGGGAACGGCACCACAGGACCTATCCCCTCAGTCCAGTCCTTTTAGTTAATGGGTATCTAAGGATTAAAGCATCCTCATGGATGAGTGGAGAAAGCAACAGTTAATACTCCCTTTCATAACTTGTGTTAATTTTCTCTTGGTGCCATTAACCAAAGGAGCGAGCAGAATTGAAACTATGCAATGTCAACCTTTTTATTTACTCTGAGTATTTCCCAGATGTTTCCACTTTGATATTGTCTCCTTTCCATCTCAATCTGTCTTTTCCTCCTGAAGGTATCATTCATGTATCTCTTCATGGCATAAGTGTGGGAATGGGTGACACTTACTTTTGCAACTTATATATTCTATACACTGAGCTGTCTTAGGTCAAAATAGCATTTGAATTCTTGGAGAAAGGCAAGGGAGGGAGGAAGGGAGAAAATGAGGAAAGAAGATACAGGTTAAAAGAGGAACGATACACTTTGGGGATGGAGAGACGGAGATTTTATGAATGTTTAATTCCCATGGAGATAGTTAATATCCTAGAGGGAGGAGAGTTAACTTGTCCCTTACCAAAAATGGACACAGACAGAGATGCTGCAGAAAGCTGATATAACCTGACAGTCTACTGCATGCAGGAAGCAAGGGGAGGAGGGAAGGAACAAAAGAGTGGAAAGAAATAGAGCTGAAATAATAGAGAAGCAGGTTTGAGAAGGAAGGATGGACACAAGATATTTTCTGGACACTTTTTACAGGGTAGATAAGACACAAGGACTAGTGATATTAGAGTTAAGACATGGTCTATAAACATAAGAAACCCACTTTTGGATAATGGGAACATGAGAACTATACATCAAACTATTACATTTAAAGGACAAAGTGTAATGAAAGATGTGTAGAAATGGTGGCCAACACCTATACACCCACACCTGTCTGGTTACTTTTCTACATTGCATCATGAAATAGATCTTGTCACTCTCTGACTCAATGGACCACTTCCTCCATCTCAAAACATCCTTTTCTTGTGATTTCTGTGTACCTCTCACTAATTCTTTGTTTCTTATCAATCTCTTTGGCAAGCTGATCTTCTCTCCTCAGCTATTCAACATGATTTCTCCAAGGTTTGGTCCTGTGCTCACTTCTCTTCTCCATGCTCTTAGGCTGTGGCATTCAACCTCCAGCTTCAACTACCTTTACAATGTCAAGGACACTCAATGGATCTCAACAGCTCTGCTTCCACAACCATGTAGAAAGTTTCAATCTCCCGGCTGCCTACCCAGTATTAGTAGCGCACTTGCTGGGGAACATCTCAATGGGTATGTGTCTATCTATATCTGCCAGTTAGGATTTAGGTCACTCTTAGTTGTGTGGCATTTTCATTGTTCAACATGGCGTCTGGCATGTGTCCATTGGTTACTCAACTGATGACTAGAATTGGGTTAGGGCTTTGGGGAACAACCCACACTACCACTCCATATGCTGGGCACTGGGTCTCTCTGCAGCAGCATTGTGAACACATAACCAGATAAATGAGCCAAGCTAGTTAATTAAAAGAATAGCTTTTCAGATGGTATTCTATTAATTATGAGAGTTTAAAAAGAAAATGAGAACAAAGAATTGGAGAGTCATCTCTTAGTGTCCACAGGGGTTAGTTTTAAGACCCCTGTGGATACCAAACCTGAGTGTTTGAGTCCCTTCTATAAAATGGTGAAGTATTTGCATTTAATCTATGCATAACCCCTATACTTTAGATCATCTCAAGTTACTTATTATACCCAATACAATGCCAAGGCTCTGTAAGTAGTAGTTGTACTACATTGCTTAGGCAATAATGACCAAAAAAAAAAAAAAGTCTGTATATATTGGTGCAATTTTAAAAATATAATTTGAATTTGTGGTTGGTTCAATCTGAGGATGCAGTGTTCGCAAATATGATAGTTGATTTTATATGGCAATTAATAAGATAATTCTACACTATATATAATTAGGGCTTTTGACATTAGTTTTATGTGTTGATGGTGTGAGAAAGGTATGTGTGTACACCTTGTAAACACACACATATGTGCACACACTAAAGCACACACACATACACACACACACACACACACAGCACTGAGACAAAAAAGAGGAATGTTAACTAATAAGAATTCTACAGGTTGAAATACCAGGAGTGACAACATTTTTGTTCCCCAATACATTGTATTGCCCCAATTCTTCCATAAACAGTTTCCCAAATTGCCTTTGTTTGTAAGTGAATTTTAGGGAGGAATAAGGCAAAGAGAAATTGTTCACTCAAATGGCCTGTCACTTCTTATTTTCAAGTATTAAAAACAGAAAAGTATTTACAGATACTGAATTTGATAGTAACATGTGCTCTCTTGAATTTTAACTCAGTAAAAAATCTTGATGATGAGTACCAGACACTGACATCCTAGTCAACTAATTGAAGCCATCAAAATAAACAACCCCTTATGAAAATGAAAATTGAATATCACAATGGAGAAATTGAAAGCATGTTTTATCACAGGCAATTTATTATCTGACGGCCTTGGAAAACAACAGGAAAGTTATGTTTCTCACATTAAATGGAAAAGGCAAGAGCTTCTTTAGGCAACACAGTAATTAGGGAAACTTGGTCATTCAGAAAGAAAGAATTGTGCTTATCATATGTGCTAGCACTGTCTGATTTCTTTCTTCTTTGCATTTGTTTGGGAAAATAGCATATTACTATGCCAATTAATGGATGACAGAAGAAAGCAGTACCGATTTATTTTCAAAACTTCTCTCTTTATTGCATAAAAGAGTGATCCCACAAAGCTACCTCAAAAAGCCATCAAGGTGTTAAAACTACGAGGTGTGCCAGGAAATAACAGCATCCTTCTCCATTGGGGTCACAGCCAACGAACACCACTGCCTTCCATCCATGTATCAAACTCTAACATTGTTCTTCCCATTCACGGTCAATGTGAGCTAGGTTAGTGTGGGCATTCACATCCTAGCTCCTCAGATATGGTACCAAATATCAAATACTCATTTGAGGGATTTCTAGTCTCTGTCCACCAGGATAAGAAAAGACATGAATTCTGGGCAGGCTGCAGGTGGAATTGTCATATTCATGCCCACATCTTGCTCAGGGTTACTGGTCATATGTACATCAACAGAAATCTTTACTAGAACATCTGGTCCAGCTAGTGAAAACGCTTCTATGTCCCTTGAATCAGTGTCACACCACAGCAGTGATGCTCCTAGCTAGTGATGCTTATGTACTTCAACGATTCATTAATTTTGTCACATTACTTCAAAAATATTCTCTGAATAGCAAAACATATCCAGTTTTCTTTTGAAATGGACTGCCAGCCCAGTAACTGGATTTTTAATGCTGATATTTCAGAAATCTAGCATTTTGCAAAAGCACTACTTGATATATGCAAGAAGTGGATATAAACCAGGAGAATTCCAGATCATTTGCAAAGGATTTTTAATAGCTAAAGTGGTTTAAAAAGCCCTCACAATAATGTAAGAGTGACTGCAGAAACTTTAACAAACATATAATGTTCTAGAATAATACTTAAAATCAAACGTAATTAAGTAGTTTGTTTTCCAAGTAAATTAACTCATCGACTATGACATTTGTGTGGCTACCTTGGTATCTGACAGCATGTTTGAATGAAATATTCCTGAGGCTGGGAAGTGCTCTGGACTATGATTTTTAGAACTGCAAGTCTAGTGAGATAGAGAAACACAGAACCCTGCCACCTTTTAGCTTTGTGGTCTCAGAAACTTAGTTCCCTAAGATACAATTTGGAAAAAAACATTTCCTTCTAGTACATAAAATACTATTATATAATAAGGGAATTAATTCTCTGCTATGTTTGACCACAGCTTTGGGTGAAGCTCCCTCCTTCCATGTCCCCAGAACAATTAAATACATGAGTCATAAACTTCACTTAATAATATAAGGGAGTTCCCAGTGAATACGAAGCAAGAGTCCTTTTTTGGGGATTACTTACAACTGAATGTGAAAAAAAAATCTTTTTTTTTTAAATGTTGCTTTTGATTGCTGATGTCATGGACATTGGCAAGAATATTGCAGCTGTACATCAAAAAGATATTTTAGGAATAAGTCAGCATAAGAATAAAATAGGACTCTCGTAAAATTGAGAGATCTCCTTTGTATCAAAGTGTATTTATGAGGTAATATTTCAACAGAAATGGAGAAAAAATGGAAATCCATTGCCATTATATTACTATTTTGTTGAGATGGCAATCTTATAATGAAATCTAAAATTCCAGATCTCATATCCTAAAGTGGATGCCTGCTTGCTTTAATCTTGGTTATCGTTATAATACTGAAGCAATCACCAAAATTAGCTTTGGCATTTGCAAAAAGGCAGGCTAGGTTCAACTTCCCTTCTTTATGTAATCCCTTCTCTAGCTCTGTGGCTGCCCAAAGTTCAAGAACACTCAACTGCAACCAGAAATGGGGTAATGACTGTAATTTGGTATTTGGTACTCAAAGTCTTCCCTAATAGTCTTGATAAGTCACAAAGGTGTTCTGAATTCTAGTTTAGCTCTTCCAAACTATAATTTCTGAGATGATGCTTAGAGGTGAGAAGTAAGAAGAGGAACCAACTTTCTGTTTGATTCAGACTGAATCTGAAGATGAGTCCATGTGACCCCTTACCTTTGGGTTCTGTTTCTTAGGCTGTGAAACAAGTATCTCGAACCCCATGGTCTAGGGACCCCTTTGAGCCCAAAGATTTTATGATTGTACAGAGTTTAAGCTATTCCTTAGGTTTCAGCTATTCAAATCCCACCGATGAATTTTGCCTTCATGCAAGCAACTCTCACCGTCCTTAAGTATTTATTTAAATTTGTATACCTTTTTTTAACCTTAATAAACATAGTTAAGATAGACAAGATAAGTCATAGCACTGCCACCAATAGTATACTGTCTTCTCTTATCAAATAGAAGGAAAAGCATGCAAATGAACAAGACAGAGGCAAAATGGTGTCATTGAGTACTAGTTAATGGTGCAACCTAAGCAAAACTGTGAGCCTCAGCACTGGGATCTCTCAGTTACAAAGAGCTATAGCGAGCAATGCCATTGAACTGCCTTTCTTTCCAATTCTTTTGGAGAACTAAAAGGAGAATAAACTAATTTCCTCACTTCAGGACTTAAATCATTGCACTTACCTATCTCTGGGAAAACTTTTTGTGACTACTTAGAATGTTCTATGCTTTCCCACTTGACTCCAAGACCCCTGAAGCACAGGCACTGGTAACATTTCTTATACTTTGTCTCTGAGAAGCTGTCAGACATTGTCTTAATTCATACAACTCTAATCTTTCTGTTGCCTGAAAAGTGACAGAAAAACTTCATGGGCTCTGTGAGCTGTGTCTCCCCAGTTACCTCATTGCAAATTTTGCAAATGTGCACTTGAAAAAAATCTTTATGGAGACATCATTCACATATTACATGATACATTCGTTTCAATAGTTTCATTGTATTCACAAAGTTTTGCAACCATCACCAGAATCTAATTTTAGGATATTTTACTTTCCCAGAAAAAAGAAACCTCATACCTGTTAGTAGCATTAAATCCCCATCACCCCGATCCTGGCCCCAACCCTAAGTAACCAACATTCTATTTCCAGTCCCTATTAATGTGCATGGCCTGGACCTTTCTTATAGATCAAATCATAACAGTTACGTGTTATTTTGTGACTGGTCTCTTTCACTTAGCATAGTGTTTTTAAGGTTGATCCAGGTTGTAATTTTCTATTATTTCTATTAGGTACTACATTTCTTTTTAATGCCAAATCATATTCTGAGTTAAGAAAATATCATGTTTTTATTTATCCATTCATCAGATGGTGGGCATCTGGGTCATTTCCCCTTTTTGATTATTAATGAATACTGTTGCTATCAACATATGTTTAGGAGTTTTGTGTGGATATCTGTTTTCATTTTTCTTGGTTATGTTCCTAGAAGTAAAATTTCTTGAAGAGGTGCATTTTTTATAAAACTTTGGGAGTGATACATCAAAACAATTTTGCAAGCAAGCATCGCAAGCATAAAATAACCCAAAGTATCTATTTTCTTATTGTTCTACTTTTACTCTTCCACTTTCCATGTTTATCTGTTTTGTGTGAAAAAACAAACAAAGCAAAAAAAAAAAAAACACTTATAATCAGAACATGTATTAAAGATAATAGAAAACAAAATGGATCATCTACCCACATAGTCCTCTAATTTCATACCAGAAGACAAGTATTATTAAACTATTTTGTTTTTAATAAAAATAAGATTATATGCTATTTAGTAAGCTTGCATTTTTCCCTTCCCATGGATGTATTTGCATTTCACCTGACATAGATTTATTGCATTTTAATAAAAATTATAAATTAATTCATGATATCAATATCATGACTTATTTAACCATCCTTATATTTTATTTTTTCTGTTATAAAGCACAAAAAAAAAATCTTGAACATATTGTATCTTATGAACCTGAGCAACTGTACAGATTTCCTGAGAAATGAGGCAGTTGGGTTTTAGGATGCCTAAAATTAAAATTTTAATAGATATTGGACATTGTTCATGCTAGAAAAAGTTATTCACTCTATATTCTCACTAACAATGAGTAAGATCAGATTTCCTTATGACCTTGCTGTTGCTAGATATTATGAAGGCCACAATTACAAAACATAGTTTTTATATATATTCAAATGTTAGTGTGCTTGAATACTTTTTCACTTTGTATATAGGTCATTGATATTTCTGCTGAGGACATCCAATTCATAGCATGTGGCTATTTTTCTACTGAGTTGTTTATATTATCTTTAATGGATTTGTCTGCATAAATATGTTCTATTTTTGTTTCTAAAAATGTTTTAGCTTTATTTTTCCTTTGCCATAAAGACATTTTATATTTTTATGTTCCCGATTTTCTCTTCACTGATTCTGATTCTACTATTATTTTCCTGTTAAGTTGAAGAAACATTTTTATCCCATGTTAAAAATCCCTATATTTAGATTTCCTTCTGGACTATACTCTGTTCAACTGACCTCTTTCTTTAGCCAGTGCCAAAATATTTTAATTACTTAAGCTTTATTAGAACATGTGCTACAGTATTAGGTTGGGCAAATTGGTTTTGCAAAAATGTCTCAACTATATTCATATACTTATTCTCACAAATGAGCTATTTATTAACTTGAACCACTTAACAATTTTTCTCTAAATTATAAGTCACAGGCATTATTAGTAACACTTAACTAAAATAAAATGCTATTTTCTCCAAAATATAAAGTTAAGGGGATCTAAATATTGGTGTTAAGCTGCAACAATAAATTAATAGAATTCTTACTGCAACAATAAATCGATAGAATCATTTCAGTTTACTTTTAAGTTTGGATAAAAGAATCAAAGTCTGGATTCTTGAGAAGAGACAACAGAAATAGAAGGAAGCAGTCAATGCTCAAATCTTGAAGTACTCAACTGAATGCATAACTACACCAAGCACAGAAGACAACAAAGCCATCTAGTCATAAAAAATACATTAAATTTCAAATGAATTAGAAAAGGCAATAAAGTTATTTGGAACTGCTATAGAAATTCTACTCTAAAAACCAATGGAACTCACCAATGGGGTCACTCAAAGATTAAATACAAATATGATTAGAGTAGGAGAAATTTATAGTTAGGCAGCATTATATTCATTTCTTATTTTCTCTCAATACATTTTCATGTTTTTCTTTAATATTCTTTGTACATACTTATCTTCCCAATAAAAAGTAATGAAGGAAATGATGGGCAAATGAAATTTCATTTTCACCGTAATTAGATTTCCCCTCTCAAAAATATTCTATCTTTCTTAAATCACGACGAATTAAACTATAGTGTTTCCTTTATTGTAAAATTTCCATGCCAAGCAAGTTAATCCTTTCTCAGGAAACATTAGGACCATCACCATCCTGGTATAGTTATATCTACCCAACCTTTGCCAGCAGTTTGAAACACAACTTTGAAGGAAATCTATGTCATAGAAGCTTTGACTTATTGAGATAACAGTAAACGTAGCCATTCCTTCTTTTGTCCAAATGTTTCATCCATGTGAGTCCATAAATTTTGGTTTACCCTCATCCTACAGTGAAGAGAACATTCATTCCTAACTACCCATATGAATTGCATAAATCAGTTCATTAAATCTTTAAAATAGCCCTGGGATCTTGAGTATCAGTGCCCCTACTTTATACATGAGGCTACTGAGCCTACTTAACCTTATCCAAGGTCACACCTAATAAAGGAAACTCAAACTTGGTTTTCTACTATCAACACGAGGGATGTAAACCATGCTTCCTCTGCAAGCTTCACGGTATCCTTAAGCGATTTAATTTTCCTTCTATGTTTCAGAAATCAGCAAAGTACAACTACAAGATAGACGTTGCCTCCTGCCTTTATTTTTTATATAAGTAAAGTTTTATTGGGACATTGGCACACCATTTGTTTACATATTTTCTGTAGCTGCTTTTGCAGTACAACAGCAGAGAGCTGTGGTCCTGAGAGAGACTGTCCACAAGACCTGAAATGTTCACTCTGTGGCACTATAGAAGAAGTTTGTCAGCCTCTGCTCTATTTCATCTACATGTTAGCTGAGAGAGAAAACATTCTATAGCTATCTAAGATATACACAAAAGGACAGTGTCCATAATATTTTTTTCATGTAGTATAATTTCATTTTGTGGAAAAAAGAAAACTGGCATACACACAAACAAATACTTTTAAAATGTAAATAGCAAATTATGGTTAAACTTGAGGTGTTTGACTATAGGGAAATTTCATATTTAGATTTTTTTTTTAATTAATTGATTTCTGCTGTTACTTACCGGGTTTGGATCTTTGAGCAAGTCACTTCATCTCTGCAGCATGGTATTTCATCTGTAAAATGAGAGGCTTGATTAGACAGCCTTCCAAATTTCTTTTAATTCTAACATTCTGTCACTGAACTCGACATAGCCACTCCATTTTCTTAGTATCATTTAATTTTGGTAACCACTGGTAATATGGAAAGATGTTTGCCAGGGTTCCTGTGATTTAACATTTTCCATTTATCATTTCTAGCAGAAGGCATACATAACTCACTTCTTTTAGATTGTGCCGCTTTAATCTCTTTTGAGGGACTAGGTACAGGACTTGTGAGATGCCACCAAATTTATCACATTCAGCCTAACAATAGGTTTCTCAAAGATCACAGCAAACTCTGATTTGGTGGTGGGGGGGGACAAGGAACTTTCTATTTTGATTTTCTTCTTTAAATAGGACTTTTTGTTGTATCAATTCTATTTCTTGTGCTCTCTTTTAATATGTTGATCTGCTTTTTCTGAGCAGTGTGACCTTGAACTTTGTCTTCAGAATGCTCCTATACTAAGAAGTTTCCATTTCCTCTAAATTTGATTGTTTCCAGTTTTATTGCAAAAACAACATCATGAATATTAGAGCACCATTAAATATATATTCTAATTTCACAAGAAATAGAAAACTATAGAACACTGGGTTTTTTTTTTTTTTTTTTTTTAAAAAAAAACATTTTGTGGCTGTTGAAATGACAATGTTAAAAATCAAATCAAGTACCTAGTAAAAGTGAGGTATGGTCAGAGTGTGCCTGTTTCCGGAGAGTGGAAATCTACAACATTGTGGGCTTGGTGGGGGATATTTTCATCATATATCCAAAGCCTCAAGAGTTTCACCAAGCTATTCCACTCTGAGGAGTGTGCCCTGAGGAAATAATTAAAATAAGGAAAGAGAGAGGCTTGCCCTAGTATTTATAAAAGTAAAAAAAAAAAAAAAAAGAAAGAAATGTACATAAATAATGGCTTGAACTAACTAAATTGTGACATAACAAATTAAATATTATGAAACCATTGAAATTATATTATAAACATGTAAAAGATCACGAGAAAAAGGTTCCTTCTAGAAAGTGGGAAATGACTATAAAAATCATATGTGCACTAGAATTTTATTTCTTGTACAAATGCTTATGATGCATGTGACAAAAAACAACTGAGAGATACTGGACAAAAGGTTAATACTAGTTACCTCTTGGTGGTAGAATCATCAGTTAATATTTTGACTTTTTTAACTTTGAAGTTTTTTTCTGTGTTGATCCCATATTATAGTACTCTAACATTGAGAAGTTATGAATTATAATTTTGTATGTCTAGAATATGCCCACTCATGATCAGACTATTTAGAACCAATCATTTCAAAGATTCAAGAAACATTGTTTTATTAGAAATAATTTTGATCCACTGCATAATGAAAAGTTTTGTTTGTATAGAATAAAAATTATTAATAATGAACAACAAAGAGAATAAGATAATAAGAACACCTCCCCCTCAAGCCTTCTCCTTCTTTATGGATGCTCACTCTTTCATTTCCTAATTTTTTTTTTTCCTTTTCCTTTTTCTGCAAGTTAGAGCAATTGAATTTCTTTGCTTTTCGCTTGGTTTTGGTATACCCACGAAAGTTGCTTGAGGGCAAGGACTGTATTTTAATTTACTTTTTTGGCTCATTTAGTACAGATCTCATCAAGTATTTGTTCAATGGAAAAAGATAAAAGAACAAAACTATGATTTTTTTTAACAACTTAAAATCCAAAGTCATTAGTTTGGAAAGATCCTGTAACCTGTGTGACCCAAGGTTGGTAAAATCTTCCCTCAACCACTTGGAACTGATACAACCCAATCACACAAAAGCCAAGGGAGCTATATCAACATCCAGTATGTTGATGAAAAACAAGACCATCAATCTTGATGATTTAGGCAAAGTTAACCTTCTTTACCTGTACTGTCATTATTTAATTTTATGCCTTTAAAAGATTGCTTCTGATAAATCAGCCATAATCAAAACTTTGAACTCTAAATATAATTAACCAAATGGCAACCCAGTGCCATTTAGGTGAAAGTTAATGGACAGAAAGTTTATGTTCCAAGTCAATTTTTATAACCTTGGCAAAGTAGAAGAGCATAATTAAATGCTGGCTTGGGTGGTGTTAAGAGGGAAATAGTTTAGAGAAAAGAATAAAATAGAATGCTAATTGTTCAGAATTGTATCTTTGTATCACCTATAAAGAGAGGTTTTCAGTCTAAATTAACAGTATAAGCAATCTATTTTTTTAAGCAACTAGATAAATCATTCTTATCTGGGTAATAATTCAATTTCCTTAAGAGCTCTTTTAGAGGACTTTATTGGTCAAGCTGAATACATTGTCCATGATAAAAATATTAAATTGCTTTTTAAATAATGGATTAATTCAAATAATTGTCCAATGGCAAGAGATTAAAAACATTTGGATTAATCTACTTCTAGTAAATCTGAATAAAGGTTCATGATATTCTTAAATTATAAAAGCAAGCACAAATATAATTAAAAGGCCAAGAGACTGAAAGAATAGAAGTCTCTCTCAGTTTTCCTTTGAAGTTGCTCTCATCCCATAGGGTCCACAAATGAGCAAGCCTTTCCTATGCCAAGTCTCCAAAACAAAGACCAAAGTGGAAAGTTTCTGAATTAGCTGGCACAGCAGTCGGCAAGGCAAGCCAACCTCAATTAATTGAGGCTTTATTTTAGTACCTATTTTTGATTATGATTTTTCTAAGAGATTAGGAATTTAAAATTCAGTCTCTAGGATAAGTATTTTGTTTTGAATTTTAAACAGGGAAAAGGGGCTAGGATACCAAACGTCCCCCCCTCCCCTTTCTCAAATATAACTAGAAAACTTAGAGATAACTTCAAGTCTCTTAATGATGGAGCTTCTTACATTAAGTCATAATGTGTACACAAGAACGTTATTGCAAAAGATTCCTAAAACTCTATTCCTACTGGTTTATAACTGCCAACAAGAGCTATTTTGTGTGTTGAATGCAACAAGCATAAAAGTTTCTGGCAGACACATTTAAAAGGCTTAAATGAAACAGCAGGATCACTCAGGCTCAGCCCATAAGCACCAAGACTAGAAGCGAAGGCTTTCCGTGATCTGTCTTACTACAGATGGCAAAAGGAACTCCAAGGATGTCCTGGTACACGGGGGTAGGGCGGGGGGAACACTAGAGAGTGCTACCATGAAATACAATTTTGGGATGATCTAACAAGAAGAGCTCACATTCTGAAAGCATGGTTTATTTTAAGGCTTAGTAATTAGTGCTATATTCAATCAATTCACATGAACTTTACTGGGTTACTGGCCATTAAGGAGGTTTTTCTCTAATGATTGTGAGGAGAGGCAATAGAGGGATTGCACAATAGTATTTTATCTTTAAGAGACAAATAGCATACTCTTCTTAATAATTAAAAGATTTCTATCCTCCCAAAATGTACATGGCAAAACGGTCAGCAAAGATAAGGTTTGTAAGAGGTGTCAGAGAATAGTACAGATTTAAAATGTGACAACTAAACTCCAGATTCAAATACTGATTTTTAAAAATTTGTTCTAATTAGTTATACATGACAGTAGAATGCACTTTGACACATCATACACTAATGGAGTATAATTTCTCATTCTTCTGGTGGTTTATAGGAGAGGATACAATTCCAACATTTCAGAGAAAGTGAAAGGCACTAAGTTTTCCCAGTTCCTAGAGTCAAAATTTGGGGGGTGGAGGGGAGAAGCTGCCAGGTTTCTCCACTATTAAAAACATTCATTATGTAAGTGCACTAGTGGCACTAAAATCTAGCATTTTCCTAACTTTTGAAAAAAGCCTAAAAGTATGTTAGGCACTTCTGTTCATAGGAACGCATTAAAATTTATTTTGCTCCTTTTGATGGCTGCATAGAATCTTATTGCAGAGTGTTTCTTTGGGGGATGATCAGAATGTTCTCATCTTCTTTGTGCTGGTAGTGACACAAGTGTGTTTGAGTGCCCCAAATTCAAGGAGATATGCCTTTCAAAATCATGCATTTTATTTGATGTAAATTGTGGTTCAACAGAGCTGGTTTAAGAAACTTAATGCCTCTTTGAAATTTGTACTTTGGCCATGTAAAATAAATAAATAAAGCAAAAAAAAATAAGGTTTGCATTCTCTTATTTTACACACATGTTTATATAATATAAGCATATATATACATATACACATATATTATGCAATGCACTGAGATATATGTAAATACATGCACTGTATATGTGTGTATTTACGTGTGTATATATATCATATACATATACACACATATGTTTATGTATACAATTTTATTACATTGGAACTTACTAGTAATATAATATAGTGCTCTGGAACAGAGTCCTAACTTTTATTCTAAAAAAACTTTTGTGTGTGTTAACTGGGGATCAAACCCAGCAAGACCTCACACATTCTAGGCAAACTCTCTTCCAACTGAGCTATAACTTCAGCAGAGTCCTAACTTTTCAACATATGGTAAGAAATCAGTGGAATTCATGTACTCTTCACTATAAATAGCAGTCTCCCCTTGTCTGCAGGAAGTACATTTCAAGGTGCCCACCCAGTGACGTCTGATACCTTGAAGAGTACCGAATGCTATATGTACTATATATGTATACAACAATACTAGATATTATATATATACAGATAATATGTCTGTGTTTGTACCCCCCCACACACCTATGATAAAGTTTAATTTATGAATGAAACAAGATATTATCAATGATAACTTATGGTAGACCCCAGCAACCTCCACGTGCAATGTTTTTCCCTCAAGTTGAGAACGTTTTACCTTTTTATTAAAGGCAGTACTTTTTGATTTCTCTCTGGCATCCAACTTGCCAGCATCACCACTCTTGCACTTTGGGGCCATGTTTAAGTAGACAACTGTTAGTTAAACACAGCACTCAGGGCCACAGCTATTGATCTGATAACACAGATAGCTACAAAATGACTAACATACCAGGTACAGTTTGGATACATTGGAAAATGGAACAATTCATATTCCAGGACAGAGCAGAATGGCCACTCAGAGCAGTATGCCATTTAAGAACGTATGAATTACTTCTCCACTTTGCATTTAATATATTTGGACCACAGTTGATTGCAGGTAACTTGAGATTTCAGAAACAGAAATTGCGGATAAAGGGTAATGACTGCAACGTTCTGTGTTCTGGGACGTTTTGTACCTATGTCCAAACTGTATTTATGCACACCTTAAGGCATTTAGACATTCATTGTTGGTAACTCATAGGCTACTGGGCAAATTGTGTTCACAAGCGTATTTTGCGGGTAGCACCTTCAAGACTGAATTTCATCTCTTTTAGACGGGAATATGTCTCTGGGGTTTCAGGGTCTCTCTCCTCCCCTGCTGCCAAAGATGGGGCCATTCAAGAACTTTCTTTCCTTCATGTTATCTGCCTGGCCTCTAAAGGCAATTAAGATGGTACCTCTTCTCATTTTATTCCTAACTTAGACTGCCTACCACGTACTGAGCCTTTCTGACCAGCCTGTTTTCAGCAGAAAATTGGTTTCTTGATCTCTGAAAAATCCCTCTTTAAATGCATGGTTTCCCTGCATGGTGGTAGTGAGTTTGTCAGCGTTGCCACCGATTGTTAAGACCAAACTGTCCCCAAAGCATTTAAAGATACCCGGAATCTCACACGGCTGATATGGCAGATGCCATCTCACCATCTCACCACAAGCCAGTTCCTTATGCACTTATCCACCCAACAGCCAGCACCTGTGACTCTGTTGGTGCATGAGCACACATAAGAGATGTAAACACAGCAGCTTCTTGTCCCAATGGCTCTCAGGTGTGCCCTGAACTAACTCCAGAGCAGAATGGAACCAACGTTACGTTCTGCATAACTTTGTGGGAGAACCATCCCCCTGTTTGGCCTCAGTTCTTTTCCAGTCCCTCTTCACCCTTTTCCTAATCACCTTCCCTGAAACCCCATCACAAGCTCTTCTTCCAGGGAAACTTAACAGAGTTTCCAAAAGGGACAAGGAAGAAGGCTAATGGGTGACTAACTCTTCCCGAGGCCTGCATTATTCCAATAAAATGAGTCTGTTGGGATTTATACATACAGATGCTCCTCAACCTAGAATATGGGTAGGTCTTGATAAACCCCTTAGTTGAAAACACATTCAATACATCTGCACTGCTTTGAATGTTCCCTCCAAAGTGCATGCTGAGATTTAATTTGCCACTGGGATGGTATTGAGAGATGGGAACTTTGAGAGGGGGTTGATTGTGAGGGCTCTAGATTCACAAGGATAGTGCCATCATCAAGAAGTGGCTCTGTTATGGAAGTGAGTTCTCTCTCCTGCAGGTGTTTTCTCACTCCCACTCTCCTTGTTTTGCACTCATCTTTCCACCATATTATAATGCCACATTAAGCCCTTGCCAGATGCTGGCACCATGCTTTTGAACTTCTCAGCCTCCAGAACCGTGAAAAATATTTTCTCTTTAAATTTATCGGTTTCAGGTATTGTGTTAGAGCAGCAAGAAACAGACTAAGACAACACCTCACCTACTAAGGGTCATATCTCAACCTAGCCGACCTTAAGCATGCTCAGGACACTTACACCAGCACACAATTTTGCAAAATCATCTAACACAAAGTCTATTTTGTAGAGTATTGACTATCCCAAGAATATTATTGAATAGATGTAGCAAAAAAAAAATTACACCACTGGCAACACAGCACTCTGTAGTTGTTTACTCTGTGATTGTGAGGCTGACTGGTAACCGTGACTTGCTGCCACTGCATGGGGTCTTGAGTATGATACCCATGCCCAGGAAAAGATAAAAAATCCTAACTCAAAGTATGGTTTCTACTGAATGTGTATCACTTTTGCTGCATAGTAAGGGTGAAAAATCTTAAGTCTGAACCATACTAGGTTGAGGGCTGCCTGTGTATTATAATTTCAATTCTTAAGGGCTCTCAATACATAAATCAGTTGCACAGTGATGCATGTTGTCAATAGCTGAACCACTCATCAAATGCATGTACAGTTCTTGACAGCAGGTACTCCATGACAATGCCAACTTTGTAACAATATGCCAAAGTTTTCTATTGCTCTCAATAAACTCCGGAATATCTCACAAGGTCAGCTCCATCTTTTGTTTTGCAAATGACAGGATTAATGTACAGCCCCCAAATCGCAACTTCAATATGTCTTTAAAATTTTAAATAATATTTCCGAAACTTTGACTTTTAATTTGTTACTCTTGAGAATTGCTTTCTGGCAAAAGCAGAATGAGTAAATGCTAATGATGTAGAAGACCCTGGTTCAGAGACTGGTGTTACAATTTTCTAATCTATGAAGTATTTAAAGACTGATGAGACAGTACATTATATCTGCATGGTAATTTAGTTCAGAAGTTCACAATTATTTTATTTTCAATATTAATTGCTTTTGTCTCTCAACAAATGACTCTGTAGGAAGTGGAATTCAATTTCATTCATTTTCAATAATCGAGATTGCTTTGAACTAGCTCAATAACTCTTGGCTCCTCTTGGCCTTCGATATATTGCTGGTGGTAGCACATAAATAATCTGGGTTTTCTTTTCAGATTCCTAAGCAGGGCTGGCTGGCCTTTGGCAAAACAGCTCAGTAGACACAGTTTTCTCTGCACATTCCCATCCTTATTGCTTTGTCCTCTTCAGCATGCACAATCCTTCTGCTTCTCAGATTTCTCCTGCCCTGCTTCCTCCCAGAGGCAAATGGTAAGAAAAATATATTCACACTGTTGAGATTTCCAGCTTCCCAGCCTTTGCTCATTCTGTACCCTGAGTCTGAAGTAACTGTCTACTTGCATATCTAAACACAGACAGAGACACAGTTCACCCAAAAGACCCCCATATCTACAGAGCCTTTGCAGACCGCCCTAGGTAGATTGAGAGGTACCCACATGGCTCTTTCCCCTAGCTGACTTCAGCTTTCTGAAATTATCAACCACACGTCATTCACCCATATATTTCATGTCGTGCTTAGCTATGTTCCCCAACACCCCACCCCAAGAAAAGTCTGATGAAATAATCAACCAAAGGATGAATTAATGAATAAGTATTTAGTTTGAGAGAGGCTGATTTACAAGTGTACGTTGTAACCACATGACCTATTTGAGTTATCACAAATCTCACTAACTCACTTCAAAACCTTTGTTTATGCATACTCGTAACCCTGATCAAGTTGTACTAGAACTGTGTCAACGTGGATCCCGACTCAGCTCCAACTAGACTGAGAATTCCTGAAGGGCAAGAACAGCAGTCTGCAACAGAGCCAGTGCAGGGGCTCAAATCATTTCGGCAGAACAAACAGGAACATGGCGCCCTGTGATTTCAACAGTTGGCCTTTCCAAAGATACATTTTAAGATATTTATAGGCAGGGGGCTTCATGGACCACCGCACTCAAAGTCACGTTCCAAGTTCAGTGAATGAAGGAGAGAGATAGTAGCCTTACCCACAAACCCTAACCTTGCCCCAGTTCTCTATTTGACTGAAGTTCTCTACAGAAGCTTAAAAAACTTTTATCTGACATTCAAAGCAAAGAGACTTTCAAATCCACTAACCTATCAGCACTCCATCAGCATACGGAGCACATGGTCCATATTTACTGGTGTGGGATTTCCTTTTATCTGTTTGCAAGTCACTTTTAAGAGGGCTGCAACTGTTTCCTTCCATAGATTGCGGGTTCCTACAGGAAAGGATATCTGATTCTTCTTAAGAAGGGTCCCAGCTGGAATGTCAGTGCCATGTTTTGCATTTATATTTTAAGAACTGCTGCCAACCAAATTATGTTATGTGCATGTACAAATATGTCACAATGAATCCCACTATTATGGATAATAATGTACCAATGAAAAATTAAAAGAACTGCTGCCAAGGACTCAATTAGATTCAATTCAGTTCAGCAAATATCTGTGAACATGCTAAGCAAAATAAACTGCTTTTAGATTAAGGATGATGTAAATATAAATAACATCTGATCATTACCCCCAGCAAGCTATTTTGTAAAGCAAAGATAGGTAAGTAACTATATTTGATACAAAATAGAGGCAGGAAGTTGTAGCAGCTATTCTTAAGAACAAGAAGTTCAATGTGATTGTGTGAGGAGATTGAATTGAATCATATAATTCACTGTATATTCAAAGAGCTGGAGTTTTGCTATGTTCCTGGTCCTGTTCCCTATGATCAACTGATTACCCAAGATCCAAGCCAAAAAGTGTCATCTGAGTACATCTTTAAATTCCTAAGAAAGGGAAAAAAAAATGTGTGTGTTGTCAGGGATGGGGGGTTACCTGGGATGTTCCCCAATGCTTCTGTCACCATCTGGGTTAGTTAACTTTCCATTACTGTAACATATGCATGAGATAATCAACTTATGAAGACAAAAGGTATAATCTGGCTCACTTTTGTAGGTTTCAGTTCATGACTAATTGACCCTGTTGGTTTGGGCCTGTGATAGCATATCATGGAGTGAGCATGAGGCAAAACTGAAATGTTTGCTTCATGCCTGGAGAGAGAGAAAAAGTGAATAAAGGGCGAGGATCTCAATATCTTCTTCAAAGGCATGCCTCAGTGACTAGAAGACCTCCCACCAAGCCCCACCTCCTACAGTTGGCACCACTTCCCAATATCATCAGCCAAGTTTGGGACCTGCCAATCCTTTAATGTGCCTTTGCAGCACATTAAAATTCCAACTATGGCACCATCAAACCCTGTCATAAACCACACTCCCATGTGGCCCAGGGTTCTATTTAATGGGCTTCTAGGTGCCTTTGTTTACCTAAAATCTGTATCATCTCCCTTCAGCCTACTCCAGTCCTTTTTGCCTTATTAGGATATACCCCAATTTCAATTATTTTCAATGTTATGCTCTGAACTCAACCTGATTTAATACTAATACTCCAAATTATAATAAACATGCTAACAAAAAGTTGAGCCCACACAACCTAGAGGGATGAATGATCTATCTCATTGCTTCTGCCCATACTGTCTTTTTTTTTCTCAGCATCTAAGAATCTAAAATATTTTTTTCTTAAGAAATAAGACTGCTTCACCTCTTACTTATACTCCCAGTTTCACTTTTCATGCACAAGAGGCCACTAATGAAAATATATATGTGTGTGTATATATACACATATGTATGATATATAATATATTAATATTTCTAGATGGAAAACATGAAACTATCTCTTATGGAAAGGGAATTTTAGGAAAAGGTAAGAGATAAGATTGTTATCATTCAATCACCTTCACTATTTGTCCTTGAAGGAGCTTCCTACAGGAGCTAACCTTCAGGAAAATACTTGCAACTATAATCTAATCTACTCCTTTCCACTGCTCATTGGTTGTCCACCAAAAGAATTAAGAAGCTTTCTACCCTGCTTCAGCTCTAATAGGCCCTACTGCAGGGCTGTTCCATAACAGGAAAAGACACCCACTTCAATTTGCACTTTTGATAAAACATTATAGTGTCTCCCATATATTATATGGGATATACTCAAACTAAAAAGTACTGGTTATTATTATTAAAAGCTCTAATTAGCTTTGGTGCCCTCTATTCTATTTGCTCAAGCTAGCAAATGTATTTCCTTGTATCCTGAAATTGGATTTCAATGAGACTATATTAGAATTTGGGAGACAAGTTTGATGTCAAGAATGGAGGGCCAATCTTGTTTTAAAAACAAAATATTATTTTGCTCCCCTCCTCAACAAGCAAGGTCCAATTTCACTTCCTTCCTCTGGTTTACAGTAGATGTGGCCAGTTAGCTTTTGCATATGAAATGGGTGTAGGAGTCCCTTCCCTTTTTCCTCCCTTGATAATTGGGGAGGCCTACTGAGGTAGAGCATGCAGGAGCCTGGGTCCCTGAATACCTACAATGTGTAGGGTCTCTTACACTAGCCATGTGGCATGAGAAACAAGTACATTCAAGGTGGGAGTGGACAGAGCTAAGTTAGTGAGTTTTGTACCATAGCCTAGCTTGGGAGGGAAGGTGTAATGAATTTTAAATCAGAAGACCTACATTTAAATCTTAACAACTTTCCACTTATTAGCTTTGCTATGTTTGGCAAATTGAGTCCAAACATCCATAGAAAAGTGGTGCTGGGGATTCTTTCTCAACCCAAGATGAACCTTAGTGAGCATTTACTCAGTCCTTATTTTATGCTGATTGATGATAAATACCATGAACAATAAAAAATTTAATTTTGTAAAAGCCAAAGTCAACCAAACCTGTAAGAGCTACAAAACTTTTTCTTTGTTCTAAACACATTACAAATCCAACTCAGGTAATTCTCACGACAGCCCCTTTGGGGCAGGTGCTACTTTATCTCCATTTTCCACAGGAGGAGACAGCCACAGGGAAATTAAGCAGCTCACCTCAATTAATTGACAGTCTTCATTATAAAGATTTGGTGACGTCAGAGGTACTAAGAGCACCAGCTGATGATGAGACAGGAAACACCAGCCAGAATGTAAATCAACACACTAACAATTTCACCAGTAAAGTCTAAATTGCTTTTTGTGGGGCAGGGGGTCATTTGAACTAAGGGTGTGATTTACCTTCTGCCTGATGCTAATTTTCATTGCAGACTCATTTCCTTTTAGTCCCCATGTTCTTCCTAGACTCTAGATCTGCATTCCCATGTTATTGTGGAAAATTTTCCCAAGCTTAGCTCATCGATACCCCAAATTCATCAAGACTACCAACAACTCATTAACTCATCCCCCCCACCCCAGTTGCTGTTTCTAATAACTTCTCCATTTCTGTGAATCGACTGGCTATGGATGTAGTTACTCAAATTTGAATCCGACTTCTCATCATCCTCCCAACCCTGCTTGCACCTGCCCTGGATCACGGGTCTCTGCCCCCACATCTCCCATCTTTCCCAGTTACTGTCCACACACTGCTTTCAATTTTCCTTCCTACTTTTATTCCACCTTCTCACTCTACCTCTATTTTCATCCTGTTCTAGAATATTTCACCTACAGTTGCCTGATTTTTCTTCCTAAATGGAAGTTGAGGACACAGCCTACTCGAATGTTTGCGTTGGCTCTCTGTGCACGACCGAACTCCATACACATTCTTCAACCTGTCCTCAGTACTCTTGGTGGCTGGGGTCAGGGGCAATTCTCCACGTGGCATTTCCATCGAAGGAACTCCTGCCTTTCATAAGAGAGCAGCATTGGCAAGAATATTCTTTCTGCCAAAGGTCATTGTGTGAACCAGGTAACACAGCTCTGGCTTGACTCCCTGGGAAGTGGTCTCTTAGGAGATGTCTCTATTCTCCTTTTATCCACAGAATTTACCCATTGGATCCAGAGACCTGTGATTGTGTAAATGCTCTGTGAAGACCAGGTAAGCAAAAGCCAGGGGACGGATGGACATGAATAACATCCCTCCGAGATTTATCAATTTGTGAGTCATTTAAACAACTCTTTCAAAATATCAATCTCAAGTGTGACCAAGTTCACTATCAGTTGTCTTCCAAGTGCATGGAGCCATTTCATGAGATTATGGCATCAGGCATTCCATCTCCTCCCAGAGAATATATTTCTCACTCTTTCTGTGTCTAGAAAATACTGTTTCTTTCAAAGCCCACCCAAGATGCTGTATCTTTCAACATAAAAGAAGTTTCCTCATCTGCATAAACCCTCAGCTCCTGTTCTTCCCATTATACCTTTCCTCTGTATTTACAGTAGTTTGCCTTGTATTATTTATACCCTTAGCTTATTGGTCTTTTCTGAATTGTAACTTCCTTGAGGTATCTGTTGTCTGGTAGCTTACTATTCCTAATGAATTAATAATAGCAGCTTTAACAATATTGACAGTGGAGTCGTCTTTTCTTTTAAAATTATAATTGCACAAATTTGTACAGTATAATAATTCAATGTGTGTGTGGTATGTAATGATTGAATCAAGGTAGGTGACATTTCCCTCTCAAACTTCCTCAAATTTTTGACTAACATTTATTAGTGTGCACATTCAAGGGGTACAGACTCATATTTCGATATATGTAGTCTTGTGTAGGTAAGTGAAAAAGCTCTACTCGAAAATAAGTTTGTTCTTTTATTTCAGAGATTTACTATTTGACGATTACAAATATTCTTAGCCTCCTCAGTCTTATGCACGTAAGAACCAGAGGCTGGACTCTTGGTTTTCAGATATGAAGCTTCTTTACATAGTTCTTTGAAAATATTAACACATTTCCTTTTTGCTTTCTTTATTAACAATCTGGTCAAGACTTACACCAGAAACACTCGCTTCCTCCTACGTTGACAAAGAGAATGTTCATAGTGACAATCACACTTTTCTATTCCTCCCCCAGATGTTTACTTTATCTGTGTTTCTTAATACCCCTGGCCAGGAGATAAAGGCTCTGCTTTATCTCAGCACCTGCTTTTCCTCTGTGATGGGTAGTCCTTCCCACAATTCTATTGCTTGCTATTTTCTGTGGCCCGGTATAGAAAGCCTCTTCTACTTTGTTAAACACAGCATACGAAAGATACACATTTGTCTCTACCTCATCCCCAAAGGCATAAATCCACAAGTTTAATAAGAGTGGGAAAGGAAACTATGGGGGGCGGGGGAAGGTGTCAACAAAATGTTGGTAGCATACTGGAAACTTTGCTGACCAGAGAGAATTCAAACATTGAATTGTAGAGTTCAGTGACAATGGATGGTCAACAAGGACCAAGCCCCTTTACATGACAGCAACTTCATGTACTTAATCATATGTGAACATGTTAAATATTGGTTAAGAATTGCAATATTTTTTTGGACAATGGAGATGGGGAAGTGAGCATATAAATAAGATGGGAAAGAGTTAAATCCTCATCTTCTATGACTGGGTGCCAGTAAATGATGCCTAAAACAAAGTTTTTAAACATGTGAACAAGTAATTTAGAAATACTAGAATGGAATAAAAGAAAAATGCTGAAGAACTAAAAATGGTTGCCTTAGGGGACTGGGAATCAGTGTTGGAAAATGGTGGAGCATGGAATTGCTGTATTGTGCCTTGGAGAACTATCTGACGTCTCAAATCAAATACATGCAATACTTTTTTCTAAAACCAACTCACTTCACTGAAGTGAAACAGGATATAATTTTATTTTATTTTTTTAAATTATGAGCCTTTTGAGAAGCATAACTTTATTTAAAAGTATTAGCCCCTGGGTCTCTTCTCTCAAATATTGACCATTTTACCATGATTTCAGTGGTACTTTGTGTCTCCTGTACTCCAAGGCAGCTAACCCTGCCATAGAGAAAGACTTACCTTCTAGAACGATTTCCACCACCATAGGAGAGTGGGTAGGAAGCAGAGGCTCCGTTCTTCCACTCATTCTGTGAATGAGTGGCATCATGTGAAACTGAGTCTGGAAGGATGCTACACTTACACAAGCTTGGCACATGCTTTCCCATCTCTTCAAATACTTTCCTCGCTCACCTAGAAAATGCTTCCTCTTTAAAATCCAAACCCGATGCTCCTCCTTCTGTGAACCTGTCCTTTTCCAAGTCGTTAATGGTGTTTGATTATAGTGTTTACCACATCACTCTCTGTATGTCTTCCCTTTTACTAATCTTTGATGTCTTTGGGAGGGAAAGAACCATATCATGCACATTTTTTTATTCACTGTACCAAAAATATTTATATAATGAATAAGTAAGTTCAGGAAGTTAGGCAGCTCTTATCAAATATCTGAAATGTTCATTAAATTTACGGGCAATCAGCCATACCTCACCATGAGCTTCTAGTTAAAAAGCCAACCTATCTGAAGGCACTAGGCTAAGATAATATGCTTTAAATTTTAACACTACATTAAGAAACGTAGCATGAATATATCTACAGAGCCAAAATGGTCATCGTACACATTTTGGCTTTAATGAATCTCGAAGATTGTCCCAGAAACTTTATCAGCTTTTTCATGACAAATATCTCAATTGGAAAAAAAGAAGGTTGAAATTATGTAAATAAGCAAGGATAATTTGTTAGACCAAAATGTACACATTCCACTAGATTCAGTGCTGGAATTCTTGGAACCCTAAGTCAGTATTTGGTGAACCTTTGACAATTCTGAGTCACAATACATGAATGCAAGATAAAGCAAATTTGTTCCAGAATTGGCTTATCCCCTGACGAGCCTTGGCCTGTCCTCTCAAGCCTATTTCCTTTCTCCCAGTTACTAGGTTTTAGTTCTTCCATAGGCTCCCCTAAAGCACTCCACTGCTTATTTTGAGCTACTTCAACCTTACCTACTCCACAATCTCTCCCACACCAGCTGAAAAACTGTGGATCATATTTCTATACAAGGGACAGTTATTATTGAACTAAAATAAAAAAAAAAAAGTAGTCTTAACTTCTTTTTCTGGAATGTAATGCTTCTATTCCCCCCAAAAAAAATGTATGAAAGCATGGCTGAATCAAGCATAGCAATCAGATGATGATTTTTTACAAAGCTGACAGTAAGGATCATTGGCTAAAGAAACAACAGTGTCTTTTATCACAAGAATTACACGCACACACAGAGAATGTCCAGAGGCACGGAGACACAATCATAAAAAAATTTTTAACAACTAGAGTAAGCAAATTTCTACAATGAAATAAGCCCACTGATGTCATAATATATTCATCAACATTCTGCTTTTATGGATATGTATTAACATGGGAAAGTTTGGGGCATTTACTGGATGTGTTCCATATTGGGTGGGAGGCTGCACTGCACGAAGCTTTTATCAAGATATAGTTTTTCAAAATGGTACTCCTCAGTGTAACTAACCTCTGCTTGATGCAGTAGAGAGGCAGATGTAGAGTCTACTGGGCAATCCCTCAGGGTTAGGGCCTTCAGGTACTACACAGGGATGAGCCCTGAGTTCAAGTAGACTAGGGACTAAGGGATCACATGAGGAGCAAAAGCATTCATTATATGACTCTTCACACCAAGACAATATGCAGACGATTTCTGTTTCATGCAGGGTCTTACTTCCCTGGTTTCCTGAATGTTCTCACCCCTCACCCCGCCCCATCCCCACCCCACCATTGCTGCTAAGGCTAGAATCCCTATCTGTTTATTTGGGATCAGAAAGTCTCATTTCTAGCACCTAGCTGGGAGGAAGCCAGGGAGTTGGGGTAATTCCCACTAAATTTAGGGTTAGATTGTGGGGAAGTGATTAGAAAAATCATCAAAACTTTCCATTGGCTGTCAAACACATATCAAATGAAGCACTGATAGTCTCATTGCCTACTGTACTTAGTGATGTGTTATATAACAACCTGGTTCTGTATAAAGTATTTCTTCCTAAATTAAATGTATGAACCACCTTAAAGACACAAATCAATAAGTGTTTGGGGATATATATAAAATTAGATTATTAAAATATATATTTATGTGGCCATATCCTGATCATACAGAATTTCTCCTTTTTCAAATAAAGTTTGTTATCTTAAAATAAAAAAAGACATACCTATTCAGAAACACCATATACACAATCCAATGGATAAGTTAGATGGCCCCAAATCACCAAGTTTTTCAATCCAGTGTTTTTTCACCAGTGCAGGTAATATTAATAAACAGTAATAGATGAAATGAGAAATCCTCCTGATAGTCCATACGGTGGAACGATGGGTATAATTTAGCACAGAAATGCTCGTGGGCAGTATGATTGAGTGGGAAGAGTTGCTGCTAGAATCAAAGGACCTATGTTCGAATTCTTTGAGCTTCTCGGTTTCCTCATCTGGAAGATTAGGGGAAACACAAGACTCACTATCTTGAGTGATTAGGAGAGAGCACCTAGAATGAACTCAGTAGATAACGGTGATTACCCCCCAATATGCCACTGCCCCGCATTTACCCATGTACACATGGGCTCAAGTTACTATAAAAATACCGTGATGTTCCTTCACGTTTGGCTTGGCAACCAATATAGTGGGTGCAGAGTCTGCGTGAGTCTTTAAAAAACTCTTTTTCCTTTGCCATTGGGTTCTTTTACATAAACATTTTTTTTTTTTTAATGAATCCCCCCAGCCTTTCCTTATGGATTGTGCCCCTGACCTAATTACATAAGTACCTGATGGGCTGGAACACTTCCAAAAGGGCCTCTTAGGAAAAACAATCTGAAGGGTTTTCTTCCCCTTCTTTTGTAATTACATAATTACTCAGCTGACTAATATGAGTCACCGTGTGCCATTCTAATCTCCCAGGCACAAAATAGTTTTATTATTTTCCTTGGAACTAGCTAATTACCCAATGGATAGCAATAACTCCTGGGCTCTTTTCAGTAAGTAATCTGTAAAGCTCAAGGCTGAAATTCCTCTTGAAGTCTTTGCAAAAGGAGGAGAATTTAGAATAACAATCATTTGCCACATGGGACACTGGAGATCTTAGTGACAAGGGTGGTCTAATGATACAGCACAAATAAATCTGGAGAAAAGTTGTAAGACTCTGGGCACAGGATGAATTAATGAGGCAGATTCTCCCTGCTGGGTCTTAGGAAATAAGTGTTCCTGAGCCAAAACAGCAGCAGTTTTGAACAGCAGAATGAACATCTCGGGTTTTACAAAAAAAAAAAAAAAAAAAAAGAATTGCAAGAATTTGAGATACAGTTACTTATTTCAAAATTTTGAGGGATCCATCCTCATTTGAGTGACATACATCAGCTATTGTTGAACCATAAATGAACTATTTACAAAGCTTAATTAACATCTTGATTAAACATCAATACTAATAGGAATTATATTTTTCCATTCCACAATGGAATCTTGGTATATCTGTTTTAGAGAGTTGTTTTCCAGATACTTAAGTCTTTGATATGTTCTAAAATTGGTCTGTGACTGATGGTGGTTATTCAGTCCCTATTCACTTAGGGAAGTACTTAGGAGGCTGTCAATTTTAATTCTCTGCTGCATTTTTCAAAGGGACACAGGAGGAAGTTATGCAAGCCTTTGAACACATCCATCTACAGCAGGACTCTTCCTAGGGGGTGCTCAGGAACCAACAGGTGCTGTAGTCCGCTCTCCATACTTTTCCTGACCTCCTTCTCCCTCTAATTTTCTCCAGAAACGGTGATTTTGTGAAAGTCTCTTTCTGGTCTAGAATTACAAGGCATTGGGCAGGCTACATGATTTACAAAGCCAACATGTTGGCCTATGCCCTGGATACGATAGCTTTCTAATAAAAATGAACACATATTTATCCAAGCTATTGAACAGCTGGGTCTAATCGATGTTAAATCTGATCAAGCCCTATTCTAATGTATAATAAAATACTAAGTCATGTTCATAATTTAACTGTATTTAGAATCATCATCTAAGGTTCACCTCTTTTAAAACATTTTAAGAAAAAGCCTACATTAAATTTTATTTGAGAACTATTAAATATTGAGCCTAAAGATCTTGGGAAGCTTTGCTAGGGCAGCTAAACTTAAGATGCTTGTAACTGATTGAAGTACTTGACTGGAGTCCAGGACAAGGAATTTTGTATTCCACTGCTTACATTTTTTTTTTTTTTAAGTTTCATAAGTCATTAGAAAATAGAAGTTCGAAAAAGCATTCCATCAAGTTTGATTGTTCTGGCACATAAACCAATTCACCGACAGCAGAAGTAGCAACACTGAAATAGTTTTGATGGTTGAACACAAAGGGAGGCCCCACACACTGAGCACACAGGGTAGTACATTCCTCTGGAGGGAAGCAGGGAATGAGCTCTGGCATTGCATGTGTCCGTCCATTAACTTAAACCTCTCAGATACCAACAGTTATCCCACTTGCTCTTGTGGAAAGGCCTTCTGATCAGCACACTCCTGCCCTAGTCACAGACACCCCCACACCCCAGTTTTCCTTAACTCTAATTCCGGGACAGAAGAAGGGAAGAGCAAGCTTCTGGAAATTCTCATAGACGCCAATGTACAATGTCAAATTCTGTCTTCCCAGAAGACGGAGTTGAAGACTCACCATTCTCCATCTAACAGCTTGGAAACTTGCTTTTGCAAGGAGACCCTCCTACCCTTGCTACCCCAGCTTTCAGAAAAGTTATTTCCTAGATAACAGACCTGAAATCAACCTGTCTTGTCAGATCCCCTGGTGCCACCAAACTAGACTTTTCAGGTTTTTGAACTTTATCTTTTAGAAATCCATTCCTCCAAAACAAAAACTGCCTAGAGGCTGACGATTATACCACTTAGGATTCTTCTTCAAACCATAAAACTTCAGATAAAAACAGGACATTCACTGAGAAGAATGGAGATGAACAGAAAGATAGGATGACGTTTGGAGCAAGGAATGACTCAAATATTCCAGAGCTGGCTTTATATAATCCAATGGCTATCGTGTCCTGTAGGTCCCAGAAGAGTTAGGAACAAGTTTTCTATAGTTGTGGGTTCTTTTCTATAACAGGATATTTATTTCAATTGACTGTTCACTGTGGCTACAAAATATGAGCCCCTAGTATTTTCCATACAGTATTTACAAGATGCAAGAGACACATTCATTCACCTCTCTAAATATATTTCAAGTATTTATTAAAAGACAGGCATGTGGTGACCAACCACCATGGATCCCAGCACCCAGAACCTCAATGTACCAATTCCAGGTTGGAATGAGTACATTTGGGCCTGATAAGGGATAACGTGTTCTTTTTCAGGAGCCTCAGAATACATGAAAATAGACTTGCTTCCCTCCATCATGTATACTGAAGAGTCTATATATGTTGGGTCGAATACTGGCTGCTGAGAATCCAACAGTGGCTGATCTAGATTTGGTACCTGCCTGATGTTTTCCAAAGTTGACAGAAGGTCTATTTCTCACACAGTTCTTAATTGCCGAGGAAGGTATTAACATAAGAACCACATACAGATCCCATGTCACAGCTGTCATAAGTTCTGGAAGGTGAGGTAGAGGGGGGGTGTGAGGCATTTAGAAGAAGTTTGATCAAAGAAAAGAGAAGGGTCTATGAAGTAACCACTGAAAGGGTTTTGCTGTTTAAAATTCTTCCCTAAACTTGTTTACTTTCTGTTGATTCATTTTTATTTACTTTAAAGAATTTCACTGGACTGAAACCCTAATTTTAAAAGGAGGTGGGAAAACTCGGGAGGTCCACAGAGCATGAGTTCCCAGGTCAGGACGCTCCACGTCCTCACACACACGGTTTCTGTTAAAGCCATCGAGAAGTACTTCAAAAAAGTAGTACTCCACAAAATCAAGGGCTATTAATTCTCACCAATATTCATGCAATGATTGCCTTTTATTGCATTATGCCTCGCCTCCTATCATGGTTTTGAGGTTTCCCGTCTCTTTTACACCCATGGGCAAGCCTCTTGCATCTTAGGGAGCATAGTCATAAAAATGTCAAAGGCTGCCTTTAGTTAATAAGTCTAATATACCAAGCAGATAGAAATCATCTTGATGTGATTATAAATAGTCTTTTTTTTTTTTTTAGGCAAGATGTAGTGTTTATTTTTCCTTCTCTCTTCCTGAGAGCCACAGTAAGAACGAGCTTTCTTTTCTACAGAAAGACATTCTTTTTGAACCTATTAATACGTCACTCAAAAATTTCCTTATTCTTCTCTGATTCACTTCCAAATCCTGTTGAAACCTTTAAAAAAAAGCTATTTAACACACACACACACACACACACACACACACACACACACTACATTTTACATTCCCTCTGACCATTCTCAGGTTACGAGCCTCTGAAGCATGCTTGGCCTGTTGCCGGGTGTATTTATTACTATTAATAAATGAGTCACTGGTGTAAGAATGCAAATTTTATGTGGCCCATGTATAAATGGGACTGTTAAGAATGACCAGATACACACATTTTATGTGACTGCTAAATAATTATGTCATAGAAGTACAGCTTGTGAATTCAACATTAAAAAAAGAAATGGATTTCAATAATGTTGGAATGAGTATTTGTCAAAACACGGTTTGGGTGAGTTAAGGCAATGAAGAAAAAGAACAAAGTCAAATGATCACATTATAGAAAGAACCACATGGAAGTGTTGGCTTCCCACCACAGCCTCTGGCGGTGGCTTTTCTGCCTCCACACCGGTGTTATCATGAAGCACATCAGATTCACAAACCTGCTCTTAGGTTTCCACATTCCCTTCTGTAAAGACAAGCACTGGGTAAGGATAGCTGAGCTAAGCTGTCTTCCCATCAGAACTGGGAGAAGGCAGAATGGCGGTTGCCAGGGGCTGGAGCAGGGCGGATATATTGGTCTCACATACAGTGTTGTGACTACAGTTACTAATACTGTACTGTATACTCAAAATTTGCAGAGTGTATTCTATGTGTTTGCACCACACACACTTTTTGTGTGCAAATAGGAAAAACGTTGGATGTGTTAATTACTAAGTTGTGGTGATCATTTTGCAATGCTTAGTTGTGTATCTTAAATTCATATAATTTGTATGTGTTAATTATGCCTCAGGGAAGTTGGAAAAAATCAAAGAGGAACAAAGCAATGATTATAAGCCATGGATAACAGCTATATTTTTACCACAGCTTCACCAACAAAATGACAGACCATTATTTGCTACGGTCTACTCGTTATCTGTAAAACTAAATTTTAGAATGAGAAAGGCAGTTTCAAAGTGGTCTTTAAACAAAATGTATTTCCTTGTAAAAATGGTGAAATGATTGAAAAACAGATGATGTGGTAAAATAATTCTGGAAGATAGAAATGCTGACATTAAAGATGCATAGGAAAATAACTAGGCACAATTTCAGAAGAGTTAAGAGTTCTGAAGCACGGTTCATGTTGGTTTTTGCTTTTAATTGCAACAAGGAGTAAAGTGGTAAGGATAGTAATCCTATGGGAAAAAAAATCCAAGTTTAACTTAAGAATTTGGAAAATTATCTCAAATAATCAGGACATGACAGTGAAGGGGACAGGTATGATCTTGGAACCCACATTCACACTGATGTGGACATTCAGTAACGAATCACATAGTGGATTATATTCTTATAATTGTGTTGCTTTACTGAGTGTCCATCAAGTGGCACAAAGCTGAGCTCTCCAAAGTGGCCTTTCAGTATAAGCTGTCCCATTCAATCAGAAGCCGAGGTCTTAGTTTCATATCATTTCTCTAGTCTGAGCATAGATGGACAGCTTCAGATAATGAGAAAAGACTCAGATCAACTAGCCAGACAGGGTAAGGAGCAGCCACTAAGGAGTTTTGCAGAGCAAAGGATTAAGGAGCCAAAAAACCACCTGCTGCCCAACATGAGTTGTGTTCCATATCTGAGTGGGACAATAGCCAGTCTTGGTGTTAGACACCATGTCAGAACTTTATCTCCATTCCCAACATCTTCACCAACTCAAGTAACTAAAAACCGCAGCTTCGCATCTCTTTAATCAGCAAATCTGTTGGTAAATAAGTAGATCTTGGGACAATGGAGCCATGCAATATTTTTAAAATATTAGAAATCACTGCCAATGTTTAAAACTGGAGTTTACATAAACAACTAGATATCCAGATTGTTTTGAGGAATGAGAAGGTCTGGCAACATTTCCATATTAGCACCAATCAGAAGGAGCACAATGGTATTTGAGCTTCAAAGGTGGTGAGCCACCCATTTGTCCAAAGCCTCTATTAAGTACTCCCAAGGACTTCATGTGCCTGCCTGGGGACAACTTATTGTTTTATATATATATTTAATTGTAGATTGACACAATACCTTTATTTTTGTATTTATTTTTATGTGGTACTGAGGATCAAACCCAGTGTCTCACATGTGCTAGGTAAGCGCTCTGCCCACTGAGCTACAACTCTAGCCCTATTTGTAAATTTCAAGCTTTAATTGTACCGAATCACATAAAACCTGCCCTTGAGTATTTTGTATTCCCCTGTCCTTCCTTTTTTCTGAATTTCTGCAACAGTTCCAATCCCATCTTCAATTAGTTATGTATGCATTCTTCCTATCCATTTTAATTGCTTTATTTTGTTATTTTATATTAAAGGGGAGGGGAAATGATATATAAGGTACAATTTCTTTCTTTTTTTTTTTTTTTTTTTGTACCAGGAATTGAACCCAGGGACGCTTAACTACTGACCCACATCCCCAGCACATTTTTATATTTTATTTAGAGACAGAGCCTTGCTGAGTTGCTTAGGGCCTCTTTAAGTTGCTGAGGTTGGATTTGAAATCACGATTCTCCTGCCTCAGCCTTCCAAGCCACTGGGATTATAGGCATGTACCACCACACCTGGCAACAATCTCTATCCTTAAAAACTCCATAATCTGGAAGAGTAGTTGAAGACAGTAACAGGGATTAAAAAAAATTCTTAGAGAGCCATGCACTATTCTATAAAGTTTGCATTTCTACATATGTATTATAGGAGGACAAGGGTAAAACCTTTTAGTTTTTTTCAAACGTCCTTCCTCTTAATTATTTTTTCTAAAGTCTTCCCCCACCTCCCTCCACTTTAAGGAAGTGAGACAAGTTATTTAGGATAGGGGGCAAATACAGAAAAAAAAAAAAAAATATATATATATATATATATATATATATATATATATATATATATAAACTTTCCAAATTAAAGTTCTTATGATGGTTTCCAATATTTAAATTCTAACTGGAAAATCTGGAGAGTATTATCATTGGAAAAATTAATCCAGAATGGAAAGTTAGAGTTAGAAAAGACCTTTTTTTTTTTTTTTTTTTTTTTGCAGGTGGGATATTTAGGATGGTAAGTGATACCCCCTAGGCCTTGAAGATAGTTATAGCCAGAGCTCAATCTCAGGCTTAAACATCCCCAAAGATTTTTTTGCTTTTCAACATTGGATGGCAATACAGAATGTTCAGTGATCTCATTACTTAATGCCCTACTCCTTTTTAACTTCTAAGGGGAAAGTAAAAATTACAGTAAGATTCTAATCATTAATAAACTCAACACTCACTCACTGAGGGACTTCCCTCAGGCAGGCAATATTCTGGGTGCTGGTGATACAGCAGGAGGGACATAGCCCTCAATCTGTGCCTTTAAAGAGCTCATGTTCCAACCATGAGCTGATTTTTAACCATCCAGGCTTATAGGACTGTGGACAGACCTCATACTGGGCAGCATGTCCAACTCCTAGAACTGTTATGACTGGCTAGGAATATGACCAGAAAATTCTTTTTAACATCAAAAGGTTCCACAAAGTTGGGTTGCAAATTTTAATATTTCAAGGACTGCGCCTCGGCTCATTTGGACAGTCCTGATGTAATGGAACCCACAGTAATGGATTTCATCCTGCTATGAATCACAGTATACAACATATTCCAAGTGGCTTCATTTTAAACCAAATCTGATGCCATTCTGTTGAAAGAATAGTGATGTCCCCCTGCCCCCGCTCCGCCCCCCCTAAAAAAAGCATAATCCTTATTATCAGGTTTCAATTCTATCACAGAAACATCCGAACTGAATCATTTGTTCACTAGAGATCAACTTCCTACTTCACTTTGACAGAAGTTTTTCCCCAATTGCTTCTACATTTCAGACCAGATAGTAAAAAACGTATACACAACCCACATTACCATAAATGCCCCTGGCCTGGCCAGCAGGGCTTACCTTCAGGACATCAGGAGACTGTCACCATTAAGTTTACTTCCTCCAGTTAACATCTCTCTTTTTGTAGCCAAGTCAAACTCTCCTCTATGCATGGTTGCCTCTCCTCCTGTCTCCCAATCTGTAAGACCATTTCGTCTTCCATTCTGCTGGGTATAGCAATTAAGTTGCCACGGGTCAAATCTAATTTTCTGCAAAAAGTATACAAAGGTTGCCTACCTTCCCCATTCATGTCTGAAGAGGTCCCTGTGACCAAAGTTGACATTTCTAGGGAACTTCTGGCACAGACAGGACTCAGGAAGATAAAACTGTCCTCAGTACCCAGAGTTCCACCTTGAAATTAATTTCAATGAAAGAGGCAAAGAAAAGCTTCTTATGCTTTGGGTTTCTGCTTCCATCCACCAATGGTTTCTCAGCTTTCCATAGATTTTAATAGAGCACAATGTCAATAATCTAATCCATTTGGGATTCGTTATTGAATGTCCATGTCCCACTAGAAACTGAGCTCTAAGATTGTACCTGTCTCCTCATTACTAGGGCTCGATTGCCTGATGTATTTCTTGGCACATTGGGGGTACTTCAGTATTTGCTGAATGAAGAAATGAGTTAGTGAAGTGAATTCATCATTTGAACCAGCGTTTCAGTCATCAGAACGTCATCAGAAAAGGTGTCATCACCTGTCTCACCAGGGTCTTACTTAATTCAGAGCCCATTTTCCATTGGGCTCTGGTCTCCAACCATTCCTTAACTCTCACTTCTCCCCAGCTTCACCCTCTTTGTTTCATATGGATCCTCCTAATTGAATGCAGAGTGCATGAAACGTGATATGTGATTACATTAGCACAGCTTTATTTTGATGTATTTTTGTCAAGCCTGTACAGACAAGTAGAAAGAGAAGTGAAACAGAAGCTGGGAAAATTCTGCCCGAAATTATGTCAACAAATAACTTCAGAGTTTGCTTTCCCATTAGTTCTCAACCCTTTAGGCCAAGTAGCCGGTCCCTTTGTCTATAGGTCAAAACCTGAACCTGAATTAGGGGAAGAAAAGGCACAGCAAATCCGTAACAGACCATTTTTCATCCTGTGGTCTCCAAGATTAGATTTCTTTCTATTTTTTTACTTAAAACAACAGAGGCTTATGCTTCCAGGTCTTTCCAAATCATACCCAGAGGTTGGCAACCAGGCTCCGGTGGGTAGTTAATAAATCTCAAGTAAGGTATCGATCACTCTTCATGAGTTTTTCTATTGTTCTTAAAACATGAGAACTGTCTCATTATGTTAAGAAAAAAAAGGGACAAGTTTCCACACTTAAATGCCAACCAAGGAAAGAAATCCCTGGGAAGCTAATAATGAAACAAAGGTGGTTTTCTTCAGCAGAACTGTGTGTGCTAAATTGCACTTTTATGTGATTTTTAGGGCAATTTGCCACTTTCTTGGCACCACTTCATCACTTTCCTTCAGCAACAAAGAGAGAGAAGGGCCACAATGACCCATATATTACAGCTCTAACAACGTGTGGGGGTCGCTCACCCCCCCTGTGTATGACTCACACTTCATAATGGATAGTTCATCTTCTTACTTAAGATAGGAAAATTTGAGGGTACATTCTTATTCCCCACAGAGGTTCCCATTCTTCCCAACATGTCCAGAATATTTTTCATCTTTAACTGTCGTGAAGAGTGGCGTTTCCACCGTGTTCATTAGACATTATGACTCGTATGCAATATACAGCCACATTTTTACATGCATTTTTGGCTTCCCAAGAGGTTCTACTCTGCAAGTATCTACCAATTTTCTCATCCCCACCATGGGGAAACTGACACCCAGAAACATAATGTGACTTATCTTCACCTATGCAGACCACCAGTACTATAAGACTCTAGCTGTTTGTGCTTACAATGGTGAGGATGGTTCATGACTGGGGGACACCGGACAGGTTCATAAGCAATCTGAATCTCATCTTCTCCATTTAAATGGAAAAAAAAAATATGCCTACCTTGCTGAGTTGTTCCATCTCAGGGGACTTAAAAATAAAAATCCTCTAACCTGCTTGAAACAAGTTAGGTATGACCATTTCATGTCTTGTGTCAAATTTCATGTTTCTAGGAAGCTTTTTCCTGAACTTCCAACTGTGTCAGGACCACCGGCATGCAGTACACCTGAATGGCTCCATTGCATGTTCATCATGATGCTGATTAAATAGTGTGTAGGGAATTTGTTATGTCATGTCTTTCTACTTCACCAGAACCTAAGCCCCATGAGGCAGTGGTTCTGGCCACTGCCTGGACTCTTGCACTCTGGTACTGTCTCCTGCCTCAATCTCCCTCACCTATAAGTACCCCATAAATACTTGCTAAGTGAACACCCCAGTACAGAGGGAACAGCTTTTCCCCAGTGCTCTTTGTTGTTGATTCAAGAGAAACATTCATGACTCTTTTTTTTTTTTTTTTTTAAAACCTTTCCTAGGTCAATCCTTTCACCTCTGTTAAAGTGACTTTGTTCATGGTTTCTGGGTAGCGACTGCCGCTTCCTGATGTCTGAGGTTTTTCTCTCTCATTTCAGTGTGAACAAAACAGCTGAGGAAAAGTCACTTCTGTGCTTCGCTCTTTTGGCAAAACAAACCTTCCTCCCCCTGGTTGCCCCCACCCTGCATTTGCCCTGAATTTGACTTCACCACAGTCTACATTAAGAAGAACAGCAGCTAAAAACCTTCTTTGAAACTTTATTCACCATGGCCAACAGGGAAAAAAAAAAAAAGCTGGTAAAATTCCTTTAAAATGCGCTTTAATCTAGCTGGAATGCCATAAATTGCTTCCAGATGTGCACGATACAAAAGTCAATCAAAGCTATTTATACTGACACTCTACAGTCCAAACAATCTGAAGCCAAATGCCATGTCTCCGCTTCAACAAAGCTATAAATGTCAGTTTTGTTGAATTTGGAAAGGTGTTGAAGAGTTCATGCAAGTTTGAGTTCTTGACTCTTTTGGAGCCAGCAGTGATTTTTGAAATAAAACCATCACACATGCAAACTTTCGTAAATCCCCCTCCTCACAAGAGAACACCTCTCTTATGTGACCTTGAAAGTACCACAGGTTAGAAGACAAAACTCATTTTTATAAGACTGAAGAATGCACCTCTTACACAGGTCACCAAAGAGGCCTAAATAATTCAGCCAGGACCTCAGGCCCCACCCTGAACAAGAAGGCACACTTAGAGGAGTTCCCTGGCTGGCAGTGATGCCTTTTTGACACCCCAGCTGTCCCACTGCTTTCCAGAACAGAACGTCACACAAAAACAACGTATGCATTGGCACCACACTCAGGAACTGGCGTGGGCCAGAGCCTGACTCCAGGTGGCTGATTCTGGGGTTTTACCACTTAGAGACGTTTGGCTTCTCCCTCCATTGCAATAATTCCCAAGCTCATATTTCTCCCTTATCCAGCAACACCTCCTCAGTGCCCAACACATAGTAGGCCATCGATGAATAATGTTGAAACAATACATACTTAAAGGAAAAGATGACCTTATATTAGTCTAGTGGTTTCTTTTTCAGGAATATTCAGAAGATAGGTGAATTCGGAATAGAAATGTCATATATTATTATGCTAAAACAGAGTTTGGGATCTGGGTTTATATTAACTCCCCACAAATGAACAGCTTGTCAGGTTCTTTGGGGTCATATCCAAGAAATGCATTCTCCTGTTCTTGTAAAATGGAGTTTTGTCTTCTAAACTGTGTTACCATCAAAGGCTTTGTATGAAGGGTGGGCTGAGGACAGAGACCACGTTGTATGTGTGGCCTGCATTCCCTCCACAGGAGAGGGTCCTGAGGTTGTTTATCTCATGCAACTGCTGCAAGGATGTCATTTCCCTATAGGCCTTTAGGATGAATGTCTTCATCTATGACCCCATAGCTGGCATTTCAAGTGTTTGAAAAACACAAAGGATAGGAAGTAACTCAGTTTTGAGACCCCATAATAATCAATTGAAAAATAAATACTGCCCAATTTTCATCCACAGCATGGCACAGCATTTGGGTTCAACAATATGAAATTTCCAGTATTTGCAAACAGTTTAATGTGTCATGAAGGATCACGAAGGACCGTGTCACAACATCCATCGTCCTCTGTGGCTGCTCACTGTTGAGGTTCTGAATGTGTCTCCACCTTTGGTTGTTACAGTCACCGAAACTCACAAGCTCTGGTATAGGCTAGTGGTTCCACAACAATCTATAGGTTATAGACCACATTCACTCACTGCCTGTTTTGGGGAATGTTTTATTGGAGTACAACCACACTCATTCACATCCAGAAATATGTAAATATGTGTGTATGTATATATATATATATCTCTATATGTGTATATATACATTTACATACATATTCACATATGTTTATATATACCCATACATATTCATATGCATGCATACACACATATATTTGGCTATTTACTCCTACAAGGGCAGAATTGAGTTACTGCAACAGAGTTATAGGGCTCACAATGCTGAAATAAAATTATTTACTATTTGACCCTCCTTAAAAAATAAGTTCACAGGTTCTTATGTAGACCCATTACTTAGGTATAGCAAGGGCAGCATAATGCAGGCAGCCCTGACTTAACAATGGTGCAACTCATGATAGTTCAACTTCATGATGGGGCAAGAGCAATATGCACTGAGCAGAAAGCAGATTTGAGATTTTGCTCTCTTCCCAGGCCTGCAATATGCTATACAATACTCTCCCAGTCAGCCAAGTGATGATGAGGGCAAACAACCAATCTCCAGTGTACTGTGCAGCTAAGCTATGATGTTTGGAAACTTAGGTGGAGGAAGTGCATTTTTGATTTCCAATATTTACTGGGATACAAGCCTATCTTAAGTCGAGGAGCAGCTGTATTCATAAGCAAGGGCTCTCAAGTTAGACTGCTTTTCCTACATTCAAATTCATATATACCAGAGCATATATGTGAATATCTTTCTAAATGCTGGTCACTGATTGAAAATGTTTCAAATCATTCTCTAAGCCAAAAACAACACAGGCAGGCTCATTCTGTTTTCTGTTTTTATTGATATTTCGCTAGATAAGAGCGAGAGGAAGGAAGAAAGGGGAAGAACTTTTTGTATCTGGCATTGTAGATGGCAGATATTTGTGTTGGAATTGACCTAAAATAGCTTTGTTGAGCTACAGAGAGCACATTGAAGGTTTGCTCTTTGCACATGTACTTTTGTGATACTGACCTATGAAACATATGTTCATGTTCCTCTGTCTGGAGAAACCATTGTCCACACACTTCCATCTACCCATGTCCACTCAAGTATTTGTTTTGCATCGACTGTGTCAAAGACAGTGTATTTTAATGTGAAGTTGCTGAGCACTTTCCAAACCACAGTGCTCTGGTCTTCTTGACACATCCAGGAGAACAGAGATAGTCAATCATCCATCCTTGGCCCCCATAATGAGCAGAAGAGACTCAAACATACCCTCAGCAACACAAGCTCAGCTCAGAGTGACCAGATCCCACAGCTTCACAAAAACCTAATGATTTTTAAAAATCAGGCATTGGGATCCCTATACTTTACCAACACTTAAAGCATCCACGTCTAACTTCCTCATGATGAGGTGAGGACTGGGAGAGGAACACCCACATATTCTCTTGAATGTACTTGTATTTGTCAGTAACATAAGATAGGAGGCTGGGGCTGATAAATATTTATTGCAGTACTTTGTACTGGGCCTACTTGGCTAGGCTGAAATTGGTTTGCCAGAATTCCCCCTTCCCATAGAGTTTCGGGTTATAATTGGTCAAAAGAACAATTCATTTAAGATCTGGAAGGTAGAAGTAAAGCAGCAGCCAGTACTCTCTGAAGTCCTCGTGTTTCGATGGCTTGCCCTTGTTCTGTCTTTCATATGGAGTTCTTGTCCACTGTTGACCTTGCTGTCCAACTAATGTCCTCATGTGTCTCTGCAGATACCTAGCAGCAAACCCACCTGGCAGTAGCTACATAGATACACATTTTTCTCCAGCCCTTCCAGTGATTCCTTTTGCAACTTTACTTGGGGACTGGGTTGCTTATTTCCCAGAGATATTGGTTTGTCACTTTCAAAGTCACTCTCTCCCCATTTCAAACTTTTACTTTTTCTTCCCAGCTCCTCCCACAATTGAGAAAGGTCTAATTCCTATATTAAATCATTTATCCTGAGACTCGTGATGGGCCTCCCAGACTGAACACTGATTCAGCTGTCTTATAGTAGATGCTGCTTTCTCTCAACTCCACTTGCCTATAAGTTCCTGGGGACCAGGTCTCCCTGGTTCCTTCTTAAGGCTCTAGATCCACATAAAATCATCTACACAAATACTAATTGAATAAAGGAAGCAAAATCATTAAAACAATCAGCAGCACCATACCATCTGTTTTAAAAACAAAAGCGCAAATTTAGTAAGAGCCAAAACCTAGATGAATAACTGGCAACCAGAAGACTTTTTGTTTTCCTGTACCAGGGATGGAAGCCAGAGGTGCTTAAACACTGAGCCACATCCTCAGCCCTTTGTGTATTTTATTTACAGACAAGGTCTCTCTGAGTTGCCTACGGCCTTGCTAAATTGCTGAGGCTGGCTTTGAACTCACAATCCTCCTGCCTCAGCTTCCCCAGCAGCAGGAATTACAGGCGTGCACCACTGCACCTGGCCAGAAGACTTTTTTAAAAATATATATATTTTTTATTTGTAGATGAACACAATACCTTTATTTTATTTATTTTTATGTGGTGCTGAGGATAGAACCCAGTACCTCATGTGTGCGAGGCACTAAGCCACAACTCCAGCCCCAGAAGACTTTTAATAATTATCTGAGTACAGAAATGACTTAAGCTGATTAGAGTGACTTCAAGTCAACTTTAACAGTTTTCACTGAATGCCTATGGATTGCCAAATATTACATTCATTGTGTGAAGTAACGTCCCCAAAATTGACAACTACATTAAAAAAAAATTGTTACCCACCACACAATCTTGTATCTCTCTCTTTGTAAACTTTTATGAATATGTTTTTAGAATAAATTCTCTGATGTCAGTTACTAGAACAAAGGGTTCAGTTGTAACTCCTGCCCGGGAAATACTACCTCTCTGCCTCCTGCTAAAACATGCTCCCACGTTATATCTATCAATTAATTCTTCCACCAACAGTGTTTAAAAGTGTCCTTCCCACACCCTGACCAACACTATGCATTTTCCAATGTTTTGTCCTCTGCCCATCTGATAGGAGAATACCACCAGGCTAGTGTTGTTTAAGGTGAAGGCTGCCTTTGAATATGCAATAGCGCCTGAAGGTCTCGTCTCTGCTTCACTTCAGATCCACATAATCAACGAACAAGTCAGTCTCATCCTGGGATGGGATTAAGTTTATAAACCAACAAGGGATACTTAGCATTTATGTAGCACTTCAACTAATGACTGGAACTGGCTTTGGGAAAAAAAGTGCTGCTACTAATTTTCAAAGCCCACAGGGAAATTAGCTTTTACTGTCTTTGTTTTACTGTTCTCGTCTTAGGTATGTGGAAGGTGGGGAAAGACAGGCTCCATTATGGGTTAATTAAGACAAATAAGACAGTTCACTGATTGCCCATGTCTTTTACGATCCAGTTTTAAAGGTGGCTGTTGTGGCCAACACCGACTCTGTGTTAGGACCAGAGGAAAACAATTAGCAAATTTATTAATTCTGGTCCTATTAATAGTTTTGAGGGGGAATAATTCAGTTTAATTGATCATCTATGACTTGACTACAGGTTTCATAGATGGGTATGGATGGGGAAGGGGGAAAATTTCTTCCAATAACTTTTATCAAGACAAAGTTATTATTTCTGATGTCAGGAATCATAACAATATAGTATTATGAAAAGTCAGTTTTATTAATTTTCTTATTGTATATTTCCTAGTATGTACTCTACTCAGGCCAGTCTTAGTTTTGTTTTTTTGTTTGTTTTTAGTGGTTGTTTTAGTTTTGTAGGATTTTTTTTGTTGTTGTTTTGTTGTTGGATTATTTTTACACTACTGACATTAATCCCTGAAACTGGAACAAAAGTTTGGAAGAAGTATCTGAAAACATGGGATTATTCACAATTGACTTTTCAATTGTTCTCCCTTCATAGGGTGGTAAGACTAAATAAATTGATATTCTCAAGTGTGGATGATGGAAACAAGGAACTAGGATAGTTCTCTTTCCTAAATCACTACCCCAAGTGCTTGCTACTTAGTAAGGAGAGGTGGGAAAAAGAGTCCACAGGTTAGAGGAAACTGGAGGTCAATGGAGGAGACAAACAGGATTCAGCCTATTTAGTTTCCACTGTCCTCTTGGCCATCTTACCACCCCTACTCTTCCCAACTTTTTATTTCATGCAACAGCAAATATCCACATTCTAAGAGGTGAGGCTTGGAACATATTTAAAAACCCACTCTGGTCCCTTGGCCATTTGTAGGAAAATCTTATAGGACAAGAAAGAGTCAAGAAACCTGGGTGAAAAACTGCCCCATGTTTCCACTTCCTGAGTTTTATAGTGAAAACTGAGCTGAGTGTTTTATAAATGACATTCAACTAGGCCAATGATTCTCAGGAATGGTGTGACTGTGTATATGGGGCAGGAGTATTGCATAAAGAGAAGTTATCCCCTCCTGGGGATATTTTCAGGGAGTCACAACTTGGGGGGATAGGATGTGTTTCACATCTGGTGAGATGATGGAAACATCCCACAAGGCACAGGACAACCCCTCTCAACAAAGCTTTTCATGCTCAAAATGTCAATAGTGCTAAGTAACCCTAACGTAGCTCATCAGGAGAAAGGGCTACGCTTCTGTCAGAAGATGACTAGGAAGAGACCTCCAGAATAAATATTGGGGATCAGCATACACAAAAACTGACTTTCTGCTTCATGTCAGTGTTAATAGGGGGAAGACGTTCTCTTTTTGTTTTGTGGTCCTGCGTAGGAACCTCAGGTTTCATTTATACTAGGCAAGTGCTCTACCACTGAACTACATCCTCAGGCTTCTATTTTGTTTTTCAATTACCCAACATATATTTGAGTATCTAAGATACTCTAAGAACAAACTAGAAAAAATACTCCAAGATTCTTAATCTTCAAGAACTCAGATTTAAAGTTGTAGAAGCCCCAAAGACCCATGGTACATTTGCGGAAACCCCAGAATATCAAACAAGAAAAAGTCATATCTTCAGCAGGACCCCAAATTCTCCACAGCTTTTCTAAAAAGCTGCAGGATTTCCTCAGAGTTATGTGACAAAACATCAAAAATTCCCTTAGGCACTTCAACTCTGCAAAAAGCTCAACTTTTCTAGGCCCTAATTTATTAATTTTAATGGTTTCCAAGAAGAGGCAAGAGATAATGTAACAAAAATCATAAACTCCTACTAAATTAGGCCTCAGGACTGTTTTTCCTCATTCAAAAATTCATTAACCATCTTTGACATCATTATTATGAAAAGATCATGAATATATGCTTTAACCAAAACTGAATCTACAGGAGAACATAGAATTAAATATGAGTATGTCCAATACTCTTGCCTGATTATAAATCCCAGACTTATATTCCCAACCTAGCTTAATAACTCTTTAAAAGAAAAAAAAAAGGTAGGACAGATTACTTTGGGGTGATGATTTAAGTAAAAGCTATCTCTGGTTAGCACTGCTGGTTTCCACATGTAAAAGAACAGAATATAAAATAAAGTTGAACAAGCCAGTGATTTTCCTCTCCTCAGTTTTTCTCCACCTCACACAGACTCAAGCAGAAGATAATAATTATTTTCTAGTAACATAATAATAGAAAAGGTATTGACCAGCAATGCAATCTACTTGATCACCCTGCATGACTCCATTCTCAGCACTGAAAGCTCAATTTGATGGTATGAGATATCTGTCTCTCCCAGGAATAAAGGGCTTTCGAACTGCACTATAACTGAAGGATGTGATTTGTCTCACCTGACACCATATTCCATGCGTCCCCAAATTCAGTGGCCCTGCCTCATATATCATCAAGCAGGTATTTTCACTCGGGCAAGGCTTCTCGGAACCAGCGTTCTATGGAAGCTAAATGCAACGGAAGGATTTCTGACTTCCACTCTGTCCCATGTAATTTCCCTTTCCCATTTGGATGAAATAGTACTGTGACCCCCTCATTGCCCATTCCTAAGATGAAAAGCACCACTGCTGTGCTACACGTGACTTATTCCCTGGTTTATGGACCCAGATCTCTCAAAGGGTTATCTTTAATACACAAGGTATCCTGGAGTGCTAAATGGTGCTTCGGGGTGTCAGTGAAGTGGGTGAGAAATGAATCAGAATCACGTGGAGCCAAGGAAGCTCCCCACTGTCCACACATTTGAAAATGCTTAGAAGACTCATCAGCCAAGACCTAGGAAAAGGCTCCCGTGGGCTATTTATCTATAAATGAAACCTGGAAATGCTTTCCACTTGGAATTTATTCCCAGGTCACTCATTTTGAAACAGTTATGCAAATCAAGAGTTGAGCCAAGCTAAGGACCCAGTCATCTCATTTATCTTTGGGGTTTGTCTTATTTTTGTGAGCGGTTCTGCTTTCTAAGACAACAACAATTTTCAGTCCTCAGACCCAGGTTCTTCAACACTGACCTGGGGTTAAATGAGAGTTGGAAGGACATTAGCAGGAAAAGCCCTGGGAGAAGGACAGATTACATTTTAAGTTCAGCTACAGATTGGGATTGGGTGTTGTGCAAGACAGTTTCCTCCCCTGGAAAATGCCCTCTTGGTAATTAAAAAAACGATCGGTTCACTGGTTCTATTTCATGCACAAAGTCCTACAATGAGGTAGAAGTTAAGGTATCCCATGTAAAAGCCAGGTTTTTCCAGGAGTCTATTCAATATGCCCTTCTTTAGTGAAGCATGAGAAGTGACCCTGTCTCTAGGTGGTGGTGAGACCACATCTGGGTCCTCCAGAGTCACTACTGTTGGCCAGAGCTGGAAGAAGAGCCAGGCAGGATGAAGTGGGGACAATAAGGTTCAGGTATGTTTGGTAAATTCAAAAGAGTCCTGACATGACAAACAGAAGCCAAGCTCTTCATTGAAACTTTTCTAGAAAGCTGTGAGATCTTCAGAAAAACTGCAAGATGTACTCAAAGTTCTATGACAAAACAGAACTTTTTGAACTTCTCTTGGGCACAGGAGGAGGTGGGACAACTGTATCTTTTACTTCCATCAAAATGTTCCCCTGAACCAGGATAACTTGTCATTGGAGGAGAGAGAAGTTAACACTGAAAACACAGAATGAGCCTTTCTCACTCCTCCTTCTCCTCCTTCTCAAATCCACTCAGATAAATTCCATGCTTGTAATAATTAGGCCAAAATGAATACTAGGGTCATGTATAACTAAAAAGAGCCAATAAAATAAAAATTAGATAGAATCCAATCTGTCCTCCACATTCATGTGTTGGTTTTTTTACCCGACTAAGGTTTTCCTCTACCCAACTCCAAAGGGAGCTACCCAAGACTATTCTGTCAACATTCTGGCAACAATTCTGCCTTGTTGAACCCCAGTTTCTGAATTCCTTTTGGAGTAAATGAGACCCAGGAATGTATTCTTCTAAGTAAGTTCCAAAGTGATGCCGATATACTGCGGATCCAGGGGCTCCATGCTAACAACGTTGGCCTAAAGAGATAGAAAAGTAAAAGACAGGAAGAATTACTTATTTTCTTATAGAAGAGCTTGCCACCAGTTAGCCGGCATCAGAAACATCTGGAGAGCTTGCTATAACACAAATTGCTAGGCCCCATTAGCAAAGATTTTCATTCAGTAGGTTTGAGGTAGGGCCTGAGAAGTCCCATTTCTAACTCAGTTCCAGGTGATGCTGCTGGACCAGAAACACATCTTGGTAAGTATTGAAGGAAGGATCCTATCACACATGAAGCAGGCAGGGTGACCGATGTGTTATAAGTTAATTATTTTGGTTTCTAGAAAACTATGTTGCCTAAAACCATTTAAGACAAATTTAAAGTGGTTTTAAAGAGATACTAGCAGAAGGCTTAAAAAAAAAAAAAAAATCCATGAGCCAGTGAAGGCCTCTGGTTTTTCAAAGAGGGTCTTAAGCTCACACTCCATTTTTCTTTTTAAATGACCTGCTCAAGAGTACAGCAATAAGGCACCCTGCCATGATGTAGTCAAATCACAAAGCATATATAGAGGCTTAACCACCGAACTGGAAGCAGCAACCCTCTGGGGTTGCACACTGAAATGGGTTGCTTGTAATTATCTTTGGGGGTCATCAGGGGAAAAAAGCATTTTGACAGAAATGTCTTTTAAGGTCTACTATTAGATACCATGAATCAGAACTGTATTTTTCCTTTCCTGAAGTGTATTTTCATATGTTAGAGAGACACATACACCTCAATCCTGATTTTTTTTTTCTCAACTGGCTTATAACGATAGAGAAATGTGCTTGGTAATTATGTACTAAGTGATAGAATTTCAGGATTTTATAGTCTGGAGTCTGAAAAGTCATAACAGGAGAATGTATTTTACAGAGAAGGAAAGTGGGTCCTGGAGAGACTTGCTTCAAATCATCCATGAATTCACAGCCTTGTCAAAACTAGTTCCCCTTCCCAACTCTCCATTTCTATTTTTATTCATTCACTTTTGATTCCTCCCACTTATTTCTTTCCCTATCATGTCAGTTACCATGTCCAATAGGTCACTCCTTTATAATTTCTGAGTGAGCTGTGCAACTTTTCTATCTAAAAGACAGACTTCCTTTGGGTTCTCTGACTCAATGATATCCAGGGAGCTGGCTTGTATTGGCTCTTGAGAACCCTTTATTAAACTTTCAGGAATATTGCTAACTGGTTGTTAAAAAAAAAGACATTATTAAAAATTAAAGACTATAAACTTAAAGTCTATAAACTCATGATAAAATTATATTAGTAAGAAATGTATAAACTAAGAGCTCATTCTAATTACTATTAAATATGGCCTTGAGATTTATGTCTACTGCATCTGAAAGGTGCAGTTACTACGTAATGGTGTGATATTGCACCTATCTTCCCAAGTGCCTTATTATGGTTTGAAAATGAAGTGCCCTCCAAAATCTCCTGTGTTAATGTAGGAATGGCTGAAAGTGAAATGATTAGGTTTTGAGAGCTGTAACCTAATCATACCACCCTAATTTGAATGGACTTAGTGTGTGGTAACCATAGGCTGGTGGGGTTTAGCAAAGTAGGTCGGCGGGGGGGGGGGGGGGGGCGGGCACACTGCTCTCTCTGCTTCCCTGGTGCATGAGCTGAACAGTTTTCTGCCATCATACCTTTCCACCATGATGCTCCATTTTACCTCAAGCCCAGAGTAACAAAGGTGGCCAACCATGGACTAAACCTCTAAAACCGTGAGCTAAAATAAAACGTTTCCCCCTCTAAGTTGTTCCTGTCAAGTGTTTTGGTCATTGTGACAAAAACCTAAGCAACACATCCTTGTTCAATGATTCCATGTAGGTAACCTGAAATCAGCCATCGTGATGGTAATTTCACCACAGAAATTAGGCAACTGCTACAAAAATGAATTTCTCTGTTCATAGAGATATTTGTGAAAATATGCCAGTTCCTGACTTGTTAGGGGTTGAACTGTCTCCTTAAAGTTCCCAGTTTAAAATCTTGATCCCTAGCATGGGATAATGTAATTGGCTTTGGACACATGACCTTTAAAGAGGTAATTAAATTTAAATGAGGGTCTATGAATAATGCCCTAATACAATCTGACAACTTTATATAAAAAACTTAGACACACCAGGGTGTATGTACCCAGAAATAAAAGACCATCTGAGGACCCAGTAGTGTGTGTGTGGGGGGGGCATCTGCAATCTAAGGAGAGAGGCCTCAGAAGACATCAAATCTGTCAACACCTTGAGCTTGTTCTCGTACTCCTCCAAAATGGAGAGAGTCAGTTTGTTGTTGAAGCCAGTGTTTGGTTATGGTTGCTCTACCAAACTCATTCACCACTGTGTCTGATCCCCTCACACATGCATCCCTAACTGGAAAGCCTCAATTTCTAGGATTTTTAACTCCATATCCTCATAAGCCATGATTTTATGCAGAAGTGAAGATGTCTAAGAAGGTCCATAGCTTTTACCAAATTTTTCAGCGTAGGAGGTCTGGGGGTGGTTACTTATAAGAATTTAAAACTCCCTGTGTATCTTTTTTGTGGGGTGAGGGGTGGACTGGGGATTGAACACAGGGGGCACTTGAGCACTGAGCCACACCCCAACTATTTACTTTGTATGTTATTTAGAGACAGGTCTCACTGAGTTGCTTAGCACCTTGCTTTTGCTGGGGCTCACATTGAACTTGCGATCCTCCTTCCTCAGCCTCCAGAGCAGCTGGGATTATAGGCATGTGCCAGCATGCCCGATAATGTGTGCTATTCTTATATTTCACCTAACTTGCCCATTGATTCTGACAATGCAGACTATCAACTTGTGTAATTTTAGAATTTCTAACTATTAGGTTGAACCTACTAGTTACTGATATCTATCTATTTTTTTTGAGCTATACAACTGGTAATTTCATATGATTCAATTTAACAGAATTTGGTATGTAGCCTGGGATTCCCCTTTCAGATTTTTTATTATAATTGGTTTTGCAAACAGGCTGATAGAATTCTTATCAGCCACAGATAAATATTGTCTGTTCTTCAAAATCTTTAATTTAGTTATTTACTTTAAAAAATGAGTAAGTGCCTTTAGAACCTTGAGATTCTGAATATAGACCCAGCAGCTCAAGCAACATTGGGTACCTGTCCCTCCAGATAGTTGATTTCTGTAGACAAAGAACCCTCTCCAACTTGTCCCCATCTATCTACATAGGTCTAAGGACAGGCAGGTATTAAAGATGAGCAAAATGACCTATCTGAGTGTATGACCATTGGGAAGTATAGTTCTTAATCTAACCCTCTACTTCTCTGGCTAGGTCTCCCTCTCATCAACCAATTGAAGATGCACAAAGAAAAGTAATGAATCATCTAGGGTCAAGGTTGGAAACTCAGAGAGGTCAGTTCCCTGAGGCTCAGCATAACCTTATAGGGTTGAGTTTGATGTGATATAGACATCATTTAATATCTGCAAACAAGTCAAAAGGAGAAAAGCTTTGAGACTCAAAATCAATTGATATCAAAGTTACTAATGAAATAATTTGCTGATATCTCCCACCAGCATTTGCTATCATCTGAATTAAATTATATTGCACTTAACTTTTTCTTGGAGTGCTAGGTAGATAAAAATGTCATAATTACTATATTTCAGAAGGACAACATCAAAGGAGAAGTATCAAGTATTTCTTCATATGAATGCTTAGATCTTTTCTTGGCAGATACTTTCTCTAACCAATTTTATTTTAATTTCAAGATTTCATTTAATTTCTTATCTTGCTGCAGCGAAATTACTGTCTAATGGTTTTCTAGTCTGTTAGTTAGGTTACGTCTCCTACTATTTAGGGACTATTTTTGGTCGCTTTATTGATAAGAAACTTATCCTAGGCCTCTTATCTGTGAAGAAGATAAATAGAAATTGATCTCCAAGGAACCATTTGTTGCCTAATTAATGTTCATGATCGTCTCTATAATTACTCTCAAATGTTATTACTTTTAATCATGTCAGTTTATATGGATTAAAAAGCGCAACATGATTGTCTCCCCATAGTCTTAATGTTAGGGCAATTCACACTCCAAAATATTTCCAAAGTAATCTCAGCTTTATTGACTGATATTCAATAAATAATACTAACCAAATCATTGTAGTTTGGTTATATTTACCAAATCAAACAATAATCAAAAATTTTACGCAGAAAAATAAAATTATGCAGCATTCCTTAGGCCCTTAGAGAAAAATTTAGCAGCATTTTATGCATTTCAGTGTTTTAGCTTTTTTAAAATACTATTTAGCTGTCAACGGACCTTTATTTGATTTATATGCAGTGCTGAAAAATGAACCCAGTGCCTTACACATGCTAGGCAGGCGCCCTATCACTGAGCCACAACCCCAACCCATATTTCCAACCTGAGAGTCAGAAATCAGCTCTTGGGGAGAACTCATTGGACAGCATGCTATTATGGTAAACTAATGATGGAAGACTCAGACATCAGGGTTTGATTGTCTGTAAGGATTATCTAAGACTGATTCCTTCATTTTGCAGATGTGGAAACTGAGGTATGGAAAGAATCTGTGCATTGTCCAGTTACACAAAGTGAAACCTCAGATGGTAATAACACCACACACACCCTCCCACAGTCACCCCCACACGTATCCTCTACTAGTCTCATGTAACACACATCTAGAGAGATGTCTGTATATGTCACTTTTAAACTCACTCTAATTTCTCTAGCTCAGTACATTGTCATTTTTAATGGTTGTGCAGGTAACTGTTGTAACAATCCACTGAGTGTAATAATCACTAGTGAACGTCACCTGAAGAACAGCCACTCTGTCCTAACATAGCAATCTTGTATAGTGCATCACTAGACCACATTTATATTCCACGTTCATGGCTAATCACAGCAGCAGAGATTCATCCTGAGTCCCTAATAATGGTGACCCAAGTCTACCCACCTGAAGTCTCTTTGATTGGTATGTGCCAAGGACAGTCTCCCTTTGTGATAAAGTCATGTCACCTACTGATGCAGGAGTATACCTGAGCTGCCTCAGTGTGTCCCATGGGTGCTCATAAACACATGCTGAGCTATTAGTCCCCTGTCTTCATTCAATCAATAAGACAAAGCCAGCTTTTATCTCAGCCTCAGCAAAGAAAGAAAAGACACAGAAGCCATCATTTTAACAGTGTTAATTAATCTCCCACTCAAGGGCTTGGAAATTGTGAAATAGATTTCTTGATTAAATAGACCAATGCTGGGACTGTAGCCATACTTTGTTCACATTACTGTGGAGTACAGTCTAGTCCCCAAGGCTTTGAGATATCGATTATATGTCCCACAAAGTCGTAAGATTGTGGTGACATCCAGCTCTTAATTTTGACCTCCTATGGACGTCTAAACCCAAGCGGGCAGGCCAACCAGCCACAGATAGAGGCCTCTTTACTCAAGATCTGGCACTGTCCCACTGGGCGCTAGAGTAGCGGCCCATCCATGCACCTCTCCCTCCCTCTACCCATCCACCAGTTCAATTTGCTATTCATGCAGCGGCTCAAGTGACCTGAGCAAAACTCCTCACCTCTTGCTCTCTGCTTAGAGTCCAGGGATGATGACTACCTGTTGTCCAGAGTATGAAGATAAAGCTCTGTAGCTCCAAGATTCTGCCCTGTCATGCCACTCCTGATATAATCAACCCTATCTCCTCTAATTGTCTGTTCCTGCGGGTACAGCCACACCTCCATAACCCCGCCTCCTGCCATTAGACCTTTGCATGATGCTCTTCCCTCTTCCTCCCCAAATTAACCATATCTCACCACCACAAGTCTCAGTTCAAGTGTCAGTTCTTCAGGGCAGAGCCTTCCCTGCCTTTCCTCTTCTGAAATGCGACCAAAGCTACATGAGGGTACCACTCTATCGAATTATTAGCATGAAAAAGAAAATACCAAGAGCTAGTAAGCATGTGGAGGTACCAGAACTCTTGCATTGTCGAGGGAAAGAAATTAAACTGTCAGCTACTCTGGAAAACATTTTGATGATATCTACTAATGATGAACATCTACTTGCTGATCTAGCAATTCCAGTCCTGCCAGATCCATATACCCACCAAAAAACGTGGACATATTCTCACGGAAAGACATTGACTAGAATGTTCATAAAGTATTTGTACTAGATAAGAATTGGACACCACTCCCACTGCCCACTAACAGAAGAGATCAAGTGAAGTGTACATAAAGAATACTGTGCATATTAACACATTATATTAAAATGTACTTATACATAAAAATAGGGATAAATCCCACAAAAGTAGTGTTGGGTAGAGAAAGTTGATATGAAAAGTATAAGCTTTGTGAACTCTATTCTATGAAGTTCTCAAATGGGAAACAAAAATCCATAACATTACAAGTCTAGTTTTGGTTCCCTTGGCATGGGTAATGGAGAAGGTGGCCAAGTGAGGATTCTAAGATGCTACTCATGCTGTTTGTGAGAGTGTATTTACCTGAACATTTATGATTTGTTTGCTTTTCCACATGTATACTACACTTTGATTAAAAATTTCAAAAATCCTATTTAAATTTTTAACAACTTGCATCCCCATTTCAGTAATATAAAAAGCATGAACCTAGTAAAGCAAAGATGTTTGTGCTACAACCCACTTGGTAAGATCAGTGGCTGAGGAAGAGAGTGACTTGTGTCCCCCTGGCTCTATCTATCTATCTATCTATCTATCTATCTATCTATCTATCTATCTATCTATGTTGTTTTGTTTTGTTTTGTTTGCATTCAGTACAATGTTTGCAACATTTCAGGTCCTCAGTATTTTGTGGTTATTTTTATTGAACAGAGGAAAGAATGAATTTGAATGCATATTAAGCTGGTTTAAGTATTTTCTCAGTACACAATATCCTCATGAACAAAAATACCAAGTTGAACAACTTGATTTTATTTCTTCCATCCTTGTTGCAGTAACCAGAGTGCACAGTCTGTTCCTAAAGTCATGGGATTGCAACTCTGATTGACTCCTTTCTCAATACTCTCCATTTCTTGGTCCCAGCTCCCATTAACATCTCATTATTCTAATCGGTTTACACCTTTTCAGGTAGTTCTAACCTCATTCACATGCAGATATCCTAGGGTACGTGCTAGTCTGCTTTTCATCACTGTAACCAACACACCTGGTGCAAATGACTGAAAGGAGGAAAGATTTATATTGGTTCATGTTTTCAGAGGCTTCAGTCCATGGTCAGTCAGCTCCATTGCTCTGGGCCTGAAATGAGGCAGAACATCATGGCAGAAGAGCATAGGGGAAGGAAGCTGCTTAGCCCAGGGTAATAGGGAAGCAGAGAGACCAAAGGGTCATGGACAAGAGAGAGCCCCAAGGGCACACCTCTGGTGACCTACTTTATCCAAACAGGTCCCACCAGAATACAGTTACCACCTAGGAGTTCAAATTACTTATACAAAATGATTAATCCTCTAGTGAGGTCAGAGCCTTCTTGGTTCATTTCCTAAAAGCCCCATCTCTGTACACTGCTTCCTCAGGGACCAAGACTTTAAGGACCTGAGCCTTTGGGAGTTAGTCTAGATCCAAACCATAACAGGGTACTTCTGAACTAATTGGAGAAACAAGCAAGCAGCTGACCCATGATGACAAGATTATAAATAGATTTTCTATTTTCCCAGTCAGATGATACCATAAATTCTTGATTGCTGGAATATAGAAGCTTTAAGATATGGAGACTGGATGATGAAATACATATTTAGGGTATTTAAGATATGAAATTACACTGGACTATTAATATACTACCAGAAATAATATCCATCCCCCATTTCAAACAATAGTACCCAAATTCTTCTCATGCATCTTTTCTTCAGAGTCTTCACCATCATGAGAATTGAACTTTTGTCATCTAGGAATTTTCCAGAATATACCATTTTGCTTTCATCTGCCATCCAGTAGTTTTTGAATCCATGTACTAAATGGTAATGGAAAATTTAAGCAAGCCTCAAGCATTCACTTACAGAATATGAGATTATGTGACTTGCTTATTCATCCTCTAGGTATTTATATGTGATCTATACAACATAAGCACTTGCTTTATTGCCCTGAAAATTATCTTTAAAAGCCTGTGGTAAAAATGGGAGTTCATAACCCACTTGAGTCAAATGTATGAAAGATGATATATCATGAGCTTTGCAATGTTTTGAACAACCAATAATAAAAAAATAAATTTAAAAAAATTTTAAAAAAAGCCTGTATCCAAGGAAATCCAACACTACCATAAAGTTTTCCCATTTCTTTTTAGACAGCCTTTACTTCCATTGGAATTCTTATTAAACCCCTATCCCTCAATCTGCATAAAACTCAACTCAATGTAGATCAAGTACCTTGGCATTAGTCCAGAGACCCTGTGCCTACTAGAAGAAAAAGTAGGCCCAAACCTACATCACGTTGGTTTAGGAACTGATTTACTTAACAAGACTCCTAAAACACAAGAAGTAAAATCAAAGAGTCACAAATGGGATGGAATGAAACTAAAAAGCTTCTTTACAGCAAAGGAAACAATCAAAAATATGAAGAGAGAGCCTACAGAAAGGAAGAAAATCTTTGTCACCTACACCTCAGAGAGAGCATTAATCTCCAGGATATATAAAGAACTCAAAAAACTTAACACCAAAAAAACAAATAACCCAATCAATAAATAGGCAAAGGAACTGAACAGATACTTCTCAGAAAACACGATCGATCAACAAATATATGGAAAAATGTTCAACATCTCTAGTGGTTAGAGAAATGCAAATTAAAAATACACTGAGGCTAGGCATGGTGGTGCATGCCTGTAATCCCAGCAGCTCAGGAGGCTGAGACAGGAGGATCACAAGTACAAAGCCAGCCTCAGTAATGGTGAGGCATTAAGCAACTCACTGAGATCCTGTCTCTAAATAAAATACAAAATAGGCCTGGGGATGTGGCTCAGTGGTTGAATTCCCCCGAGTTCAATCTTTGTGCAAAAAAACAAACAACAACAACAAAAAAAAACCTACACCGAGATTTCTTCTCACTCTAGTCAGAATGCCAATAATCAAGAATACAAGTAACAATGAATGATGACAAGGGGAAAAGGTACACTCATACATTGCTGGTGGGACTACAAATTAGTGCAACCACTCTGGAAAGCACTATGGAGATTCCTCAGAAAACTTGGAATGGAACCACCATTTGACCCAGTTATCCTGCTCCTCTGCATATAACTGAAGGCCTTGAAATGAGCATAGTAATGGTAACGCGGCCACTTCAACGTTTATAGCAGCTCAATTCACAGTTGCTAAGCTATGGGAGCAACCTAGGGGTCCTTCAACAGATGGATGAATAAAGAAAATGTGCTATATTTACAAATGGAATTTTACTCCACCATAAAGAAGAATGAAACTATGGCATTTGCTGGTAAATGGATAGAACTGGAGATTACCATGTTAAGTGAAATAAGCCAATCCCCCCAAACCAAAGGCTGAATGTTCTGATATGCAAACACTAAGTCACAATAAGGGGGAATGGCAGGGAAAATAGAACTTTGGATTAGACAAATGAGAAATGAAAGGAAGGGAAGGGAATTGGGAGTATGAAAGTCAGTACAATCAGTCATACATTACTTTCCTATATTCATACATGTTCATGTTTGAATGCATGTGGTCTCAGCAGCCTCCCTGACCACAGAGACAGGTTCTGCCTCTCATCTAACCACAGGGTAGTGAGAAAGCTAATTACAGTGGTGATCACAGCTAATAGTTACTAGATACTAAGCATGTGCTAGTACCATATAGACTATCACCAAATTATCGCCAGAACCCAGGCAGACAGAGACTCTTATTCTCCCCATTTTGCACCTGAGAAACCAAGGCTCAGACAGGCTCAGTTTCCAATGTAACTCCACATTATGTACAACCAGAAGAATGGGAATTTGTACTCCATATTGTATAATACATCAAAATATATTCTACTGTCATGTATTTAAAAAAGAGAAAAAGCAAATAATGGAGGAGATATATTAGACTAATTTGTTCTCTCCAAACAGGATTCTTGATTATTCAGAATAAACCAACTATGAAACTTCCCCACACAATAGTTGCTTCCTAAGAATTTGAGTACAGATCTGTACCATTTATTCTGAGGACTTATTTGGGGTGAACCATAGGAAGGCTCCATTCTCCTTGGAGGTTGCAAGAAGTCACCACTGAGACATACAATGGAACCATGTGATCTGATTCCCCAGGGTTAAAAATGTGACCGTTGGAATCTCATTATTCCTAAATCCTAATTCTGAATTCTAGTGCTGTTTGGGAAGAAGAGACCCCAGAAAACTCAGAGCCCACCAATGCTCAGCCATTCAGCATGGTTCAGAAAGAGCAGAATAACACGGCTTTCCAAAATATCTTGTCGTCCTTGAATCCTTTGTTGGGAATCCTCCTATGCAGCCAGGGAACAATTGTCTTATGCCTCAACTTCCTCCTCCCTCCTCCTGCAGCAAAAAGGAATGAAAATGAATGCCCTACTTGTCTGTCTTTTGAGAGAGTTACAAGATTTGGTTATTGTCTACACTTCTCTCTCAGAGGCACAGATAAAAAGCCCTGATATTCACATTCACAGCACATCACATATTAGCGCAAATTATGCTTTCTGAACCTTGAGCTACAAAGAAGTATTTTTAGAAGGTTATAAACTCATGAAGGAAGGGAATCGGGCTTTGCTGGAAATTTCATACGTTCAATCTGGATTTCCTAGGTCAGTACCTACCTGGCCATCTACAATGGCCTGGCTTGTTTCATTCTGTGCTGCCCTTCATATATCACCCTTTCTTTAAGGTCCAACAACCCTATTGACTTTTAAGAAATATTTTCAGTTGTTGATGGATCTTTATTTTATTATTTGTTTTTATATGTGGTGCTGAGGATCGAACCCAGTGCCTCACACATGCTAGGTAAGTGCTCTACCACTGGGCTACAATCCCAGTTCCAACCCTGCGTTGACTTTTAACCACCTTATTTTTATTTCTTGAATTTCTGTTATACTCAAATATAGTTAGTTCTAAATTCCATTCAACATTTTTAGAGCATTGAAAAAAATCATATCAACAATACCAGGCATAAGATTCTTTCTGCCTGGTGCAGCTCAATGGATGCTACAGTGAAATGTTCAAATGAGGTCTGACATGGGAACTCTATGGCTCTAATGAAAAGGTGATTTCCCAAGAGTCACTTCTCTTGGTTGAAGGCATTTAACTTTCAAAGGAGCCCAATATTTGAACAAGTTCTGTTTTTCCTTCTGTTCAGAGTTTAAACAGGTAGTCCTTTGAAGCCACTCATAAATGGGAACACGCTTCATTTGGAGTCTTTAGGTTTTTAAATGGGTTTGTAGCATAAACTCTTGAACTAGATACAAAGAGAGAAATGACTGAAAGAATTTTAAAATGTGCTTCCAGTGCTAGTGCTCGCAAAAGTCTTTTATAACATCAATCACCCAGAAACACGCTATTTTAAGACAATATGATGAGGGTAGAACCCCAGAGCTGGAAGGAATCATGTCATTTTATGTATTCACAAACTTCAGCTGGGCAAGCTGGTTGCCCAGGTGACTCAGTCACAGATGTACAGTTGATTTTTTTCACAAAGACTTTTCTAACTACATGGACCATCATCACCTTAACATTTTAAATGAGTATTATTTGCTCAGGTGTCCTATGTTTCAAGATATAGCCTTTAAAGTCAGGTTTTTGTTTTCACTTTTATAATTTGTTCTTTTCAGATATATGTGACAGTAGAGTGTATTTTGACATATTATATGTACATGGAGTATAACTTATTTGAATGACGATCCCATTCTTGTGATTGTACGTAGTGTGGGGTTTTACTGGTTGTGTATTCATATATGAACAAAGAAATAAAGGAGATATCATTAAGATTTTGAGGCTTATTTTCGAGATAATACAATTCTAGACAGCTTTTAAACACAATCCTTCTTACTTGTCTTCCTTCCCATGCACTGCCATGTTGGATCCCAACCTATCATAACCAAGCCAACAACTGGGATTCCAGTTTGAGAGAGAGCAGACAGGGGAAATTATTACACTATTTTTTGTTTGAAACAATGCACTTAATCACCTATGATAGCCTATACTTTTGGAAAATCTGATTTGAACACATTTACTCTGCTCTGCATAATGCATTTGTTCTATCGCAATACACCTGCCTGTGTGGTTATTATGCCATCCATCCAGTTAAGCACTGGAAAACAGACCTTCCAACACTTCTGATCTACCCATATGTCAACTGTTAAGAGTTTGTTTGGGCTTCTATAATGAAATGCCATAAATGAGGTAGTTTATAAATATAGTTCTCACAGTTCTGGAAGCTAGGAAGTCCAAGCTGAAAGTGTGAGAAGACTCTATACCCAGTAAGAACCCGTTTTCTCATAGATGGCACCTTATTCTTGCATACTTCCATGGAAGAATGGACAAGCAGGTGTCCTGGGGACCATTCTATAAGGCACTAGTTCCTCATGAGTGTTGCCTACCAAAAGCCCCAACCTATTAATACCATTACTTCGGGAACTTGGTTTCAACATTTGAATTTTGAGCAAGCATAAACATTCTGGACATAATTTTAAAGGTTAAGACTATTTCTGAACTACCATTTCAAAACGAAGTCATTGGCCCTGACTCAGAAACATTAAGTTCAGTAGTACTTATTAAAAGTGCCTTTTATTCTACCTTACAAGAATTACAGTTGTCGCAGGATTAACAAGCTGTCTTCTTGCATTCACCTTATCTCCTGTCATATAGATAGTCGTCTTAAACACAAAGGTATTGGATCAATCAAATAGCTCAAGTCAAGATAGTTATGAGTTGTATGGCTTTCTTAGAACATTATATAAAAAATGCTCCTGATAAGCCAATACTCTGGGGGAACCATGACCTTTAGAATACTTTTAAATTTTATACTTGAATTAATATTGATGGCAGATTCATCAAAATGGCAGAATTTTCTCTTTCCTTCCCCCCCCACCTTTTTTTTTTTTTTTTTTTTTTTGTTAAACATGCTGAATGACTTTAAACTTTGGAAAGACATATGCTGGGTTATGTGGGGTCTGTGTGAAAATAAGAACATTTCATTTATAGCCAGAAGAGAAAGTCATATTTGAGTTCAACTCTTACATTAGAGAGTTGGGGGTTTTGGCTCTGAAGGGAAAACAATAGCCAACTTATAAATGGCAAGGCCAGCCCCAAACGTCAGTGTAGTGAACTTTATTTTCCAGCAACAGTGGCAACAATATGTCCCATCCCTATGCTCTTAGGCAATGTGACTTTGCTACTGTACTTTGCAAGACATAGAAGTTTAATTCTGCTGTTCTTGAACATGAACTGTCTGGTTTTAGTGACCCACTTGCAACAATTAAAATGATGCTGTGTGTCTTTGAAGGCGAGGTTAGAAGAGCCCTTGTAACTTCTGCCTCAGGCTTTTGGAATAAATGTTTGTTCTACGAGCCTGGAGATGTCAGAGGATCTCATGAACCAGCTAAAATAAAATGCTAGTATCCAAGGAACTATAATCAGTATTTAATTACTTGTGTCATCCAGAAGAGTAGGGATGGCGCAGAACAGAAATGCTTACAGAAGCCAGGTGTGGAGGCACATGCCTATAATCCCAGCAGCTCAGGAGGAGGCTGAGGCAGGAGGATCATGAGTTCAGAGCCAGCCTCAGAAAAAGTGAGGCACTGAGCAACTCAACGAGACCCTGTCTCTAAATTAAATACAAAATATGGCTGGGGATGTGACTCAGTTCAAGTGCCACTGAGTTCAATCCCTGGTACCCCCCGCCCCCCAAAAAAAAAGAAAAGAAAAAGAAAAAGAAATGCTCACAGAAGACCTTGGCCCTTGATTCCTGGGTACTATATCTCTACAGCTTGCCATGGATGAAGAAAACAACTGACTTTACTGAGCATGATTAAGTTTCTGCCACCCTACCAAATGGATGCTGGAAGGGGTGTCACAATAGAAATTAAGTTAAATTCCTCCAAAATAAATTTATATTTCTGGCACACCTACATTGGTAATCAGATGATGGTGCACACTGCCCTTTTTTTCTGGACCTCTGCTTTGTATGAAAAATGATATTTTTAACTGATTTCAATTAGATAGTATTCCATGACGTGTAAGGGGAACTCACGAGTGTGATATATGCCAACATTCCAAACCAGTGGTTCTTAACCTGAGGTGATTCCTTTCTTCACTCCCACCCCACCAGACGTGGGTCAAGCCACCTTTGCTTGTTCCATTTGGGGAAGGGGAGGAGGACTACTGGCATCTAGTGAGTAGAGGCCAGGGATGCTGCTGACATCCCATAATACATAGGAAGCCCCTTGGAAATCATATAGTCCAACATGTCAAGAATGCCAAAAAACATCAATTTAACCCTCATCACACAACTTTCTCTTCGAACATGAGTTAGTACAGTTTGAGTATTTATTTGAAATGATTGGAACCAGAAATATTCCAAATTTTAGAATACTTGCATATTCATAATGAGATATCTGGGGATGGGATCCACATCTAAATATAAAGGTTTTTTCCATATATATCTTACATAGTCTGAATATAATTTTATAAAATATTTCTAAAATTTTGTGCACAAAACAAAATATTATGGTATGGAATTTTCCACTTGAGCTTCATATAAGAGCATTTTGGAGTTTGGGATTAGGGATTAACTGAATTGTAGATTTATGTGCACCAATTAACATACCTAAAATATCATTTATTTCATCTTCAAATTTGTAAGTACAATGTGCTCTGCATACTACTCAATAGAAGTAGTACTTCCAAAAGTTTGCAACCTACAAGTGAGTAATGCTTGTCTCACCTAGATCAAATTTGCCCTTGCCTAACTTCAAACACTTCTATTATTTCACCTACAAATAGCTGGTACCTATTTCTTACTGTAGACCTTATAAGGAGATCAAAGAAAAAATTAATAATGTTGGGAAAACATTCTAAGTTTTTGCAGAATGCTTTGTCTATAAACAGAGTAAAGGCAAAAATTAAAAAAAAATCCATTTGTGTCTGTTGAACAGTGGTGGCAAAAGTCAACACGGTATGGCTTGATTTACTTATGAATCAGAGCACTTTGGGTGGGTCAATATTTACAATATTTACAATCAGGTCTTTGATCTCACTGCATGTATTGGTTCACTGACTTCTTGAAATGCCTGGAAGTTCATATTCACGTACATATAGTATAAAAGCACTAAATCTACTTCTTCTATGATCAGAAACAGAGGAAATAGACTCCTTTTCTGGGAATAAGTAAAGCAAAAGAATTGGCTTTTAGAAATGTAAACTTCAAGAAGCAGGCTATGGGACTCAGGCTCATTTTGTTGGCAATGTCTAAAGCTTACAAAAGATGAGTTCTTTGTATCAACTTAGAATCATTGATAGATCCGAGAGAGGAGTTTCCTATTATGCCTCATTTGGGAGGGAGAAAATAAATCTCACACATAAATGAGGAAGGGTGTCAACCAGTTCTTCCACTCCCAAGACAAAATGATGAAGTTTATTTCACCGTTTAACAAGTTATAAAAATAATATTCTCTACCCATGAAAGAGTCCATTTCTAGTAAGTACAAAATGTTTCTCATACCTCTCCATGAAACACCCTGTAATAAGACATTTAGGATGAACAAAACTCAATGTGAAATTCTTTGGACTTAATGGATCCCAACATGTAAGCATTTTTAACTTCCTCCTGTGCTTTTTGAATTTCTGGTAGTTAATATCGTTAGCATTCATGGGCACTTTTGAGGGGAGGTCATGTTGTCATCATGTGAGGTTTTTCTTGGCTACAGAAGTCCAGCTCTGGGCTGGCGATATAGCTCTGTTGGTAGTGTGCTTGCTTTATATGCACAAGGCCTGGGGTTCAATCCCCAGCATAAAAAAAAAAAAAAAAAAGAAGTAGTCCAGTTCTTTGACATGCTGTATATTGTATATATGGGTCATTTTCCTCTTCATACACACACTCCTAAAATCATATTTTTAAAGACAACAGAATCCAAACCATAGAAAGATATGGATTATAAACACTTCAAATCACTCTGTAGATAAACAACATCCTTTTCCTGAACTTATTCCTCAGAGAAATACAAAAAGGGAAGAGAGGTGAACTTATTTATGGGTTTCATAAATTCAAACAGAAACAACATTATAGAGAAAGTTAGGGAAGTATATTCAAACTAGGCAGGGAGGTAAACATCTGAGGGTTTTGTCGACATAATTACTCCTAAGGTAATATTCTATTTTCATCCGGGGGACACATGATCCCTACTCTCAAGCCTGGTATTTCTAGTAAGGTTGATCTCACCCTCTGACTTCAGAGAAGGGTGGGTACAAGATAATTATCTAACAACTTGGTGGGTTAAAACAATAACCATTTTATCACTCATAAATCTGCTAATGTGGAATTCAAGCAGGCGAGAGCGGAATTGGACCATCTTCCCATCTCCCCACCTCCACGCCATGCAGCATTGGTTAGACTTACCCAGTGGGTTAACACTGTCATCTGGGTTCAACTGGAAGGTGGGAAATAGATTCCTTCAAGTGACTGGGGCCTTGCTGTTGGTTGTTGATGGGAAATTCAAATCTTCTCTGTAAAACTTATTTCTATACTTTCTTGTTCCTCAAGGTTTTTCTTTATAAGTGGCCACTTTCCCCATGGACAGCTTAAATTTCCTTACTTGGAGGTTCAAGGTAGAAAAATAATTAAAGCAGAAACTTTCAAGGCTTTTGAGTTCTAGCCTGGACTAGGTACAACACAACTCTGGCACTTTCTATTGATCCAAGCAAGTGAAGGACCAGCCCTGTTTCAAAACAGACTCACTTCCCTTGATGACAGAAGAGAAAAAGTTATATGCAACAGGTCCTGTGGAACTGAAATCCCCTTTTTTGGGGAGAGCGGGGATGCCACACAATGACCAAAGCACGCGTAACAAGAGAACAACGGTTTCTGCTTGAGTTGGTACAAAGACAGGAGAAGTCTACAGTCTCTAGCTGCCACCTCACCATGTGCATAAGGAACATATCTAGAGTTGAGACAGAAAGAATGACAGATACAGTCCACAATATTATTTAAGCACCTTAACCCAAATCATACCTAAAGATGATGCTACCTGAACCTTGAAGTTTTGTCTAGAGAGGAGGAGGTAGTCCAGCCTACTAGCCATATCCCAGACTTAAATATGGGAGGAGAAAGATATTCGATCAGCATTTGGTCCCTGTTTATTCCAACCCTGACTTCTCTAGCAGCATCCTTTAGCCAGGTTATCTGTAGACTGGAGGTTGTATTGTGTCAATCAACCTAACCCAGAACTGGATGATGGTTTTGTTTACCTGAAAGGGCTGACTCTGATATTTCCAGTGAGATGAGAGCAAATGGATAGGTAAGGGCCAAGTCAGCCCTCAGCATAACGAGCTTCAGGGAGGGCAATGATAGAAACAGAAAGACTGATCCCAAGGTTACAAGATGATACAAGAAAGAACAGATTAGGATAAGAATTCAGTGACGCCTTGGAGGCCTCTGGAGATCCATGTGATAGCATCATATATGGCTTAGGCACATACCATCAAGGCTAAAAATAATCCATCTCAGGCGAAATGCATCTTTTGCCTGGTCCATTTCAGGGAGGCAAAAGTGGTTACCACACTGACCTAAGAAGACTTCGGAGATTCTTCAGCGATACTGAACTTTGGTCTTCATGCCAAAGTTTTTCGTAAACCCCAAGTTGTCTCCAGACCTAATGTGTGACCACTTCGTCATTTCTTTAAGGCAATGCTGTCTAGAAGTTACCACCGAGGTCTATAATGGTTCAAATGGGCCAGGACTTGAGTAGAATCAATGAGGTTTGCAAAGCTACGGTGGATCTGTGCCTGAGGAAAACAAATTGCTGAGGTTCCTTGAAAGTCCAATTATTTTATGTAAAATATCTAATCAGATTTTAACCTGAAAAGGTATCAGGGAGATTCTTAAATACTAGCATTATTTAATAATCCTAACCAGGGTGTAAGAAACTAACCAAGCAGCTCACAGCCAATCTCTTGTTTGGTCTATGGAATTGCCTTTAGTATATGACTATTTTTCAGATGTGCCCCAACTACTAGGGTACTGAAAGTTCAAGTGATAATTTATACCATTTTATTATTACTGACTTTGTATATTTATCACTTTATTTGTGTAGATGACTTTTCCCATTGAAACAGAATAAAGCATCTCTTTTTTTTTTTCTGCAACCTAAAGGAAAAGAAATGAAAATCACCTCAAAAAAACGTGTAGAAACTCACTCATTAGAAAGTCAAAATATGCCAACCTGTGGAAGTGATGATACAGGACATTCTTCTTTCAGGTCTTTCATGTGTATAACAAGACAGTTAAAATTGAAATCAGTATATCATTCAAGTTTCAAACATCTAGAAGTGAGCAGCTAACAGTCCTGTGGAATGCCACGCCCTCTAGTATGCTTTCTGAATCTAGCTGATTATCTGAATTCATGTGGAGCTCGTTAAAAACACGAATTCTGTTGCCCTATGCAAGCCCTTCTGAATTGAAACATCTGGGTGTGGGGCCAAGGAATAGCATTTTAAACACTTCCCAGGTGATACTGCTTGTCAGCTAGATTTGTGAACCACTTTCTTTTTAATAAGAAACAAACTGCTTTGAGAATCAAAGATTTTCTACATATTAATAATATTTCAGGATGTTAATAACAGCCTGGAATATTTTAACATGTGTATCCAGATGCTTTTGAAGGGCCTTCCCATTTCTGTTCAATGTTTAGCTTAGCTCTGTGTAATCCAGAGACAGAGACTTGCAGACGTTTACCCTTGTCCATGACCGAAATGAAAGAAAGCTTAATTATTTTCTCCATGGACACTAAATTTGTACATTCAACTAGACGCAGTTGCCTCCATTTCTCATGGTGAGATATCCAACTTGGTTTCCGTGAGGTCAGTTCTGTTCATTCCATTAACATAGAAGTTTCCTTGAGTCCTTTCTTTGGAATGGATGACAATCTGTCCCCAAATGAAACAGTGTCTTTTTTTCCCTAGGAATCTAGCAGGATGTAGAGTTCTGATCTACTCCATGCCTTAGTAATTATTCTCTTAATCTGAATTCAGATTTTACCTTAGATACAGTGGACTCATGGGTGGGCAGCTGAATTTCTATTTGGGTTACAAAGTCCACCAAGGATACGACAGTCCTTATAAAGTCCACGGAGGCTATTTCATAACAGAGTTTCTAACTTTGGGTCAGAAATTTCCAGAGTAGGTGTGAGAACTTGCTGAGTAAGCAGATGGATGACATAAATCTGCATTATCAGCAGGCTGTTGAAATTTCTTGGTCAATCTAAGACTAAGTTAAAGAAAAAATTGTGCACTTGACCTCTTCACGTCTTTCTTTCCTTGCTTATAGAATGGAGAAAGAGGCAGAATATGTGAATGAATATAGGATTGTCACTGACATTTTATATGTATATATTATTTATGTACATGTACATACACACACTCCCTTGCCTCCTTCAAAGGTTTTGTTCAAATCTCACCTTCTCAGTGAGATCTTCCTTGGCCACTCTATTTAAAACTACCATCTCTCCCCAATTTTTCCCATATAGCATTACCACCAGGTTCCACTGTACAATTTAATTATTCTGCTTATTACTTGTTTCTCTTTACTAACATGTAAGTTCCATGAGGGCGGGAATTTCTGCTTTATTCACATCTATATCCTTATTACCTTTCTGGCCATATTATCCTTATTAGATAGATACCGGTTAAATGAAGCAATCAACACACTAATAGAACAGACAAAGGTTACCTTGATCCCATTTAAGGACTATTAGCAGAGTTGCTATTATCAACAAGAAGATGTAAGCTGGGCATTGGGGAAGACATGAAAAGAATATAAAGCCTTGCTCTTGATGGTCACATGGAAACAAGGTTAAGTCTGGAGAGATGGATATAGTTAGACAAAAATACAAGTAAGAATTGCATAAATATTAAGAGGATTATAAGCAATGTTTTGCATCAGTTTAAAGGAAGGAGTGATTAGTTCCAACCAGAGAAGGACCAAGGAGGGTTCATGGAGGACTGACATAGGAATTGATCCTAGAAGAATTGTGATTCTGGACAAATTACAACCCTTCCTTGTGCATCACTTTTTTCTTCTAGGAACAAAAAAATAGAGTAAGTCCCCCTCACAGAACTGCTGTGAGGGTTAAATAAAGTAGCACATGTAAAACTGCCTACTTTGGTGGAACCGGAGAGAAAATTCCCCAGTGTAGTTAAAATGTGAATCCCAACAATCTGTTGCTTCAAACACAAAGGTAGTACAGTGGTGGACAAAGATTTAAGCTGGTAGAAATGTTATGCAACTAAATTAAAGTCTGCATGCAAGGTAAAAGATAATTCTTTCCATTCTTACATATTAGGCTCATCGAACACTACAATTATACAGTTATTTTAAATTCTGTGCATGCATAGTTAGGAAATTGACTGTCATAGCAACTATCTTAAGTCTAATTTTTTAAATTCTTATTATTTGTGCTCATTTAAACAATGCAAAGAAAAGAATTTTAATTTAGGATCGGTAAAAGCAGGGAATCACCGTAGGAAAAGGTGATTAAGATACAGAGTCTTATGGAGTCAGGATGTAAAATGAATCGGACGGGTTTCTTAAAGCTTTCTTTAGTTCTTCTGTCCTTTGGGTTTCAGTATAAAAAATACTGGGACCCTATACTCAAGGAGAAAAAAAAAAGGGTAAATTACACTAACACAACCTTTACCTAAACTAAGGTTATAAGGAGCAATCAGGCAAAGGTCATGACCCAGCATTTCGGACTGGAGAAAGCAAGAGGGGCTACTTGTGAGAGACAGCCTGGCTTTTATAAAATAAGAAACAGCTTTGACGTCAGTGCTGTCCCTGAATTGAACTGCTTAAAGGTTCAAATCGGGTTCAGTTAAATTATCCTTTCCTTCCTGCTTGCTCCCTTCCCCTGCCTCCCCTAACCCTGACACCACAGTCATTCCACTCTGACCCCTTTCAGACAGAACAAGGCCACTGAGCACATCTCCCATCCCCCCGTCCAGGTCTCCTGGATCAAGGCTTATCCCAAATCACACCCCCCACAGGAACTGGTAAGAACGACCTGGTGAAGAAAGGTCAGCTGCGGTGGGCTCACTGCCGCAGGGTGCTGCCAGCCATGAACCAAGGGATGATGTGAGTGGAGAATCCCTCCAAACAACTGCTATTCCTAAGGGAATGACCTGAAACCAGAGGTCTGAAGACAACTCTCTGAAGTTAGCCCCACTTACTGGGCCCAGAGGATTGGAGTGCTTATACTAATGAGAATTAACCATTTTATTTGTGAAGAGGACTGCAGGGCAAAGATAAAGACTTAAAGTCATGATTGCTTTAAGTGAAACTGCAGACCTGTGTCGCTATTAAAATATTTTCAATGTGAGAAAATGACATGCACGGTCACATTTAAGAGGAAAACAGCGCCTTAACCAAATCATAAAATGGTCTCAAGAAGGTATGTATCTTCTGTCAATCATTCTACCCCTCACACAGCCCATAGTCTTTCCTAAGAGTTATAGAATTTTAGACATATTTTTGCTGTTGGCCAAGTACCTCCGAGATAAGTGATTTGCTGGAGGACATCTATCAATTGCGGCAATACCTTGGTCTAGTTTCCTCATTCCTAGACTAGCAACCTCTTAACAGGTTAGATTACTTCTTTGGCAAATAGATTTCATTTCATTGCTTTCGATTTAGGAATACATTCAGTAATACTAGAAATATAAGATCTGGAGAAATAAAAATCAATGAAAAAGTCATTCTTGGCTACAATCAGGATTCTACTATGGTATTTACTAGGAAAGGTTCCACATAATGAAGGTCTGGAAATGATACGTAAGAATTTGGGAGCATACAAAGGAGAAAGGCCATTGTTGGCAAAACCTAAATATTTACCTTTAGCTCTATTAAATTGGGAGTGCCTGTGCCTTGAAGGCCAGGCTGGTAAGACATGTGCAGATCATGCAGGGTTGAAGAGATGGGGAAGATTGCTTCTGGACATGGTGGACTCACTCAGAGGGAATGAAAGAATCTTTCCCTCCCACCCCCAAGACAAGGTCTAGAAAACCTGGGCAAAACAACAGCTATAATGATGATCAGCCTCTGCTTCAACGTTAAGCATAACACAAGTGTCCAGGCAGCCAGGACTTGGAGAGACCAAAAAAGGGATCCTTACTGAAGTGAGCCTAAGTCTCCATACCAAATTCCCTGAGAAGGGATGCAAAGACTCTCATGCGGCTGCTCAGAGGCAGGACTGAGGTGTGAGCTTTTACCATCCTCCCAATATTGTTACTGGAGTTCACTGCCACTATGACAGGTAGGACTGGAGACCATAGCCTCCTGCAGTGAAGCAGGCTACATGATGTGCGAGGGCAGGAGGAAACAGGGAGGCACAAACTGGGCTTCTGTCCCATACAAAATTAGAGAATGCCAGAGTTTGTGCACGTGGCTAAAATGTTGTAAGCAGGCACAAAGGCATTCAAATTCACAGTGCCTAAAAACTCTGTATTGCCCAGGCCAAGGACTTCTGAGAGTCACATTGCAGCCTGTGGGTGGGACAAAGAGTCTGTGTACAGGCTACCATTACATAAACTACAAGTACCTATGCAAGAGATTTAAGACTCCATTATAGAACATTTAACAAAATTGTTGGGCTAAGGCCTAACACATACATTTTCTTTTTTTAACCTTCTGGCAACCACCATGTAAGTTAGGCAAAGTGGCCAGGAGAGTAGCAAAACTCAGGTTTCATAGCCCAATGTCCCCCTGTGTATTATGCTGGAACATTGAGTAAACCTGACCATCAGACCCCAAATCCAGACCTCTCTCCACCACCAGGACACAACACATACTGCAGAGCACTGAGGAGCATAAAGCAGCAGAAACAGAAATGAAGATCAAGCAGCATTGAGCCCCAAACCAAAGAGAAAAATGTAACTTTAAGGAATATTTATTGTGCCGCAGGAACTTGAGGCTTACTAACCCAGTACTCAGTTGATGTTTGACGTTTCAAAAGTTTATTTCCTTTTTTATTGTTGTTGTTAAGTAACATGCACAGATTCAGTGTGGTTCTGGTGGCTAGAACTGAGTTCCCCGTTTAGAACAGCATCCTTTATTAATTACGTACTCCTCAGTGACAACTGCTGACTCGGGCAAGATCAAAGGATAAAGGCTTCAATTTCCTTTGCCTTCTTAGTTTTAGTACTTACAAGATTCAGGTTCTGTGCCCTTTTGCTTTACTGCAAGTTTCTTAAATATCGTTGCATTTGTGTTTCTTCTTTTGGGCTTGGCAAATAGATGCTATATAAATTAAATGTAGGATTGAAAGCAGTTTTGATTTTCTAAATTCTTTGTGATATTCACATTCAGAAGACACTAAAAACCAAAAGGTTCAATATACACTATGGATTATGACAAAATTTTCAATGAGAAGACATTTAGTCACTTTCCCTTTCACTTAAGGGATTCTAAGACATAAAAAAATTTTTTTTTAAATTCTATTTAGTGAACTTGTGAATCAAATAAGTGCTATAAATAGCAACCACATAAGACTTTAAAGTGTAATACCTGACCCTAGAGAAAGAATCTCAAGAAGAATAAAAAGTAGGTTAAAAAAATCCATGTTGAAAACCTATTGTCTTCTTACCTTATTGCCTGAGATTAATTTATAAGGCCATTTGATAACCTTTGATTAAATCACAAGTAACCAAATACTGACTCCTTTTGATTTGTAATTCATCCTTTAAAAACAGGGGAAAAATCAAATATTCCTTCAGAGATGTAATTTCTCAATTCTTTTGCAACATCCACCCCAGCGCTACCCAACTGGAACAGAATGCCAAAAAGTGCCGTGTTTTAAAAGAGGTTTTATTTTGTTTTTAAGTGGTACTGGGGATTGAAATTAGAGCTTCACATGTACTAGGCAAGCACTCTTCCACTAAGCTACATCCCTAGCCCTTTTTATTTTGAGACAGGGGCTCACTAAGCTACCCAAGCTGGCCTTCAACTTTCAATCTTCCTGCCTCAGCCTCTCTAGGACCTGGGATTATACATGTGCATCCTTGTACTCAGATATTTTTAAGAAATTCTAAAATGGCAATACCATTAAAGAAGTTGCAGTTCCATAACCAATTATGAAATATGTAATTTTCCTTATTTGAGAACCTCAAGTCAGGATTTTCTCTGCTAGATATTACACAGGTTGCTGTTTGTCACCTATAGGAGATGGCAATTTCTTATACTTCACACTCAGATGTAGCAGCCATACTTACAAGTTCTAAGGTAGACCAGGAACACAACATGCAAAATGTCTGCTTTTATAAAGATTGAGCTGAGAGGGGAATTTTAAACCTGAGAGCTTGTAAATGTTACATAAATTCAAATGAAGCAGGATAAAGGGAGAGTGGATGATGGGGACTGTCCAGGAGTTGCTCAGGAGAGGCCTTTCTGATCCTAGGACAACTGAATAGAAACCCAAAGTATGTAAGGGCTTGAATCCTTTGGCTGTCTCGCAGAATATTTTGGGTAAAGGGAATAGCTAGTACAAAAGCCCTAAAGTGGGATTGTCATTGGACTTTTCAAGGAACAAGTCTATGTGGGTGAACAGTATGAGAAAGGAGGAAAATGTAAGAGAAGATATAATGGAGGTAGTTAAAGACTCTATAGTATAGGACTTCCAGAACTCTAACTTGTATGTTAACTGAAATGAAAAACCTCTGTTAAGTTTTTAGCACAGAAATGATAAATCTACATATTTGAGTTTGGCCTATTACATATTAAAAAGGCTACTCTGACTGCTGGGTGAAGACCCTAGGAGTGTAATGGACAGCCTTCAAGGTGGCCTCCAATGATTAGCACCTTGAATACTCATGCTCTGTGTAGTCCCCTCCCACAGTGACCCACAGAACCAATAGGATATTGTGGAGAGAATGGCATGGGACTTCCAAAGCTTGGTCATAGAAGACGCTGTGGCTTCCATCTTGTTCTCTTGGCTCACTTGCTCTGTGGAAGCCAGCCACCCTGTTTGAGGACACTTCTCAAGAGGGTCACATAGTGAGTCCATTCTTGCTCATAGTCAGTACTAATTTCAGTGGTTCGAGTGGCCTTGATAGCCAATCCTTCAGGCAGGTAAGCTTTCTTTGCAGGCTGACAGCTTGACTGTGACTCATGAAAGAGCTTGAGGCAGAGCCACCGGCTAAATTTGCTCAAGAGTTCCTGACTTACCAAACAATGAGGTGATAAATACTGACCTTACATCACTAAATCTTGGTGCCTTTTCTTACAGAGTAATAGATAACTGATACAGGCAGGGTGGAAACAGGCAAGGGTAGAAGCAGGGTGGCTTTATTTGTAGTAATTCAGGATATCTGGTGATTTGGAATAATTGGTAGCAGCAGACACTGGGTGCTGAACATACAAATAGGGCTAAAAATTCACTTATATATTTGGCATAGGATATTGGAAAAGGAAATGAATCAAGATTGACTAAGAGTTTGGCCTAAAGGGCTGGCAGAATGGAATTTCTATTGGCTCAAGGAAAGCTATTGGAAGGAGTAATGGATAATTATGATGCAAACTATGCAAATACTCCACTAAATGATGGTTCCCTAATTTTTCAACTTTGAGATGTATTTTCAAGGTATTAAGTGCATCTTCAAATTTGAGAGATTTATAGGAAAGTAATAGATGCTCCTAAGTTGAGCATCTATCAATATGCATATTTACTCTACTGCTATTTGAAGACTCATTAGCAGCAGTAGTAGTATTTTTAATAAAATTTGAAAAATTACTATGGAATAAGTTGATTTTCAAAGCTAATACATAATACAAAACATATAATGAAACTGCTACTTAAAATTTTCATCTGAACATTTTAAACATTTAAACATCTCAAAATTTGGGAAAGGCTGATGATTAAGCACAAGTAGAGGCTGGATAGGCTCATGATTATCTGAAGACCACACTGCAGAAACAACAATACTGTAGTTTTACTAACTCCCATGTTAATTTTTATTGGCCACAAACGATTTTTTAAGGTCTCATGCTAATTAGAGTGATGTCAAGTAACTTCATTTTGGCTAATAGCATATGGCTGTGAATGATGTTTTCATCTCTGACTTGACTCTTGACATCCCAAGCCACCTTCCACATTCTTTCTTCCCCTTCCTGGTATGATAAGCTGAAATGCTGGTACAATAAGATGGAGGAATCCTCAATCTGTGAATTTCCACAGGGAGGAATCTACAATAGGTTGTACATGAGAAACCTTTCCTAGGCTCAATGATTGAGATTTTGGTTTTCTTATTCCAGCAAAGCCTACCTCATGTTATCATGCATATCTGCATACTTGGAGAGGCCAGTCTGTCTACTCTGGTTAATTATGTGGCCTCAGGGAATCTGATGCTGCTGTCCAACTATGCCACTCTTCAAACTATGAGGCTCCAGGAGCATGGATCCCATCAGTAAAAATTAAGTCACTTTCATAACTTTTTAGGTGGCATTTTATCTGTCTATCTGCCCATACCTCCTCCAAGCAATAAGTGCTTTCTTACTCCTTTAGCCAATGAATCTGTTTAATAAATAACTTTTTCTAGCAAAGATCATATTTTATTGTAATTAATTATGAGTTTCTGTAAGGCAAGATCTCCATTTCCTACCTTTTGAATGCCAGACACATAGAAGGTGCCAAGTAAATGTTGGACATGCTGATGAGGCTGGTACTTGTACTCATTAAAACATGTAGGTGTACTATTTCTTTCATAATATGAAATAGCAAAAGGAACTGATGATATTGTGAACCGCTGCTAACATCTACCTGACAAAAGAGACAAGAGAAGACCATCTCATTATTATCAGCATTATTTGATTTAATAATAGGCTATTTTGTAATTTCAGTTTGACATTAATAACTTGCATTTGATCCAAATCCACTGATGCTCAGCTTTGCCAGCCAAGTTGTTCTGACTTCTTCTCAATTTCTCTTCTACTTTTCTTTCCTAAATGCAGCACTCTGGAATTATTTCTAGTTTACTTCATTTCCATAGCATAGTCTTCTCCCTTACATTATGGTCTTTTATCATAGAAAAACAATTGAGCAGAGGCATAAAGCAAGTGAAGACCATAGGAAATAAGATCAAGGATTGTCATCACAGCATTAAATACCCCCCCAAAAAGAATCAGAAATGATGGAGTGTGCAGCAATTGAATAATAAGTTGTTGCATCTATTCAAATATGGCAGTCACTAAATTTATGTGGAATGATCTTTTACTACCACAATGTGTACAATCACACCAAATACTTAAATAACATTAACCAGGTACCAGGTGCTTTCATGAACATTTTTATATATAAACTCATTTAATCTTTCCAATAACTGTGAGATAGATATTCATATAACCATATAATAAATGATGAAACAAAAACATTAAGAGGTTAATTACTCTCAATTTATCTTTAGTCATCTAATGGTAAATTGAGTATACAAATGCACAGCATAATTTTGCCTTTCATATTTATGGGGTACAGTGTGATAATTTGGTACTCATATGTAGTAATATATATGTACATACTGTATTGATGTAATTGGGGTAGTTAATATTCCCAACTCTCTCATTCATGTATATATATATATAGTACCAGGGATTGAATTCAGGGGCATTCAACCACTGATCCACATTCCCAGCCCTTTTTTTATATTTTATTTAGAGACAGGGTCTAACTGAGTTGCTTAGAGCCTTGCTAAGTTGCTAAGGCTGGTTTTGAACGCACAATCCTCCTGCTTCAATCTCCTAAGCCTCTGGGATGCCAGGCATGCACCACCATGCCCGGCCTTAAATATATTTTTTAAACTTTTCATTCCTTCTTTCATGAGGATCTCCTTTGTGCTGACTATTCCTCTGAGCATTAAGGTTACAATATGTGGATATTTTCAAAATAAAAATAACGGTCTCTAGGATGGGTTTCACAGTGCAATGTAAATGTTCTCGTCCATCTTCTGAAGCAGGCAGCAGCACCACAGAAGGTGGGAACTGCATCCTCCTTCCCTTGGTGTCTGTCTTCATACCAAACCACAGTGGCTGTCCCAGAAGGTGCCCAGCAAATGTGGAGTGCATACCGACATGCAGGAGGGAGATTTTACATTTAAATTTGAGCCCAGATTAAACCCAAATAGCCTCCCTGACTCACTACACCATGAATGCCATATGGATATACAGATAGGATCCAGTGAACACACTTCCACAATCAAGTAGTTACAAGAAAGAAATTTGAGATAGGAAAAAATATGTGCAATGAGATGGGGCAATGGGTACCCATGTTTCTCATGTTGGACACGCTTTTTAGTTCATTTCTTGTCACTAGAACAGCAGTGGAACACACATTTAGGATGTAAGTGGTGCCACAGAGCCACTAGCTTTTGGCTGAGGCTGGCCACAGTCACTCACTGAGGTGCTTGCCCAGAGCCAATGTGTAAAATGGACCTTGCCCACCAAGGCCACCTTCTCTCTGAGGGAGAGGCGATAGTTGAGGAGAATAAAGCCAGAAGCCTTCATGTGACTCTCCTGTTCAGTGCTTGGGGACAAAGCAATACTTCTCTTGAAAGTCATTTATTCCTTACAACTCTGGATGGAAAGCCTTCACGTTCTTGGAGCAGGGCCATTGCTGAAACGTTCTCAGGCTTGGCAACCGTTTTTCTTTAGAAATACAAACCACAGCTGGTTTTGTATTATGTATTTTGGTTTAAAACATTTTAAGACTTGCCTTTATTTATTTTTAGCAGTGTTAGTAGAGAAACTGTCTCATCTACTTAAGATGATTAATTTGCCCCTTGTTCACCTCCTTGCCTTCCCGCTCTCACACACTTCAACAGTAGACAAAGTATTAAACAGCATTGCCACCGAGATGCTTGCAAATAGCAAATATCCATTTTTTTTTTTTTTAATGCTTCAAGTCCATGATTTGGTGAGTCCTCTCTTCCAAATTCTGCTCCCTTCAAATTCAAGTGCAATTCTAATTATCAACTGCTACGGGAAAACTACATAGAGTTAGGACAATCACTCTACTGAAATAAGTTGCAATTTAATCTTTATAAATGCTTTCAATGGAATCTGTAGGTACATATATCATATGTATTTCATATATATAAAATCGACAGCACTCATACTTTAGAAAGCTGGGATTAAACTCTATAGCACTGGTAAGAATAGAATTATTGTTGACAGATTTCTGAAGTAAAAGTATGTTCTCTACTTTCAGGGTACTCTCAGTCAGGCCTGTGAGAAAGAATGAGGAGAAAAGCATTTACACACTTATGAGACATTTTGTGTGCACATTTGCAAAATACACATGTACACACTTAACAGATTTTTCTTACATAAGAGTTTAAAATTATAGCCACCATTTAAAAAAAGTTTTTTTAAAGTCAAGGGTATTATAATTTTTGCAAATCAATCTCGTGAAGGAAATACTTTTAAAAATGCAATAAAAGGGGGGATTTGTCTAAGTAAAAGAAATGAGCCAAAACAACATGGCGCGTAAGTAATTTAGTGTATGAAAGTTTCTGGGCCATGGCCATGGTATTGCTGGTCCTGCCTCTCCCTCTTCCTCTGAAATTTGCCAGGTCCATGATTACTTTTATCACTTTTTATTCAGATAGATGAGATCAGCCTAAAACATGCATTCTAGAAGTACTAGTACCTTAAATTTATGAAACTACCAGAATCCCTAAATTGCATCCATATGACAGTAAAAATTGTGTAGTGCAAAACTGCTGTTTTGACTGCCCAGCATCTTGTCTCTCTTCTGGTAACATAACACCTTTGCTCCCCTCAATGTATCCTTTTCACAGTCTAATGATTGAAGCCTGATCCCCATGGACAATGAACTTGGCATGTGACCCTGACTAGCCAACATCTCCCTTTCTCCTTGTTGCAGATCTCAGGAGGTGGTTTATAATTCAAGTACAAAATATTTGCAAGTCAAAATATTTTCTCAGATCAACCCAGTTGGAGAAAAATGGTCTCTATCTTGCAGCAAAGGTTATTAGAGTAAGACTTCTATCACTGCCTATGGCCATCTTTTGCTACTGTGGAGAAAATGTTGCTGGAAATTAAATTCACACAATGGAGGCAAGAATTGGAGTGAGGAATTCCCAGTCTATCTCTTAGAGATTTTGGCCAAGGAGCTAATAAAGTCCTTTGTGCTTAAACAAGTATAAGTTGTATTGTAAACGTACACGACCAAAAGAGCCTCAAAGTAAAAGTATTCTCATTTTTCCATCTACTTCTTGGGTCTTAGTTTGAGTGCTGCAGTCCAAGAAACATCCCTGTTTCTCTTTTTTCTCTCTGACCATCTGGTATCATCAACTACCGACTTTAACCAAGTTTAGGCAGACATGTGCAAAGTTCATACTGGTAGATTTTGATTCTTTATTTGTATCTACTTTATAGCACAGCACTCATGTTTTATGGGCTATGATCCAGGAGAAGCAGTGTCGTTGCTATCCAGAACATCATAGAGGCATCCTCTCCCAATTTAGCATGCACGCTAGAATATGATGTTCCATGGGAATAGGTCTAACATGAAAGTATGGGGCAGAAAAGATGGAGACATCCTTGCACAATCTCTAAGGTAAGCTTTTGTAACATGGATAGCAACGTGCTACACGCACGACACACAATAAGTACGTGTCTCATCTCACATCAAGAGATGAAGATTTAGCACATACATAACTTTTTCTAATAGGGAGCTCCAACTAAAACTGGATTCCACTTTATCAATATAACAAAAAGAGAAGATGCTAAAAGCTTGATGCATGCAGGAAAATGCATCAGACTTGAATCACGCTGACAAAAAACTATTCCAGCTGGTTCTACTGTGGCTCTGAGGTTGATTAATCTCTGAATCCAAGAGCTCTCACTTACAGGGTCAAGGTAATACTTCACAGATGATTTCTACAATACAGCCAGACACGAGGAAGTTTCTAGGAGATGCAGGTATATATAAGTATTGTTTTTCAAGAAAATGGGGTGAAATTAAAACAAATCCAGGTTTTAGGGCCACTATACAATATCGACAGGAATTTGGATTTTTTTTTTTTAAAGAGGGTTAGGACTTAAGTTTAAAAAGACCTGTACAGACTAGCTGAGTTTCTCAGGAAAAAAAAAAAAAGTGAAATCCTAGAAGACAAACAAACGAGGTGCCTCTAGCAGACTATAGGAGCACAGGCGATAGCCAACTAGACATAATTCCTTTTGATGAAAAGCAAAATATCAGAACACGTAGACTATGGTCCATTAAAGCCTAAGCCTCAGATTGCTGTACCAAACGCTCAAAGAAATATAGGTTGAGTCTTCCCAATCAAAAATTGCAAATCTGAAATGACTCCAAATCTGGACCTTTTTGAAAATAGACTAGTTCAGATTTTTGTGTTAGGAATACACCCAAATCTTAAAAAAAAAAAAAAAAAAAAACCCTAAATCTAATACTTTGGCTCCAAACATTTTGGATAAGAGTTACTCAACCTGTTCTACAAAGCTCAATTTTTTAAAAATATGCAACAGGGATAGTTATGGTCACTCAAGGCTCTTGACTGGTGACTGGTGACAATGGGAGATTTTCATAAAACACAATTTGTCCGTGCCACAGCACATGAGGCTCGAACCTCATGACATAAAAGCCTGTGTTAGAAGAAATTTTCTGTTAACTTAAATTCCTAGGACACCAAGGTACAGAGGACTCCAAGCAGGAAAAACACATGACAAATCAAAAGGAAATGAACCACCATGAGAGAATTGAGGGCAAACAAAGGGCGAATTAACTAAATTAGCCCTATGTGCTAAAATAATCTGAGAGCCTATGAAATATCTTTATAATTTTTGAAAGGCAAGACTCAAGATTGAAACCTGTTCTGCAAGAAAAGTAAGGAAGAATATGCAGATTCACAAAGAAATTAAAAGCTCTAGGACTAAAAAAAAAAAAAAAAAGTTTAACTGGACATATAGATTTGTTTTGCCAAATAGGCTGCCAACATGGGGTTGGCATGATACAGAGTGGCGGAGTCTCAGAGAGGGGCAGTATTCTGTGCAGGGAGTTTGGCATGGAGTATTGGAACTCATTCTGAGCAAAGTTGTTTTCCTCTGTGTGTAGGGTTCAGTAGCGTATAAACTGGCACACAGTGTGATAGCCCCAATCTGGGTGAGGAGGAACAGCTGACTTGTGGAGTCAGAAACCACACCAAAGAAGATTAAAGGGAGACAAAAACAATAAAGCCTCCCTGGAAACAGTAGATGCATAAAAATATTTGATTTAAAAAAAATGTGGTATCTATAATGCATTTATAACTTTTATCCAACTCGTAGTGGGAAATTTTCTAAACCTTCATACAACTTAATAAAAATTCCCAGAAAATCATGAAAATACAAGGACACTGGAAGACTAGCATTCTATTGAATACTATTTTATTGCAATAAAATAGAAGGAAAAAAATTGAAAAAGGGGATTCAAAACACTTTTTCTTTTTTTTTTAAACAGAAAGTGTAATTATCTATTTAGAAAATTCAAGAAACTCAGAAAACTATTAGAAAAAAAACAATTCTTATAGGTTGCTGGATAGAGGAGATAACATTCCTATTTACTAGAAACCGACACTTAGAAAATGTGAATTTTAAAACCACCTTATTCGCAATAGCAATGAGAGTCATGAAGTATTTCAGAATCAGTTTAACAAAAACATCCAAAACCTTTAGAGAGCAAATTTTGTAACTTTGATTCAATAATTAAAGGTGTCAATTTTGCCTAAAATTAGCCTATAATTTACTGCAGTTACAAACCAAAATCTCACTATTGACCTTCCTAGATGAGTTGAAAAATTTGAAAATCACATAGACTAAGTCAGTCGAGAAAAGGGGCCAAAAGAAAACTGAGGAAGTGACAAGACAGAACTTTAAAGAGCAACAGGTAAACTGGGCATGGTGGTGTATGCCTGCAATCCCAGTGGCTCAGGAGGCTGAGGAAGGAGGATCACAAGTTGAAAGGCAGCCTCAGCAACTTAGCAAGACCCTGACTCTAAATAAAATATAAAATCGGCTGGGGATGTGGTTCGGTGGTAAAGCACCCCTGGGTTCAATCCCCAGGGGACTTAAAAAGGGGTGGGCAAGAGGTATTATAAAGCTGTAATAGAGACCTTGGTAATGGTACATCAAACAGACAAAATTCAACAGAACACAGGTGACAGAATAGACCTGCACATATACTTAAGCGTGGTTTACAAGAAAATGCAAAACAGTAAGCAAAGCAGTTCTGATGTGGTGTTTAAAAGCTGAAAATGGATTAAGAATATAAAACAAAACTTTATTTTTAAGAAAGAAAACCTAAGTACACTGTGATGTTGGATTAAATATGATCATTTTATGACAAGATACAAAAAATTCAACTGTATTAAACAAACATGATGTCAGATAACAAAGTTGAAAAATCAAGCAGCGTACTGGACATATAGATTTGCTTTGCATAGAATTCAAAAAGATGGGTTTGGAAAATTCTACACAATATAATTCAACACCATAATAAAATTTGTCTAAATATAAAAAAGCAAATCATCAGAGTAGTTCACAGATGGGATGATCTGAATGGGGAATATATGAAATGATGTTCAACTGCAGTGACAGTCGGGAAAACATTATGCATGAAAGAGATGCTATTTCAAACCCATCCTCCTGTTGAACATTAAAATATCTTTCAGTATCAAGTGTTTCTAACAACGTTGGAAGTGGGAACTCTAATGGATTGCTGGTGGGAGTGAAAATTGATACTACAATGTTGGAGATAAAATTGAGTAATTGAGTGTTTCCTTATGGCACAAGAACGCCTACTTCCCAGCCTTCACCTGAGAGGAACTCCAGAACACAAGAAGATTATCCACCTGGCACACACCATACAGCTGGGACAACTGTCTGTCTACCATCCGCTCTTTGTTCAGGGTAACATCCTAATGGGTTGTCACACCATACAGAGCTAAATATTTTTGCTATCATGGCAGTAATAGATGTGTAAGAGATAAATACAAGGAAATGTACTATAGAACTGTATAAAAATAAACCAGTGGCCATCCTCGACAGGAGAAAAGATAATTGTACAGTCACATATTAGTATTATATGACAATATTATTAACACATATTGTAGAAGAATAAACATACGGACCTGAGTGTACTTGCCAACTTCAAGACTGTGACAACCTACCCGTGGAGCAAGGAGGAAATGGAGTGGACATAGCTTCAATTCTACATGGATTGTTTAATTTGCATGGTTCCAAATCAATATTAATCAATTCCAAATCAATAGAAAGGAACAGGGTGTTAATTTTTTTCCATCATATTTGAAATATTTTATAATTTTAAGAATATCTTACAGGCTGGGATTGTGGCTCAGTGGTAGAATGCTCACCTAGCATGTATGAGGCACTGGGTTTGATCTTTAGCACCAAATAAATGTAAAATTATGTCCACCTAAAACTAAAAAATAAATATTTTAAAAATCTCACTTAAAAACAGAGTGTGACAGAAACCTTGCATTTTTTATTTTGTTTGAAAAACATATATTTTTTTTAGCACACCAACATCCATACCTACTTATAATGGCTCAGAAAGCAGGAACATTTGTATTATTTAGACTTCTAAAATATTGCAGTATACAGGTAACACATGGTAACCATGGAAGACACCATAAGATGAGTGACCCAGAGACAGACCCACACTTCTAAGGTCAGTTCAGAGTTTCACATAGGGCAATTACAGTGCATCCAGTATCTCAAATATGCTCATCTCAAAGTGAAGGTAGTTTTTCATGTACCTTATCACTTACTGTACAATGTTCCAATTACAACTAAGAGTAACCATTAGGAAAAATAGAGCAAGAGTTCTCAAAATTAATGCTAAAAGGAGAGAAGCCAATGGCTCTATTTTGTTGGTGCTATTTGTACCATGTGCGGGTTTTGCTTCTGTGTGCCTGCACATTACCAGTGTGTGCATTTGAGACCTTTCTGCCTGTATGTTTTAGGGACAGGAAGGTTCAGATGAGGGCTGAAAGAACTGGATGGTCAAATCTCAAGTCCATTACCATATTTTCAACTCGCTCTTTTAAAAAATATGTGGCCAAATTTGGAAAATCTTTTCCATTTTTCCACCAGGATTTAGACCTAAATAATCTCTCCATATATTTCTCTCTCACAACCTGGCTGTTAGCTATGTAGTACATTCCCTCAGGAGGAATATAAGTCTCTTGTCTTAAAAATGGAATATATTTCTTACATTGCCCCAAGGCAAGTGAACAGTCTAACAGGTTTGCATCACAGGAACCATCTCTGTCTCCCCTGACCCCCTTGCAGTGTGTATTTAAGACAAAGATTCCATCTGCCCCTCAGGGGTCATCATTTTTCACACTGCTCCATTTCTTCTTCTTATAGGAATTTTTTCTTTGCTGGTATCCTTTTGATAATCCCTAACCCACTTTTCTGTTAGACTTCATCCTAACAACAACCCTCCTCCATATGTTTTAGTTGCTGTGAGTCTTTTACTTGGAATGTTTTATATATATAAATAAAAAAGAGGGAGGTGGTCATAGAAACAGATGTGATTTTCAGATACAAAATTGCAGCACAATAGAAAAATCAGATTGCTAAAGGTTTGCTTTCTTTCATAAACAAGTTTTGAATTTTGCACAATGAATCTATAGTCTATTCTCTCGTCAAAGATTGAGACAAATCACTTCCCAAAAGTGAAGGAGAATTATAGCAGCCAACATTGGCTGATTCAATTAGAATTTTCATGGGAGACAACTCTTTTCAAACCTGAATTTTCCTGAATGAATCGAACAGAGTTTTGACAATGGAAAGATGACCAGCTGAATTCTGAACTTTCTCTGATCATGAGATTTTGTGATAGGCTACCATGACTTTCTTCCATAGCCCAATGGGAGCTCAGAGGCCCTGAGAAGGGTAAAACCCTTGAGATTTGCTTTTCTGCTATTTGGGGAAAGGGACAGGAGTTCCTGCACAGCTATCAGGAGTTGGAGGGGAAAGGCCACCCCGTGACTCACCAGTTCAAACTCAAGCGAAGTTGTAGTACTGCTCAGCTTCTCCGAAGTAACATCTGTTATTTGAACCATAAAACACACACGCTGCATTCTCCCAGAAATTAGCTACAAATTGTTTTTATTCTCTTGTTTAATGATCTTTATGAATCAATTAGAACAAAAAAATAGCATTATGCAAGCAGAATCCAGAGAAGACAAATTAAATTTCAGAGACACAACATTAACTACTATTAATATTTCTTTAACTAAAACCACAAAACCCATTTGGACATTAATCCCCAAGTAATCAACAAACAGCCAAGACAAATTTTGGTTAAAGTAAAAACTCTGGCAAGAATTTACTGCAGAACTGGGCCCTCTTTGTATTCCTCAAATGATCCTCATGTTCTGGATCTTTGATCCGTGCCCAACACAGATTTTCTCTTGAAGCCCATGGAAGAGATAGAAGTGTGGATTTGATTAGTAATGCTGATTACACACACACACACACACACACACACACACACACACACACACACGTATATTTGCTACACTGAAAGTATCATCAGAATTGAACATGTGCTGTAAAATTTTAAAAGTTCTATCTTGCCTCTGTATTTCCAGTTTCAGCAGAGGGCAGGAACACACAGACAGTCAATAAATATTTCCTGAATCAATGAACTGTACACCACCGTGTTCAGAATCAAACAATTTATCGTTTAGCACTTAAAACCAGCTTGTCACCACTCCAGGTGATCTTACCCACGGTTCTTAGAATTATATTCAAATATTCCAAGGCAGGGGAGGAAAGCATGCTCATATTTAATCCTATAAATATTTTATGGTATATTTAATATGGACACAGATGAGCGCTAAGTCTCTGCTCTTAGTTTATTATTTTTCTCTTTGCAGTTGTGCCCTGTCCTTTCTGGTAGTCTGGGATGGGGACGGCAGCGGGATACTGCCATGCATGGAGGCTCGTGGCTGCCAACGTGGCAGCAGGCCCCAGTCTCAGCGCTGTGACATATCTATTTAATTAACACAGCTGTTGTAGCTACTGTGTGAAGTACAAAAGAGTGGAACTGTTCTGGAAAAGGCATGGTTCATAAAATGGGAATAAATGAACAAAATTTCGGCAAACAAAAGATCCGCATCTCCCCCGCTTCAAAGAGACAAACCTCTATTCGTTTTTGCCAATCTAGAGATCCAAATCAAAGGGCTTTTGACAGGCATTTTGCATTTATTGAATCATGATCCCGCTTACATTTTTCCCATAAGAAAAACTTGTAAAGTAAAATTGCTTTGTGCAAAAATGACCCACTAATGTTGTACCAAAGTTTAACCGGTCTGATTTTCCCCTTTGAGTTTAGCTGAAGGGTCACAGAAAGGATCTCCTTAGCTGAACCCAAATGTAATATAGTTCATCTGGGAAATAACCAGAAGTAAAACAGCATGTCAGTAATAGAAATGGGCCAAGTCCAGTTGCTACTCTTAAGGTTTCAACATATGCATCTGCAATCTGCATTAAGCTTCATGGCAAGAAAGAGAGATTTTTATGTGATCAAAGGCAACTCGCAAGTTAGGATGTGAAATGCAAAGGTACAGGCTGAAATGAACTACTAACATGCATTTTGAAAAGAACCCCTCATTGTTTCCACAGGAGCAGTACTGGTGATGAATGGGACGTGACCACTTACACTGTGATAGAGAAGAAACAGTTAAATAGGCTTAAGGCATTTGTAGAGTAAAGTGAATGAGATGATCTCTTTGGATTCTGAAAGTGCAAGACCCCACCTAACAATTGAGGTAACAAATCCCCAAAGGGAGAAGTGACTGACCCAAAGATACTCAGACCATATGTGGCACAGTTTGAAATAGGTAGTCATGGCTATTTTTAAAGTTATTTTTAAAATATTTTTTAATTGTAGATGGATTATTTATTTTTATGTGGTGTTGAGGATCACACCCAGTGCCTCACACATGCCAGAAGAGTGCACTATCACTGAGCCACTTTTAAGTTAACAGGTATGTCAGCTACACATGTTTACATGATGTTTGATACAGTGAAATGATGACTGTAAGAAACAAATTAACTTATTTCAACAGTTTTGTCTTAGAGCACCTAAAGTATCTTAGCAAATTTCCAGTATGTGATACAGCATTATGAACTACAGACACCTTTCTGTACAATTATTCATTCTATGTGAATTTTGTATTCTTAGACCAACATCTTCCAATTTCCTCCAGCTTCCTGCCCCTGGTAAACACTTTTGTAGTTTCTGTGTATCTACTTTGTTTAGATTTCACTTATCAGTGAGATCGTGCAGAAGAAATGGTTTAAAGAATATAAATTCAGCAAACTAACAGGAAAAAAAACTGTTTTGAGAATTTAAGAAATCCTACTGATATTCACACATATCCTGAATTCCCTTTTCCCATCCTTTCCTTCAGATATTTCCAGCACAGTGCTTCTCACTAGTATGTACTAAATATCAGTTCAATAAATGAGTAGATGAACAGCCACAGACATATTTCTGTAGTATATAATACAGTTTTATGCTTGTTTTCATGTTGCTATTGCTTTATACTTATTAACATCTCCACCTGTTCTTTATCATTTAGGTTACTTTTGCACTGCAATGAACACCTTCATTTGTTTCGTTTATTTCTCCTCTTTTGCTTGGCTTAGCTTAAATTTTCAGGAAAGAATTACCAGATCAATAGAAATGTACATTGTAATGACTTTGGATTATATAGCTAAATTGCTTTCCCAAATAATTTTATTAATCTATAATGATACCAGTGGAGCGGTGGCAGAACGATTCCATCATTCTCACAATCATAAAAAATGAAAGCTAAATAGAAAATTAATCGGGAATTGCTTGCTCTTTTCATTTGGTTTATTTTATCGCATTGTCTATTTCTTCATGTCTTTATAATTGTCTTTATCCCATTTTGAATTATCTTTCATGGGCTACAGTATCTATTTTAAAGCTTTGGTAACTACCTCCCTCTTCCCCCAGATTTGGTAAGCTAGTCGCCCTCTTACAACACATTATGATTTAGCCATGAAGTTGGGATCAGGAAGGAGAAGGACTAAAGAGAGGTTTCTCTCTTTGTAGAAAATATAAAATACCCCAAAATTAAATTCTTTGAAAATATAAACTATCTAGAGAAAAATTTTTCCTAAAAAAAAAAAAAAATCAAGTTCTCTAATGGCTTGATGATGTTTAAACCAAAGGACAGTGTATTGAAAAGCAATATGTATTTTACTATGTAAATGCTCATGTATAATTCCATTTCATACAGTTCTGGAGATATAAAAAGGTTGGCCTATACATGTCTCTCCATACGGTATTATCAGGAATATGACAGCTAAAAATGGCACATGTGTGTTTTACTGGCAACTCAAATAGAGATGTGACACTGATATCAATGATACATGCAAATTTTCAAACAAAATAAAATTGTTTCTCAATTTGTCTAGTTAGATTCCTGGAAAATTCAATCTAAATGTAATATGTATAGGTGCTTATGTATAAAAAGGAATTACAATAGACCCAGATAATTTTAAATAGCATCCTTCTTTGTGCCAATTTCAAGAAGGACATTTGAAGGTCATGCAGACATAGGACATGTGCATTGCTGGATAGGGCTCTCAGGCTTTGCAGGCTGTTTGCATCTCTGGACTTAGTGCTCATATAGTCATCCAATCATTATTACAGTCCAACCCTAAAATATCTCAACATATTTGTAAAATCCACCCTCCTCCAAGAAATGACATAACTTTATGAAGACCCAGTGATAGGAGAAGGTGGGGCTAACCAAAGAGTTAAACAATCCAACAAATTAAAACCACCAGAGAATGATGGAAAGAAAAAGGAGGGAGATTTAGACATCGGTGCGGTGCTTTTCTTTACTATCCAGAAGAGAAAGTACTATACAAGTAGACAGGAAAGCCACCTAGGACGTGGAAAGGAGACCACCCCGCCCCAACCCTGCATGGATAATGACCACATCAAAGCTAACAGAGCAGCCCAGTGTGATCACCCAGAAGAGGTGTCCGAGTTTAGCTTTCCTAAGGCAGCCTTAGTTCCTCTGTAGTTTGGAAGGAAGCCTGAAACTCCCACATACTCTGAAAGGGATGTAGAAATCAGTTAAAATTCTGGATAAGTACTAGGCTGGAATGAGTGGCCATGAGGACAAGTGGCCCTATACAGAGACAAGGTGACCCACCTGGGTCACAGTCGCAGCAGATGTCAGGGAGGCTGCAGAACCAGGGAAAGCAGTGGTATGGACAAGTCAGCCAGAAAGAACAGCTGGGTCCTGACTAAGCAGACAGAGAACCCACACCATGCCTTCCACCAGCTGCTGACGTCACTGGTTACGAAGGTCAGCAGGACCTGCGGTGATGATGCAGACCTGTGACACCACCCTGGCAGAGGCTGGCCAGGACCCAGAGCAGCAGAGGATGCTGACAGGAGAATAATTCCCTACCTCACCCCATCATGGCCCCAGCAGTCATAACCCCCACCCCCCCAGACACTCGTCACCAACTAGGAGAACATAGAAGCAAGAGCACAAAAAAGAGAGACTGAGGATTTTTCCCCAAAGGAACCAAGTTTAAATTACTTTCCAAAAAACACTTTCCGTTATTGCTTTGGACTATCACAAAATTGATGAAGGGAAACAAATTAAATACTTCAGTCCTCCCTTTCCTCCATTCTGCAGGACAGATAAAAGAAATGTAATAGAAAAGTATCAAAAAATTTAAATAAATGTATTCACTTTGCACAGCCCAATGTGGCATGAGCAAATTTGGATGTCATTTAATTGTTTCATTAGAATTTCATCATACTTCACGAGAATGTAAGCTCCATGAAGATAGGCACGTTGTTAAATTTTGTTTCTGTTACACCCAAAGACCAAAAACAGTGCTTGGCATATAATAGGCACTAAAAGATCATTCCTGAGCAACCAAATTACATTTATTTTAGTAATAACAATAATTGGAATAGCAACTTAGACCCATCCTACCTTTCACCACAAGTGCCAAGATTTCCTTTTAATAATTCAGCTGATTTTCACCATACAGATTCTAATCCCACATCCTTATGTTGTTCACCATGAATGGGGTAAAAGTGCAGCCTTGTTTCAATCCATTTCAGGGCCTATTTCCATTCAATTGATTAAAATTAAAAACTGATTTAATTAGTCACAACAGACACATTTCAAGTGGCCATTCAATCGCCACATGTGACTCATGGCCACCATACTGATTGTGCAGTGTGGCTCTAGAAGCTCTACACACCTCACAGAAAAATCACCATCATTGCTAATACCTTTACTGGGCAGCACTGGTTACCTGATAAAGCAAAACTTCCAGCCATTTCTCAAGGCAAATGCAAAGCCTTCCCCCTCTTCAAAATGCCAGTGGTTTAAAGTATTCCCTGTGCCTCTTCCAGTGGCTGAGAACAGCTGTAAGTTTTATGTTTGCTAATACCCATTTGTAATTTCTTATGTATTTCTTTCTGTATTAAGGCCTAGTGATACTGTACATTTGTTTCTGCCTATATTGATTAACTTGTCTGTAGCAGGAGCCTAATGACTCCACAGACAGCTTTATCGGGAGAAAAAACCATTAACAGAGATGGTGAGAGTGATAGCAAAGAAAATTAGGGGACTCTCTTTACCTGTCCTTCAGAGGCCTGTGCTGTCCGGTCAGTACATTTCATCATATATTTTCATATCCACAAAACTAAGGGCCAAGGAGGAGACATGAAAAACAAATGGAGTAGCTACTATGCACAACCCTCACCTCCTAGTGGGCTCCGTTTCAAAGCCAGGACTTCTCAAAGTCACCACTTATTTATTATATTGAGAATACCTCAATGTTGAGCATAGAATCCATTTTCTTTGGGCCACAGCATACAGACAGATTTTAGGACAAAGTTATGTACTATGTACACCATGCCATGCTAATAAATAAGTTAACTGAAAATCAGACAATGGACATCCTTACAGCTCCAGCCAGTCATCTGCCCTCACCTGGTGACCCTCTCCTTCAGTGCTTCCTTAGGTAGCTATGTGCTACCAATTTTAGAAAGACACTAAAACTACACTTTTTCTTTTTTCAATTTAAGTTTGGCACTTAAAGATTAAGCTTTAATTACCTAGAAATACCATTTATAAGAAATACTTTACAGTATCAGACATATAAGGAATTACTGGTATAGGTATACTTCCAATTTACAATCTTCATTTTTCCACATATATTACTGGAGATATATCTGTGTTCAAAAACTTCTAAGGATTATTATGCAAAACAACATTTATGTGTAAGATTGTGCTTCTGCATTTTTCTTTCACAGAATATCAAGCTAGAATCCAAACATGAAGCCAAAGGAGAAAATAGCTAAAGATTAAATGTTTCAAATAATTAATCTCCTAACATTAGTTTCTTCACCTTTTGAAGAAAGATTGTATCCATTTCTTAGATTTGTTGTGAAAATACATGACCTTGGCATAGTATTCAGCACATCACAAGCCTTAAAAACGTATCAGCGGTGATGTCACTTACATGATCTCACTTCTTAGGCTGTCATTGTTATCATATTTGAAATGATATCCACAATTTGACCCAGTCAGAGAATACAGTACAACTCTAGCACGATAATACTGAGAACATCAAGTTTCAGAAGTTGTATCAAGACACATAATACAAAGTGCCCAGTTTTTGAGTTGAAATCTTGTGCATCAATATTCATTTGTTTCGAAGGTTTCAATGCACTTATGGGCTGGTGGCAGTAGGAAAAGTAGTTGCAAAAGAAATACTTGGGCTGAGTGGTGAGGGTTCCAACCTCAGCTCAGACTGTCATTAGCTACATGAAGTTAGGCAAATTCCTGGGATGTTTGAAGTCTCGGTCCCCTTTTCTACTGATATGGTTTAATGAATGCCCAGCTCACAGGATTTTTAAGACTCAATAAGAATCCGTAAACATCATAGAGATCAGTGGTCAAGTCATTTCTAGAACCTGGCAATTTAACTGGCAGTTTTTTTGAAAAGAATAACTGCAAGCAATGAGCTGACTTGGACAAAGTAGTTTGGACATCCGGTACAGAGTTTATTCAATTGACATCAAAGCTCTAAGTTCCCGAGAAGTGTTCCTATTCTCATGGCTTGGAAATGGAGAGGGTAGATCAGCAGTCTTTAAATCAAAGTCTGAAATACTAGTTTATGAAGTAGAATCACTCTTTGGCAAAGTGATCATGAAGGCCAAAGAAAACAGGGAATGTGACACTTGTTCCACCTTCCCCATCCCTTTGAAGAACTTTCCTTTATATCTTTCTCTGCTCTGAGTACCAGAAATGAAATACTTTGCGTCAAAGATGCTAGAATAAGCAGTGGCAAAGGGGGTGTCTGTGTATAAATGACTTCACTAGAATTTGAATCATGTTGGTTGAACACATTTTCATTAATTGGTCTTTGAAATTCAAATATCAGGCTAAATACACCATATTTATATCCTATCTCCAAAATGCAAGAGCTCCATAGAGAAGACCCTCAAATGTAAAATCATTGTAAAGGAAAAAAATTATATTCTCACTTGTTTATCTTAAGTGTTTATGGATGGTACCATGCTTGGGAAGGAAACAGGGACATTGGCTATCATTTTAGTTACCACCACAAACACACTTCATCGAAAACATCCTTAGAAAATACATGCATTTTTCTATGGATTTCAAATTCCTTCTAGGTCAAGACTCGGTAAACTTCAGTCACAGAGCAAACTCAGCTCACTGTTGCTTTTGTAAATAAGGTTTCACTGAAACTCAGCAACATTCATTCATTTACCTACTATCTATGGTAACCATAGCTACAAAAAAAAAAAAAAAAAAAAAAAAAAAAAAAACCAACGTTGAGTAGATGCCCCAGAACCCTTTTAGCCCCAAATATTTACAATCTGATCTTTTACAGAAAAAGTTGGCTGACTCCTGTTTAGTCCCTCATCCCCCTTTTAAAATCAGGCCCTGGAATCTAATGCCCTATCCAATGAAAGATTTAACAGACAGCTTTGACCACCATGTGGTAGACAGAGCTCTCCAGCCACGCAAAGCTGGGCTGAGGAAGGAATGCATAGCTAAAACTATATTTAACAATGAAGCTGTAATGGCCTAAATGGACACACCACTCTCTGAGGAAACATCTTCCCCACGTCTCCTATTATCCAAAGCTCTGAAGCAGAACTTCTTGCCTCATCACAGTCACTGGGAATTACAGAGAAGGCTTAGTGAGGAAATGGTAATTGAAATTCAACCCACTTTCTATCTCTCTTCTCCTTCTTAAAACAAAATTAGTTGGCAATTTGATGTATTGAGAAAGACATAATAAGTATCTAAGCTCCAGCACACTGAAATGAAATGGCACATAAATAAGAGAGGCCAGGCAGTCTTATGTAAAATTATACAGACACCGAGTTTAACATCTGAAAGGTGGACAAGTTACAGAAAAACAATGGCTGGCCAAGACAGATGTGTGGCTCTTGGATGATCAAAATCTCAGAAGTGGTTACTGACATCATTCTTACTGTTTAATGACACCCTCAGCAGCACAGGGAACGATGGCTGTACCATTTTGTCCCTAACAGACAGCATTGAGAGAGTGCTTGCCATGTGTTGGGACCTACTCTAAGCTTTTCATTGGTTTATTGGTCTGCCTAACAGCTCTAAGGGGATGACATTTTCTCTCTCCTTCTCCTCTAAAATGTGTGTATGTATATGTATTTACATACACACATCTCTAACTACAAAATGTATTTCCCTATCTATCTATATGAGATGAGAAAACAGAATAAGAGAAAATAAACATGCATAAAAATATGACAAATGCAAATAGAGTTGGCTCTTTAGATCCATAGGATCTGCATCTGTGGGTTGAAACAAGTGCTGATTTAAAATATTACAAAATTGTAAACACAGAACAATGGCTAATATCATAAAGTTGTTTATGTACTGAACACATGCAGACTTTCTTATTCCCCTAAACAGCACAGTATAACTCTTTAAGTATCATCTACATTGTATCAAGTATTATAAGTGAACTAGAGATGATTTAAAATTCCACAGGAGGTAATATGCAAACACTATGCCATATAGTGTTATCTGCTAGGGGTCTTGGAACCAGTCTCCCAAGAAAATAGAGAGAGTGTTACACTTTTACATCTATATAGTAATCATATGCATATTTATACGAAGCCAAGAGACTTATACCTTATTTCATAAAGCATTCAAAATGACAACTATAGATCACAATTTTCCCCTTCCTGTGCCTAAGCAGGTAACTCATTAACTTTTTTTTTTTTCCCCCAGGCCAAATATATTAAAAATCACTCAGAAAGTCATGAGGACACAGGAGGGATTCAGTAAGTGTGAATTGGTATGAATCTGAAGGAAAACCTGTGGTGGACTGTCAGGGTTGTCATCTCTCATCCTTCCTGTGTCCAAGTCTTCAGGTAGTCTAAGGTCACACTGATGCAGGGCTTAATCATGGGACTTGCTGTGGCCACTGTTTCAATAACAATGGTGAGACACACTTGAAAAGTAATTGGGTACTGAGACTTACCCTGTGAATTTCAAACCCCGGGAACCCCACTGTGAGTAAGCCTGAGCTTCCTTGAAGGGGAATGAGAAACACCCAACCCATTTGCCTGTGATGCCCCCACCAATGGCCAGCCAGCCATCATATATGTGAGTGAAAACATCCCGGATCACCAGCTGGCCCGACAATGACCACAGAAGCAAGATGTACCCCCAGTTAAGACCTGTCTGACTCAACCCAGCCCAGAATAACTATTCAGCAGAACTAATGGTTGTTATTTTAAGTCACTGTGTTAAAAAAAAGAGGGCTTTGTTACATGGCAAAGTTAACCCTCTACCCCCAAAAGTAAAGCATGCTATTTTTGTTATGGGAAACAAGAACACTATAGTCTTTGGAAAAGAATGAAGATCTTTTAGCAGTCATTACAGTGAACATCGCCTCAGGGAGGCCTCTAAACCTGATTTATATGGTAGGCATGTAAAGGCGACTCATGGAGTTGGACAGTGTGGCAGATGGTTTTAGATTTATAAGCATTTATGAAGCACATGCTTAATTGTCTACTTTGCTGGCTTTCTTTTGCCCCTCAAGTAGGTGGTTATTCATAATAATTGTGTTACTTGAACTGGCTGATGCTTCAAACACAGCTTCTCCTCTGGATACACTAGGAAAAATACCAAACCAAACAAAAAAAAAAAGCCACCAAAGCTCCAAAGAGCTATTATAATTGTTTTACAGTTTCATTAGAAAACATCCTGTCTGTTATGCTTGCTTCCGGAAACTCTAATGATAATAGTGTTTGTTGCTACTGCTTAATTCCCCCTTAGGGTGTCTGCCTTTTACAGTTACAATTACAATTGGAAAGTCATTCAACCACATGTTCACATCAATTTATCCATTAATTTATTTGACCTGTTAATCCATTAGGTACTCGTCCAATAATCCATTAACTGCTTAAAATAATATTTGCAGTCTCCAGTGTGGGATGCCTTTGGGTCAAAGATGACGGATCCAAATTATTAATGATGAAGCTATTTTATTCATTTTGGAAACTTTGATGGTGCCATAAAGCAAACTGTGAATGCCTTCTTAATTACATGACTGCAGAGGAGCTCATAAAGGCTAGTGATAGGGTAATAACTCATTCCTAGGCGCTTACTAGCATCCAACCAGTTCATTCTCTCTCCTGGAAACTATGTTGAAGGATACATGGATTTGGGAGAAATGCCACACTTGGAGGTATCAGAAATAAAGTGGGAAAGGCCTGGATTTGGCCCTTGAAAACCGACCATTGAAGGAGACACATTAATAAAGCAATCATAATTTGGGGTGGGGGGAATAACCTGCTGCCCTAACAACTCGCTTTGGGAAACAGAGGCTTGAGCAAATCTGAGAAGGCTTCAGGGATGACCTAGGTCAAGGACATGCATTGAAATCTTACAGGAGACAGATACTCTCAGGGAATCAATCTAGCCAGGAAAAGAAAACTAAATGTGAGCAATTGCCACAGTGACCAGTCAGAAAGTTTATACTCTGCCCAAAGTGGCTGCCGCCAAGCAGCTCTGGTCCTGCTATGGAAACTCAGGGGCCTGAAACAGCTAGCACTTCTGATCTTTCAAGATAATAGGGAAATCCATAACTCTATGTGAAATTGTTTACTTTTGAAGTATATATTTCTAATTCAAATTAATTTTTAGGGAAATGACCCAAAGCAAATGAAACATATGAAAGCATTAAATTTTGAATTGGCATCTGTGTTTGTGACTTCCATGATAGAAAACCTTCCAGGATTAGGACAGTATGGAAGAATGAATATGAGCAATGAGTTTAGGACAGCGTGTGTAGTTCAGTACAAGGATGCAGAACATATTAGCATATATAATGACCATTGGAAGTACATTAAGTTATTGAAACAATATTTTAGGAATTTATACTGATAACCCAAAAGGAAAACATTAAGTGTGAACTTTGTTGTTATTCTTTAAAGTGGGCTAGCCACAATCACAGACATCCCTGGTCTGTTAAACATCTGTCCAGTATCCATGCTGCTCTGCTTCTTGTTAGGGACTTCAGAGAGAGAGGTGAGTGTAAACCAAGGGCAGTCACAGATGATGGTAGAACTGACCCTTGACATTCCTGTGCTTAATCAGACCAAGAAGTGTGTTAACAAAAACACACATCGAGGTGTGGAAACCATAAAATATCACCAGGGAAATGAGAGAAAGATTGGTTAGAAATGCAAGCCACCTGCTAATATTGTACAAGTGATATGAAGAGACAAATAGGAATAGAAATCCTCAAGTGTTAAACTAACACCCACCTCCCTTGTCTCATTTTTTAAAAATTGTTTCTCTAAAGTAATTTGGTACTACTCTCCCTCAACTCCCCACTCAGGCCTATTTAATCTTCTGGCAGACCTAACACCACCTCTCCCAGTCTCTCTCCTTAGGACTTCCCCAAATTCCAATAGCAGATATACGTCCACTCTCTGCTTTGGAATGTCTCTACAATTAAGTACTGAAAATACCAAAGGTCAACGCCTGATAATTTAACAATAACCCAAAACAACAATAAAAAAATTCAAAATAGAGGTGTCATTTTTGCTGTATTTTGAAACTTTTTGAATAGGTTTCCCAATTTGTGTACTTTAATGAAGCTCACCAGGCTGATTAGCATATATAATGTTGTTAAAAAAAAACACAAAAACTAATATAGCACAGAAACTGCAAGACCAATATATGACTTTTCTTCAGTGCTTTGCAATTAGATTCTTTTGCCATTATCGTCCTTAATCTTTACAAGATTATAAGATCATATTGTTCTTTTCTGGAGGGTTGACAGGGAAGTGGGACATGGCTAAAATGATAACTCTAATAAAAGTGACAGAACCAGACACCTATTATAGGAACCAGGGCGTTTGCTAGGCTTACCATGTAACAGGCACCTTATGCACATTTTACATGAATTACCTCATTTAACCCTTACAACTGTGGGAGGCAGGTACTAAATGTTCCTATATTTTACATATGATAAAACTGAGGTAGAATAATTTGATGAAGGTCAGGCAGTGACCTTGGGGTGGTGCTGAAATTTAAATGAACAGCACTGTCCAGAACTCAACACTGCTCATGGCCATGCGATACTCCCCCTCTATGATCCCAACTCTGGTTTCTGATTCCGAATCTACTATTCTTTGTACTCTGTACTCCAAAGTCTGGGGGACAAAACTGATCTACTTTTCCCCATAGATTGAGAAAGGTTAAGTCATTAGCCTTCCTTAAAATGATCCAATAAATATATTCGTGATTTCAAACTCTTTTTTAAATTTTTTGTCTTTTTGCTTTGCTATAGCATGACCCTTCTTTTCCAGGATTTGAGAATTTACTATATTTATTTTTATACCTTTATAAGCACTCAAAAGGATACAAGACACCTGAAGAAAATACATGAGGACAAAAAATACATGGGAAAAAAAATGAAGACTGAACCTATGTTGTGTGCCCATCCTAGAAGTTGACCTAGTAAATAAGACCTCAAAATTTCTAGTAGCCAGAAATGGAAAGTTAACCCATTGAGACATAGTTTCTATAAATCCAGGGTTTAGTTTCAGTTCTGTTTTTAGAATCACATAATCTTTGGTGGTCAATATTTCCAATCACTCTGAACATCTCATAAATGACACCAACACAATTTTGTTTCTTTAGCACAGCATATATGGTGTTAACTAAGGAACCTATCCACATGTATCTTTCCCTGCCCAGCTCAGGGCACCCAGAGAACCTGCTATCAGAGAACTCCCTTAGGAGAGAACATAAAGGGTCAGAGCTTCATGTTCTGGAGAGATTCCATGAGGGGTGCAGGTAGCCTAGCAGGGAGAAGATGCTAGGATCCTTTTCTACCCTCCTCCAACTTTCACTCCCATTGAACAGTTCATCAGATTAGCCTGAAGTTACTCCTAACTTCACAGGCTCCTGGGTACTGACTTGCAAGCAGGTCATGCATGAGCATGCATAAGAAGTCATCTCAGTCTTCTCCTTGACGTGCACATAGTCATCATGCAACTGTACTTCCCAGTCTTGGGTGTTGTTTCTAAAGCTTTTCAAACATTAAAAAGGATTAAAATACAAAATAGGAGTAGTGGTCTAATAAAAGCTGTTCCCTTAGGCAGCCAGTTACTGAAAAGACTTAGGAACAATTACTTGAGGCAAATACTAACAGAATTATGTTGATGTTTCATGTGATATACATAGTGGGGGGGAAAGGATATTTCTTTTTTAATGAGAATTAGCAGTGAGAAGATTCCCATGAACTTGTTTGATTTGTAAATTCCTACAAATTATCAATTACCCCGAGGCATAGCCTTTATCTAACCAAATAAGCATACAGTATTCCCACCATTCTATCTTTAATGTCCTACGAATGAAAGAGGGGTTTTACCTTGCAGGGTGTACTACATGATGGAAAAAAGAAAAAATTAAAAAAAAAAAAAAAAAAAAAACAACCTCACACTTTGTGGTTCAATAAAAACTCAACTTGAAAGGACCTTGATAGTCAGATCAGGAAAAAAAGCAATGAGAGAAAGGAAAAAATAAATAAATAAAACCCACAATATAAAATATTGAAAAATTCGGTCCCTTTTGTTCTGTTTGGGCCTCGTTTGTCAGGTATGGAAGCCCTCTGCTGGTCAAGGCTATACACAAAAGTGATTCAAAGAACTTCCAAAAAAAAAAGCATTTAAAAGGGAAGGTAAAGGAAGATTCCCCCCACCCCAAAATTTGCAGTTAGGCTCATCTCTGAATTTCCTTTGGAAGATTAAGTGTTGATTAAGTGTAAACTGTTTTCTGAAGAGGAGAGTCACTCATTCTGGATTCCCAAGTGTGTCTCTGTGACCCAAGGCAGGGACTAGGTGGGAGACCCTCACACCCACCCTCTTGCTCACTAGCTCCCTCCACCCTGCTCTTGGGAAGTGACTTGGGACTGCCTGGCTCCTGAGTTCTAGCCAGGTTTCTTGAATTCTCCAATTTTCCACGATTTGGAGGGTTTAAGTCTTAAAAGTTATTCTGCTTCCTGAATTTGGTTCATTAAGCAAATAATGGTCATAATGTAATGGAAAATAATCTCATTCTCAGGGGAGGCCAAAGTAAGACTCAAGCCAGCCCAAGAAGGCAAACCAGATCAAGAAGCCCGGAGCGTGACAAGGAGGGGAAGCCATTAGGCACTAATGTTTTGGATACAGTACAGCTGACCAAGGACGAAAATAGACGTGTTCCCGGTGCCTCAGCCTCTGCGAGAGCCTCTTTAATTAATTCACTGGCATTTATATTTATGTACTCCTTTGCTTGATGTTGCAAAGGAATTTGCTCAGAGTTTACCCCATTTCAAACAGCCGTGGGGCCGAGGAGAGAGAGAGATCTGCCTTGCTCTGTGAAACAAGATACAACTTGATTTAAAAGGAATAGGAACCACATCAAAAACAAATGGGTTAAAAAAAAAAAAAAACAGGAACAACATCAAAAACAAATTCTGAGGCATCTAGAAAAGAGGACCGCAGGGTATTAAAATGCATGGTTCATTAGTAGGCACAAATCACTTACATAGAACCAAAAAAAGAATACACTGGGAAGACTGGAGGGCTTTGTAGCAAGACTGAAGGGATTAAATTAGAGTTGGGTGACCTCTGCAAGCTTCTTAACCCCTCTCTCCAAGGAGATCAGTTCCTCTTCTATAAAATAGGGATGCTGATAATAGAATCCACCTTGTGAAATAGCTCTCGGGATTAAGTGAGTTAACACACACCAAGGGCTTAGAGGAGTGCCTGACGTGTAGTAGTCATCATTCATACCACTTAGTGTACCATCTAAGGTAGTAGTTTTCACCCCAGGAGATATTCAGCAATGCCTAAAGACATTTTTGATTGTCAACACTGGAGGTTGCAACTGGCAAATAGGGAGCAGAGGCCAGGAATGTCCCTAAATATTTTAAATTGCACAGGACAGTCCCTCCCCCACCCCCTGCCACTCCCACCTTCCAATAATTTGGCCCCAAATGTCAATTGCACCAAGATTATGAAACCCTGATCGAAGCCTAAACTTTAGAAGGCACCCTGAGGGAACACCAAGCCCACTGCAGCCAGTTTTTCCTCATACTTCAGAAAACCAACATACTTTCTATTTGTAGAAGGCAAGTATGTGACATCCTCAAAGCCAGATGAAAAGTAGATTCCTTGAATTACACCAATTTAGTCATATGTTTTGTTAGTGGCCAATTGGTGAATCTTGGATCCCCAGTATCCTAACCAACCCAGTAATCCCACTCTTGAGTTGTCCTGTCATTTCCAATAGTCCAGGACAGCTTGATCATGCCAAGTTCATTCCCCACTCTCCCTCCTGCAAATGTGATGAGCGTCCCTGAATTCATCATTCCACAAGCTGGAAAGCCTCAAATGATTCGTCTCACAGAAATCAGGAGTTATTGCGGTTATTAGTAGAAGGTTTCTTGATCTAAGAAAATTAATCCTGCTTTTACCAACTCAGACATATCACATTACAATTGGCTATTCTCTGTATCAACTTTGGCATTGGTTAATACCCACAACCTGAGTGAGGAAGCCATCGATGTGTTAGGAAGATTTCAATGAGCACATTAATGTGTGATTTGCTGTTATTCATTGCACAATATTTACACATTTGTTCTTGGGCTGGGAAAAAAAAGACAGGGAAATTAGAACAATTGTATAATTACCCCAGCAGGGGGGCCCAGGCACAAGAGATGTTCAATAAATATTTATTTATTGACTTGAACAACAGAAACTCTTTGATGTCAACCAGAATGTGCAATCAGATTCTTGGCTGTCATTTTCTATTAATAATTATCACAGCAAAGTTGCTCACAATGATGGGACAATGCCTTGCAATTTACCAAAATGCTCTTTCAAGTCTTTTCCCACTCAATGGTTTCAACAGAGTTGTTTTAACTAAATAGGACAAAAAAGGAAATAAACTGGAGAGGTTAAATCCTACTCCCTTCCCACTCCCCACACAAGACCCACCATCTTCATGTGAAGATTCTACAATTGCTTCCTCTTCTCATGATTCCCAATCCCAGCAAGCATTCTCTAAATTTATGTAAAGAGACATGATGCCTGAAACCCATGTATAATATTTCATCCTAAGTCTTCTTAAAAAGGGAAAATTATTCAAAGGATGAGAATTTTATACTATTAGCTCCCAAATATGTTTAAAATTTGATACCACATTTTTTTTAAACTACAAAGGCCTAATTCTTAATTAGCAATTGAAATTTTTGTAATCTTTTACAACATCCATGGCTGTGGCTATGTTATCAGGCATTCGATCATTCCATCCCTGGTGTTTTATTTGGATTTTGTTTTAATCAGAAGCAATAGGTTGCATGTTATTTGGCACACCTGGGAGGCATCCACAATTTTCAGTTTCCCACACTGTGTCTTGCTGACACCCCTTCTGCCTTGCTCTTTGTGCCCAGATATGTACACAAAGTTGCATGGGTTCACACACGCATATTCTCAAACTGGAGTGGTGCTCCTCATAGGTTGGGAGATTTCTTAGCCCCTTCCTCTCCAAAATATTTCCCCCAGAAACACATTTCAAGATTTATAAAAGGATATTGTGTGTCCTCACTTACTTTAGCAGGTAATTCTATGTTGGTACACTCCTAGAATATCAATTTTATAAGAAGCATCAAAATAACATTTTGAAGGTGATCTTCTAACATTCAAAGGCAAGTGAACTCAAATTTCTAATCTGAGATAAATTTTCCCCAAAATAGGCTATGACCCTATTACATCTCTCAGATGTGCTCAGGCCCAAAAGAACCTGAGAGGGAAAGAACACTGCCCAGTTCATCAGGACAGAAGGTCTCCCTGTGTCCACTTCCACCTCTCTCTAGCTGTGGTTCACGGATGGTCTGGTACAGGCATGTGCACCATTTCATTTGAGCATGAGCCACTGTCTTGAGATCAGATAAACTTGGATCCAAATCCTACATCTAATTATCAACTGCCAAATCCTAAATCTCCTAGGTTGGCTGAACAAATATTTTCTCCAATGTAAAAATGAAGATGGTAATGCTAATTGTACAGGGCTCTTGCAGAGATTCAACAACATGAATCTAAACAAAGGGCTTGGCGTATAGAAAATGTAGTCTCTTCTCTGACTCATTCCCCTTGTCCTTTGCTTCTAATCCCCACTTTATGATGAGCATTACAATCTCATGATTAAATAATTGCAAGTTTGTTTTTTTTTTTTAATCCAGTCACCTAAAGGACTTAAAATACTCCTATAAAAGATACCAAAAAAAAAAAAAAAAATCTCAAGAGCAAATTTTATCACAAATATGATCAGTAGCAATATGGTATTCAAGACCAAAGACCTTATCCCACCTGTCATGGAGAAATATCTCCTGGGCAAATCTCAAACTTTATCAACTTCAGGACACTAAAAATTCTGTTCAATTTGCATATACTTGTGTTTTATCGGACAGCCACTAGTGCAGTGAGATTTACCCCTCATTGCATATGAGCACTGCCTAGGGTCAGTGTGAAAGCAAAAGGAAAAATTCCTAAAAAATAACAAAGTAGAAAAAAAAAAAAAAAACCTAAAGCGAGCATCATGCTTTACTAAAAATCAGGATGAACGAACATTTTAATGACTTTTTGTTGATGCTGTTGTTTAATTAAATTGTCTTTATGCTTGCTTTGGCAGACATCTTGGAACCAAATGACTAATTAAGGACAGAAAGAGCAGTTTTCTCCTTGCCTCTATTAGGGGGCATATAAGGAGAAAGAGTTTCGGGTAGATTATTAATTCTGTTAGTTCATGGAGTAGTCCAGGGTGGCCAATGAAACCTTCTGAGCAGCTGGGGAAGTCTCAGGTCCCCCTCAGAGTCGATGACATTTTTAACGAGTCCACCACTTGAACCACTTCCCAATACTCTGTAGTAGGCACCATAGAATTAAAAAAGCTGACTATCTAAAGCTGCCGAGTTAGGATTCCAGGAGTCCTGATGGGGTATAATGAAGCTGCTATGTCCTGGGTCATGAGAGATGTTAAATTTTCAGGGATTTTGGTGGGCAGGTTGTTAAACACAGGTGACAATAAAAATCATTATACACTTTAAACTTAATGAATTGCTTTTAAACAATGATAATAAATTCCCCAAAGTCACCATTTGTCCTTTTTGTTACATTGTACTATTTAACTTGGGGTTGTTCCTACCTTTTGGGGGGTGGGGGAAATGATTGAACTCAGGGGCACTCCACCACTGAGCCACATCCCCAGCCCTGTTTTGTATTTTATTTAGAGACAGGGTCTCACTGAGTTACTTAGCACCTTGCTTTTGCTGAAGCTGGCTTTGAACTCGTGATTCTCCAGCCTCAGCCTCCCAAGATGCTGGGAATACAGGCAATGTGCCATCATGCCCAGCCTGTTCCTATCTATTTTATCTGCATAATATTAATGTGATATGTTGGGAATAAGGACTGTAGTGATCGTCTTGGAGACTTCAATCAGTTTTTATCCCCCTTACCCACTTTTTTCTAATTGGGTCTCCTTTGCTCACATCATAGGCAGCCACATTTTATACTGCGATTAGACCCTCTCAGATAGCTGATTGGCAATCAGATAGCACTGCACTCGATCCATCGGCCTCTGACATGGTACAGTGGGGGAATTTCCAAGCCACCTTGGGTCTAGAATTGCTTCATATTCTTGGAGTCTACCATGCACAGTAACTCCTCTCCTTGGGCCCCCTCATTTCCTCACATGCATGCCTACAATAAACACCCCTTATCTGAGATAACTTTAGTGGCTTTCCTTTTCAGATAACAAGACACTGTAAAGATTTGGGGAGAAAACAGACAAAATGAAACTATCTAGAGTGTGAATCTGTAAATCACATTACTGTTTTTGCAGAGAACAGAAGGAAAAATAATTTGTCTCCATAGCTATGAGAATTCCAAACAGTTAACAATTAACCTGATCAGAAAATGCTTTGTTTCATTTGACTAAGGAATTAATATTATCTTTTAATTAATTCAAATATATCTGCCTTGAAGAAGCTCAAAGTATTGTATGTAACAGCCTCATCCACTTCAATGTTGAATCAAAAACCCTTTGTGGATGTGTAGTAAATGCCACATATTGTTCTGAGCACTAAAAATACAGTCAAAAGGGTGATTCTGCCCTTCAGGTTATTTTCCTTCTAATCAGAGATAGACACATGCACGTAGACCATTATATTTCTATGCAAGTTGAATTCCTTGATGGACAGATGGAAACAGGGCAGGAGGGCGATCTGGCAGGCAAGGGATGCAGACTCGGGGACAGTGGAGAACTGCATGGAGGAGCTAGTGGTGAAGTTAAGTCTGGTGGTGAATGGTGGCAGCCTGTGAATGAAGGGCAGTTTTAGTTGTGGAAAATATTATGGACTGCAGGGGAGACGACTTGGGGTGAATGGAGTAGAAGTTCATCAGCGTGGAAAAAAAATCTAACAAAGCCAATAAGGGTTAGATCATGATGAGCCACCTTTGACATTCACAGTATCTGAAACTGATCTGGGAATTGAAGGGGAAACAATGAAGAGTTTTAGAGCATTCTTTTTTTTTTTTTTACATTATTTTGTTTATTTATTTTTTATTAATTTTTTAAAAAATAAGTGACAGTGGAATGCATTACAATTCTTATTACATATATATAGCACAATTTTTCATATCTCTGGTTGTATATAAAGTATGTTGACACCAATTCATGTCTTCATACATGTACTTTGGATAATGCTGTCCATCACATTCCACCATCCTTGCTAACCCCTTGCCCCCTCTCTTTCCCTCCCACCCCTCTGCCCTATCTAGAGTTGGTCTATTACTCCCATGCTCTCCCTTCCTGCCCTACTATGAGTCAGCCTCCTTATATCAGAGAAAATATTCAGCATTTGTTTTTTGGGGGATTGATTAACTTCACTTAGCATTATCTTCTCCAACATAGATGCCCTTCAGTAGATGAATGGATAAAAAAAAATGTGGCATATATACACAATGGAATTTTACTCATCAATAAAAGAGAATAAAATCATGGCATTTGCAGGTAAATGGATGGCCTTGGTGTTAGAGCATTCTTATACTGGTGGTAATGGAAGATGGTTGGAAGGCCCTGAAATAAGTATACCAATAGCCCTATTGTTTTAACTTCTTAAGTAAGAAAATGGCATCCAAAGACAGACAGTGGAAATAGAACTTATGACACAGATAAACTCTTTAGAAGATGGAAATGGGCAGAGTTTGATGACATATTAAATGTCCGAGGTAAAAGAGAGAAATACATTTGAGATAACTCCTAAATTTTTGTCTTTGATAAGTAAATGCAAGATGGCACCATTTTCTGAGAAATGGAATTGATGGCTTCAGCAAGTATTTACTGCTAGGCACAGGTCATAGCAGGAGATGAAGAGAGAAGTGGGAGGAGTTCTCTGTTTCAGTCATGTCTTAGGGCAGGGGATATAGCTCAGTTTGTAGAGTGCTTGCCTAGAATGCACAAATTGCTCTGGGTTCAATAGTGTCACCAATAAATAAATAAATAAAATACAATAAAATAAAAGAATGCCTTTTAAACAAAGCAATTAGCCGTGGAAGGAAATAATGATTGTACCATTTCTAGTGAACATATTTGATCTCAAAAGCAGGGTCAAGGCTGAATTATCCAAATTGTCTTTGGTGCTCAACACATTAGTTGATACATGTTTTAATTCACCCATACCAAATGCTTTACCTGAATTTTCCTCTGCTCATGCAACAGATAAATAATGAGTGGGCTAACTCCATTAAATTGATGTAAAAATTGTTACACAGATGAACAGAGATGAGACTTACCATATAGAAGCATTAGAAGGGTGTCAACTCTCGCTGAGTGTGTGAGAAGACAATGGCTCAGCGTAGAGACAGGATACTAGAGCAATGATCTTGAATTGCTCTGTAAAAAAGGTGGCCAAAAAGACTGGAAGATTCTAACACTCCATAGACAGCTTTTCTTGGAATCTCCAAATAATCAAAATTAGTTTTAGACCCAAAGTATCTGGGTAACAATTTTATTTTTCCAAATTCCATAAGTAATCATAGCTTCACCCAGAGTTCCTTTTCTTCTCATCTCCCCTGCTCCTGCTCTTCACCGTATGACTACTGAGACTGAATCTTTCCTTTGGCCATTTGGTCCTTCTCCCAATAGAATGCTGGAGAAAACTTGGAGAACATTTGGCATCTTTCCACTTTGGCAGACTGACAATTCCGATGAGCCTGTTAGCCAGAATTTCCTGCTAGTCCTCTTAAGGTGGTTTATTAACAATGATTTGTTAAAACTTGAAATACAGTTTCAAGTTTCTTGGGGAAGGACAAATACTATTTTTCTTTGGATTCTAAGGGCCCTTCATCCCTCTCCTAGGACTCACATACTCTTAGAACAGGCAACCATCACCCTCTGAGCTGCTCTGACAGATTGAGAAGATGGCAAGGGCATCCGAGTTAGACTCCACTGATCTGATCTGTCAGATCCTTCTTTGAGGGGAGGCACCCATTTCCCTGCTACCTGGATGTTGGCTGCTGGTGGCTCTTGGCCAAGGCCCTCTCTGGCAAATTTCCTCAGCAAAGGGAAAGTTACTGCTGCTCCCCAGGGGCACCATCCAATAGCTGATTGGTATGAAATACAGAGAGTCACCCCTTTGCTTCGATTCAGGATGATTTAAAAGAACCATCCCAGATCCATTAACTCAGAAGGACTGGCTAAGAATGGGCTGATTGCTCCAAGTGTGTTGAATTTCTCCTCCTGTCTGATCCAGTTTTCCTCATTACCTCACAAGTACAGAACCTAAGAGAACTTTTCAAAACCCTTCCTGTGTACAATATCCAGTGGATGGCCTCTTTTTTAGGTAAGTTGACTTAAGTCCACTTCCTAGGACCTTGTATGGTCTATGATCATGACCAGTTATTGTAAAGTTAAAAAGATCCAATGTATCAATCTTCATCAGTATTGAGACCTAGTTATAATTTGTATACAGTGTATGTACCACATGTGTAATATCAGTTAATTTGGGGCAATAATCATTGTGTCACTCTGTTACCTTCTCCAAGTAAAATTTCAAGTGACCTATTGTGGCTGGGATTATAAGAACACGAAGCTAACAGCTCAAGATTCAGGTCATCATGTCAAAAACAGGTAGAATTACTTTGCATTTTGATAGCCTTCCACATGTCTAAAAACAGTCTCAGCAACTCCAGATCATTAACACATGAGGGTTAGCTATTCTTCAAATGAAGGTGGTTACAAAGACCGTTCAATCACAAATCCAAAATCATGACAGGTACTATTTGTTGAGTGCATGCTATATATTAAACTATTCAAATCATTTTCTTCTCTTATCATGACAGACTGGTATGAAGATATGCACGTTTGACAAATGAGAAAACTGAGACCCAGGAGTGTGTCTAATTATCATCTTCATTTCCCCCTCCACTTTCATCCTCCTCAGGATGAACTTCAGTCTCTTTTATCTCAGAAATATTTTTTTTTCTCCATTTTCTCTGAGCATGGGGAAGGGCCCTAAATTCCATGACAATAGCAGGAAAGTCTTATTCCCCCTCTCCCTTTTCTCCCACACCTTTCTGTCTATAATGAGATTTAAACAGCCAACTTCATTGCAAATCAGAATCCCCAGGTTCTAGATTCTTCGTTTCTCCACAGTTGTAACACTTGCTCTCTGAACCCCATTTATTGTACATGTAAAATGAAAGGTCTGAATTTATTTTGCAATTTCCCAAAGCTGCCCGAAGGAGCACAGCTTGACTTCCGATTTTTCACGATTTCCTGTGGCTTCTAATACCACGCACGATCCTTGCTTGTGATGGCACATGAGGTGGGGTCTGATTTCCCGGGCTGTTACACGTTACCCCCGCAAACGTAATGGGGGACGCAGCCCCTGTTCTTTCTGCTTATTTCACAGAGTTCTTTCCTTGATCTCAAAGAGCAGACACATGAAGAATTATAACCCGGGCTTTTCAAGGTGCTAATCTCACATCGTTTTGTAAAACATGCATTTGTAATCTGCTGAAATCATCCATCGTCATTTCAAGAATCAAGTGGGCTCACAATCTGGCATGAGGGTTAGAATTCTTGGAATTCACAGAGGTATTCTCAAGAGGAGCAGGGACATTGTCCACAATGAGGGTCACACCAATGGGAAGGCATGTACACAAAAGGGGACAGGGGAAATAGAATAAACAAAGAAAAAAATCAGCCAAGAAAAAGGTAAAGAAGAAAATTAGAAAACTGGGAGCCCTGAAAAAAAGATTAAATTAAGCCCTTAATAATTATAAAGAGACTTTAGTAGCCATCTGTCATCCTTCTGGCCCTGGCACTGGTAGTACATTTAGTCTTTTGAAGAAAGTTAATCCTCTAGACAAGAAGTCAAGGAGGAATTGAATGGGCGGAACACATCATAAATGTGATAAGAAAAAAGCTTTGGAAGAGTAGGGGAATGCATATAGGGTGGGAGGAAAGCAAAGAGTTCTATTTTTGATTTTGACAGTAGAATTGTTTTTGGAAAAAAAAAATCTGTAATTTCCTAGGCACAAAGGCCTCTTCTGACATATGAGATCATTTATCTACTATCTATTCAGTGTCTATCTATCATCTAGCTATCTATCATCCAGTTATCTCTATGGCAACGATCACCACTGCACGTAGGTGTTTTGACATCCCAGAGCCAAGCTCCGGGTTCATGGGATCTGTCGCCTGAGGTGAACACAATGCAGAGAGAATGTTCTAGGGCCCTCTCTTAAATGTAATAGGGTTTCAAAGGTTGTGTTTCCAGAAGACTGCATTGCTGAGGGGGTTCAAAGTCAGGCCCTGGCCCTTTGCAGCAACTCCAACCAAGAGGTTTCAATTTATTTTAGAAAATAAATCACATATAGATTGCTTTTTCAGGTTTTTGCCTCTTAATTTTTTTTTCCCTCCATCTCCTTTTGAATATGCATTTCTTCCTCCCACCGTGCCTGCTGGCAAACTTCCAAGGATTTTTATCAAATGTTCAAGGGAGTGAATTACTCATTTTAGGTTATTTAAATGAAAGAGATGCATAATACCCCTTCACATTCAAATTTCATGAAACCCTGCCCATGAACTCTTCTCTATATGCATCTATGCACCCCAAACCCCAGCTCCTGCTTTCTATTTCCTCTCCCTGTAAGGTGCTGTAGCTCAGTGGAGTCCATTTCGTACTAAAGAAAAATGAGGGTTTTTTTTTTTTCCACAGCGAGGTTTCAATAAGAATATACTATATAAATATTCTTTCATAATTAATGTGCATTGTGATCTATGATAAGTCCCTAAATTATACAGTTTCTGATGCAAAGCATGCACACACACACACACACACACACACACATACAAATAGTTTTACTGTGAAGCTCTGTTACATTTTAACATAATTCAATGAGCTACAAACCATTTAGAGACATTGAGGTTGGGTTTAATGTCTTTGTAATGAATCCGTCAGGGAAAGGTAGAGAAGAGAGGGAAAGAGGAGCTAATGGGAGGGAGAAGACCTTCAAAAACCAGGTACAGAGAATAATCTTTAGTAGCAATGAATGTTTATTGAGCACTTACTGTGTCAGACACTGCTAGAGGCCAGGAAAGCTTCGGGTGAGCCAGCACCTCCCCTTTCTGTCCACAAGGGATCGAAATGAGAAGCCATTTAAACTACACAAAGGGCTAAACGGCAGTAAGTGGTTAGCCCTGGATGGCAGCCTAGAATAGAATGAATTTTAGGAAAACCTGGACAAGAATTCTTAAGAGAGTCAAAAACACTCTTAAAAACTCAGGGAATGTATGTATATTTAATTCCGTAAAGTTTGGGGGAAATCAACTCAATTAATATGGAAATATTCAGACTACATTTCCCTCATCATCGTTTAAATTTAAACCACTGAAGAAGTAAATGTTACTTTAGGAAGAGGGAAGTTAGGGACATGGTTGAATTTTAGTTGGGTCTAGCTGAACAGCGGTAAAAATACTGTGATAATCATTCCAATTCAGGTGAACGGCAATGTATTGCCTACAGTAAGGGTGTATTACCATTCTTTCCCATCATCCAGATTTGCAGAAAGCTACTCTTCACAGGAAAACAAAGACAAGTGAAATCCCCTCCTTGCTTTATCTGTCAGGTTAAATGAAAAATTGTTTATCTTGAATGTGTTAGTCAACTTCAAAGAGGACAAAATGACCCGAGGAGCCATCTCTGTCCTCTTGTATCTTCTGCTCCTTGGGGGTGGTTGGCATTAGCTTCCTAGCAACTAGTTGATTTTCATTGTAAAAAATTATTAGAGACAACTCCTTTAGAACCAGAGTGAGTAAACCAGAGATAGGCCCCACAGTATGTGACTGTGGCAGATTATCGATGCCATCTACCATGGGACCCAAAACTTTGTCCTTAAAAACACTGATCTCATGATACCTCAGCAAGCAGGTTGTTATACTTATCAGACCCTAATTGCATACCTTTCAGGATTCAAACTGTCTTCCAAGTTCCTGGATATCCAGTGCCCTGGGACACAGCCCCTCTCTTCTGTTCTGCACACATGGCCCAGGTTCTGGCCATGACTCTCTTGTTCCTCTCTATATTCACTCACTGACTCACACCCAATTCCCATAACATCCCATCTCTCAACCTCTGCACAGGTTTGATCTACTGCAAGCAACCACCTCTCTGCCTTCCCTCCTAGAGTCTGGCCTAGTTGTCACACTGTGACCTTGAACCTGGGCAGCTGCAGCAGGAAGTAGGACCTCTCATCACTGAGTGGTAAGAATGGACACATAAAACCCACTATTGACGAGCTCTCCATGCCCTTCACCCAGATCCTTTAAGCACTGTTGTAATTCTGTTGTGTCATGTGAACTTAAAAAATCAACGAAAAAGTGCTTTGAAAACATTTGGTCCAGAGGAAACAATAACTCCCATAGGTTACTCTTGGCTGTGCTCTGGCCTCTGGCCTCAGATTCTTCCCGCTCCAGAAGCTAGGCTTGAAAGTCCTTTCACTGGACACACACAGAATCTCCAAAATTCAACACGCTACCTGGATGCTGTGGGTATCCTCCCTAGCTGGTTCTCAAACTTCATTGTGCATCAGATTCACATGAAGTGCTTGTTAAGGTAGATTTCTGGGCTTTATCCCTGGTTATTTCTGAATCCATAGGTGGGGGCATTTGCATTTCTAACAAGTTTCCAGGTATTGCTGCTGGTCCAAGAGCCACAATTTGAAAATCAATATTCTATACCATGCCTTTTTGGATTAGTTTCCTATGGCACTCAAGTTCTCATTTATATACTATTTCTATAGTAAAATCTTTTTATTTTTCTTTGCCTCTTGCTTAATAATCTATTGTGTTTTCTTCCAACCCCCACCCCCACCCCTTTTTCTGCTTCCTCCTCTCCTGCCCATGCCTTAGGTCTTCAGTAACCCTGCTGGGCTTTGTTTAGCTCTGCTCATAACACACAGAATAACAATGGTTCCCATCTCTGTCTCCATTATGTTCACCTCTAAAATATCAGACATGGCAGTCGCTGTGCATTCTGCCAGACAAACTAATCTGTGATATTTCAAATGCATTTCATGGACCAGAATAAACTGGCATATTTGAGCAAAGCTGTGTTCTGGATATATTAAAGTGTAAAAAACTGGCATGAAAATCAGGTCTCATGTAAACAGGAGATTATTATTACTTAGAATCCTATAATGTGCCCATCATATGGATCTCTAGGGCATTTGCAAACCCATTTTTACATAATTATGTGAAGAACATGTATTTTATATGAGATGGTGAAATTAAATACAAAATAGGGCATTTTGAAATGGCTGTAATGTTTTAAATGAAGAAATGAAACTGTTTCGAGACATATGCAGGAGAGAAAATTTATAGACAGCAGTTTTTAAGAGGCTCTATTAATTCCAAAGAAAACACAGAATGAAAATGAAATACCTAAGAATAAAATAAGGGGTCGCCCATAAAAATCAGTCTTTGTGATTCCAGTAGTTAGGCTTGCCTTCTAACAATATGAATTTTACAAGGGTATGCTCACCTCCATTAGCATTTCAATGGCTCAATATTTTTGTTACAGGAGGTTGCAACTGCTCTGATCTGCCCCTTCACTTTTCCCGCCCATCTTGGGTACCATCCAAAGGCACAAAAAATATTCCTGGCTGGTGAATCTTGTGTCAGTTTCCTACACCTGTGCCAAGAGAGGTTAGGATTTTTCACCCAGCTGCTAGACACTGGAGGAAAAATTCAAAGAGCAAATCAAATTCAATGTTCAACTCTTCAGAGAGCATCCCATTTATTAATTAGCTTTTGGAACATTTAGAGTACTCTATTTTATCCCAGAGAATCAAGTGTTAAGTCCTGCACAGAAGGAAATCCCAGGAATGTGGATAAAGATCTCAATCTGTTTTAGATTCAATCAAAAGATTCCAGAATTATATATTCTGTCTTTAAAATTTAGTAGCAAATTTTAATTTTAATTAGTTAATGTAACACATGCCCTCATGGAGAACAAAAACAAACATGAAGTCACTTTACAAACTTCAAATGGCTGTAAAGTTATTTTGACAATTTGTCTTTCCTCCAACTTAGTCTTCAGTAGTACCACGTACTCTCTTCTGAGCATGAAGTAGTAGTCTACTCAAGGGCAAAAGGAGAATTTTATGTTATCTGTAGTTTGGAGGAAGTTATCAGGATGCCCACATCAGCTGTGACCGGGAAAAATGTGTCTGTGACACTTCTCGGTGGTGCCATCTGCAACACAGCTGTGAGAATCATGGCAGTCCCCTCTCGGCCACTGGCAGAGGTCTCCAGCAGGGTATAATCGATTTCCCTTCTACTGTGGAAGTCATCATTGTTGCTTTCCCATTGGAGAACTATGGTTCTAAAAGACAAGGAGCAGGAAGTACAGTGAAATTTCCCAAGTTTGGTAGGCAGGTCATCACAGGGGCCAAATGATAACCAGGGCCAAGAATCCCTAGGCAGAATCAGGGTGTATTGCTTGACCTTGCTGCCCAGAATTGATGATCACCAACCCAGTGTTTCTCCATTGGGAGTAGGTCGGGAAGGTGATCACAGGTGTTATACGGATGAGCCTTTAAATAACACTCAATCACAGCATAAGGATAATTTTTTTTTCCCTGTTAAATTTTCTTTCAGTCTGGATTAATGGGAAAGAAACACTAAAGCTTTTCTAGCCCAAGATAAAGGGATTTTATGGAAAGGAGGGACATAGATAATCATCTCTTCAGCTTCTATTCATCCCCAGGCTGTGTGTTCAACTTTCTACACTTCGCAGACAAAGTCTCCCCTTGTTATGGCTTGGATGTAGAATGTCCCCCAAAGTCTCATATGTTTCTGAAGACTTGATCCCCCATGCAGCAATGTTCAGAGGTGGGGCTTTGGGGAAGCGATTGGATCATAAGGGCTCTGACCTCATTAATAGACTGATCCAAATGGACTACTGGCTGGTGGTGGAACTGTAGGAGGCAGGACCTAGCTGCAGAGAGTCCAGGCCTTGGGGGTATACCCTGGGTGACTTTATCTCCTCCCTGGAGGACCATCCCCCACCTCCACCCTACCCCTGTTTCCTGCATGCAATGAAGTGAGCAGCTTTTCTCCATCCTATGCTCCCCAGCTTGCTATTCCACCGCATCACGGGCAGAAACCTCCAATACTATGAACCCAAATAAACCTTTCCTTCCCCAGGTTGATTTTCTCAGGTATTTGTCACAGTGACAAGAAGCTAACACACCCATCTGGGAAATGAAAGAGCTGGAATTTGACATCAGAATTTTGGTTTTATCTATTTCTCTTTATTCACCTCCCTTTGACTCGCCTTGCCTGAGCTTTCCAACACTGTGGGTCAAGGGATCTACTTGCTATGCCTGAGCTTTACTAGAGTGGACATATCTGGGCTTAAAGTCCCAGAAGGTGTTAGTAGTTCCTTCTCCAAGACCCTTTCAACAGTCTTCAATACTCTGAGCATAACTAAAGCCAGCTGGTCTGGGAGATGAACCTTCAGTGGTGATCAGAAAAACTTCATGGGATTTATTTGAATTATGGCAGAAACCATCCAGCGGGGGTACATATCCAGATAGAATAAACAGGGGTCCTAAGCAGGCTTACACACACATTATTTACACAGCCACCTTTTGAAAAAATTGTAGATAATGCTGTTGAGCATGCATTACAAACCTTGCCTGATTTCTAACAAGCACCTTAATCAGGTATGTATTTTACAGATAGAAAAAGAGAAGATAAGACTCTAAATAACTGAGCCAGAGTCCCAAACAACCACTCGGTGGTAGGATCTGGGACTTGAGTACAGCTTCGTCTAACTTCAGAACCCAAACTCTCCAGCCTTTGCCCACTTGCTTTCCTTTGAATGCTGTGGCTAAGGACTGTGCTTTGGCTCAGGTATTGAAACCAACCATGCTACTGTAACCCTCCCAGATGGAATAGAGAATCTCTGTCTCAATCCTCTGTCACTGAAGGTCACCTGCACATATGAGGCTTCCTGGCAGCCATAAAAACACATCCCCTGGAGCATCATAAATAAAAAACGTACATGTTTCCATGGAATGGAGATGTTGGCTCATAGCCTGAGGCTCCCTTGGCCTGACTTCATGATTTACACTTATTCTATTTCTCAAAATGAAGCCACATTCCTCTTCACACATATAATGTCCAAGAGTCAATCAGGTCAATTATCTTTCCAATATCTTGATAAGCACAGCGTGTTTTTGTTACAACATGTACACCTGTAACTAATTAACACTATGGAATTGGTAATCAGAGGAATAGTGTCATCTTAAGGAAGACATTATGTAGGGTCATATAGGACTTTTCTCAGTACATTAATCACTTGCAGTAAATCGTAGATGTTGAACACAGGCTATTCTGCTTCACAAAGCTGTGGACGGATATGCTACAGATTGCCCATGTTCCTGCACTTGACGCTGTGGGGACACAGGCCCTGTCTCAAAAAGGTTTATCATATGGGTCTCCCCATTTTAGTCTTATCTCCATAATTTAGCAGCTTCAAAGCCCTCAGGTTTTTTTAAAAGGTAAATTTTCATATGTATGTAAAGCACAGTTTTATAGGGAACTTAGCATGTTTTCTCAGTGGCCCTAGTATGTTTTAAATTACGCTTTTTTATGCTGAGAATATAAAGTTGCATATCTTTGGAGTGGTCTGTTTTAACTCTACTTTCCCGTGAGCCTTGCCATTATTAATGTATTATTTCTCAAAACTCCAGATTTTTCCAAGAATGTATACATGGTGTTAGAGGAGCAACAGCTGCATTAGATATAGCTTGGTAGCCATAATTCTACAGATAAAGAACAGCACTCTTCACTGTATGGGAATTGTCCCCAGCTTCCCAGCGCCTCTTAGTGTCCAGATGCAATAGATTTGGTTATATAATTATCACTCTGAACTGGCTGGGATTTCATAAAATTAACATTCTGCTCTGGAGAAGTTATTCTATTGTCCAACTCTGCAACCCACTTGAATTTCAATGATGCCTTTGTAATAGGTTACAGGGTCCTCAAGATGGCTCGAGAAATGAGAGTCGGTGAGTACTAAAGCAAATAAACTTCTGAGGATGAATTATCATCAGTTTGAAAGCAGAACAATAACTACTACAAACTGGCCTCATTGTGCACCAGCCCTAAGCCCACAGATGCCTTACTGAGTTTGGAGAGAAGTAATACTGCAGGGAGCTGTATAGTGCATCAAGGAGAACAAGAAATACATCTACGTTCAGGTTTGCTGCCCAGTGGCTGCAGGCCAGCATATAAAGATGTTGCAGTGATCAAGTGTTCCAAGGGAATTCCCTTTTGATTCTTGGCAGAAGAGCATTACCAAGAATAACATTCTGGAAATACACTCAGTTCAGAGAAGCCATCTTTCTTTGGTACTATAGGAATTAGACCAAAAAATACCTGAAGAAAAATAAACATGGGAGATGAAAACGGCTTCATCAGTCATCAACTGAAATTAGATCCCAGGAAATGCTAATCAACATATGGTCCTATTTTCAAGCATAGCATTTGTATGTGGGGGAAATTAACAGGAGCGGGCACACACACAGAGAACACTGTTACCCTCATCTGGCTTCAGTTCAAATGGTGGGGATCATTTGATGCCCAAAGGTTGATGTATGCATTCTCACCTGAAAACATGTACAGTAATTCTGGGTTTGGGGAGAAAACTAAACTACACAAAAGGAGAATGTACATATCTCCTGGAAAAGTAGGAAAAAAAAGTAAAATTATAGTTCCTTCCCCAATGCTAAGAAATGCACGTTAGATTACATAAATGTGTACAAACATGAAATTTCAAACTCTCTATATTTAAAGTACACTAAAGAAAAACAAATCCCACCAGGCACCGTGGCACATGCCTGTAATCCCAGCAGCTTGGGAGGCTGAGGCAGAAGAATCGAAAGTTCAAAGCCAGCCTTAGCAAAAGTGAGGCACTCAGCAACTCGGTGAGACCCTGTCTCTAAATAAAATACAAAATAGGGCTGGGGTTGGGGCTCAGTGATGGAGTTCCCCCGAGTTCAATCCCTGGTACCAAAAAAATAAATAAATCAAAGAAAGAAAACAAATCCACAAGACTATAAAAAATTAAACACACGAACAAAACCAATTACTACTAGTTTATTAAAACTATATCACTGTTCCCCATGTGAATGTGGCCAACTGGCATGGCACAGTTTCTATGGTATTGTCACCATAACCTTGTGCCCTGTGGAAACTGTTGTTTTTTTTTTTTTTTTTTTTTTTTTTCATTCTTGCTCTTTAAACTCCTCCAGACTCTTGATGTCACTGACCTTTCATTGGCACAAACACATTACTATATTTAGTTTACCTCTCTTCCCCCCTTGAAAAACAAGTAAAGTAATGCTAGCATTAAAGGAATGCTAGTTGGCAGTGCTTATAGTAAACACCATCACTATATGGTCATCCAGATGATCAAAGATTCACTCCTGTCTATTCTACTTCGATTACCATTGCAATAAAAACAAGTACAAGAAAACCCACCCAAGGAAACATACCAATCACCAATATATCAAGACTCAGATTTGAGGATGTCAACTTAGTACAAAAGTGAATTCATACCCTAAAGGCCATGTAGTTTGGAATTTCAGTTCTATCACTCCCTTTTGTGTGAGGTTAGGCAAGTTGTTTAATCTCCCTTAGCTTTAGTGTACATCTCTAAAGCAAGAGCAGCACACGTCTAAGAATGAATTAAGTGAGATGTTGCTAGTCAACTATTTAAAAATCACTTCAGTCCTCCATAAATGCTAGCCATTTCCATGATTTCAGCAACATTCTTTCAGCCAACATTTATTGTCTGTCAGGCGTTGGACTCTGCTGGCGAATGAAAAAGAAAAGGCAGTTTGATTCTCAAGGGGATCAAGATCGGTGGAGAACATGAGAAGACAGATAAACCTCAAGATGTCTGGGAGTTAAACAAGAATGTAAATTAGACCTGCCAGGACTTTACAATTTCCACCTAAATGCAGTGAGTTAGACTTCAGCTGTAACATGATTTACCATCCTCAACCTCCCCTGGCCACTTCAATCAATATATTCCAAGGCACTATTTTCCTGAATTATTGCACACTTATAGAAAGGGTTGGATATTCACAATATTATTCTATTCTGCTTTGAATCAAAACTATTATCCCTCCCCCCCACTTGCATTTTGAAAATTAAAATTTAGGAATGCTTGATATTGAAATATCCTTTTACAAGTCTCCTGCCTCCAGGACATAATGACCATGACAAATGACCCCACTGAATACTAAATTTTCAAATGCACAAAAGACTGCTGCTGATTCTAACCTTTGATAGTATGTCATTCCACTCTGCTTATTCAGAAAATGGATCCATCTGTAGGTGCAAAATGCAATTTTCACAAAAATGGCACCTTAAAATATTCTGACACAATGTTCCATCAGCAGTCCTTATAGTTAGACAAATAAAGACAATGAAGAGCCATGCAGACCTGTTAACATCTGCTCAAAACCTGCACCCGCATTTCCTTGCCTCTGCTAGCACTAACTCAAGCTAGAATTCATTTAGATAATTCCTTAAGCTTGGAATGCTTAGCATGTCACATTTCCACCAAGTCTCATTTATATAATTAGTGCTAACATATGGCCCACAATCAACATTGGAGATTTGGAATCATTTTTAGCATGCCGTTAGACCTAAAGGGGTATGGATTCAATATGGAGGGAAGAGAATTAGGCATGCAAATTCCATTTACGATAACAAGAGCGTAGCAATGGAAATTTACCCCCAAAAGGTTTGGCTGCTAATCACATAGCAAGCAGAAAGAATTACATTCTTAATAACCCTTACCAAGTGCAATAAAAGGAAATAGAAGTTTGTTTTATGTGATGCTTTTGGTTACTATGTCTCCCCCTAAACTCAGAAGTATTTGTACAAACTAGTGCTAACAACTAAGATTACCCCAACAAAATTCTCTTATGTGGTCTGATTTAGCAATCTAAGTCAAAAAACCTCTTGGCCATCATTCATTCAGAGCCATGGTCCTCACTGTAAAAACCAGAGTAGCCACTTTTTCCCTAGATTGCTCTAGATGGTCTTCCTATTGATCTTTTCATTGAATCTGTATTCTAAATGTTGGCCTTTTCAAAACTTCTGACAGTCCAAACCTCTTCTGGCTCCCTTTTATTTTTCTAAATGATAAAAGACTGAGAGCAACAAATATAAAAGCAAAAGAATGGCTAACAGATGAGTCCAGATTCTAGAAGTTTTGCAATTAAATTTTGAGGTCATAAATTAGTAAAGAATTCCCCTAAACAAATGTACTTCATTTATCCTCCTTATCAACGAATGCCACTAATGCTCTTGATATTAGTGCTTATTGAGTACTATGTCCTGGGCAATGTAATACACATTAAAAATATAATATCACTTAATCCCCAGTCCCCGCCCCCCAAAATGAAATGACTCGATTTTACAGATGAATGAACCAAGGTGGTGTGATCCTTGTGAGGCCACTCGGTAAGGGCAAAGGACTCCTGAGTCTATGCTTTTGACCACTAGGCTCTCCTGTCCCCAAGTTCTTAATTTTCGGTGTATCTTTAACTTCTCTATTGTTACGCCTTCACAGTTAATAGCATGTTTCACTGACAACATCAGAATTGCTGGGAATCTGTGTCCATCTCTATCCACCACAAGATCAGTACGTCATTATTTCAAATATGAATTAGAGTAAATAAGTCCTAAGGTCCTTTTCGAATTTAGGAATTGATTGTTCTATTTAATTGCCTTCTGGATGGTATCTTTCCCATCTCAGCAGTTCTGAATGTGGAGACAGCACTGTTGATCATCACCTCCCAGCACCTGATAACAATGGCAGCATGAAGATGATGTTTAAATGAATGAAGAATGTCCAATGGAAGCATAAGTCATGAGACCTGGGTGCAGTTCTAGTTCTACCACAAAATTACTGTGATCTGAAACAAAAATCACCAGACTCTTGGAAACTTAAATTAAAACATCCACAAAATGAGAAGATAGGTCCAAACTATACAATAAAATTTCCACGTCGATATATCCAAATCATTCCTGTGCTGTGGAACTCCCTTCTTTCCTTCATAAAAATAAATAAATAAATAAAAATTTGAATTATTCAGCCTAGGATCCCAATTAGACACTTTTTTTCCCTCCCTTTTATGAGAAAGTCTGATGAGACAAAGAAGTCCAATTCCAAAGTTGGAATTTATGCTCCAGGTTTCGGTTCCCAAACCTTGTAGTAAACTGGATATCAGTCTCCCCAACTTTCAGAGGAGGGATCCAGATTCCAGATTTGCAAATGCTGGTCTGTGAATGAAGTGTTTTTACATTCCACAGAAAAAAATCAAACTGAAGATAATATTGTGAGGTTTTATAAAGCTATGCAGTCAGCCCTCCATATCTGTGGGTTCTACATTCATGGATTCAACCAATTAGTGAAAAAAAATACTGGAAGAAAAAAAAATCACATGGTTCTGTACTAAATGCGTACAGACTTTTTTTGGTCTTATTCCCTAAACAATGCAATATAATAACTATTTACATGGCATTTACATATATTAGACATTATAAGTAATCTAGAGATGTTTTAAAGTATGTGGAAGAATGTGTGCTGGTTATATACAAATACTATGTTTTCTTATACAAGGAATGTGAGCATTTGCAAATGTCAATATTTGTGTGAAATCCTGTAACCAATCCTCTGCAAACACTAAGGAACCACTGTACTCATTCAGTTTAAAAGAGTTTTATTCCAATTGCTTATCCCTTGTATTATTACATTAAAATATTCTTTCTTTTGAAAATATCCTGTCGGGAACGTTTTTGAAAATAGCCTTTAAACATAATAAAAATTTGACCATCTAAAGTTAGTTCAGTAGCTCCAAAACTGCTCAGGAAGACTCCACTCCCCTAATAATCTTTTACCTTAGTTTTCTTTTTCTCATGATTTTCCTATTCACTGTATATTCTTCTCCCATGGACTGTTCATTTCTCTACTAATCCCTTCCCTTTATCTTAAAGTTTCGGCAATTAAAAAAAAAAAATGTTTTCCCTTACCGGTTAATAGTAATGGAAGGAGGGTGTGGACTACAGCATGAGATAATAAGCAATTTAACGTTGCCTTGTTCTGTTCTCAGAAGTCCTAGGAACAAATCCATTGCAGACAATTCCTTACTCACATTCTTCTTTCTCTGGGCCTCACCTCTCATCCCCCCCACCCCCAAATTCCTCCAGTTCTCACAATGATGATATCAGATTAGAAAGTTTGATGCTCTAAGGTGTTGACTGACTTCCCCAAGCCAAAATAGTCAGTGAGGGACAAACACAGACCCCAAAGCCAGAGCCTGGAGACCCCAGATGCCAAACTTCCCCTACTTCCCATCACTGAGGAGCAGCCTTTGGTCCAAGAGAGCCTATGGTCCAGGTGTCCCCTAGCATGTGGCAGGTCAGGCCAGCTGGTTTTTTAAAGCACATACATAGATAAGAACTCACTTTGGCCCAGCTGAGGGAGGGTGTCCCATGGAGTACTGCCAGAGAGATGCAAGACCAAAGGAAAGGAACAGGACCGAGAGAAAGTCTGAAAGGTTGCTTAGTCAGGGCAGTCGACTTGAATGACTTTTTAGAACTAAAGTGGTATGAAATCCTTTCTATCCTTGTTGAAGAAACAAGAGGAAACAGAATCTGGACTATTTTTTTTTTTTTAAACAAAAGATAAGCTCCTCCTTTTTCACCCTGAATCTCTTTCTCTCCACATAGTCAACATCACAGCCCTGTATCTTAGACCTGAGTCTTTTCTGAGCCAATGAAGAAATTCCCACCCACTGGGCTGCTCCCATTATTTCCATGGCTGAATAGAAATTGTATGAAATTGTCAAATGAAACTCCCTTTGTCCTATGAAAAGATGAAATGATGTGCTACACCTTTGATTGCAGACATAGAACCCCGCCACCATTTCAAGGAGACGTGTGTAAGTTACTGCCAGCAATGACATGTCTTTTTTATGGAACCAAACAATGAAGGACTGACTTTTACTCTGTAGTCATCGTGCAGCTCATTTACGTAATAACATTAAAATCCACTTACATGAACAAGAATGCTGGAATTACAAACTTTGACAGGAATTATAAAATTCATCTAAAATAAATGACTTGCTTGTAAGTAAAAGCACTCCATGAACATTTGTGTGTAGAGATTGTATCGTGAACTTATTCCTTAGTGTGTATGTGTAGTTTATTATTTGTGGTCAGAACACACGTCTTCATGTATGATTAGAGAAAGGCACATTTATATGGAATGTGTTACAGGGTGTTAACGCATTAACTTTCAGTATTAGACAAATGTGTGATCAGAGAATTGTAACTGTAAACAAATGTCTATCAATAGATGAATAAACAAAAGGTGATATATATGTGTATATATATATATATATATATATATATATATATATATACACACACACACACACACACACACACACACACACACATTGAAAACAAATGGAGTATTATTCAGCCTTAAAAATGAAATTCTAATACAGGATACAATATGGATGAGTCTTGAGGATATTACTCTAAGTGAAACAGGGACACAAAAGGACAAATAATGAAATAATGTACGATTCCTTTTTTGTAAGTTACCTGGAATAGATAAGTTCACAAAGAAAGATGACTGAATAATGTAAATTGTACATTATGTTTTATCACAATAAATAGATCTTCCTCAACATATGATATGGTTATATGATGACAACCTATCATAAATTGAAAATAATCATAAGCCAAAAATGCACTGAATACATCTATCAATCACCATAGTTTAGCAACACACTAAAGGTGCTTACCCACCTGACTGTGTAAATGGCAGACAGCTGAAGCTCACTGCCATTGCCCAGGACAAGAGAAGGTCATACAGTATATCACTAGCCTAGGGAAAGATCAAGATTCAAAGTGCAATTTCTACTAAATATGTTCTACATTCACACCATTATCAAATAAAAAGTACACACGTCATCATCTTTGTGGTTTTGGAGTTATGGAAGCTAAACATCACAAAGAAATAATATGTCAGCATCTTTGTGGTTTTGGAGTTATGGAAGCTAAACATCACAAAGAAAGGAGTCAGCCTGTAAGTTGCTACTTTTAAGTTGGAGAGAACAAATTATCTACCAGGCTGACAATGATAAATATATCTATCATAGAATGAATTGAGACAAAGCTCCCTAAAACAGGAACATGGAACCCCAAAGGGTCCAAAATGAAAATATATAGTGCTCTAATAAACCCCAGTGGGCATGAAAACTCTAAGACCATCATAGATACTCCTTAAGGAGGAGAAAGTGGATTGAAGGTATAAAATTGCAAATATTGGGCCTGAGAAAGTGCCAGCTTCATATGGTTCAGCAGTTGGAAGGGGCCACCTTGACCTTCTCCCTACTTTTACCTTCAAAATGGCCCAGACAAGGTCAATTTGGATCACTCTCAAGTTATCCATCTCTCCCTCAAACACACACCACCAATAACACGTAAGTCATGACCTGGTTCTCTCTGTGCAGGTGAGGGGACACAAGCTCCAGGCTACCCAGGGATCAGGCACTGATGCACTCAATCAAGCAAATCATTAGTATACATAGCCACCCCTGTTCATCTCATCTGCTCAGGGTTAGTGTGGAGAATACAGATGCCATGTCTCCAATCTTTTAATTATTCCCAATAATCTAGAAGTCTGGGTTTGAGACTGAAAGGTCATAATTTTTAAAATGTTGGCACAACTTTTTAAAGCATTCTGCATGCCCGATAAAATATCTGGGGACTCAACTCTCTCCATCTACCTACTGGATACAGATAAGCAATTTCCAGAGCACAGGTTTGATGCAGCCCCTACACAGGTCTAGCATTTCTGTTGCCAAGTCCCACAGAGGAATGAAGGCCTATCCCATCTTGCACCCTGTTCTTGGCCATCTTACATCCTCCTTTACCTTCTTAGTGGGTCCAAGTCCTAGGCTTCGCTTGGGATCTTGGAATGGTAACAAGTTTCATGCCATCTGACACATGTGTGTATTTGATTTGGGTCGTCATGGCTGGGAGAGGGTAGTATGCGTGAAAGTAGGACGGTCTCACCAGATCAATGGAGTGAGGGCAGGTCTGGCACCTGGATAAGTTCTCAGGGCAAGAGAGTTGGTGGTGTTGAAAGCCCTTCTCAGTAGGCTGTAGTAAACACAGAAGGGAATTCTCAAAGGTGCACTGAATCCATTTGAGGGGCTACTAGTCTCTTTTGGCAGCGAATGGAGATTTGTTATAGGGAAAGATAAAAGAAGATGACAAGACTAACTTTTGTTTCCGTATGATAAGTCTGCTTTACCCGTTATTAAAAACCTAGGGCATGCTTCAAATGAGACAATCACTTTTTGAAAGGATATCCTTAAATTATAAAAGATGAATCTTACATTCTTTTACAGACAATAGTCAAGAAAGACTCCTTTTTATTTCTCAGAGCAGCTCTAACACAGTCACATATGACAAGCATTAAAGACATATCCAGGCTCCTCATAGATGTTTAACCCAGGAATGGCCTTTCCCCCCTCTGGAATTTTGGCAAAGCACACCCTACACACTCCACAGCATTTAATTAACTGGAGACCATTCTCAAGTTCACTTAATTATAGGTCAGTATTCTGACTCCATAAATCATGGAAAAGGAAAGGAAATGACACAAAAGCCCTAGACTAATATAATTTATAGCTATCTGAACTAACACAAGGAAAGAATGGTACTGTTCTATAATTAAAGATTAGGTTAGTGCCAAAAATCATAATTTTCTACTTGGCTTTAAAAGCGAATGTCATGTTAATGACAGTTAACTTTTGATTACGCGGAGATGATTATATATAGTTTGTGGATTATCTATGCCCTCATTTTCTTTCCCTCTTTCTCATGTTGCTTTATTGCTAATTAATCCCTCTATCAGAATCCTGATTAAGGAAAGGAAGAGAAGTAGAAAAATCAAATTAGTCATTTGGGCTGATTGTTAGCTGCCTCTGTTAAGACTCTTGGTGAAGCTAATGTGAAAAATGCCTTTCTGAATTTCAATCCTCTATTCTACTGACTTTTTCTCTTCTTTGTGGTCCTGGGAATTGAACCCAGCAGTGCTCAAAACTGAGCCACATACACAGCCCTTTTATTTTATCATATATGTATATGATTTTTTTATTTATTTATTTAAGAGACAGTGTCTCGTTAAGTTGCTGAGGCTGGCTTTGAACTCACAGTCCTCCTGCCTCAGTCTCCTGAGCCACTGGGATTACAGGGGTGCACCACCATGCCCAGCTACTCTGATTTTTTTTTTAAACTAAGATTATCTGAGTTGTGTATCCTCAGAGAAGAAATCCTTGGGTTAATAATACAGTATTTGGATACTTTTATTGTGTGAGGTGAGACCCAAGCATTTAAAATTCAGAAATCCCTTTTACTCAATTCCTAATAGGTATAGCAAATGGAATCTCGGGAGTAATTCTGCACCCCTATCACCTTCATACATGTTGAAATTACAATGATATCTGCAAGGGATGTTCTCCTGTGCCATATTCCATACAAACATGGCCTATGTACATGGCCATACCATTTGTCATATTAAAATAAATGTGAAGGGCTGTCTCTGGAATGTAACTCTGGGAGCCTTAGGGATTTTCTTTCCAAGGTCTATGTTGACTCTTCAGCAAGCACAATGTTTCCAAACATTGAAGTTCCGGGAGCTAGAGATCTAGATGGATAAATTACTTGGAGGAGATCTATTTGTAAATCCTAACACATCATGCAACAAAACTCACCTACTCTGTGCCAATTCAGTGGTTAAAACAAAGATGAGAAATGATTAGACACAATGAATCATCAAAGCTGCCAACTTGGCGGGCAATAAAACTAATAAGCCAACGGCCTGCCCAGTGACAGTCCAGTTGTGATTATATTGTGTGAGAGCAATCACATAGGAATGTGAAAAGAAAAGGCACAAATTTTGAATCTTAAGAAGATTCCCTCATCCTGCCAGATCTTCTTGAAAACACCCCACATATTTCCCATTGTAAGTTGTATTACACTTATACCAACATATGGTGGGACAGCCTACGTCTTAGGCATTGTGAAAAATCAGCACAAATCTAGTTTTCTGTAATCTGTCTACAGAATTAGGGGTGTGGATGTTTCAGAACGCTAACAAATTTTTAAAACTAAATTTCTTTCTGCTGTTCATTAAACACTTATATAAGAGTACTTATACGCACAAGGATTGAAGTGATAAAAAGGCAGGTTGAAGAGTCAAAGTAACAGGCTTAATAAAACAGGTTATCCTAGATTGCCATAGTTTTTTTCTCTGCCTTAAAGGTTTTGGTTTGCTTGCTTTGGACGTCACATGCCTATGGCTTCCCAGTGATGGAAAGAAATTATTAGTTTCCTTTTTGAACTCCTAGAGCTCAGTGGGATGCATACATGTAAGATGACATAATGCCTTTGTTCTATACCCAAATTTAACAAAGCAATTTGACTTCTGTTCAAAACCTGCAACAGAGTATGAAAGTGCCTCATGCACTAAGCCAGCCAGCTTCAACCCATTACAGAGTTTTATGTAGAAAATGATAAAACATTAATAAATCGCCACCCTTCAAAAATATCCACCTCTGGAAAATATAAGTTAATGCAATCATAGTCCAACAGGAATGTAAACCAACATTATAATACCACATGATATGGTTCGTTAAACACTTCAAGTCTTTAGGGTGCTTTTTGGAATTGCAAAATATTTCTATCATATCCCCATTGTAATTTGGTATTCCGAAATACCATTAACTTTTAAATGTACCAATTTGCTTTTTGCTGCTTGATAAATCTTAGTTGTCATTCATAGGCTGTAAATTCATTTTATGCTTTATAATAGCTCACTGGAAAACTTTTCCCAGTGAAGCAAGTTCCTCAGTAAGAAAAAAACTTGGAAATAAAATGGTATTTGATCAACACACTATAGTAATATAGCCAAGTATTTTCTTCTTTGACATTAAAATTGATATATGATGACAGGAAAAATTATTCATCTTTTTATTATACAAGCAACCAAAACACTAAAACTTAACTATAGCGTTAACAGGATGAAGTTATCAGTTTTCTGCATGAAACCACAGAAGAAGTTTCTATCAGCAGAGATGAGACTTTGGGTTTATTCATATACAATTTAAAGACCAAGACCAAATCCAACTTGAGGAAAGATGTCCGCAGCATGAGATTCCTCAGCAGATATGCAATTAAAGACATGAGCCATTTAAATTTTCAAAGTTCTTTAAACAATATACTAAAAAGAGGTATTCTTACCAGAAAGATTAGTCAGAATATGTCTGGCTACAGTGATTCAGCCTGAGATGTGCTGGTCATTTTTCCATCCCTCAGCCGAGATAGTAGCAAGCAGTTATCAGACTACAACTTGTAAAGCATGAGTTTTTCACCAGGACCAAGGACACAGCTGAACATCACAAGTCTGATGAACACAAAAACCCAGACAATACCTTTTGGCAATGAACAATTGAAAAAGCTCCATTATTTATCATGTTGGTCTTCAAAGGGAAATCCATTGAGAAGCTGTGGGAAGTCTGCCTAACAAAACAAACGTTGCTTGATAAAGTTTCCAAGGATATTAAGAACAGTTTTTATTCTCTTGCTAGAACGTATACTGCTGATTTCCTTAGTGAAATATACTAAGAAATATAAATTCATTATATTTTCACGTGTACTGGAGTTTATTCCAATTTTTTGTTTGTTTCTTTACTATTCTGCCCAATGCTATTATTCTATCTTATCACATGCAACAAAGGGATTATGGAAAAAGTCAAAATCTGTTGATATTTTTGATTTATGTCTCCATTGTTTTAAAAATCAAGCAAATGACCATATTCTAAAGAATAAGGTCGCTGGTCTTCTAGAGTGCTCAGTTCTTTGGAGAGCTGGGATCATTTCTGCTCTTTGAGAGATCAGCTATAGATAGATGCTAGAAGAATCCCCACTTTCTCTTACCAGCAGACCACAGTGCTTCTCCTGGCTGGAAGGGTCATGATTTGAAAAGGCACACCCCTGCTCAAAGTCAAGACCATGAAAGGTGAGGTCACTCAAAAACCACTCAACAACGTCAACAAGCTTGGAAACTCAATTTTGTTTCCTAACCGACATCTTAAAAATTCCTTTCAGTGTTCAAAAACTACTGCAAGGGCATTTTTTAAAAATAGCCTTAGAAAAATAGAAGAGACACAGAATGAATCCATTAGTAAAAACCTGTTTTAACACTATTTTCATTAAAAACCTATAAAGAAAGTTTACAGTGAAATGTCAATTATTGGTCTTCTCCCTTAATTCCAAAGCTGATGATTTGATTCTTGTTTAAGAGATTGAAAAGATGTAGTTATTTGAAGGAATATTTTGCAGCATTTGCATATAAAAACATAATTGTGTACAGAAAAATACACTTGTTTTTGCTGTTCAGTTATGCTTCTTTCTTCTTCCTAGAAAATTATTTTCCCCTATTGGTGATACTGTAGCTATGCATTGAAAGAAAATTTAAATAAAATGATTCTAATATACTATTTCTTCTGCCCACTTATGTGAATCCACTAGTTACCTTATTTAAGAATATTTTATTCATTGGTAAATTACATGGGCTGCTTCTATTGCATAATCAGTCATTATTTTCTGAGCAGGGAGAGAACTACAAATGGAAGTGAGATTAGCACTTCCAGAATTCTGTCACTCAGTGGTAGTTTTCTCAACCAAAACAACAATCAAGTAGGATTCAATCCCACTGGATGTTTCTTTTTTAATAAATAGTATTTTCCTGGCTACACAGTGAAACCTCTCTCAATTTTCTGAAATACTTGAATACATTATTGGTCCTATTTAAAAAATAGGTTTGAAGGCATGGAATTAAATAAATTTGAACCACTTAGCCTATGAAGAACATAGAAGACTTTGAGATGGAAAAAAATTACAACAGAAAATTATATAGCTATGCATGTGTATAAATGTATGCATGGGTACTTAAAACAGAAATACACTTTTTGAAAATTTTTTATTTGTTTTAGTTACACATGACAGTAGAATCCATTTATGTACTTTGATATATCATACATAAATGGGATTATAATTTCTAATTTTTCTAAGTGTACATGTTGTAGGATCACATTGTGAATATTCGTGACTACATGACCAAAGTAATAATGTCTGTTTCATTCTACTATCTTTCCTATCCCCACAATCCCTTCCATTCCCTCCCTTCACTTCTCTACCTAATCTAAGGAAATGCTATTCTTCTCTAGTGCCCCTCGCCTTATTGTGAATTAGCATCAGCAGATTAGAGAAAACATTTTGCCTTTTGTGGGATTGGCTTATTTTGCTTAGCACGATATTCTCCAACTCCACCCATTTACTGGCAAATACCATAATTTCATTCTTCTTTAAAGCTGAGTGATAGCTCATTGGACATATATGCCACATTTTCTTTATCCATTCATCTATTAAAGAATACCTAGGTTTGTTCCATAGCTTAGCAATCGTGAAGTGAGCTGCTATATACATTGATGTGGGTGCATTAGTGTAGTATGCTGATTTTAAGTCCTTTGGGTATAAACTGACGAGTGGGATAGCTCGGTCAAATGGTGGTTTCATTCCCAGTTTTTTGAGGAATCTTTATACCGCTTTCCAGAGTGGTTGTAACAATCTGCAGTCCACCAGCAATGAGTGTACCTTTTTCCCCACATCCTTGTTATAGGCAACTTATTGTTGCCTATATTCTTGAAGATTGGCATTCTACACTAAGAAATACACTTTTAATAATTTTTTAAAGTCACTGTTGAATGAATTCACTGTCAACCAACATGATAAAAGCTAACATGTATTAGCAACTTAAATTATTTTAGTAAGTAGAATAAGAGTTCTAATTTAACCATCAGTGCCAGAGCTTTCCATGCCGCTTATTCTGGTGATGGGGAGATGGGAGAGAGGCCTAACCCAATTTTAGGATGGTTTCTGACTTCCTCCTCTTTTTGTGTGTTTGCCCTAGAGATCAAGGAAATGATCATTATTATGCTGAGTGGGAGGGCCAAACCCTGAAGGCCATAGTTTCTTTCTATCAGAATATATAATACTCGGAATAAATGAAAAGATCAAAACCTTTTTCTTTCAAGCATGCTCCCAAACTTGGGAATTTGTGTTTTTGATGAAAAAATTGCTTGACATGCAATTGATGTCACTTCAAGTTTTCTGCCAAATAGAGTTTCCTAGAAATTTAGAAACGTAAATTCAGAAACTGATGAAAGTCAAAACCCTACAAACAACTAAGAGACAACCAGTTTTGACACTCTTTGGCCTTATAAAAGCAATTAACTGGCTCTCATTCTACAAAACCTTATGAAGCCCCTACTGTTCACCATCAGGACTGACCTGTGCTGTGGCACCAGTGTGCACTCTTCAGGTCAAGAGGCACCATTCACATTGTAGACCATGGTAATGCCACAGAGGTGGGTGTGAAGATGTGTGCAGAGATACTTGCACAGATGTGTGTGCCATGGGACTTTCTCAGTACAAACTTTTGTGGCTATATTCATCAGTATTTTTGTGACAGACATTTTACTAAACCCTGGATCACACATAAAAATCATAGTGGTCCTTCTATTATCTAGTTTTGCTTTCTAGTTTCAGGTACCTGAGGTCAAGGACAGGTAATTGAAAATATTAAATAGAAAACTACAAATAAACAATTTATGTGTGTTAATTTTATGTGCTGTTTTGTGCAGCATGATGAAATTTGGTACCATTCCATGCTGTCCTCCTCAGGCATAAGGTATCCTTTCTCTAGCATATCCACAGTGTATATGCTACCCTCCTACTAGTCACTCAGTGGCCCTCTGATCAGTGGTGATCAGATCAACTTTCACAGTTTTTCAATGCTTGTGTTCAAGTAACCTTTACTTTATTTAATCATGTCCCCAAAATACAAGAGTAGCAGTGCCAGGCAATTCAAATATACATAAGAAAAGCTCTAAAATGCCTTAAGTGAAAAAGTGAATGTTTTCAACTTAGTAAGGACAGAAAAACAACTGAGATTGCCAAGATCTATAGCAAGAACAGATCTTTCATTCATGAAACTTTGAAGAGGGAAAATAAATCTATGCTAGATTTTTGGTCATACCTCAAGCGATATAAGCTACGGTTACAATGTGTGACCAGTCCTTTAAGATGGAAGAAGTGTTAAATTATAGGGTTTTTTGGTGGGGGTACTATGTGTTTTCTGGCATCCTCGGGGGGTCTTGGAACACCTTTCCCACTGACGAGGGAGGCTCCTGTAGACAACTTTGGCAGACCTCATAGGAGAGATGACATTTAACCTGGTCTTGATGGATCCATAGCTAAGATAAAACTAGAGTTGGGCAAAGGGAAGTCAAGATCGCTGAGGTATAAAACAGTCTACTCAGGGCCCTGGAGTATCTTATCATAACTCATACCCTCTTTTTAAAGGTGAAATGCAGAGAAATCAGGTGAAAGATAAATAGGACCAAGTAATAAAAAGTCTTAAAGGACATACCAAGAAATTTAAGCTTTGTCTTGTATTGTCGGACAATGTGGGAATTTTCCAACAGCAGAGAGAAATAATCAGGTGTATGTGCTTAAAAAGTATATGCATAGAGAATGGAGGTACCAGTTATATCAATCAGTGGCCTTCCCTATATTCTACTCAGTTCCATAAAGCACAGAAGGGTAGTTAAAGTATAGACCACGGAGCCAGAATGCCTGGATTGGACTTCTCAGATCCCTGTCTTATAAGCTGATTTTGAGCAGCAGCTTTCCTTAACTTAGCATTTGAATTTCTGCATCTTTATTGGAGTGCATATGTTATAGCTAGGGTTGTTTTAATGATTAGGCAGCTAATATGTGAAAAGCACTTGGAACAGTGTCTCACACATAGTGGGCACTAGATGTGTATTTCATCCATAAGCAAGTATTAACTAAACTCTTATCATATGCCAGGGATGGGGGATGTAAGGTCGAAAAGAATAAGGAACCACCCACTGTCACAGAATTTACAGCAAAGCAACATTCAAGGCTCTAGTCTTTAATGATTGTGAATTAAAATTACTTTGGTTTGGGGAATAGAAAATTTTATGATACTAGGTACAACTGTATTTTGCAATTCCAACAGCACTCAATACAAAGGTAACGGTGATAAAGCGTATCCCACCTCTTCTCCTCTATTTGGAATCATAAAAGGGGAGGACTCCTCAAACACAGCCCTCTAAGGACAGCTCTCTGCACTCTGCCTAAATTCAGACAGCTGTTGTGTTCATTTTACTTTATACTCGCTCTTGTCATTAATTCTGTTTTAATGGACCCGTTTCTATTCTCAGTGTGCTAGAATGTTCTTTGACAGGGTGATCCATAAAACAGCTTCACTTTCATTTTTCCACTCCAATATTCCATATCCAATTCCAGAATGCTGTCGATAGCTGTTCGAAAAATATCTAGACTTATAATTCAGTGCGTTAGCACACTCTGTACCAAATCGCCAATTAACAGATTGGAAATGAGGAAACAAAGACTTAAGAACAGAATATTAAAATAGGCAGAATGAGATACAATTATTCTTTGTGATTGTTAAGAATCTACTCTTCATAATTACTTACTTCAACATAATTATTAAGGCAAAATTTAAGGAATCTGCCTAAAGCAGTAGCATTGGCCCACGTAGCCCCACCACCCTGGCTTTACGAACAGGCCTTACAGACAACGGAGCTGTTGGCATCAGGAAGGGTCTGGAAGCTGTTCCCTTTAAAAAGTGGTAAGGAGATGATCTTAGGGAAAAAAAGAGAGAGGAATAAGAGCTGTTGTTTATATATTTTAACTACATCTTCAGACTGTAGCCCGGCATTTACAATTATGTAAGGGAATTCAACAATTATTTGTGGAACAAATGAACAGCAGCTACCATTTGTTGATTCTTCTGCCTTGAAATGATAGTCTCCAGTAACTGAAGAAACCACTCTCCTTTGCTCTTTCATAAAGGATAGCTCCTAAACCATCCTATAATAAACTACAGCTCAGGACATTTTTCCCCCTAAAATGCATTTTTATTGAAGATCATCAGTCACTTTTCTGCTTATTCTCAGAACATGGCGAGATCTTCCTATAATTTATCCATAAGAATAGCTAGTGTAAATTGCAAACGCAGAGATTCCACCATGCACTCTAACTTCCAAATCATTTATTAAAATATTAAGTAAGGCTAGTACCCAGGTTCATCTCCTAGGAGATTCCATTAGGAACCTGTTGTTCTCATTGTTTCCCTGTGAAATATTTGAAAATACTTTCTTTCTGGAAGTGTGTTTGCTAATTAAATTAAATACTTTATTTCCAAATGATATTGTAGATTTGACAGGATGCTCTTAGGGAAAATATTGCTACCATTGCTTCTACATCAAATCTTTTCTAAAGCTCCCTTTCTAAACAAAGTAGGCACTTTAGTATATATAACAGACTAGGATTCAAAAAATGACCAACACGCTAATAATGATCATTTCTGGGTGATAAAATTCTTTCTTTTCCATATCAAGGTATCCTGTATCTGAATACATAATCGGTTTCCTAAACCATTCTGACTCCTAGGAATTACTCATGAAAACTAAGAATGATTTGGTGAACCATATTATTTAGAACCTATATATAATAGGGTCTAAAATAAGACAGTATCTAAATGGAGGGGGAAATGTTCCTATAATTGAAGGGAGTCTGAGGATATGAATTAACCACAAGTGTCTGTCTCTGAAGGAATATTATAGACCATACATGGCTGGCTAAATGCCTTCAAAAGCATAGTGAACAGTGAGAAGACATCTTTTGCTGAAAATCCATGACCACAACATAAGAATGTTCAGAGATTGAGTCTAAATTAAAAATGATTAAGACACCAGGAAGAAAAGAAACAAGCAATTAGCTGAAAGAAAAATCGTTTCAAATTGGAAAAGAATCTCTTACATCCAAAACATCTCAGGAGCTAGCAATTATCTATTGCACCCCTATCTTTCCATCTCTGTATTTAAGGAGAAGTTATATCACAAAAGAGTTGTACTTTTTGGTACACATTAGATGGATCATGCTTTTGGTATAAAAGGTATTTAATCTTCTAAATCAGTGGGAAAAAGATTATGTTTATAAAGGGGTTAATGAACTTTTACATGGTATAAGCAATGAGCATATTGATAACTGACATTGACTATTTACCTGCTGACTTTCAATGGCATAAACTCACTTAGACCTCAACTCTTCACCTTGAGGCAAGTTCTGCTTTTACAAATGCTTTTCTACTCTCAGTAAATATTACCTTTGACTTAACATTCTGCTTAAAAATATTTATAAGCCCTTGGGTCTCCTTTCCCTATTAGATCCAGCAATAAAGCAATCCCTTTGTGCAAAGATGGCGAGGATCTGGTTTGGGACTACACCTATATTGCAGGAAAAAAAAATTATCCTTTGGTATACATTTGTCACTTTTGGTGCAGAGCACAGTAAATTTTCTTATTCTCTGCCAGTTGGCACTGGTGTGTATTGAAAACATGCAGAATTTCTAGCACTTACACTAACTCATTCAAATACATACCAATATCAGCCTAAGTGATATACATTTTAAGATATATTTTAACAAGAAAAGTATACCGAGGGAAAAGACTGGGGAGTCTATATCAGACACAAATCAATTGTGGGTAGCAGTAATTTTTAGTATGTGTTATGAGTGTGAACAGATCTTGGCTACAGAAATTTTGAAAGCCACAGGTTCTTTGGTATGTTTGGGCACTCTTGTCATATATTTTCAACTTTTATCATAACCATTACAGAAACCCAAATGCTTAGGACCTGATAAATAATCAGATGTCATTTAGAGCTTTCAACTCTAATACCCCTCCCCCAAACAAAAACAAAAATCAGGGCAAGGGCATTTCATTGCTGTGTAAAACCAGGACTGGCTTATAAAAAACATGCCTATTATGCAACTCTCTTTAAAAAATCATTCTTTCAGGGATAATGGAATACAAACTTACTCAAGGACTCAGAACTAAGGAATCCAGAACAGGTCAAGTTATTCCTGTAATAATGACAAAAATTCTATGATAACCTTCATGAAAGTTTCTAGGTTTATATTATCTTAAATGAAAATCCTACAGTCTAGTTAAAAGTTGATACTGGATGAAATATCTGACTTGACACTGTAAAGACAAAAATGATTGTGCAGAGAAGTATAACTTGAGGATGGGGCAGTTAAGGGTAGGAATGTTACTGGATCAAGCTACCCTGCTGGGATAGTAACAAGGGGGAAATGATAGGAGTTTCTATTCTCCATCTTTAATGAATCTTATGTGTACTCCTTAAATGAATAGTTATCAATCCTAAATGGCTCTTGTTTGGAAGCTCAGCTCAGTTGCGTCATGAAAACATTAAAGCTGACCTCTGAATTTAAGCCAAGCACATTTGGCTTGAGACTAAGGTCGCACTAGGGGTATCTAGTTAAACCTCACTTGGGTAACCTATCCTGATGTAATAATACTGTTCTTACACCAGCCTAGAATATAGCATATGCCAGCTTTGGCTTTCCAGTGTACACAGTACATGTCCATAAGCCTGTGCAGTTATCATCTTCACCCTGATGTACCCAAATGCAAACTCCCCATTCTTACTAAAAAACAAACAAACAAACAACAACAACAACAAAAAACCCACAACAACAACAAAAAACCCTCAATTACTCTTTACTTGAGACCACCATTTCCGCAATCAGCTCAAATACCCCAGAGCCACCATTAAGTGACCCTTTTGATCAACAGCTGTGTCCCAGTTCATAAATTCTGCCTACACTTCCAAGGCTATTTTAGTACCACCCACAGTCAATGGTTTCATTTCTCAATTTAGATATATTTGTGGGTAGTAGCGACTCTCCAGCTGAATTTGTATTTGAGGGCCAAGACTTTACCATTTGTACACAAAGAACTACAGGATTTAGCAAGTTGTGGAGAATAAATTAGTTCCTGTGAAATGATCCAGGAATAACACAGGTATACATGTTGATTCTCAGGCTACAGAACAACTTCTCCAAAAGCAGGCTTCTATTTCACATGCTGCCACTATCCTCTTTACCTCTTAATTTTTTTTAATATACAAATATCTTATTGTTTTTACTTCATTACCTTTGTTCAAAAAAGAACTCAGCACTATTAGGACCTTATAAATCAAATTAGATTTAAGAAAATGGGTCTTTTAAAATATGCCAAAGGAACTACTTTCTATAACTGTCAAAGGCTTGTGAGTTGCCCAACTATAAATTCACTTCATAAGGAAATCTCCTTGGGTTGCTCACTGTGTGCTACTTGCTCTAGAGAGCACTGTGTTTTCCTAGAGATAGCAGACATCGACTGAGATGGACAAATTATTAAAACCAAAATAACTTATGTGTTGATAATTACAAGTTATTTGACAAAGCCCACTATGGAGCAGTTGGGAGGGGAAAATTGGGATGAGACTGGAGAATAATCTGAACACTCTATTTTACTGTGAAATTTATTCTGTAGGTCAGAGTGAACTATTGAAATTTATGAATATGAAACCCAAGAGAAATCCTTTGACAGCCTGGTGTACTCCCAACAGAATGAAGAGGTGTTTTAAACATAGACATAACACATGAGATTTCCTTCAAAGGCGATAGATAGCTAAAACAAATAGGGCAAAATATTCATAAATTGTAAACTGTGGGAAATGGAGTCTGTAATTTTTTTTGTATTTTAATAACATTGTTTTTAATTATAAAATACTAGCAAATAAATGAAAAGAATGACTTTTTTATTGAGTAAATATTTGAGGGTCTTGGGCATGGCCAGGTGGAGTTTAAGATCCTAGGGATGTAATTTTTGTTTTGTTAATAGTTCATGCACAGGAGAGGACTAGGAAAGGAACAGTGAAAATGACAAGATTAAACCTTTGTCATGAACTCATTTGTGCCAATATGATTCTGGGTGAAGAGGTGGCAGCTATGTGCAGCCTGGGAACAAGTATAAAGGGTTGCATTGTTTACAGTAGGTGCTTACCATGGACACAGCATTTTTGCACATGCCAGACCCCATCCTAAGCAGTGTACTTCGATTACCTCCTTGACTCTTCTACATACAGGGGAAGGATGACCACTCAGCAAGAAGTTAAAACATTTGTCTGACGTCACACATAGCTAGCTGGGAGAGCTGGGTTTTCAACCCAGTCCTGTAATAGATCATGTCCTGTAAAAGGGCCATGCTACACTCCTCCCAAAATGCAGGATTTGTATTAAAAACATTTCAGGTCTATCCAAAAGCAGGAATAGAATATCTTTGACAACACACAATAGTTATGTCATTCTATATATTGACTGAGTAAAAATATCATAGAGCTTTGCTGACCCATACGGTATCCAACTAACCATGTCTTTTAAATTAATTAAAAATAGAAGAAAAAAAAATCTTCACTTCCTCAGTTACGTTAGTCATGTACTAATTCTGGGCAGCCAGCCTGTGGATTTAAAAGCATTTTGATCAGTGCAGAAAGTTCTTAGACTGTCCTAGAGTGTAAATTAATTTTTTCCAACCGGGGTTCCACAATGGAGCCAAAAAAAAAAAAAAAAAAAAGACCTCACAGATTTTTATTTGAACAGCTATTTTCTTAAAGATGGAAGTTGGTCATTGCTCTCTAGATACCAAGTAAACCTTCAGACTTTGAAACGGACATCTCTCTAGGAATTCTTGTTAAGAGTTGATTCTGGGCTGGGGTTGTGGCTCAGTGGTAGAGCATTTGCCTAGTGTGCTTCCTAGCATATTCTCAGCACTACCTATAAATAAAATAAATAAAGGCTCACCAACTAAAAAAATTAAATTAAATTAAAAAAAAAACAGGTTGATTCTAAGCTCTGATGAAAATGGATAGCTTCAGACTGGGGGACTGTGGCTTTTGCAATGCAGACACTCGTTGGAGTTTAGACCTGGCTGTGTCACCAGATTATACGCTTGCACAAACTGTACAACCTGAAGGGGCCTCAGTTTTTCTTTTAATTATAGTTGACGTGACTGTTATACATATGGCTGGGAAACAATCTGATGTTTTAATACATGTATACATTGTGCAGTGATCAAATCAAGATAATTGATGTAACTATCACCACAAACATTTACCATTTCTCTGTGGTGAGATCATTCAAAATCATCTTCTCCAGCTGTGTCGAAATATACATTACTATGAACTACAGTCACCCTACCATGCAATGGAACTCCAGAACTTACTCTTCCTATCTTTGTAATCTCTGCTGGCTGACCAAATTTTGGCCCCTCACTCTGCTCTTCCCTCCCCAGCCTCTGCTAACCTCCATTCAATCCCCACCTTGTGAGATCAACTGTTTTAGATTCCACACAAGAGTGAGATCATATGGCCTCTCTCTTTCTGTGTCTGGCTTATTTCACTTGACACAATGCCCCGTGGTCAGAAAGGAGGGCCTTTTTATGATTTAAAATGATATAATTTGGCGGTTAATTGCTAAGATCTCATTCTGTTGAGGTATCTAAAAATCAACCAACACAGAAACCACCTTTCCCCCCTCCTCTTGGCTCCAAATTCACTGTCAGTGCTCTGAACAGATTAAACATTAGCCACAGTTCAGAAATAAGCATTTCTAGGTATTCCCTCGTGATGGGCCCATCGCTAAGCTTCATAATCTATTAAACTACATTCGCTGGGTCCTGTTTACTTTCTCAAGCCTCCCCAATAATTCCACGAGATTTGGCCAGCTGCCTTTAGGATTAAATAGCCCTCTTTCAGGCAATTCTTACGCTTTGCCCTAAGCAAACTGCTAAATCTACCGGGGTTTATTCTCGATACCTTTGCCCAATATCTCAAAACGCAAATTGTCAGAAATGAAACCTTACCTCTACTTGCTGCAGATTCAAAATAGAAAAGAGAAAAAGAAAAAAAAAAAAGGAGTGCCTATATAAGGTTTTAAAATAACGATTCTATAATTATTGGTAGATCTCAATGGATTTAGTACATCACTAATTATACTGCATTACTGTCAAATGAATTCTTTTAGCATGATTAATGTTATTATGCCAAATCCCAAATTAATTCACAATGAGTATCTTAAAGTCTCAGCAATGCTTTAAAAGGAGGGGGAAAAAAAGATGACAAATTAAGCTGGGCCATTATAGTGAAATACAGAGAGGTTTGCTATCTAAGCACTTCAAATATATTGCTAGAATTAACCTATATATTTATGAAGCACCCTTCTGATCTTGGTTCAGTTTTGCAGTAGATTTCCCAGCTGGGAAAAGAATGTGCTAAATGAATAGCTCAACTACCCAGTCTCTTGACCTTTTACCCTTGTCTGAACATTTCTATTGTTTGTGTGTCTTTTGTTATAACCTGCCGCAAGTCATCACTTTGGAAGTCGGTGGGATATAAATAAAGGATCCAGGAACAAAGAATATAATCTCTTTGTCAGTTAAATGTTTTAGCTTTATAATTACTAAATTATTTTGCTGATAAATTCAGTCTTCACTCGACATTCTGGTATGTGATTATCACTGCCTTAGTTGACCATGAAGACCCTGCAGGTCTATAGCTCTGAGACTCCCCCCATCTCACCCTTTCAGAGGGAGATGATCAGAGTAGAGACAGCCAGCTCCAGCACTGGGCACTGAGTCTCTCTATTCTGAAATGCAAGCTCTGTATTTCAGACTCAAATTTCTCAATTTCCTGCCATAATCCTCCTTGCCTGGATTGACCTCTGAACTTACCCACCATCCACTCATCTCTTCTTTCCACACCCATGAGGCAGCATAATTCAGTGATTAACAGATTTCGAGGTAGACTTTTCTGTATACACCAGTTCCTCCAAGCTATGTGTGATTTTAGATAAGATACTTCATGTTTGTCAAACTCAGCGTTCTCATCTGTGAAATGGGGATAATAAATACCTCCTATATATACCTATGGCATAGGATTTTTCTAAGGATTAAATGATTTAATTCACACTCAGTACAATACCTGAATAAACAGTAAGTGCTTAACATAAACTAGCTTTCATATTATCACTTCCCTGCAGATAAAGGTATAGTCAGAGATAAACTCCAGTATACCCTGCTCCCCTGATGCAGGGTCCTGTGTGGCAGATATTGAGCTAAGCATTTAGCAAGCATCACTTCATCCAACCATCTGTACCTTCATTTCATGGCTTACACAGAAGGCAGTGTAAAAACTGAATCTTAACCAAGTTGTTGAACTCTGGAGTCTTTGTTCCTCACCTTTGACACTACAAGTGTTTTAGCAAAACATTTTCTACAGAAAAGGTGGTAGTGTCTACCTTCTTCACATTAGGAAATGACACCTTATAGAAATAAGCCTGCCTTAGCTCACAGAGCATAGGATGCAGAATTATAAACTTAACTACACCTCCTGACCCTAGTCTAGGGATCAATACCACAGGACAGAACTGTCTGCTGAAGTCTAGGAGAGAAGAGGCTGTGCTGGGCAGGTAGCATGCAGCAGTTCTGAAATCGCCAAGTCAGCAAACGCAAGAATCCCTTAATTGGGGCATCGGTGTGTACATCTTCTAAGGATTAATGCATTGATCTTTAGTTGAAGAGATCATTCTACACAAATATTCTTCTTTCCATTTTTGCTTCTTGATCTAGGTCCAGAAATATTTCAGTATATCTCAACATTAAAAAAAAAAAAAGGGCAAGGTTGGTGAACATAAACCTCAGAAACCATAACAAGCCATTCCTAAATTCCTTTTCAACGTATCTGTGGCCCTGAGTCTCAGACCAGGGTGGAAGCGGTGTGCAGATGAACTTGGGAGGGGGCCACATTGAGGATGAGAGGTCTCGTGTACTTTCTGTGGACAGAGGTGATGGGGACTTTCCTAGACCATGTGGGAAGAGGGTGAAGAGAAGATGAGGAGCTTCACAGATGAGAAAGCTTGCTGCAGGGATAACCAAGGGGGGGGGGGGGCAAAGGTCTACCTGAAGAATGAGGCAGGAAGCTCATTGGTAAACACAGGGCACATGGTCAGCAGAACTCCGGGAAGGTATGACCCCCCCCCCTCAACCCCGCAAGGTTTCCAGAATGGAATGCTCCCCCATCCCTGAGACAAAATGTCAAAATGTACTCTAGAGTTTGGGACAGCGTCAATCTCAAGCGAGGCTGGAAGGAAACAGAGAAGGAAACAGGCAGGGTGTAATGAGTGAACTAAAGATAGATGTCCAACTGATATCCCTATGGGCTCAATTCCAGAACTGCTTGGGCTACCTTGAGCTTTTAAAATATTCAGAATTATCTTCTGCATATATACACTCATTGGGAGATTTTACCCGAAAACCTGGACTTAACAATTTCTTTTAAAAATAAGAGATCTCCAACTGAGTGGTAACTGCTCCCTACGGAACAGGCAGTGTGGGTTTGGTGGCCTGCACAGTGTCAGTCTTGACCTAAAGGCTTGGCTGTCATGGTGGGAACTGGAGGCCAGTGGCAGGGAAAGTGACGCCATGAAAGCTTGAGACAGCTAATTAGGAGCAAAAGGGACATATCCTATTACCCAAGCAAGACTGCCTCACTCAGCCTCCTATTGGGCACTTTCTATAAGTGCAGCACCCACTTAGAAGATCCATTGACAGAGGTGAGTGAGACTGACACTGAGCCATGGGCAGGAAGTTGACTGTAAAGGAGAGACTGTGATTTGAGGGGCTGAAGACAGAATGGAAAGACGATCAGGTCAGGGCATAATCACAAACAGAACTCCGAACAAAGCAGTGGACAGAGAACACAGTTCTAGTCCAGCACCCACTCTGACCTTGGGTAAGGTCATATCACCTTCTCCTTGCTTCATTATCTAGAAAAAGGGTGGACGATTTTAACCTCCAGTTTTAACCTAATTTGAAATCTTACAAAATGAGCAGCTGTAACTAGGATGCCTAAAAGGGACTCAAATCATTGGTAACAATAGACATTTTTTTTTTTTTTTGGTATAGCATTTAGATAGATTGATTCAAAGCTTCCCAGTTATAAATCCGACTATCCTTTCTGAGCTCTTTGGAATACTCTTTCCATTATATAGTAAGAAAATGTTTGATTTAACAATTTGGAGGGTTAATAAGGATTAAGAGGGCATTGACCCTAATTGGGGGTAGAATTGGATTGTTTAAGGACTTCCTGCACATTCTTGATTTGTATGTAAATAGTGCTGTTAATTGCCAAATTAGACTAAGTCCCAGCAGGACCTCTTCATGAAAACACTTGGATAACAGCTAGTTCACGTTGTTAGTGCTATTGAAAAGTAACACAATTGCTTTTTATTTTCAAATAATCTTAAATTCAGTCTCTTCCATTTGTATGACTAGCATTCTCACAACCTTTGTTAAGCAGAAATTTAATTCTTAATCCTCCTCCCCACACCTGCCCACTCCCTTCAAATTTGAATATCCTTCTGTTTTCCTTAGCTAGGACTACCTCTTTATTTGCATCAACCCAAAAGGACTTTAGGAAAAGCCAAAAACATGAGCATATCCATTCTTAAAGAAGTCATCACAGAAAGCCTGTTAAATGAGACCCACAGGTTGCACTTTGTAGGTGTAGACCTCAGATCTTCCTTCAGCTACTCCGAATTTCTCTTTTATTCATAATCGTGTGAAGGCTGTTCCCAGAGTTAAACAGCACCACAGGAAGCTGCAAATGAGCAGAGGAATAGGAAGCTGCTAGAACCAGCATTTCTAAAGTTCTAATGAGAAGAAATTAAGTGCACAATGGCAGAGAGTAAAATTAAAAGCCAGTGAAGGCATTAAATAAGGCAGCAGAAAAGCATACCATTCTAAGTCCTTTAGGAACTAATATCTACACAGCCCAAGACCAAATTCAGGGAACAAATGCTTAAGAACTCTGAGCCAAAAAAAAAAAAAAAAAAAGAGAGAGAGAGAGAGAGAGATGATGGCCAATGCCCCTTATAATCATCATGGTACTAAGGGCTGGCATTTATTAAGCTCTTGGGGTGATAAATATTGTGCTAAGTACTGTTTATCTCACTTGATTTGGTTAGCATTAATATGAGGTATATAGCAGGACTGCTACTTAATAGGAGACTAAAATAAATCAGAGAGGTTAAGTTACTAAGTTATCACAGAGTAAGGATGAAAGAAATCATACTAAATTCCATTCTCTTTGCCATACAACTGTATCACTTTAGAGCGAAGCCCATTTTGTTTTTTATCGCTTTTATATGTTATTTTTAACAACTTTGGTAGTAACATGCTATAACGTTGGCCTGTTTTCGGTGTACAATTCAACGATTGTCAGAAAACTTTCAGAATTAAGCAACCTTCATAATAATGTAGTTTTGGACATTTCCGTTACCCAAAGAGTTCTTCTCTGGCTCATCTGCTGTCAATCCCATGCCAACTGTTTACCTGCTTTCCATCTCTACGATCTGCATTTTCTAGAGTTGTCACATAAAAGGTTACAATATGAAGTCTTTTGGTACCTAGCCTCCCTCACCCAGTTTGCTCTTTGTTATTGCTGAATAATATTCTAGCCCATGAAGGTACCACATTTTATTTAGACACTCAGCAGTTGATAGAAATGTGGATCATTCCCACCCACCTCCCCCCCCCTTTTTTTTTTGCTGTAAAGAATAATAACCACAGTGACATTCACTTTCAAGCCTTTGCATACACTATGTGTGTATTTTACCCACTAGGTCATCAGATGTCGTGAATATCAAAGTCAAAGAACATCTCCGCAATATACCCAGAAGGGGTGGGTGATAACCAATCAGCTCACTGAAAACAGAGGAGACCAGGAAGCACCCCTCAGGTGCTCTTGGGAACAATGAGATGTTACAGGTAAAGCCCTGGAATAAACATTGCTGGCCAAGGGACAGGAGATAAAGTTAGTCTTGTTTTCCTACTGCCTTTCTGTGGGCCTTAGGGAAAACTGAGCATAGAAACCAAGGTTGTCGGGGGTCGTGTTGTTCATTCTGACATTGTCCTCTTTGCTTCTGCAATGAAAGTGGAGAATACTATACTACTCCCTTCCAAGGCACAAAGAGGGCTCTCTCTTTTCACTGTATCTACTGCTTCTTGCAGAAGTTAAAAAAAAAAAAAAGCTCAGACATAAACACAGACATCTCTGCCCATGCTCTCATTACCCAGAAGTAAACCACTATTGGCAGGTCTGGCTTTTATGAATTCTCCTTGTCCACCAGAATCAACAAACCTCCTTAAAGCTTCTGAGTGCTTTCTGCTCCTGAAGTGCTCTATTGCTTCACTCTAGCGGTGCATGGAGTGGCCTCTCTCCCCAGGTCCTTCTCTGAACCTGCTTCTGCTCAGCCTCTCCTCCTATGCACGACAGCTTCCTTTTCCAGCTTCATTTCCTGGCTCCAGACATCCCACTCCTTCTACTGAGATGATATCTGTACAGACTGATCACTCCATTTAATGCTTTACCTCCTCACCTATGTTTTTTTTTTTTTTTTTTAACCGATTCAGGATCCACATATTAGCTTTTCCAGAAGAATGCTATTGAGTGAGCCCATCATGGCTTAAAAAAAAAAAAAAAAAAAAAATCAAACTTCTCATATCAGTGGGAACATATTCAAAGTTACATACAACACGAATCAAGTCACATGCAACACCAACAATGTTATATGCAAATTCATACAGTAAGTCTGAATTTTTTTTTCCCCTGAGTGGTTAAAAAAGCTTCCCCATGAAACAAAATTTGGACATTTCTCTCTAGTTGGAAATTACTCCAATGGATTAGGAATGATCTCCTAGCAATTTAGGACATTTCCTAGGACAATTTAGGACTTTAGCCTTTTGTCTAAAGCTGCCTAGTCCAGTGTGACAGCTCCCAGCCACCTAAGGCTTTTAAGCAGAGGAAATATAATTCCTCAGAATTGAGATATACTCTAAGTGTGAAATGCACACAAAATATTTAAGATGTAATACAAAGAATGAGCCAGGCGAGGTGGTGTATGCCTGTAATCCCAGTGACTCGGGAGGCTGAGGCAGAAGGATCGTGAGTTCAAACCCAGCCTTACCCACTTAGTGAGGCCCTAAGCAACTCAGGAGACCCTGTCTCTAAATAAAATACAAAAAGGACTCCGTGGTTAAGCACCCCTGGGTTCAATCCCTGGTACCAGAAAAAAAAGAAAGAAAAAGACGTAATACAAAGAATGTAAAATACATCAGTTAATTACAAGTTGAAATATTTTAGATGAGCTAAATGATTAAAATTTTAGTATCATTTGTATTTGTAACTTTCTCTGTGTTACTAGAAAAATTAGAATTACTATTACATTTCTACTGGACAGCATGGATCTATAATATTTTACAAAAAATTATTCTGAATAATGTGTGCTCATTTACATCACCTTCAGCATTTCCTACCTACAATCAACAGAACCAGTGCTTGAGAAATGCCCGTAAAGTGGAGTTTTGTCCCCTAAGCATACAGTTTCAAATGGCTACTATTTTTCCAGTCAGTTTTCTAAAGCCAAATATCAAGGATTTCCCTAATGCTAAATATGGTAGGTGGGTCTACTATGCAAGGCCAAAGTGCTATATACACGTTAGGGAGGAGGACAATAAATCTGAAGTGTCACAGAAACAGATTAGAGTCAAGGATATTTGCAACAGGCATGTGTTAAGACAGGTTAGTGGCATCTGGTAATACTGGGATCACCACGTCATTCTGGCATTTGTATTCTATACATAATTGGCAGATTGTGTTAGATATGCCAGATCCAGAGGGCTCACTTGCCTCCTCCCATGAGTAGGTGAGGTCCATCTGACAAGACATACCTGTTCTGCCCTGTCTCCAATAATCCTTCAGCATCTTTCTTCAAAACCTTTGAAGCTTCAGTGAGAGCCAATATCTCAGAGACCCAGACCCATTCATTACTGAGATGCCACAGGAAAATCCTGAGAGATGATATTGTCAACATACATGATCATGTTTTGGTCCTTGCTGTGCCACCAAGAGATGTTGATAAAATCATTTAAGTACTCTGTGCCTCAGATTTCCAAACTATCACTTCTTAAGGCATATAGAAAGAGGAACAGGCCAGGATTTGGGCTAAGGACCTCTCAGATCCCAACTCTGCTGAGAAACTAGTGTTCTGAACTACATATTTCCATACGTGATTACAACAAGTCTTGCCCAAGCCTATCTCCTGGTGACTATTATAGCCACAGCCCACATCTGGCTGACATGTGTGTTTCCACTGCATAAAAACAAGGACAAAGTGATGTTAGAAAGAGTCGCATTCATTTCTAAAGTAAGCTGTTCCATTTCTAAGACATAATGAGTAAACTCAGAATGTTGGGTAGTGCTAGAGTACCAATAGAATGGACAGCCACTATTCTCTTGATGATGTTTTAGGTTGACTTTTAAATTCATCACAACTGCCCGATTGTTAAACTTAATACACCTTTCTCCAAACAAGTTGAAGACATGGGACTGTAAAGACCAGCGTCTATGACCAGCCCAATTTGATGTGAACATCTGAAATCAGATATGTGCATAAGACATGTAATTTATTTTGATGGAAGAAATTCTTTGCTTATCATCATCTAATAATTGTGACAGGAGCAAGAAGGAAACCACTTTCTGTAAATATTTCCTGATGTGGTATCTAATTTCAACCTAGATGCTCTACAGAGAAATTGTTTACACATTCTTTCTGAAACTATTTTTCACTCTGTTCTCGAGTTGGGAGGTGTGTTGGCTGTATTTCTAGACTCACAATATTTCTGCCTAAAAAAATGAGCTGAGGAATATATCACTTTATTCCTTTGTTGTATCTCTACAGTTGTCTTCAATTGAAGTAAATCCCAGTGGGAAATCTGTTAGGCAAAGAATCAGCACCTTATGTATCGTTACTTAAGATAATCATGAATCAAGTGTTCTTAAAAGATCTTTGTGGCATACATTTTCCTATCTTTCAAATTTCTTGCTGAAGTTGAGAAATTTAATGCATTAGTCTTTTAAACTTGTTTTTCTTAGGGATAGAAACAGATATGAAAACTGTCAGCTTTTAGGTTTTTCTAAGTACCTTGTCTACAGGGTGGTTACTGAAAACACAAAATACAAATCAGAAGGAACAGTGCATGCAATTTTGTTTGATCCCATGGATTTTTTCTCTTGCTCTGAGAAGTAGTGACTTCCATTTATCTCATCCTAATGATGGGAGTTCATTGCCCTGTGCCCTGGTTCTATTTTTATCCATTTTTATAATTAATTAATTAATTAATTAATTAATTAATTAATTCTGGTATGAATCCCAGAGGCTGGGAGGCTGAGGCAGGAGGATCTCAAGTTCAAAGCCAGCCTCAGCAAAAGTGAGGTGCTAAGCAACTAGTGAGACCGTGTCTCTAAATAAAATACAAAATAAGGCTGGGGATGTGGCTCAGTGGTAAAGTGTCCCCAAGTTCAATCGCTTGTCCGTCTCCCCCATGCCTATATATATATATGTATATATATATATATATATATCTTCTCTAGTTAAGCTGAATGATAGATACCTTTCTGTAATTTAGATCTATTGGCTTCTATTCACACAACAGAGCCACTCATAGGACAGAAGCCCAATTCATCTTATGCCTAATAGTTACTCAAATATTTCAAGACACCCAATAATAACTACCACTGAGATTTTGCTATGTACCAGGCACTAAGCATATAATTTATTCCTATTGGCAATGCAAAAGAAAGAGATACATGAATCTTCCTTTTATAGAAGCACAAACACAGGTTCCCTGTTTCACTCAAGATCACACCAATAATAAAAAGTAGAAGTAGTAGGATATGCATTCTCATGTGCCCAATACCAACACTTGAGCTTATGGACACCAGTACAGAGCCACATTCCTCTGCCTCATTTCATCTCTCTCTTCATCCATTAGGATATTTAAGTCCAACAGGAAGAATGGAAAAGGCACTCAAGTGATATGTGTTGAGTCGACGTGTGCATGGTAAACGTTACTAAAAATGGATCAAGTCCCATGTTCATGCTTTTCAGAATTTTTGAACGTCATCTTGTAGGCCTGAAAACTAGAACATCTTTAAAGCATCCACATCTGATCTGTCTTTACCAATCTTAAACTGTATGTCCTCTTCCATCAGTAGAAACCCAAGCCCTTTAGAGGGAGGATCACAGAATGCTTCGACAATCTAAGGATGATTAGAGGCCTCCTAGGAAGAGGCCCCCACAGAAACACATTTTAACCCATAATTAGCCATTTTTGTGGACCCTGTTCCTCCAGAGTATCAGAGTTTCTCTATTATTAAGATGATACTACTTATCAGCAAAAGCAGATTTGGAAAAAAAAATATTAAGTCTGACATTAGGTAACATTTATGCTTAATTCCAAACTATGGAGCTATTCTTCCTCAATCTTTCCCCAAATATGCATCAGAAATTGGTTATTTCTAGTTTTTCAGTAATGTCATCTTATTCATTCTGGGTTTAGAATACCCAGGGCTGTTATTAAAACATTGTACCATTCATTCTTATGGTATCCTGATAAAAATCCTTTTTTTTTTTTTGTTTTGTTTTTTTTTTTCCTAACACAAGTTCTTTTACAATCAAACCGAACAATCCTGTCAATGTCACTTATTGTGGGATCTGCTCCTTAAGAATTCTAATTCTCTTATACGGAGTCTTACCACTGTGAACAAAGCCAAATAGATTTCCTCCAGGAGAGAAGATGGTTTTATCCTAGAGATACTTTTAATTATTAAGCAGTCCAACTTAATTCATCATTAGTGCCCATAACGAAACACAAGAAGACAATTTAAAAGAAATGGAGCAGAGGTGCTATAAAATAAAATATAAAGTCATAACATTTATCACAGCTTGCCACAGAGAAATTTATTCTGCTGGAAGCAGTAGTTTTAGATGTAAAACTTGAGCTGTTAAAGAACTTATGTCAACCCTGTGGCAGAAACTGGCTGGCTGTGCACAAATTCCAGTTGCTTATCCTTCTGGGCACAGAATCAGAGGACCAGCCTGTCCTGTGGTTCAGTGTGACTGTCAGATTGAGTTCTAGCTGGTGCAACAGAGCAGTATAATGTGTACTATCTTGGGGTCCCCACATAAATTCTTCCCATCATCTTTCCTGCTTCTGGCTGGCTGTAAAGGAGAAGACCTTCAGGGCACGCTGAAACTTGTTCATGCATTGAAATGTATAAGGTTACAGAAGGAAATGGAATCTCAGAATTCAAGATTGAAGAAGAGCTGCCGGACCAGAAGCACCCATGCTGGACGGGTCAATGAGGGACAAACGTTTCCTATGGTAAGCCTGTGAGATTTGGGGTGGGGCAGTTATAGTAGCTGGCATTATTTTAACCAACACAGTCCCCCTTTGGAAGCACAGATACCCACAGGTGGTAAAAATTGTAATGGTTATTGTATTTACCCTATGCATCATATATATCGTGACACATCATCCTACTATTCTTGTGTTTCTTTATCTTTTAAAAAGTTTCTGCTAGAAATTCATTATTAGAGGGTTTGGGATAAAAAGTTGGTTATCAATGTTAGGGAAAACGATAAAATATACAAAGGCCTTTGTAGGACTGGCAGAAAGGCAAATAAAAATTAACTTTTTTTTTTTTTGGCCAGCAATCCCCTCCCAAGTTTCTAGGCTTAGGTAAAACAATTTTTTTTTTTTTCACATTGAACGCTTAACTTGCAAACAATGAAAACACTGTAGAGTGGAAGAGTCCAAATCACCTGAGGTTCGAATCCTTCCATATTCCAAGCTCCATGTGGCTGCTATCAGACACATCTCTAGCAATTAAAGAAATGCAAATCAAAACTACTCTAAGAGTTTATCTCACTCCAGTCAAAATGGCAGCTATCAAGAATACAAACAACAATAAGTGTTAGTGAGGATGTGGGGGGAAAAGGCACACTCATACATTGCTGGTGGGACTGCAAATTGGTACAGCCAATCTGGAAAGTAGTAGGATTCCTCGGAAAACTTGGAATGGAAACATCATTTGACCCAGCTATCCCACTCCTCAGTCTATACCCAATGGACTTAAAATCAGCGTACTATAGTAACACAGCCACATCAATGTTTATGGAAGCATAATTCACAACCACTAAACTATGGAACCAACCCAGATGCCCTTCAGTAGATGAACAGATAGGGAAACTGTGGCATATATACACAATGGAATATTACTCACTATTAAAAGAGAATAAAATCATGGCATTTTCAGGTAAATGGATGGAGTTGGAGAATATTATGCTAAGTGAAGTAAGCCAATCCCAAAAAACCAAAGGCCACATGTTTTCTTTGATATGAGGATGCTGACTCATAATGGCAATGTGGGGGAGCATGAGAGGAATGAAGGAACTTTAATAGGACAAAGGGGAGGGAGGGAAAAGGAGGGGACATGGGAGTAGGAAAGACAGTGGAATGAGTTAGACATCATTACCCTAAGTACATATATGAAGACATGAATGGTGTGAAAATACTTTGTGTACAACCAGTGACTTAAAAAATTGTGCTCTATATGTGTCATGTGAAATGAATTGCATTCTGCCTTCATATATAACAAATTAAAATAAATAATTTAATAAAAAAGAAATTTAAAAAAATGAAGGGGCCCAGTGTGCAGAAACTTTCAATAAGAGCTGGTTAAGGTGACTCAAAATAGACATTCCTTTTCACTTTTATCACACCAATGTCTCAGACATAAGTTCAACACTGTACTAAGGAGAACACCTACAATGACAGACACACTTGCACATTAATTACTCAGCAAATACAGGCATGTATGCTGGTATAGTTTGGATGTGAAGTGTCCTCCAAAAGCTCATGTGAAAGACAATGCAAGAAGGTTCAGAGGAGAAATGACTGGGTTGAGAGAGTCTTCACCCAACCAGTGAATTAATCCTATGATAGAGATTAACTGAATGGTAACTGGAGTGGTAGGGTGTAGCTGGAGGAGTTAGGAGTTGGGATATAGCATTGGGGTATATATTTGTATCTGGCAAGTGGATTCTCTGCTTCTTTGATGATGTGAGCTGCTTCCCTCCACCACACACTTCCGCCATTGTTGTTCTACCTTATCTCAAGCACTGAGGAATGGAGCCTGCCTTATATGGACTAAGGTCTCTGAAACCATGAGCCCTCAAATAAACATTTCCTCCTCTACAGTTGTTCTGGTCAGATCTTTTAGTCAGAGTAGCTAAATAGCAGAATGAAACATATGCTAACCGACACTACTATATATTATTAAAATCCTACATTCTGCAAAATCACACATTAAAAATAAGAGAGGACAGAACGAAAATAAGAGAAGTCGATCATTTAAAAGGTAGGTTTCTTGTACCCAGAGCACCAACAAAAAATACTAACTCTAATAAAAATACTGGCATATTAAAACAATTAGAAAAATTTCTAATGAATAAAATTAGGAAACACGAAAGGACTTTAACTCTCAAAAGTGGGAGGGGGTGGTAGAGAGCTTGACAAAGTAGGTTTGAGAGAAAGCGAAACCTGAATCTTGAACACAAGGTAAAAATGCAAAATGACAAAGACCACTAGCCTAGTCCATGCTTCCAAGATGGAACATCTAGCCATACCAAGCCACAAGGAGAACACAGAAAAGAGTGTGTGTACCATGCACAGAATCCAGCTGAGCTGTGAATTTTAATACAGAACACATTAGTATGCTGGGAAAAAAAAATAGATACCCCCACGCTTCACTGACATCACCCCTCTATTTACCAACCATATCCTTGCCAATTCATACTACAGAGAGATGCATTATAGCGGGTCATAGTTGGTGCTCAAGTACTTATTAAATGGAGGAACCAATGGAAAAGTGCCCTTGAGGTTCAGCATAGAAAAAGGCAGGTCATGGCGGCTGGAGCCAAAAAAAAAATTATAAGATGCATTCCAACTTGGATCCAAGTCTCTGACTTCCTGACTTCTAGCTTCTCTGCTATTTATTCTTCTCCTTCACAAATAGGCCACCATGATTACAATTTGCCTCCCAGGGTTGTCATGAATAAAAAGGGTACTTTAAAAAAAATGCTCTGACATGTCTATGCATCATAAAAATGAGAATTAGTATTTTTGATTGGCATTTTATCCTGCTGAAGTCCTCAGCAAATTAACACTTCACAGAAAAGCAGGATTCAACTAGGTCATGACGGGAATGGGGTGAAGGGGGACAGGCAAATAGAGTCAATGAAAGCAAAGTCAGAAATTTAAGTTGTACTCACATGGTGGTGAGTCAGCTACACTAATGGCAATGTTTATAGAATCGGAAAGTAAGATGGGGTTAGTCTACTAAGTACTGGGCAATGCATTTCCATTTTCATTTCTCTCAAAATTTTTAATATCATCTGAATTAACTTTTTTGTGATAGCTAAAAAATACAGAACTGGTTACTTCAAGAATTGTGAAATTTTAGAGCTAGGGAGGCCTTATGTTTACCTAATCAATTTATTTTCCATCTTCAACTTGACCTCATTTCTGCTCTTTAACAAAGCATTTCCAAACCAAAGCAGTTGAATTTTTTTCATTATGTTGAACTGAGCTGCATGCAAGTATTAGTCTTATCAATGAGAAGATCCAAATTGTTAAGGTTTTTGCTTCATTGATTTTCCTTCACTGAAGCTGTGGGTGTATTGGCTTTCAAGGTGCAAAGCATATGGTGACCGCAATCTCTTCAAGTATAGATTCTAGTGCTTTGTATTTTTAAGAAAAATAGGTGTTTGCAAAAAAAAAGAAAACAAAGAAAGGAAAAAGAAATGTAACAATAAAATATCTCACCTCTATATTTGATAGAGGTTGTCTGTAATATCAGGTAGCTTTATAAGTAGAATTAAAGAATCAAATACCTTCAATCACTCACATTGACAATAAAAACCCAACTAGACCTCCAAGAAACTGAATATCTGGGCAAGTATTGGAATTTTTTCTCCACTGTCCACCACCCAAATGATGGGATACATCTTGGCATATGCTATAATACTGCACAGACAGAATGCTTGGCACCTGTGGTTTATTCATAGTCCTGGAATCAGAAAAGGAATGTTACTCAATCCCTGGCTTCTCTGGGAGGCTAATAACAGTATGAGAAGCCTCACCCTAGTGACCTCTATGAACCATGGTAAGGTTTACAATGACCCCTTGGACCACTTTTCCATGCGACAATTGCATAGAAAACCATTTTCTTACCAAATAATTATGGGCAACATTGCTGGATTTCTCTGATATATTAATTCATTTGCATACGAAAGTTAGGGAGAAGCAATGAAAAAAGTGTGCTTAGCTTTATTTCAGGCAAGGTTTAGAAGATATTTACTTATTGAAACTTTCTTCTCAATATAATTCATGGATCCCCAAAAATCCTTGGGAGAAAGTGTTCAAAAGTTCTGTTTACTCAGGAAAGAAGCAAAGCTCTTCAGTCAATTACAAAGGCCACCCTGTACCCTTCCTTCTCCGGCTTCTCCACTTGTACTAATCATGCTTCAGTTCAGCTCCTCTTGCCCATTTTATTAAACCCAGGGGATGCTTTTAAATCATTTTGTTTGACCTCTCAGCAGCAATTTAACAGATATATCTAGTGCTTCCTTTTAAAAACCTCATTTACTTGGCTTTTTTCCCATTTCTTTTTAAGCTCTTCGCTTCAGTCATCTAATAGCCAAGTTTCAACTGGACCCATAGCCCAATATAACAAAAGGGGTAGCAATGTCAGTAGACCTAGAGTGTTGATGGAAGTACAGAATTTCATACCTACTGTATCAGACCTCTGGGGATAAGGTCTATGAAACATTTGAAGAAGTCCTCCAGTGATTCTGATGCTCAAGTTGAAGAACTACACTCTAGCCCTATTAAGTATTTTGGTTCTTTAGTGGCATGCTCTTGCCCTTTTCTCCCGGCTTCTACTACCATCCACATTCCCATGCCTGGCACAGCTCCAACTACACAGTGGGTGCTCCCTTAAGTATTGGCTGATTAAGTGAACAAATACTCTAAGCCAGGCAAGGTGGAGCATGCCTGTAATCCTAGCTGTTCAGAAAGCTGAGGCAGGAAGGTCACGAGTTGAAAGGTCACCAGCTGAGCGACTCTGTGAGACCCTGACTCTAAATAAAATACAAATAGGGTTTGGGGATATGGGTCAGCGGTTAAGTGCAGCTGAGTTCATTCCCCGATACCAAAAAAAATAAAAAATAAAACAAAAACAAAAACCTCTTACTAGATATCTACATTTGATCCTCTTTTGGGCTTCTTAAATCCATCCTATCCAACACTGACCTCACTTCATTAGCTTTGTTATGTTGTTCCAGGCTTTAGAAGAATTGTCTCATGTGATTAGTGTCCAAGATAGGAATTTGAAGATGAGACTCCCCCTTCCCAAGATCATGAAGCTAATGAAGGCCAGAATTCCAATTCATGCTTGGGTATTTTTGATTCAACAATTTGAATCATGTATCATCTCTCTAATTTTTTAAGGGTATTTTTATTGGTGCATCATAATTGTACATAATTGTGGGCTTTATTGTTACATATTTGTACTTGGACATCACTTGGTCAATTTCATTTCTCATTATTACATCTTTAAATGGTGCTCCCCGACTCCGTCTTGGTTATTACATTTTTGCCTAAACTTAAAACTGGTGAAATAGTCTCGAGTTTTAGCCTGCCCGAGCTTCAATAGTCAGTCAATCCAAACACTAGGATTCATGCACTCCTCTCCAAACCCACTTGCATCTTTCTAGCCCAATCTCCAGTATCCCCCGCCACTCGACCTCTTCCACCCATCTGTCAGTTACAGCAAGGTTTCTAAAATCAAGACATGATCACAAATCACTCTTCGTTTCCATCCTTGCACAAAACCCCTCAATACTTACCACTACCCATCAAGTCAAGACCAAACCACCTCCTGCTCTTCCTTATCACTTACCATGCCATTCAGTATCATCCTAAAACTTCTTGCAGTTCTTTGAACACAGCAGGCTCCCTCTGGTTTGCAGGATTTTGCCTACTCTCACTAACATCAATCCTTCCTCTCCACCTGGCTACTTCGGTACTCAGGTCAGGAGCTGTGTTGTTGACGAAGCCCTCCATGCCTAGGCTAGACCCTCACGCTAATGGCTGTCTCAACGTTCACCCCTTGGGTCTAATGTTTTTGTCCAGTTGTATTTTCTAAGAAGAACTGAGGCTCTACTTTTGTGTCCCAGGATACAGCTCAATGCATTGAGCATAGCAGACTGTAGAAAATGTTCAATACTTTACTGTCTTGTTTGGTTGGTAGACAAAGAAAACAATAATGAAAACACCATGCTTTATGTACTTTGATACGTAAAATAAGGTTGTGATAAAATAGCCAGGATTACATGTGGCAGTAACAGAAAACCTGAGCAAACAGTACACATGAATATCAAATTGATGTGTCCCAAGCCCAGCAGAAAGTATGCATGGTTAGTGCAAGTACCGAGGGGTGCTTTCTTTCCAGGACCCAAGTTCTATCCCAGTCTATAATTAATGATCCTAACTGTGTGGTGGTATTCCTCATTCTTGTTGCCTCACTTAAGATTTAAAATCTCTACCTAGTACTCTCCCCTTATCTCATTGGCCAGAATCACACTACCTGGCCATCCCTAGACAGGGGGCGGCTCTCAGTGTCAAGTGCCACTGTGTCACTGGAGCAGATGAGCAGAGTAACATGTGGTGAGATGCATAAAACAAGCAGAGGTATTTTCATGTTGTGCTCAAAGGATGCATTTGGCCTTAAGATAATGAGGAAGCCAAGAAAGAGGTAGAGTCCCATTTTAGAAAACTCATCTTTACTACCATTGTCCTCACATCTGAAACCGCTACAGCAGGAATCTCTTCCCTAGGACCCAGTACAAGGAAGAGAGAGCCCTTCTACTATCTAGGAAATGCATGAACCAACCACCAGTCTCCAACTACCAAACTTATCGTAAAGGCTTTTTCAAATATTTTGAGTGAAGTAAAGAGAAATATAGTTAAAGAAAATAAACTGACTGGAGCCATGGAACAATGAGCCCTGATTCTAAAAATAGCAAAAGCAGTGTACACTGGAGCAGAGTTGTCTGCCAGATGCTGATTTTATATACTGTGTTAGCAGTTACTGTTCAAAGGCTCCAGATGCTGTGCTGAATCTTCAACTGCATGGAGGTCAGCTGCTTCCACTCAACTTTCTGCCTCTCTCCTCTCTTATGGTCAGACTTGAATCGTGGTCTTTCCTGGCTTCCTCCCCTTCCCCCACAACCAGACGTTTCTCCTAGTATCTAAAATCCTGGCACACTTAATTCCATTTTGGCGTCTGCTTCTCAAGATAGTACTATGAATCCCTGATCATCTTTTCTAACTTTTGAGATGAGCAAAGTCAGTTAGAAGTTAAAAACAAAAATTAAAAAAAAATTAACAAAACCCTCAACCATAGTACCCCTTCTGGTTATTAAGAGCCAGAATAGCTTCTGGGAGAAAGAAATTAGTCTTTGATTTTCCTCCACCTAAGGGAAAAGACCAATTCCATAAGACACAAGTGAAAACCAAGGCCAACTTCATAATCAGAACTTACACATGATCTGGTGGTGGCCTTGCTTCAGAAATATGATTCTCACTTAGGACTTCTAATTTGGGGATCAAGATAGATTGCAGAAATGACGTTTTAAAAATAGATTTTTAGTTGTCAATGGACCTTTATTTAATTGTTTATATTCAGGGCTGAGAATTGTACTCAGTGTCTCACACATGCTAGGTGAGCACTCTACCACTGTGCCACAACCCCAGAAAAAATGATTTTTTAAAAAAATTAAGTTCAAAACTTATTTTTAAAATCTATGTTGAATATATTCCATTTCCCATACAAAGGAAATGTTTGACACAAAATAGTGCTGTTTCTCAAAATATGCTCCCTTTTTTGTCCTTGACCTCAAAACTTATCAGAGATATGACATATTCTATTTGATCATCAAGATCTTAAAAACTGTTAAACCTCAGTGTTGGACAAAGCCCCATGGCAGCCCCAGATAGTGGCAGACTTCTGAATGTGGTGCTTGTGCAACCTCTAAAAATATCTGAAGACCAGGCAATCCTCGTATGAAACATCTCAAAGCTTTTAACACAAGGACATTAAATATGTTAGGGATTATAAATATTGACAAAAACATTGATTATTCATATGGCAGAGGGAAACTTGCAAAGTGTATTTAATAAATTCTAAATACTAGGGAAATTTCATATCCCTTCTTGTCATTTTCACATAGACATTATCTAAGAAATGAACATCTTCCATCGTTGCTATTTCTTACACTCGTATTTCCTTTTGTATGCTTCACGTAGAAGTTTGCCTTGACGTAACATATTTTATGCCTCTGATTCCATCTTACTTCTGTGCCATAATGCATCTTGTTTATGTTTTGTGTTCAAAAGGCTGTCCTGCTGCAAAAATACATTTTACATTGAGTTATGTTATATTATATAAAAGTTATTTAAAATTATGATAGGTATTAAACAAGAGGAAACTGTATTGGAAATGTTTTACTGAGCTAGGTGAAGCACTTTTGTAAGTTTTCAATAAACTTTGGCATCAAAATAGTTGTTTTTCCAGAACTTTTCTAATGACTTAATTATACCTGATACTTTTCTACTTAGAGGCATCTTGTTCATCTCAATATGCTTTGAAAAGTTTGGGTAAGTATTTATTTAGGAACAGCTTTACTAATATAAAGATGATCAAATACTTTAATTTTATCATATATTTTGTGTTTTGTTGAAACTTCTAAACCATAACTTGTTTGAAATCCACACTACAACCAGATTGGTAAAGTTACTTTACCATTTCAAAGCAATCAACCAAACTAAACTTACTTTACCAAAAAAAAAAAAAAAAAAATTGCAGGACTTCATTTTTTATTTGAAATCAATATGTCCATAAATGTTTTTAAAGGAACACAACACAAACCAAATTATCCATTTCTGTCATCTCATGTTTCCTTCAGCAGAGTACGTTTAAATCTTGAAGCTCCACAAATGAGCTTCCAGCAAGATTTGGGAGGGTAAGGACTGAGTTTTTCTTTTGTCAAGTAGAGAAAATGTAGGAAAGACTAGGCTCATCTGAGACTAGATGTGAAACCACTCTGTAAAAGTGCTTCCTTGATCCATCTTCCTCTCCTGAAAGGCTTATAGGTTAGGAAAGGAGACAGGCCACATATTTCAAAAACTAAAGAAAAAATAAAGGGAGGTGTGTTCTAGAAGCAATTGATAGTTATATATAAACATCTCCAGGGATAGGTAATATCTATCTCATCTCCAGGGTTAGGTAATATCTGTGATCAAATTCTAGATTCAGTGCTGCTGAGACACAGGAACATGGACAAGCCACTTAACCTAATTGAATCTCTAAAACAAAGAAGATAGTAATGTCCATGTCATATGAAGTTTGGGACATTAGATGAGGATGTACGTATAAACACTTAGCAACTAGTGTTGCCATACCAACCATATACAAAGGCCTTGTTATAGTCAGCTTTTTCATTGTTGTGACTAAAGACCTGACAAGAACAATTTTAGGGGAGGAAAAATGTAGGGGATCCTGGTTCCAGAGATCTCGGTCCACAGATAGCCAGGTCCATTCCTTGGGACTGGAGGTGAGGCTTATTGTGGAAAAGTGTGGTGGAGGAAAGCTGCTCCCATAATGGTCAGGAAGCAGAGAGAGACTCCACTTGCTAGGTACAAAATATATACCCCCACAGGCACATTCCCAAGGACCCACCTCCTCCAGCCATGTCCTACCTACCTTCAGTTACCACTCAGTTAATCCTCAGATTAATTCAGATTTGGGTAAGACTCTCAGAACCCAATCATTTCTCCTCTAAACCTTCTTGCATTGTCTTACATATGAGCATTTGGGGGACCTCTCACATCCAAAACCTAACAGGTCTAATGATTTTATAGTTAAAAATTGCTATTCAAAGAACTGAGAGCTCAGAGATGGATTGCTCCCCCTGAAAAGGCTCCGTGAGGAAGGCAAGCTGGGCATCACAAGATGGGGGGGTGCCTTTAGAGGAAGAGAAAGGCACTAATGGACATGCTGGACTGATATTTGGAATCTTATTCACTATCATAAAATCTAAGCATTCTCTATTTTATACATGTTCTTAAAAAGAGGTTCCTATAGCCTTTGGGGACAATGTGTTTACATTTTTATTTTTACAGTCCCACAAGTTTGGGGGTCAGTCTACCGTTCTTGACCACTATTTCTCTTTCCTTTTACTTTGATGAAATTCTTAATTGGTTTCTCACCACCCGTCAAACTCCTAGGCTCCCTTAGGTATCCCATCCTGCATTGGCAATCAGCAGCCCCATCTTCCTGGGAGAGGATATGGCTTTCTGAATCCGTGTCTTGCTGGTGCAATCATGTTTAGACACATTGCCTTTTTAATGCAATCTGCCAGCAGTTCACACCAGGATTTTTTACCCAGTTTGTACGAAGAATCATATACTTAAGTAATGGATATAACTGCGTAGCTAAATTCCTACTGGTGGAGAGAAGTCTCCAAAATGGGACTTGAACATAGAGTTTTAGTCTTGATTGGGGTTATGTGAACCTACCATATTGTCTCCCAATCCTGGTTCAACAAACATTGCACATACGCATTCGAAATTGTGGAAATGAATCATCATTTATAAACCTCTAAGTCATATTATTTATTCTTTCACATTCCTATTACCTCGTCCAACTTTTCTCTATAATTTTCTTGTGCCATCAGTCTCATAGGGTGGCTACTCAAACTGAGTGTGCTACTTGGCTCAAACTAGCCATGCTTATCAGCATATTTTTTAAAAACCCAAAATTATACTTCAACACGTTTACATCAGCCCTCTCATCTCTACAGAAACAGGCAAACAACTCTATTGTGCCAGTTTTCAAAAAACATTTTTTAAAGCAAGCTTTGGCAAATTAGATAATTATTAAGCAAAACAATGCAGTCCCCAGCATGATGCATTAACAGTTTCTAATGTTATTGAACCGAACGACAAGAGAGGCACTTTGTTCTTACTTACTTGGCAGACAATTATTCTTTGCTCCAGCAATACTTCATGTGCATACTTCCAAGGAAGACTCATGAATGCAAAGGTTCATTAAGGGAATGAGAGAATCGATTGTAAAATGGAAAAGGCCGGGTGAGGTCATATTTCAAAGAGATGAATATGGTACACTCCATTATGTTGTAATCAGCCTCTCTCTCTTTCATTCCACAAACTGTAATAGTTTATCCTAATTTTTTTTTTAAAAAAAGAAAAAACAATTCCTATGGCCTTCTGACCACCTTCCTCCCAAAGCCAGAGAAGGAGTCACACATGCTGCTGATGCTTTCTGTTCTCCAAGGTCCTCAGAGTCCACCAAACCAATGTGACCGACCATTTTTCTCCTTAATAAGAAAAACATTCAAATGCTACTATTATTGCTGCCCTGGCAAACCACACTTAATAGATGGGACTTGCCCTGTACATGACACTTTCAACATCAATCAAGACTGAATTTTATTTCAATTTATTATGGTTGCTGTCTAAATGAAAAAATGCTTATATCGTAAAAACGTCTGGTAATATAAATGTGCCAATGATGTAATCACAGATTTCAGGGGGGAAAAAAATCCCGATTTGGGTTCAACATTGGCCCATCCTTCCTCCTAAATTTTTCATTGAAGTTAAAACATAACAAAATAATGGTACCATTAAGAGGTGATGTTGGTACGAAGCAGAAGTCACATGTTAAATATTTTATATCTTTATGAGGGAGCTTTATTATATTTTCCTTCTTTAAGAAGGGAGTTGATATTTCCAAATGATCTGGGATAAATGACTTTAATTTCACTTTCATTGAAGACTCATCTGCAATTTTTTTTTTCCTGCCTGGAAACGACCATTCATCAGGGCAGCCACACGCCCCAGCTTATTAGTCTAGAATTTATCCTTGGCCACAGCTGTTGGCAGACAGAAGGTCCTCTGGGTCTACTCAGTTCCCACTAGGCTTTTGTCCCCAGTGAGAGGGAGAGACAGATGTCAAGAGATGCTTTTAACCGATGACACAGAAAAACATAGAATGTTCTGCCTCCTCCATGACCCACCTATACCTGAACCTTTCTGCAATCAAGGCTGGTTTCTTGAGAAACTGGGAGTCTAGAGAGTCAGCCTGACAGGCCATCCTGCCCACTCTGTTCCACCAGGGGTTCTCAAACCTGCCATCACCTGGAGGGCAGTGATTCTGCTACAGAAGGGAGAGTCAGCCTTAGGGTGCAGCCTGTGTAGTCACAGAGGCCTCGTGTTTGGTTTAATATTTGGGTCTTGTCTTGAAATTTTTAATACATTTTGAACAAGGGGCTCCACATTTTCATTTTGCAGTGAGTGCCACAAATTAAGTAGCCGTTAAGGTCAGGGATGGGACCCGAGAATGTGCAATTCTAACAAGATCCTAGGTCTTGTTGGGCATGGTGTTGCACACCTGTAATCCCAGCAACTCAGGAGGATGGAACAGGAGGATCACAAGTTTGAGACCAGCCTTAGCAACTGAGTGAGGCCCTAAGCAACTTAGCAAGACAGTATCTCAAAATAAAAAGGTCTGGGGTAGGGGGTAACTCAGTGGTAAAGCCCCTGGGTTCAATTCCCAGTACTAAAAGACACAGAGAGAGAGAGAGAGGGAGAGAGAGAGAGAGAGAGAGAGAGAGAGAGAGAGAGAGAGAGAGAGAGAGAAAGAAATATCCCAGGCCTTGCTGCTGCCTGGGAATCACTCTTTGAAAAGTATGTGCTGGAGGCTAAAAAGGCTCAATTTTTTCCAAGCTATCTTCAAGCAAGAAGTGGTCATGAAACAGTTTTGGTCAATGAGCTGTAAATGCAAGTTTACAAAGGTTTCCCTTCCTATATAAAAGCATAGCTCTTCCAAACAATACATTTTCCACTCTTCCTGCAGAGAATGTAGTGAGGGGCTGGTGGTGCAACAGCCATATTGCAACAACGAGGACAAAAGTAAAGTGCTAAAAATTCTAGAGTGAAAAGTTAAATATGGCTACCACAGTGGAAGTGTCTAGGAAGTATATCCACTCTAGAGGAAGGAGGAATTCCTCAAGAGAGCTGTCCAGAACAAGAAATGTCTTCAAAATAATTGGCATATAAAACTGAAATGCAGAAGGGAAGTACCCACCCCAAATCCTTATCAAAACAAAAAAGGTTGCCAACATCTGGGCATTGGGTCTACAGTTCTAGAAATAGGCTCAGCTTTTCAACACCACTGTAATCAACATGTAATTTCCACATAAAATTTTTCCTATCTTGGGGGCTGGGGTTGTGGCTCAGCAGTAGAGTGCTTGCCTCACATGTGTGAAGCTCTGGGTTCGATCCTCAGCACCACATAAAAATAAAACAAGTAAAATAAAGGTATTGTGTCCATTTACAACTAAAAAAATTTTTTTTAAAAATTTTCATATCTTGATGTGATCATGGTAATATTAAATCCCAAAGGTATTGTTGGATGGCATCTAGCATTCCCATGATAACCATGCTCTGCAGTGGTTCTCACTTCAGTTTCCAAGCTATTTTACAAGTGTGATCTCGCTTGCTGGCCACCATCTTGCGACTTGGGTATGACAGGGAACAGTGATCTACCAGTAATAAAGCATCAGAGCTACAGAAATGTCTCGGGTGCCAGGAAACCAACAGAATAGGGATCCCAACTCTTCTCTGGGCCTGGGTGCTGTACCTTTCCACTCCAAAGTGAAAAATAAGCAATTTTCAAGATCATTGAATTTCATAGCTTATTTGGCATTCTAAGACTATCTTTCATTTGTCCAGTGAAAAATGGATTTTTTTTTTTTTTTTTGGAGGGGAATGGGGGGAACATACAGGGGATTGAATTCAGGAGCACTTGACCACTAAGCCACATCCCCAGGCCTAGTTGACATCTTATTTAGAGATAGGATCTCACTGAGTTGCTTAGCACCTCACTTTTGCTGAGGTTGGCTTTGAATTCGCCCTCCTCCTACCTCAGACTCCCAAGCCCCTGATATTCCAGGCATGCACCACAGCACCCAGTGGAAAATGGACTTAAAGTCCATTTCATTTACCCTTATTTCTAAGAGTTGTCACTGAATAGACAAAAAGATTCCACAATAAGTTTTGGGTGGCTCATCTCTCTTCCTGGTGATTCATAATGCAAATTAGCCAAGTAAAAGTTCTTAGAAGTTCTGCAGTTTTTATAAGTTTTGATTAAATCAATATGTGCCAAATTTATTTGACATTTTTTCAATAAAAATTATCTCTCAGAACATGTGTTTTATGGAACATGTGGTGGCACTTTGGGGACAGAAACTCCTTTGCCTGTATGATTTGACTTAGAAAAGCAATTGGAGACCCAGGAAAAGAGTGACAAGCTCATGAGGTTATTATGAAACCAATAATACATCATCTTGTATATTTGGGTTAAGTAATTTGATAGCTTAGTTTTTTAAAAATCTTTTATATGATTTCATCATTCACAGCTATGGCATTAGCAAAGGAATTAGCAATCTAGTCACTTCAACGTGTTGAAGCTCATTAACATATAAGTGGGGTCCTTAAATCCAGAAACAACTTCCCCCTTTACAAAAGCAGAATTCAGACAGAAGAAATTCATTTGTAAAATGTCATTATCAAGAACTGTATAGGATGTGCAAAATTAACAGCTCTAACTTGAGTTGAAGAAATCACCCCTGAGCGCCTCACTCCATGTATTTATTTTACTATTAGTTTCTTTTTTTTTTTTCAGCAAAGTTCATTTTGGTCATGTTTAATTGAGTTAAACAGCTATGCCTAAGGTTAGAAATTATGAAATGATGGATACAGACAACTACCCTAAATGGCAAAGCCCTGGCTTATGAAGGAGGAGAGACAGGGCACGAAGCTGGCTTTACACGTTTATTTAATTAGCAGCAGTCTAATTTAGACATAAGTGTCAGAGACAGACTTCTGGGATGCCAGATCAGACAGCCTCTGACTTCCAGCTGTTTTCTATGAGCTAAACTTACAGACAATGGCTTCCCATTCAGACAAATCAAGATGTGTTGTTTTCCTGAAAGGCTGGCTGCTGGTTGGATGGGAAGGGTTAACTTGGAGGCAAGTTCCACTTGTGCATTATTTTCCTAGTTTAGTTCACAAGCAGTTCAGGTCTTAGTAGAAGATGCCTAAAAATCGAGCTGGGAGGACATACTACTATCCTGATCCAAGTTCATCAGTCATTGGTGCCAAACTATCTAGGCTCTTCTAGTATGCTCTGGAGAAATACTGGGAAGAGGAGGGAGGGTGTGGGCAATATTCCTGATAGTTTTTTTTTTTTTTTTTAGTTGTAGTAATGAATACAAAACAAAACATCCTCTCTTAACCATTTGGAAGCACACAGTCCAGTGGTATTGAGCACAGTTACAGTATTGTACAACAAGCACCACAGTCTATCTCCTGAACTTGACCACCCCAAACTCAGACTCTGTGCCCTAACACCTCATTCTCCCCTCCCCCAGTCCACACACACACAAAGACAACATTCAACTTTGTCTCAATTTGAAAATTCTAGGTACCTGACGTAGGTGGAATCATGTAATATTTTTTCTTTTGTGCCTTATTTCACTTAGCATGATATCCTCCAGGCTCATCATATTGTACCATGCATCATACTTTCATTCTCCTTTAAGCCTGAATAATATTTCACATATATAACAAGCATGCCACATTTTGCTGGGCCAGACAACTATGCTTGTCTGATTGGGTTGGTACCTTTTGGCTATTATAGATAATGCTGCTGTGAACACAGATGTACAAATACCTGTTTTAGTCTCTGCTTTCAATTCTTTTGTGTACATACCTAGTAGTAGCGTTGCTGGATTATAAATAATTCTACCTTAAGAAATGCCCTACTGCTTTCCACAGATGTGCCAATTTACCATCCCATCAGCAAAGCCTAAGAGCTCCAATTTCTCCTCATTCTCACCAACACTTGTTATTTTCATTTCATTTGATGAGAGACATCCTAAAGTGTTCGCACAGTTTCTTTTAAAATGCCACAGTGTAGAGAGCAAGTGAGATCAAGGTAAGTATCTGGGGGTGGTGGCCCACACCTGTAATCCCAGTGACTCGGAAAACTGAGGCAGGAGGCTCACAAATTTGAGGCCAGCCTCAGCAACTTGGTGAGATAAAAGGACTAGGGGTGTAGCCCAATGGTAGAATGCCCCTGCAGTAGCAAAATAATAATAATAATAATAATAATAATAATTAGTAGTAGTAGTAGTAGTAGTGGAAAGAGATAATGAATAAATTTTGCATTAATCCCTAATTACATTATCTACATGAACATTTAGATAAAAAAAAAAAACCTTCTTTGATCTAGAGAAGTTTTTGATTTGTAGACCCAAATTTTTGGAAACACTATAGACCTACTAAAGGAGAGTAGGGTAGTATAGCATTCTGTAACACAGTTTCCAGATGATTCAATGTACAAAATATTTGAGTACTAAACTTGCAGAGCTAAAGATTGGTGAAAAGCAATCCTGAGTCTAACTGGGAGCTGCCTGTAACCTAAATAAATTGCTCAAATCTAGTTTTACTCTGCCTACTTAATGAATTAGGTGTGAGCTTCAATTTCTTCACCTGAATAGAGATAATACTCACCATTTAAGCATTTGATGAAAGTCAAATAATGTTTTGAAAATACTATATCACCAGGCAATCCAGAGTTAACTTTACTTTCCTAAAATGCCATAAAAGGAACCAAGACTTCTAGGATTCACTTTTTTTGTTTTGTTTTGGTGGGAGGGGTACTGGGGCACTCAACCATTGAACCACATTCATGCTCCTTTTGTATATTTTATTTAGAGACAGGGTCTTGCTGAGTTGCTTAGTGCCTCGCTAAATTGCTGAGGCTGGCCTTGAACTCATGATCTTCTTGCCTCAGCCTCCCAAGCTACTGGGATTAGAGGTGTGTGCGACCATGCTCAGTTTCACTTCTATCTTATATATAACTTAGTAAAGCAGTCAATCAACTAAATACATGTCCTGTTTAAAGCACAAAGTGTCTCCACAAATGTTCTTCAACCTAATTTGGTTGCTGTTTGAGAAATTTCCTGACTCTGCTCCTATCCCATAGTTTTATATCAAACTTCTGCTATAGTCTGTACCACATTGTTTTATTCACATGGGACACAGGCTTCATGAGGGAAAATAATAAATTGCCCCTTTTTTGTGTTTCTCTGACACCTAAGACATTATCGGTATATTGTGGTTCTTCTACAGATATGCTAAATAATTGAATTCTTTTTATGGGTATAATCTTACCGTCAGCCAAGAGTAGACTGGCTAAGTCACAGAATTTTCTGAGTAATTGTCAAAAACCATGGGTGTATTAAGTATATAAAAACAATTTCTCTTGAGCTATTATAGTCACTGACTTGTTTGAAAAGCAAATTAAAGTGTTTTAAACATTTTAAAATCTGCACATTATACGCATAAAGATAATTTTACATATGCAGGTGTTTTTATTTCACTAGGGTAAGCTTTTGAAGTGAAGAGTTCCATCTTACATGCATTGCATAACACTTTGTATGGAGTGGGTGGTCAAAAATTAAAGCTATCAATAATACCTTCAACACTGAAATGAATATTAGATATTCCATTCTAAATGGTTCTGCTGTTCATGCGTTTTGAGATCATGTTTAACAAACCTGCGTAACCAAAAATGCGATTCTTCTTAAAAGGAAATTTCTCTGAGAGACCGCCTCAGTATCTGTCAAGGTCAAAATAGCAAATTGGTAATACCATCTCAACATAGTTCAGGTGCAAATTCCATACAACTGTTGCAAAATCTCTGAAACTGTCACTAAGCAGGTTTCCCACAATTATCGGGGCTCATTCAAAGACTACTTTGAGCAGATATGGAAGGGACTCTATCACCTTGATGCTATACACGTCTAGTACAAACAACAACAAAAACCCTACAGAGCTCTTTTGAAACAGCTCCTCTAGCCCACCCTGAGGACTCAGAGAGACCATCCCAAATGAAAAGCCATTGTCAAGAGATTACCTACAATATCATTTCCCCATGATGATTCAATGGCAGGCAGACAAAATACATATTGCTTTAGATCTCGAACATCTGTCCCCATATTGTTGGATTATCAACTGGATTCAGCATGTTGTACGTGTAATATTTCTTTAACAGCACATATTATATGTGAACACATACTATTAAAAAAATACAGAAGTAACAGCCATTGTACTTAGGACTTCACTTAGGATACACTGGCCATTCTGCTAACAATTGTACTCTGAAATACTCAGGAATTTTCTTCACGAATCTTTGGAAAAATCTTAATTCCCAGCTCCTTGAGTTCTGGGATCCAGAGTTACTGACTATATTACGAAAATAGATGTGTTTCTCCCTGAAAAATTCTCGTAGACAAATTCACAAAACACCCCTATCTTGCCTGTCCACAGAGATTGCCAAATTTAATTCATAGTATTAAGTTGAAAATGCAGAGAACATATTTATTGTCTTAATGAATCTGGCCTCCTCCATAAATCCCCTTCACTTGGTTGGTGTAAGTAAGTAATTGACCAGTTCACTCTGTCAATTGGACTAAGCTTAATCAGTCCCAAGGGATGGTATTCAACCTCCTTTGGATGAAAAGGTACTATCTCCCAGATAGCTCTCAGCCTCCTACCTCCAAATCATTCTCCAACAGAGGGGAGGGAAGGCCACCCACATACCTCATTTCTTCCTAAAAAAAAAAAAATCTCATTCAAGTAAATTAGACAAGGGACTTTCTACCAGTCTCAGGATAGATGAATTGGGGTCCTCCTTCATATGCTACTTCTAGCCCTATAATATTCTGATAATATGCAGCAATAGTTTAATCCACCATCTGTCTCCTTCACAGGTCTAACTGGCTGCCCTGGGCCTGAGCTGCCTGCTTCTTCTTATTCGCATACCATCCCCTCTAGCAAATGACCAGCTGCTCTCTCTGGATGCAGTTCCAGGGTCAAAGGTGCCTCAGCTAAGTTGAGCCTCATGGGTGTGCCCCTGGTAGTCTCAGATGTCTCTCTCCAGAGTCTTCATACACGAACAGGGAGAAGCCTAATACTTCGATTCTTCCTCAACCTACCTGTTCTAGAGTGTATCACCACCTTGATCTCCCTGGATCTAACCCATTTCCCATTTTGAGAAATAGAAAGTCCAGTATTCCATTTTCAGAGTATTGTATTTAGCCTTAAAAGTAAAATTGGGATGTAAGGAAAGCACCCAGAGGGGAAATAGAGCGGAATGGAATGTTACATGATACCACCATAGCCTATAGATGCGGCAGATCCCAAGTCCATGCACCTGAACAGCCCCTTGACAAACAGGTAGGGGAAGGGATCAGCCCAACCAAAGAGACAGAAATATCTTAAGAAATAGTAACTTAGGGCTGGGGTTGTGTCTCAGAGGTAGAGCGCTTGCCTAGCACATGTGAGGCCCTGGGGTCAATCCTAAGCACCACATAAAAATAAATAAATAAAATAAAGGCATTGTGTCCAGCTACAACTAAAAAATAAATGTAAAAAAAAATGTGAGAGACACCTTGATACTAAAAAAAAAAAAAAGAAAAGAAAACATGAAATAGAAACTTAGGTTAAAAAAAAAAGAGAACTATATAAGGATCAGAATGCATGCACTCCATGAAGGCTTTCCCACCACAGGAGAATAAAGGGAAGCGGGAACAACTATTGGTATATTTCTTTAGATAATCCAATAGACAACAGTAAAACCTAGGGAGGATCTAAAAGACTGTACACCCCACAGTACGCAACCAATGAGGAACCAGGGGAGGGGCCTTGTGTTCTCTGAGATGAAATGCTGATGGACCCAACCTGTGTGTATCTTGCTTTCCAGACTTTGGTAGCCACACCCTCTTGCAGAAGTAAAGTTTGCCTTGCCAAGAAACTTTTGAGCACATGCCTGATTTCTTGTGGCACCCCAATATTTCTAACACCATAGACTGGAGAGTAGATTTCTTTAGTATTCCTGTACCTGTTTATGTTTCTCCCTGTGCCCAAACTGTTAGTACTAATGTTTTATTTAGCCATTACAAGAAATTCTGATGAAAAGCAAATGTGCAGTTAGCATCTACTATATACTGAAGGAGGATGGCGATAGGTAAGAGGAGTAACATTTATAGGAAGGTTACTATATGTTGCAAAATGCAAAAGCACCTAAAACAGTATCCCATAATGTAGCTAGTCTACAAAGCTGCTATTTTTCCCATTTGGGAGAGAGGAAAATGGAAACAAAATGAGGTCAAGTTAACTTGCCCAAGGTCTCTCAGCCCATAAGTGAAACCGACAAGATTGCTGTGGACAGCCCGGGCTCTACCACTTCTGCCATCAGCTGGATGTATCACATGCCATCTCTAGCATGAATTACTCATAGCCCAGCTTGGAGGACAATCTAAATGAAAGACAAACATGTAGAATCTGACTTCACAGACAAATATGATAAATCATTATTAACTAAACTTTACAATTCTTGGTAGGATTACTTCCTACATTCACAAATTTACTTGCTGAAAATCAAATTTTATGAGTTGCATTGGTCACAGCTCTCCAGATTTAAATAAAGGTACCTAGTTTCTCCACATGTAGATTAAGCTTGGTGTTAATTTATCCACAAATGTAAAGCAGTATGAAGGTTCCTTGGAAAACTGGGAATGGAGCCACCATTTGACCCAGCTATCCCACTCCTTGGTTTATACTCAAAGGACTTAAAAACAGCATACTACAGGGACACAGCCACATCAATGTTTATAGCAGCAAAATTCACAATAGCTGAACTGTGGAACCAACCTAGACACCCCCAGTAGATGAATGGATTAAAAAATGTGGCATATATACAATGGATTTAAAAAATGTGGCATATATACACAATGGAATATTACTCAGCAATAAAAGCGAATAAAATCATGGAATTTGCAGGTAAATGGATGACATTGGAGAAAATAATGCTAAATGAAGTTAGTCAATCTAAAAAAATGCTGAATGTTTTCTCTGATATAAGGTGACAGACCCACAGTGGGGTTGGGAGGGGGAGCATGGGAAGAATAGATGAACTCTAGATAGGACAGAGGGGTGGGAGGGGAAGGGAGGGGGTAGAGGTTTAGTAATGATGGTGGAATGTGATAGACATCATTATCCAAAGTACATGTATGAAGACATGAATTGGTGTGAACATACTTTATATACAACCTGAGATATGAAAAATTATGCTGTATATGTGTAATAAGAATTGTAATGCATTCCATTGTCATGTATTTTAAAAATAAATTCAATTAAATATTTTAAAAATAAAATAAAATGCCTTGTAATCAATTTAAGGAAAAAAAAATTACTCAACAAATATTGTACCGTGCTCTATGAGGCTGCTGATGGGTATCCATTCAATAAGATCCTGTATTATCCCCATTTTGCAGGTGAAGAAATGGAGGAATAACAGGGTAATTTATCCAAGGTCACACAGCTGGTAAGTGAACACAAACTCAAGCCATGTCTGTCTGATTCCAGATCCCCCATTCATATCATGCAATATTGCCAAGGCACATAGGAAAGGACCAAATAACTCCTGTCCAGAAAAAAAGACAGGACAGAGACCTTTCTACTTGAGAACTGGTTTATGACCAGATATTCCTTAGATCTTCTCATTTTCCCATTCCACCAGGTTTTCCTATACCCTATGGTCAGTTAGAACCACAACAGTCACCTTTTCCCTTGGAGCTGTCCAAGAAATCCAAGTCCAAATTCTTAGCCTGAAACATGGTCAGCGTGTACTTGGGTCTCGAATTTCCTGGAATCCTTCATCAGTAACAGAGACAAGACTCAGGAACTTCAACAGTCGCCATGCTCAGTGACTCTAAGCTAGAAATGCATGCGGTCTGAGGCTCAGCACCAACTGGGAAGAGAGAAGCCTCATCCCCACTCTCACTGACCCTCATACAGTCAGCATCAGCAAGGCTACCATCTCAGAGGAGTGTTTGTAGGGGACAGGAAAATGACAAAGCACCTCTAAGAATGGAAAGAACATATCCATGTAAGAGACCGCAGTAAACCATAATGGCACCTGCATTACCATAACTCTTCACTGTTTCATCTGGAAATGGAGTTGTTAGGAGTGTAATTACTGTGTGTACTACTGATCACGTTATAATAATGAATGTGCACACAAATATTCATTAAGGTTTTCTTTCATGGTAATCCAAGAAACTCTTTTGAGTTTTGTTTCTTTTTAATAATGTTGCTTACTCTTAGCCTGAGGGTAACTTCTTTGAATGGTCTGCCAAAATTCAACACCTCTTTTAATATTAAAAAAACACTTCTTGATTCTAGAACCTGTTCATATCTTGGCCACATTTTAAAAACCACATATACTTTAAAAATTATAATTTATGCTCTTACTGGACAATCTTTAAAACACATTGTTTGTGTGCCTATGATTCACACACAAATTTTAAGAGGCACCTATACTTGGAGGGAGGAGGAAGGAAGGAGACATGGAGGGAGACAATACTCATGGTAGTAGAGACTGGAAACAGATTTTCTAAGTACATGTATATTATGAAGATTTCATGAGCTCTAAACTCAGCTAAGACCCATACTGGATAATTTCATCAACATAAAAATTTCCTTGGAAATAGTAAAGTTATGATTTGTTCCTGCTATTTCCTGAGCTAATTTTCTTCTCCTTAACAAAACAGAAGGTAATGAAAAATGTAAACACTGCAGTAACTGGAGGTTGCAAAACTATGGTTTTCCAAAAGTTGACATTATTTCTTCCGCTTTGGTTCACTAAACGAACAACCCAGATTTAAAGCCCTGAGGTTGACTCTTATTAGTGAGACATCAGCTGCCCCAGGATGAATGAGTCACAGAGAGCAAGACTAAAAAAAAGGTGATAATTTTAGTTTGTGGTGCCAACACTTCCATCAGCGGTGAAAGGAAGTCAAAGGCAAAAAAGATGGCAGCCATATGGATGCCCACTGGTGGGCCGACTGGGGGCTGGGTGGTGTGCATGCACCCTCAGGGAGGGCCCCTTAATGCCCTCACTTCCTGCCCTCAGCAGATCCTCCCATCTTATATTTGCAAAATTCCTAATAATTCTATTATCCAGTTACAGTAGGAAATCCACAATATTATCAAAAGGAAATTAGTCTGACAGTTGCTGTTTTCCAGTTCAATAAGATCCAGGACTGTCAGCTATCAAGTGAGGTGAACTTGCTAGAAACACAGGAAGCTAAAGCTCAGGCCCGAGGCAAAAATCCCTCCACACGCTCTGCCACTGTCAATCTGCGGAGAGGATTCAGCTACTAAGTCAAAAACAAGAATGCGGGAACCTCTAGACCCCCCAATTCTACAATCTTCTCATGTGTGTCCACAATACAGGGAATATACACCTAGACCAGAGTACACCCATCAGGGATACCTCTTTATATCTCCATCATTATCAGTAATAATAAACTAACATGCTAAAGATGGCACAACACTATACAATTGTTGTCCTCATTTTAAAAATTTAAAATGAAAAAAAAAACCTCCAGTGTCAAGTAACACATGGCTAACATTTAAACCTGATTTTGATGAATAAAATTAATTTTGATTAATAAAATTTCTAAGGTCCTCAACTTTGTAGCTAACATGGACAAATTAGGATGGAAGCTACAATCAACTAGTTTCAAATCCCAGTTTCACCACTAGTAACTGCACAACTTACTTAGCCTTTCTGGCCTTCATTCTCACAGGGTTGTTATGTCAAACAAATCAATATATATGAAATAGTTGCATATCATGCACCAGGAACTACACAGGCATTTTTTGCTGTCATTATCCTTGTTATAGTTATTATGCTTTATAAAACAATGGAATGTCTAAACCTATCAGGCTTCAGGGTGTGTGAAAAGGGTTTTACCTGGCTATTCCAGTATTTGTATGCTGCAAGGGTGGATACCCTATCCCACAAAAAAGTAGTTTGCTTACTAATCCAGAGTCATGTAATCCTAACAGCATCTAACATGTGCCTGTAAGTCATGGCACTCTGAGGACATAGATGGTCCTACTAGTCACACAGCACGAATGGGCCAAGGTCCAGAAACACCCATTGAAGATGCACTGCCTCAGTGTACCTCAATCCCAGTCACTGTTCCCCACCCCCGGCTTTCAGCTCCCTCATCTTGCATGCTCCGAGCACAACCTCACTGTCTAACCACTGCTGGCAGAAGTGAACCTGACTGACAGACTGCAACTCAACTGTGCCCACCTCCCAAGGAGTCCGCAGCAGTGGACAATCACAGGGTAAAGATGGAAAAGAAAGAGATGGCAATCTAAGCCTTCTGACGTCACAGTGTAAAGTCGACCATAAGACTGGACACCATGCCTCTCAATGGCAGCAGTGCAACTTGTTAAGGGCATTCCAGCCAGGCATGGTGGTACACACCTGTAATCCCCGCAGCCAGGAAGGCTGAGGCAGAAGGATCAAAAGTTCAAAGCCAGCCTCAGCAAAAGTGATGCGCTAAGCAACTCAGTGAGATGCTGTCTCTAAATAAATATAAAATAGGGCTGGGGATGTGCCTCAGTGGTTGAGTGCCCCAGTTCAATCCCCAGTACCCCCATCCCCCCAAAAAAGTATTCCAGAAGTTGGCCACAGACTACATTCTTTCATCATAGTAATATTACAAGTGATGTATCTGCTGTCTGTTATTCAGTGGCTGCTGGGTCTCCTAGTTAAGTATTAACCAGCCATTTAATACATACTACATAAGCATAACCATGAGATCCTCTCATCATAAAATATTGCTAAACTTCAAAGATGACACTACTAAACTTCACTACTGTAGCTCTTAAGGATAACGGAACTTAGAGAAGTGAGCATCGATATGCATGTGCCAGAAGCACAGCTCAGAGTTAATGTACTAAGATGTGCTACAATAAATTGGCCCCAAAGTTTACCTTCCAATCCTTTACAGACTTCAATCTTTCATTGAGATGACAGCTTATAAGAAATATATATATATATGTATATATTTTTTTCCTTTGTATTCAAAGTATCCTTTGACTCTCCCCTCTCCCACTAAAAATTTTCTCCATTCTCATCTTCTCTCATGCACACTAGTTAACCGAAGATATGTGACTCAAAATCCTTTGCAATCCCATTATGTGCAGACTATTTTGTAACTGATGGGCCTTATGAAACTCGAATCTGCAGGTGTTTGGAATAGAATGATTTTCATGCCTCCATGACATTAATTTCAAAAAGCAGGAATGGGAGAGAAGTAGAAGTCTATGGTTCTTATCTGAGAAATACTTTTTCATACTTTTAATACCACATTTTATGTAAAATATGAATCTCAAATATGAATCCATAACTATGAAATCAGCTAGTTTATATGCAAAACTCCCAAAGGGAAAAAGAACATTCAAAAAACAATTCAAAGGCTTTTGTGGGCACATGGTCTATATACCATGAGCACTAAAAGTTTAATATAGGAAAGCACTCGAAAACTAATCTAACAAACAGAATTTCTCCTTCACATTACTGCCAATAACAGGCATCTTGAGCCTTTCTAGATGGTTCAGTCTGCACCAAGAGCAGCATGTTTCAACCACAGGTGTGTTCAGCTGCCAGGTGAGGGGCAGAGCGTTATAAAGGCCTTCTCTCCAGCAAGGCCCTCTTTCTGTTAAGGACCAGGTGAGTCCAGCACCACTGAACAAACACAGGGCATTTGACACTAGAGAAACCAGACATTCAGCTACAAGAAAGAACAATAAAGCCAGGTATATTTTGATGCCAAAAATTTCCTTGCAGAAAAGAAGCACCAGAGGCTAAGACAGGATTTCTCAGCCTTAGCCACAGCAGGTAGAGAAAATTTTGCAGAGAACATAGGGTTTAAGCTGACATGGAAAAAAAAAAAAAAAGTTGTTGGACAGATAGGAGTAGAAGCACCCTAGTGTGCAGGTTCAGGTCTATGTCAGCAAATGCAGCCCAAAACACAAAGTCAAGATTACCCTTGAAAAGTCCCTAACTTTCCCTGTAAAGTACAGCATAATATATAAAGTAGTAGGAGGTATAATAACATGCATAAAATAGTTTTATGTAATTTTAGGTGTAGAATTCAACTTTCATAGATAAATGCACATAGGATATGGCTTCACTATAAAGAACTTCACATGGACGATTGGAAACATTGTCCTGGTTTACCCAGAAATTCAGTAGAAAAGCATTCTCGGGGTTTGCAGCCCCTCCTTTAAAGGGGATGTTTCTTCAAGCTTCAGTCTCCAATCTACAGTTTAACTCTGTCTTCAAGTATTCCTACCCTAACTTAGGAGTACTAATTTTGAGCCCAGATAACCCAAATTAGGATCCTGAGGTTCCAAACCAGTTCATTCTTAAAAGTTTAGATCTGTTTTAATATTTTATTGTCAGAACTACCCCCACAGCCATGCTAGACTGCACTCCTGCTAGAATGCCATTTTATGAACACATCTTGAAACCACTCAACTTAAAATTTACTGCTCTCTATGGGAATTTTCCATTCAAAATTTAGAACCACGGATTCTCAAGATTTGCAACCAACATTAAAGCTCATTTGGTCCAAGTATAATTTTGAGGCTCAAATTCCCACTAAAATGCCCTTGTCAAATTGCCTCACAATCACCCTTTGAGCAACTCCACTGACTAACTGGGAAACACCAAATTCCTAGAGGCATTTCTTTTCCAGCCACTCAACACTTAGCTGTCTCTTCCTTCTACTGCAATCTTCTCCTCTCCCCTTTGAGGCCAGAAGTCAAACTCATTTTTTTTTTTTTTAAACTAGGAAGACCACACAACCTGCTTGTCCAGGGCAGCCCCTGTGTATTCAAATCCAATGCCATCTTTTCTTCCCTAAGGTGCCCCCACTTGTAAAATAAATTAGTCATCCTAACATGATAGATCTTGGCCACCTTGTAGACCCCCGAGTCTGAGTCTTCTCTATTCCTAGCTAGAATCTTTGATGTTCTTGAAATATCCTTTTCATATTATAATTTAATTTTGTCACCATCTTGTCTGTTTAGAATACACAGTAGTTTGTCTCTATGTGGGTTTGGGGAAAAATATGTCAGATTCCTAATCCCATGGGCTCCCAAGCACATTGCTTTGCATTCGGCCGTCATTTCCCTTCTTGTATTCAGGATCTACTTTCCTTCCTGGAATAACTTCTATTTGACTATTTCAGCAGAGGCCACTGATATTTCATGTACTATTCAAAATGAGATTCCTACAAAGAGTTAATTTGCCTGTTATTGTGGCAAAGACAACATCAGATACCACTCTATAATACTTGATCCTCTGATAATGGTTACCATGTTATACAGCTGTCGAATAACTTCACAAAGAAGTTTCATAAAGACATCTAGAAGTGGGGCTGGGGTTGTGGCTCAGTGGTAGCACATGTGTGAGGCACTGCGTTCGATCTTCAGTATCACATAAAAAATAGACAAATGGAATAAAAGGTATGTGTCCATTAAAAAAAATTTTAAAAAGAAATCTAGAAGAAAATAACAATGCACTACAGGAAAAAAAAATGAATGCAACTGATAATGCAATTTTAGGACACAGTACTGAAACATAAAAATCAAGCCAGGACCTACCATCACTCTGTCACACTCCTTTGTCATTCAAGACCATCCACAGGGGAAAAATTGTGCAACGTAATTTTGAAGAGGTTGGAGACGCTCTGTTGAAAGATGTGCCCTTCATATTTCCATCTCTGTCCCAGCTTTAAAAACAAAATCATATACTATCCTTCAAACCAGTCCTTCATAAGATGCACGAATGCTCTCATCCTATACTGAAGGAGAACATGGCATGCTCTCCCCACCTCCTTTGCAGGAGAATCACAGAATCTTGACACATTTTCCTTTCAGTAGGCTCCATATGTGGTATTCACAGGACACTGGCATTAACATTTAATAGAGTCTGTGAGCATAAAACACTTTTATGGACACCTGCTAGAGAGCTTTATTTTCCTTAAAAGTTTCATTAGAGCCGTTACATTTTTCTGCAGTGTTTTATGTGACTTGCTGTAAATGATTATTGTATTGCATTAAACACAATAAAATCATCAGTGTCAGGCAACCAAGAAAGTATGTGACCAGATGCTTGTTATCTATCTAGAAGAAGGGAGAAACAAATCTAACAATACACAAAACCACCTGGATGTTCTGGTGAGGATAGTGAAAATTAAATAACCACATAGGACCTAAAATGAGAAATTTGATATGATACATAGATACAAATGAAGTATTAAAATACTAACAACTTACACAAAAATCATTGATTTTTTTCCCCTCTCTGATTACTATTTCAGTGATCAGAGTATATTAGGTACTTGTTTGCTTGCAATGTGTTTTATTAATGCTCTGTATCTGACACCCAATTTGGAAATCAATGCTTATTTCATCATTTTTCTCTGAGGGGTTCTATTATTTACAATTGATTTAACAGGAATGAAAGGCTTACCATTAACAAGACCCAGCTGCTGACACTTCACAGATGAATTATTGAACTTCAAAAAGTGAATTAACTTAACCATCGCCAAGACTGATGGTTTGATGATTTTTTGCGCCAAGTCTAATGTATTTATAATTAGAATGTCAAAACAATAGTGTTCCTGCTTTGCCCTCTCTTGATTCTCACACTTCATAGTATTTAAAAGTTAGTTTGCTTCACAGACCACCACTCCTTGGAGTTTAAAAGTGTTCCTGTAGCAGCTTAAAAAACAGAAAAACAAAACAAACAAACAAACAAAAAAAAACCATGCCATTATGACTGTTGAAATTCTAAGCTGCAAACGTGTTGAAGAAAATGTGAATTTTTCACCCCATCATCAAACAGCTATATGCACATAAAAGGATTTAATTACAGGTCAATTCAACTAAAATGCAACTTGCTTTTGGAGAAATATCAATTAAAATTATTTCAGTTGGAATTAACAAAAAAAATTCAGATTTAATTGAGGGGTTTAAGTAAAGGGGACTTTTACAATATAAAGGTTGTTTTTTAAAAACTGGAGTGAGGTTCCAGAGTTGGTTGATTTAGTAGCTTAGGAGTCTTAAGGACTCGGGTTCTTCCTCTGTTTCTGCTGTACCTTTTTGGCCACCACAGGACTGCCTGTAGTCTGGTCATCACATCACCCCTCAGAAAATGGTCCATCCCTATGTGTCTTTATAATAAGGAAATCTTTTCTAGACTCCCCATCACCACAATGAAGAGACTCCCTTATGCCTAATTGGTCAGAAGTCTGGCAGATACGCATTCATCAACCAATCATTGGTCTGGGGAATGGGATTTCCAGCTCTGCTGAACCACTTGTCTGTGGGCAGAGACTGTTGCCTAGGGAACCAATTTAGCCTTCTACAGACTTAAAGGTGCAGAGGTAAAGACACTGAAGAAAAAGTAAGCAACTCTTCTTTTCCACATAATAATTTGGTTTAAAGTTCTGCCAAGAAGAGAAATATTGAAATAAAAAATGGATGTGGTTATGTTCCCACAGACTAAAGGAAAATAAAATGTTCAACATCACAAGCTCTTGCCACTCTTTCAGCTATTTCTTTTGTTCTTTCCCTTCAGAATTTTTAAATTATATTGCTATTGAGTTGAATTCCAAATGTTACTAACTTCCTAACCCTTGACTACCATCCTATTGTCTCCCACATACCTTCTTCTCTCATCATTCTCCAAATTTAATTTGTTAATTTTGAAAATGTTTCATTGGTCTCATATTCAATTTTTCATTATGGTGACAATATAAATAATTACAGCTGAATTATATGGCCTGTGATTATGGCCTCTTTTTCATAACACTTTATTTCCTAGAGTGAAAAATTGGGCCAACATTTTTGGTTTAGTTTTGTCATCAAATACATAAACTCTGCTGAAGGGAACCCCCCCCCCCAGTTTGAACAATTATGAAAAATGATCATCAATTTCAAAATTTCTCACAGCTCTCTCATTCCCCCCAACTCTGTACAGGGGGCTTTGGGCTAAGGGTTCTTCCA